>NW_020954569.1:57402940-57969600 GCF_900497805.2 Vombatus ursinus | reverse complement strand
GATAGATAGATAGATAGATAGATAGATAGATAGATAGATAGATAGATAGATAGATGGATGGATGGATAATATATGCAAACTTTAAAGTGTTATATAAATGTAAACTTTTATTACTATTGTTATAATTAATGTCATTTCTCTATATAGCCTAAGAAACTAAGGGCCTGAGGGTGGAGAATGAACTTCACAGAGAGCAGTTTATAGGTAGGTTATATTTCATCTGACTGGTTTCTTTACAGGTGTATAGGTTATCCTCTTAATGAGTTAAGAAAAATCCCATAATGAAGATGCTGAGCCTACCATATACCCTTGTCCAATTGGTCCTCAACCTTATCAGAAGAGAGAACATAGTAGCTTGGAAACGAACAAGGAAAGAATAAAACTGAATATACTTCTGATACCTTAAAGACTGGGAGAACATTAGCATCTTAACCTTGTAGATGTGGAGAGGAAAAAGTCTTCATTCTTCCCTTCCTGTCATTTGGGTGAGGCAAATGGTGCTTACTTTTACTGAATCAGGACAAGCTCTGTGCTTACCCATAGATAGAGTAAGAGGTTACTATATGTTCTTACGTTAGGTGGACTAGGAAATTTCTGAAATTTCATCATAGAAAAGTAGCAACATCTTCCTGTGAATTGTGTATCAAATTCCTTTTATTTCAGAAAAAAATCTGGATGTTATGAGTCAATGGGCAGCTGAAAAAGGGAATAGGAATGTAGAAAGGGCAGTTTAAGGACTTAAACTGATGACAATGTTTGCCCACTTTACAATTTTTGTAGGGGTCATCCCTGGTTAAAGGGAGACAATTTAAATACCCCACACACTAAATAGCAACAAAGCACATATGTTACTCAGTAGTAGGCCTAGATTTTAATTAGGTTCTTATCTAACATGGCAGAACACTCAGTATCTTATTATTTGCCATGAAAAATGTTTATATTATTAGTCTTGTGATCAGAAGGAGGCCTAATTTTGGAAGCATTTCTCTGAGACAAATAAAATTTCATTTTCTCCCGTGATCTATTTTAACATATTCTGCCCCACTTAACATTTTCCTTCCCATGCATTCTCCTGCCTGCTTTATGCAAACAAGCTGCTGAGCATGAGAAAATAAACTACATTTGTCTTCCTGCCACCTACCCTAAAGGGAGCCTATGAGAAATCCAGGCACATTCATTGATCATGCTTCTAGCCTTGAGATTGATTGGCCTGTATAAGCACACCTATCTCACAAATAAATTCATGAATACAAGGAAAGATAGAAATCATGTTGAAATTATCCCTCCCCACCCCACCCCCTTCTTCTAGCTACATGGACAAGACCCCCTTCCCCTTCCTAGAACAGGAACTAGGAGTTTGGGAGCCTGGGGCAAGTGGATGTCCCATTTGGGATGCTTCCTTGAGACGCAACCTAGGGAGAGAAAATCTATCTTGGGAACCCATTGTTTTCTGTGCTGCTAATGAATGAATCCAGTACGTGAGCTAAGGATGGGCCCATTGATATGAAGAATCATGCCCTTGGACAGGTTGGTATCCTCTTAATTTCATGCTTTGGGAAAAGTCTTAGTGGCCCTCCCTACTTAGAATTCCTTTCATAAAAACTCACCCTGTCTTAGTTTTCTTCCCCTCAGGTCTTTGCTCAAGCTAAATGGCATTTTTTTTCCCTTTTCACATGATCTGATCATCTGTCACATGCATATAGGCAGTTTTTCCATGCTGGAAGAGGAGGCAGGGGAGTGAAATTCTAATCAGCCTGTGGGATATTTCCTGGTCCTATTTATCTACTCTGCTGAAAGAGTCAGTGACCAGAGTGTTCACTTTCTTTTTGGAGATTCAGTCGTGGAAATGGAATCTTCTCAACACAATAGGAAACTGGTAATTATCCCCTCCTATCAGAAGAAAAAGTGTTGAAAACATTAAATCATAGAATAATAGACTTATAATTGGAAGAGACTTCAGATGTTATCAAGAACAAACTTTAACTTTATTTAGAGGCAACTTGGGTGGTACAGTGGATAGAGTGCTCTAGGCCTAGAGTCAGGGAGACCTATGTTCAAATCTAGTCTCAGATATTTACTGACTGTGTGACTTCAAGTAAGTCATTTAACCACTGAATGCTCAGTTTCCTCAACTGTAAGATGGGAATTATATAAATGACAGGGGTGAGGAACCTGTGGCCTAGAGACCAGATATGGCCCTCTAGGACCTCAAATGTGGCCCGAAGGGCCTCTAGGCCACAGGTTCCCCACCCCTGGCCAAAGATATGAACAGGCAGTTTTCAGATGAAGAAATCAAAACTATATATAGTCATATAAAAAAATGCTCTAAATCATTATTGATTAGAGAAACACAAATTAAAACAACTCTGAGGTACCACCTCACACCTATCAGATTGGCTAATATGATAGAAAGGGGAAATGGTAAATGTTGGAGAGGATGTGGGAATATTGTAATATTAATGCATTTTTGGTGGAGTTGTGAACTGATCCAACCCTTCTGGAGAGTAATTTGGGACTATGCCCAAAGGGTAATCAAACTGTGTATATCCTTTGATCCAGCAATACCACTATGAGGTCTGTATCCCAAAGAGATCATTAAAAAAGGAAAACGACTTCCATGTACAAAAATATCTATAGCAGCTCTTTTTGTGGTGGCAAAGAATTGGAAATTGAGGGGATATTCATCAATTGGGGAATGGCTGAACAAGTTGTGGTATATGAAAGTAATGAAATACTATTACGCTATAAGAAATGACAAGCAGGCAGATTTCTGGAAAGACTTACATGAACTGAACCAGGAGAACACTGTATATAGTAACAACAATATTATATGATAATAAGCTATGAATAACTTAGCTCTTCTCAGCAATACAATGATCCAAGACAATTCCAAAGGATTCATGATGGAAATATACATCTAGAGAAAGAACTTATATAGTCTAAATGCAGCCTGAAGCATACTATTTTCATTTTATTTTTTTCATGTTTTTTTTTCCTTTTTGTCTGTTTCTTCTTTCACAACATGACTAATATGGAAATGTTTAACATGATTGCACATATATAACCTATATCAAATTGCTTACTGTTTTAGGGAGGGGGAAAAGGACAGGGGGAGGGAGAAAAATTTGGAACTCAATTTTTTTTAATGAATCTTTAAAATTATCTTTTCATGTAATTGGAAGAAAATAAAATACTATTTAAAAATGGGAATCATAATAGTACCTACCTCACAGGGTTATTGTAGGGATCAAATGAGATATTTGTAAAGTACTTAGCATGAATCCTGGTATGTACTAGGTCATTAATAAATGCTTATTCCCTTCTCCTTTCCCTTACCTTTATCTGAAGTATGAATATCCTCTGTGAAATCTCCAGCAGGTAGTCATTCAGCCTCTGCTCAGAATAAAGGGGACTTCACTGTCTAAAGGGGGCCATTCCACTTTTGGGAAGTTATCATCATAAGGAAGTTCCCCCTTCCTCCTTTATTAATTTGAAATCTACCTCTCTGTTACTTCTTTCTATGAGTTCTAGTCATGCCCTGTGGAACAATACAGAATAAAATAATGTCTTTTCCACATGATAGCCCTTCAGATATCTGAGGGCAAGTAATACATCCTTCCTAAGCCTTCTCTTCTTTAGACTAAACATATTTATTCTTTCTACCTCTTAAAATATCTTCAAAAAATGAACTTTCTGACTCTGAGATTAACTCAATATCTATCTTGCTTCTCTATCCTACCTTTAGCATATATTGGCTGTGTGACCCTGGGTAAGTTGCTTAACTTCTCTGTGCCCCCAGGCAATTCTCGAAGACTATCAGTTGGGGAAAAGGGGGAGAAGGTGACAACTTATATTGGTAGAGTCTGCACTGGGGGCTCAGGACACCAATGGCATCATAGATCCAGTTCAAAAAGATACTTTTATGTGAAAACATTGACTTCCATTTTGTATAGTTTTTTTTAAGTGTATACTGAATTTAACAAGTTAAGAAACATCCTGTTTGGTGGGTGAGTGGGGAGGTTCTGAACTCTTTTTTTGCTTTCTTTTGTATGGTTTTAAAAATATTTTAACCCTTTTTTGCATCTCTTTCAATCCACTAACCATAATCCCCTTCCCTCCCACCAAAAGCCCTCCCTTATAACCTATTGGTATACTCAAGCCAAAATTACTAATACAATGGTGATGTCTGATAATATAGATCTCATTCTTCACCACTCACCCATTACCTCCCTGACAAGTGTCAGGAAATTCATATCATCAGAAACCTTTAGAAATCATGATTGGATACTTCACCAACCAGAGAGCTATAAAGTCTTTCAGATTTGATTTCCTCTCAATTATTGTGGCAATTATGTAAATCTTCTCCTAATTCTGCCCATTTCACTTTAGATGAGTTCATACAAATCTTTCCAGTTTTCCTGAATCCTTCTTATTTATCACTATGTATAGAAAAAATACTATCCCAAATACATCAATGTAACACAACTTGTTCCATTATTCCCCAATTGATGATTGTCCTCCATTTTCAAGCCTTCAATACACCAAAAAGTGTGACTATAAACATTTTCATACATATGGGCCTTTTCTCTCTGTCTTTGGCCTCTTTGCAGTTAGTGGTATCACTGGGTTAAAGGCTTACTTCAGCTGTCTTTCACAGTTTCAACCTTCTTCACTGTCACTGGTACGTTATTTTTCCAAGGTTGCTAACCCTTAGCTTGTTGTTTTACTTCCTTCATATCAGTTAGATAGCACTTGCAAAACTAATATCTTTGCAAAGCACATAACTACATGAAACTGTCCATGTTGTGTGAGGAAAGGACATTGTACTGAATTAGAGTTAATTAATATACAACGGCAAAGTTACTTTATAGTCATAGGAAACCCCAGCAGAGTTGATAGATGAAAATGGTGTCATTTGGCGATATGAAAAAGTGGGTGTTACAAGCATGGAAGATGACCTGTGAAAAGTATGAGAGATGTGAGGAGGAAGAGGAAAAAGAGGAAGAACACAAAGGAGGAAGAGGTAAAGTACTTCAAGCATTTGATATCAAACATTTCAATTTCTTCTTGCCATCTAAGGACAAAATAAGAGCTGTAGGTGAAGGTTGCAGGTGAAAGTAAAGTGGTATGTTTAATATTAACATAAGGAAAAGCTTCCTAACAATTCAAGCTGTCCGAAAGCAAAATAAGCTGCTTGGGTGAGCAGAGGATCCCCTTTTACCACAGGTGTTCAAGCAGAGGCTGGATAACCATTGGTTAAGGATGCAGTCATGAGGATTCCTATGTAGGTACTGTGGAACCAATTTACCATTGAGGCACCTTCCACTCTGAGACTCTGGGACTGTGTAAAGCAGGCAGCTTCAAGGAAGTCTGGCAAGAACCAAAGAGCTATAAGGGTCCAAAGTCTACATTTGTGTCAGTGACTAGACCTTATATCAAAATAAGATCTCCCCTTTCCCTGTTCCTTTTTCCCTTCCATAGTGTACTTAGTCTTTATGTTAAAATAGTATCTTGTTCTGCTCCCCCTGACCACCTCCACCCCTCCTTCTAGTCAGTATAGTAAATTATAAGTAGCCAGTATAAACAGGCAGTAGCAGGACATGCTATTACAAAGGAGAACCTAGAAGTCATGTACAAACCATTCCAAAGATCAAAGAAACATAATTTCCAAATTTTATCCTATATTCACCAAAGTTAATATCCTGGTGATATGTGCTGAGTCAGTGGAAGCCATCTAGGAGGGGCCGTCAGGACTTTCTGGTCCTATGATACGTAAATTTCATACAAGTTCCAGACTTCCACAGCAAGCCTAGAAGAACATCAAATGGTGCTGATAATTTTGAGATGATATGGACATATTCACTTTAAAGTTTTAGTCACAAATTTGGGATAATTTGGGTATGTTAATGAAGTAATCCTAAGGTAGCATAGATAATAAGTTGGTCTATTTCCCCAAAAAATCAATAAAAATGATTTCAGACTCTTCCCCTCCCACCCCCAGCACGCTTCCATTTCCATCTGGGTCCATGCTGCCAAGTGCTCCCAACTCTAATTCATGGTTATGCGAGTGATACTGTCTTAGCTTCCCCATGCTGCCTGCCTTCCTTCACCATCCCATCTTCTGTCCCCACCCCATCTGCCTCTGTATCCCTTTTACCACTTATCTCTGCTGTGTGTTTTTTGCTACCAAACCCTCTATGCCTAATTAAATATGATTGCCACCCCATTTCTCACTGCCAGTCATAGTCTTTCCCTGAGAATACCCAAAGAATTGGGCATATTTTCCATCAATTCAGACTCCCTTTTACGTGTTCAGCACTTTCCTGTTCTCTACTTTCCCCCTCTCCAAGTCCATCATAAAAACCTACTTTATGCAAAGCATTAGTCCCTTGTATTTCATTGTGAACTTAATATAATAAAAACAAATTTATATTAATAACCAACTAATCAGTAAGCAATTAATAAGTGCCTACTATGTGCTAAGTGCTAGGGACATAAAGAAAAAAATGAAACAGTCTCTGTCCTCAAGGAGCTTACATTCTAATGGGAGATAGCAACATTTGTATTATATGTATTTCTCTGCTAAAACCCTCCTTGGATGTCTCATTGTAGCCCAGAGGTGACCTTGAGATCTCCAAGGCTATAACAATGAAATGAATACAAGCTCTTTCAGGTCCTACCAAACTAGAGGGGCTTTCAATTTGGCTCAATGATAGATTATAAGCTTTTTCTTCCAATGACCAGCCTAAGTTTAGAGATGCTTGTTAGCAGATTGGCTGCAGGATGATGAATTTCTCTGGGTTCAGCAACTCTCAAGGACTACCTACCAAGATAGGGAGGGGCTGTTGTCTGCATCAGTAAAAAGGAATGCCTAGCCTGATGAAATCACAGATCCTTGAAAAAGCATATAGGTTATAAAATATTTCACATAAATCCATTCAATTATCCTAATAGTAACCATGTGATATAGGCAGAACAGATATTATTATGCCCATTTTACAGATGAGGAAATTGAGCCCTAGAGCAATTTAACAACTTTCTTGAAATCATATCAATACTAAGCTGCAAAATCAGGACTCAAATCCAGCTCTTCTGACTTCAAATCATGTATTCTTTCCACTGTACCTTACTGTTCTCTAAGTATATTAGCATTCTAAGCTTTATATCTAACAATGGAATGAGAGAAGGGCTATCCCACAGTCCCTGAAATCAAATCTCTTAGACAGCCACTTCTGCCTACATATAAGGTCAGGCTCAGCTATAAATTACTGTTGTTGCCCCCTTCCCCAACACACACACACCTTTAAAAATTAAATTATGATCCTTCTTTCTAAATCAAGCAACACAGAGAACATCAAATAATGCTAGCTCCTCTTTTGGGTGCCCTTAGATTTTGAAAGAAGGCTTTGAGTGAATTGCTTCTCTCCAAGCCTGAGATCCTATGGCTTATTTGGATCTACAATTGCTGTCTTGAATGGATAGAGTTGTTTTTTCCCCCATTACAGGTAGAAAAAATGAAAATGGAAGAATAGTCATATCAGCCTGAGCTCAAAGGGATGGTTGAAATGGATCAAGATGTCTATTGCCTGGAGAGAAACAACAGGATAAGGGAAAGAAATCTGAAACAGCCTTCACTCTTTGACGCCCAGTTAAGCAACTGGAACAGTAAATGTCCCTATGAATCAGCAATGAAGGTTAGAAAGTAGAATATGAGTAGATCACTTTTCAAAGACTGCTAAGCCCTGTCTTAGCTGGCCTAAGTTCAAGCAAGACAGATAGCTGTCTATGTACACCACACTGCAAAGGGGAGAGTGGGAGGGAACAGGAGGGAGATGCATCAAACAGCCTTCTTTATTATTACTTTTATAAGACACACACCTTTTAAGTTCCAGAAAAATCAAAAACAAGCATTAAGGACGTAATATATGCCCAATAATGTAACAGGAGCCAGGGAATACAAAACAAACAAAAACAAATGAAATTACTTGCCCCTCAAAGAGTTTATATCCTCGCTATAATGCTTATTCACTCTAAATGTAAATGCATAGCAAGAAAATTAAAAGTGACATAGAATCAAGGAAAAGATCTAGCAAAAAGAAGAGCAGGTAAGAGGCCACCAAGGAAGAGTAGTTTTCATGGCCTAGAGTTGGTACTTAGGACCAGGATTAAACCATGAAAAACCTTTATAACTTATAAATGTCTGTTTCTAAAGTCGGATTATAGCCCTAACCCCTCGAATGATTCTGCTACAGCGCTTGGCTATAAATGCTCGACCCTAAAAGTCTCTAAGAATGTGCAGGGAAAGTGAGAGGAGGAAGGAAAACTTTCAGTCTTCTATGACAGGAGCTGGACTTCTGATTATTAGGAAACCCATGAGAACTAGTGGAATTAAACAGCAGTGAAGAAGCCAGTGAGGCAGCAGTGATCCAAGTTCTGGGGTCTGGCCTAAAGAGGAGCCTTGAGGCAGAGGCCGGTGAGAAGAGTGAGATAGCTCAGTCCAGCTCAGGCCAAAGTCCATGGTATTAGAGAGCTTCTTCTTCCGCTCACTCTGTTCAAAGCTGACATGAGTGGAAAGGTCACTGACACCGGCGTCAGAAGACCTGGGCTGAATTCCCAACTCCAATCTATATGGGTAGTAGTATGACCCTGGGCAAGTCATTTAATTTATTTGATCCTCAGTTTCCTCATCTGTAAAAAGGTATATAATGAAAATTGGGACTCACCTCACAGAGACCATAGGATGATAGATCTAGAACTGGAGAGGACATCAGAGACCGCCTAGCCCAACCTCCTCATTTTACAGATGAGGAAAATGAATCCCAGCGTGGTAAAGTGATTTGCCCAAGGTGACATACATATTAAGTACCAAAAGTGGGATCTGAAGCCTGCTCCTGTGAACTCTGAGGTCCTTTGAGTTGTTATAAAAAAAATGTGCTGCTTCAACTTTAAAATGCTGTAAAAAATGTAAACTGTTATTATTGTACATGGGTATAAAACAAAACCCTCAACAAGTACACTAACCTTACAATGCTGCTCATTAACCAGCTGAGGTAGCAGCAGGAATATATATTTTCAGGGAGCATTCCACCGGTCAAATGTCACCAAAACAATTTCCAAGCCAGCCTGCCCTCATTAATTTCTGGAGATTTTGATTACAAATTTATAAGAGACATGCCCCAGACAGCGAGAGAGATTGAGAGACGGCCATCCTGTTGGTCATTGGTATATCCCACTGGGAACATTAGAAACCTTGTCCATCAACCAAAATAAACAGCTCCAGTCATGAACAGAGCCAATGAATACCCAATAAATCATAGCTGTCAAAAATCTTGGTAGCATTGCTGAAGACAGAAATCAATCCAAAACTCATTAGTTCCCCTGACAAGTGCTTAATCTCATATTGTTTAATATCGGCCAGGGCATCTCAGGTAGAATGGAACCGTGCAAGTGATCAGGAAGGTTTTCTGTGAAGGAAACTTTTCAATGATTATAGCTTAATCTTGCCTTCAGCCCATCCCCATTTCCTTTTGTGCTGAAACAGCTTATGGGTTTGAATCATTTGGTGCTGGATAAGACTAGCTCCACGGCTGGTAGCTTTGCATTGCTGAAAGCAACAGGTCTCTAAGTCTGCAGACATTTCAGTTTGAAAGGAGAGTTGGAGAAGTGAGTTCTATCAGTATTATACAATCAGCATATCACCTGCACCTACAGGCACCAACACAACAAGGCAGGAATAAGGTTAACTGTCTAGAAACAATACCCCTCTCCACATAGACTCCTTCAGCTGACCTTTTGTAGAGGCTGCTCCCCTTCAAAATTCCCTTTGACATTTATTTTAATCAGATTTTACCAATACTAAAATATTCCTGTATCTTTGTGTGTACATGTATCTGAGTACATGTGTGTGTGTGTTAATGTGTGTGTTAGTGTGTGTGTGTGTGTGTGTGTGTGTGCCTGTGTCTGCTATGTGTATATAGCATAGGGTAAGTTCAATTATTTGCCTTAGGTCCCATGCTCCCCTAGGACTGACCCTTAGAGACCACCTAATTACCATCTCTATACTGATCATTCTCAAATCTGCCCTTCATACGTCAATCTCTGTGCTGACCTCCAAGCCCTCATCTCCAACGACTTTTTCTGACATCTCAAACTAAAGATATCTTAAATGCAATATGTCCAAAACAGAACTCATTATCTTTTCCCCTAAACCTTCCCTGTCTCCTGTCTTCCCTATTACCATAGAGACCAACAATACCTTTCAGTCTCTCAGGCACTAGGAGTCATCCTGGATTCCTCACTATGTCTCAGCCCCCATACCCAAGCTGTTGCCAAGGCCTGCCAATCTCACCTTTGCAACATCTCTCCAATATGGTCCTTCCTCTCCTCTGACACTGCCAACACTCTAGTGCAGGCTCTCTTCACCTCACACCTTGATTATTACAATAGCCTGTTGATGTCTCTTCCTGTCTTAAATATCCTCCTACTACAATTCATTCTCCATTCAGCTACTAAAGAGACTTTCCTAAAGCATAAACCTGATCATGGCATCCCCCTACTCAATAAACCTCAAGTGCCTCTAGGATTTTCTTACACCTTACTCCCCAACCCATATGCTTCCATCAAGTGACACTGACCTCTGGCTCATCCACAAACAAAACACTCCATATCTCAGCTCTGGCCATTTTTTCTAGCTGGAGTACTTCCCTTCTCCTCTCTGACCATTGAACTCCCTGGCTTCCTTTATGTACCAACTAAAATTCCATCTTCTGGAGGAAACTTTTCCCAATCCTCATTAATTCAAGTACTTTTCTTCTTTTAATTATTTCCTATTTCAACTGTATGTAGCTTGCTTTATCTAGATACATCTGCATGTTTGCATCTCCCCTATTGGATTGTAAGCTACTTGAGGGCAGGGACTCTCTTTTGCCTCTTTTTGTATCCCCAGCATTTAGCACAATGCCTGGAACATAGTAGGTGGTTAATAAATGTTGTTTGATGGATTGATTTTATAGTTGGCAGTCTATGGTCTAGAAAGGTAACTGTGTAAAGTTATACATTTGTCAGAGGCAAGATCTGAGCCCTGTTTCTGCAGCACTCTTTTCACTTTGCCAGTCTGTAAACTCCTTATCTGAGTGTTAAGGTGTCTCACAATCTAGCCCCTTAATTTTTCAAATTTATCTCCTATTATTCCTCAGCACAAACTGTTATGTTCCAGCCAGTCTGAATTACTCACCTGGACCAAAACATTGCATTCTCACCTGTGTACCTTGATTTGTGCTATTAGGCCTAGAATGTGTAATCCCCTCTTCACCACCTAACCAAATACTTCTTATCCTTTAAGGCTCATCCTTATACTGAATTATCTATTCAAGTTAAGTTTTGTCTATGCAACTAGACTATAAACTCTTTAAAGGAATGGATGGTGTCTTGAACTTTTTTGTTGTATCTCTTATCAACCTTATCACAGTGCCTTGCCACATATTAGGTGATCAATAAATTTGTTAATTGGCACTGGGAGTAGTTAAGTCTAAAACCTCAAGTAAGTTTCATTTGGTACTCTAAGTTCAATAACGTCTCATTAAAGACTCAAAATTCAAAATGAGGAGCTGACAATTTTTACTACCCACATGGACATAATAGTACAGTTTCATCTTAGGTTATAAATAAATAAATTGGTTTCATCAATTTGACTAGATAGTTCAGGTAGTTTTTTTAAAGTTAATTCATACCCTTCCCCTGCCCTCCCCCAAAAATCCCTGTTTTCTAACCATAATTCTGTGATTCAGTTAATTAAGTCACACAATTGGGTTATAATCAACCAGATGTTTGATTTGCTTGTGTTTCGCACTTCTGTCAACATGGTCAAACTTGTTTACCTGTAGAGATATAGCTCTCAGATGATATGAATTTCTGGAAAGAAAGATGCCAAAGAATCTAACTAGTAGAATTCATATAGATTCAGTGAATTATTATTGGCAAAACAACTGGAGGGAGGATAGGTAAACCACTCCAAGTATCTGTTTATAGAAAATCAAAGCCCGATATCAATGAAGCATTACACCTCTAAGTATGTTAATACCAAAAGATACTTGTAAGAACCTAACCGTGAGTATGTCTCTAATAGTTAACACAGTATCTTGTACATTAATAGATAACAATGCATAATGAATTTTAAAGAGTACACAAATCTTCTATTTCAGGAGGTCAAAAACTTTTCAGAAAATTGCTGACTGGGTGGTGCAATGGACAGAGTGCCAGGCCTGGAGTTGGGAAGACTCATCTTCCTAAGTTCAAATCTAGTGTCAGACTTACTAATTGTGTTACCCTGGGCAAGTCACTTAACCCTGTTTGCCTCAGTTCCTCTTCTGTAAAATGAGTTGGGGAAGGAAATAGCAAACCACTCTAATATCTCTGCCAAGATTCCAAATGGGGTCATGAAGAGTCAAACACAACTGAAACAACTGAACAACAACAGCAAAATCTTTCTAGTTTATGTTCTAGAAAGAAAAGGTGTCAGAAAGTGGGAAAAGAAGTCAGTGTCAGAGTAGTCAATTAAAGATTTAATCAAGTCAACAAGATCTTTTTTCTAAAATACAAATAAGTTGAGGTTGTTAAGCCTCATTTACACCTTATCATGAATCACTTTAATCACAATCAAATTATTTTCCTCTTAATACCAAACAGAGACTAAATGGTATCAACCTAAATGTAATAAGAGTTTCATTAAGGAGTACAATTTATGAGAAATAATTTTAAGTGGAGAATGAAAGGGGGGCACGTCATAGATTCAAATTGAAGCATGATTATCTAGAGAGCAGAAGAGAGAGAATGCTAGAGAAATTAAGGAAAAAAAAGTGGGAAGATACCAAAGAGACTTAGAATCATAGGCTTTCTTAGTTAACAGGATTTTAGAGGTCAGCCATAGAAGCTCACTTTTTATATAAGAACCCTTCCTTGGACGGTAGCTATCAAAGTTGGCTGTTTCTAGTACTGCCATCTGAGGCCAAACAGAATATGACTAATCCCTCTTCCACCAGATGCCTCTAGGTCTTCTCTAGTCACAATATTTCAAAATTCTTTCAACTGGTCATATGTCAAGGATTCAAGGCTCTTAACCATTCTTGTTTCCCTCCTCTGCGTATTGTCCAGCATCAATCCTCCTAAACTGTGGGACCTTAACTGAACATCATTCTCCAATGTGTTCTGACCAGAGTACAGTGGGACTATCACATCTCTGGCCCTGAAAGCTATGTTTCTCAATTCATCCCTGGAAATGTTTTCCAAAACCCTTCATCATTCTTCCTTTGGATATGATGCAATTTGTAACCTCTTAAGAATACTGTACCTAAGAGTGAGGAAAATGTCATGGGTAACAGCTCTCATTAAATCACAAAGCAGCTTGCCCAACCATTCTTGTTCCTAAACTGATACTCAATGCCTGGGCCATGATAACATATTGCTGTCTTTTTAAAAGTAGCCTCATTTTTTTGGTCTTCATATGTTAGCCCCAAATCATTCAATGGTAGAAACGTAAACAGTAAAATGAACAAGTTAAAACAAATGGCTAAGCCACTTCAAATGGATTTTCCTTGTTACCATTTAAATTCATTATTCTGGGAGTTGTAATTTCCTATCAGTAATAAGAATTAATTCTCTCATTTCTTGCTACAAAAATGAGGAGATAGAGTTGAAATAATAAGGCCCTTTGCTGATAGACTTTTTTTTTTCTGGTGCCTTTCCTTTACAAAGTATTTTTAAACATAGGCTAACTATTTTACTTAATTAGTGATCGGTTTGTCCCTGAAGGAAACAATAGTAAATTAAAAGATGTATATCCTAAATAGATCAAAAGTTTTCTAGACCTGAAAACTGCACCACTCCTTTATTATTTTTTCTATTGATATTTTATTCCTGGGCCTTCATTATAATTATTTGTTTAAGTGCCTTGAACATCAACACTTTTTTCTTGCATTGATTCCATGAAATTTCTAAATAGTTGTTCATTTCAAGATCTCTGCTCATCATGTACACAACAGAAGGAGGATCTTAAAAGACCAGCTAATTCTCTCATCCTCTCTTTCCCCCAAGTCATGGTCATTCCTCATTCTATGTCCTTGATCCAGTTCAACAACTACTTACTAAACACGTGCTATGTTTGGAACACTGGTCTAGGTGTTAGGTAAAACAATCTACTATCATTAGACCGTGCAAAATAGATGAGGAAACTAAACAACTCAGTGACAATGTTACAGAAAGATCTAGTAAGAACAGCTAGAAATAATCATTTAATTTCCATTGCAAAAATGGGGGGGGGGGGGGCGTGGTAAGAGGGAAGGGAGGAAATATGAAAGCCCTCTGAGAGCTTGGAGAGTATCTGGAATTCATTTGTATGAGCTGTATAGTTGAAACAGAGGCTCTGACCTCATGGATCTTGCAGTCTAGTGGAGAGGGATACATGAAAAGATAAAACACAATTAATGTTATAACATAATATTATTGCCCTTGCTCATGGTATTCTCCTCCTGTTCCTGGAAAGTGATCCTTCTACCTCTTTGTCTACCCATATCTGACCCATTCTTCAAAGTCCAACTTAAATTCTACTTCCTCCAGAAAATTTCCTCCACATCAGTTTCAGCTGGCATCTTTCTGTACCCAAGCCTGCTTCTAGTGGTTCTCTTCCTACCTACCTTCTTTCTTTGTAGGTTCGTGGTCCAAATCCCTAAGTGCAGCTGGATTCCAAGAGTATGTCCTGAGACGTCTCCATATCTCTCTTTACATTATCATTCTCTTTAAAAAGAAAAATTTTGAATTGATGTTCTTGTTTTTACATTTATAGATTACTCCCTCTTAGTGAAAGTTCTCTTGAAACAAAATAAAACAGTTAAGTAAAACTAATAATGCAATGATCTTATCTGACAATACATGCAACATTTCAAATCCACACTGTCTCTCCTGGTGATTTTATCAGCTCCCATGGATTCAGCTACCATCTCTATGAAGCTGACTTTACAATCTATAACTCCAACCTACATATTTCCTTAGAAATCCAACCCCATATCTTTAACTGCCTGTTTGATATCTCTACCTGGACATCCCATAAAAACCTCAAACTCAATATGTCTAAAAACAATCTCATCATCTTACCCCTCAAAAAAATACTCTTCCCTCTAATTTCTTTATTTTTGTTGTGAGCAGTGCCATTCTTCTTGATGCTCAAACTTACAAAGTAGGTCTCATTCTCAGCTCCTTACTCTTACTCATACCCCATATCCAATATGTTGCCAAGTTCTGTCAGTTCCTTCTTTTCACCACCTTTACACTCAACCCTTTCTCTCTACTCACATCATAATCACCCAGGTAGAAGTCCTCATCACCTGTCATTTGGACTTTTGTGACAGTCTCCTAATTCAAGGGTGTCAAATACTCTGGAGCAACACTGTTTAGCAACTAAACCAGACTAAAATGAAATTGGGAAATATTTAACAAAATAAATAAAAAATATAATAGAATATAAATAATGTTAATATGTGGTTTGCTAAGTCAAATTGTGACTACAAGTATCTTTATGTGGGGCTCATTGTTTCCCCTACCTCTGTTTCTGAGTCCTAATTGTTCTTACCAGTCTCCTCTTTCCAGACCACTTTCCATATAGTTGCCAAATCGAAATTCCTAAAAAATAGGTTATTCAGTCTGGCTCTAGCCTATCTTCTTAATTATCAAGACTTACTCTTAGATGAAAAAAAATCTGATACTCATCTTTGTTAAGGTTTAAGGTACTGGTAATACCTTAATGTGTTGCCCTGTACAGTGACTTCTCCATTTAAATAGAGAATACTGTCTGGCTTAAACCAGAAAATTAAAGATAAGACATAGAATTGAAGGTATTAACAAGATAGCTGACTTCCCAGAGTGGAGCCAAGGTGGCACTGTAGAAAAAGGTCTCAGCTGAGCTGTTTCAACATTCCCCTCAAAACAATTTTAAAATAACATTTCAAATCAAAATTTGGAGTGACAGAACCAGCAAGAGATCAGAATAAGACATTCTTCCCACCCCAGACAAATTAGGTCATTTATGACATTTGGCTGGCAGCTGGCCTGGAGCCCACATGGATGAAACATCAGTGGTGGGACAAGGTAGTGAAAAAAAAAAAGCAACTTCAACATTGGTAATTCTCAAGCAAGAGACAGTAAAAAGACCTGGCAACTTGTCAGAAAGAGATTACAGGGGACCCCTGTGCTAACACTGGAGATAGGAACAGATGCTGTTTGGCAACTCCATTGCCTATACCCATTTCTAGTTAATAGTTAAAGGGCAGAGAAAAGCCCTTGCAATCAAGAAGGAATGGGATCTCTGAGGGGCAATATCTTTTCTGGTCCCAAGGGATTACAGATTCTGAGGAAAAGTATCAATTGCAATGTCAAGGGATAAAGGGTCCTTCCTAGGTAAGAACCAGAGTACAGCTGAAATTTTTTAAAAAAGGCAAAGGTAGAAATCATGATCTTAGACAAAGCAAAAGCAAATATAGACCTAATTAAAAGAGAGAAGCAGGAAAACTACATCTTGCTAAAAGGAACCATAGACAATGAAAGAATAGCAATACTAAACATTTGCACCAAATGGCATAATATCCAAATTCTTAAAGGAAAAGTTAAAATAATTATAGGAGGAAATAGTAAAATTATACTAGTGGGGGACTTCAACTTTCCCTTCTCAGAGATAAATGTCACCATAAAATAAAAAGTCAAGGAGATAAATAGTATTTTAGAAAAGTTAGATATGATAGACCTCTGGAGAAACCTGAAAAGGAATCAAAAGGAGTATACATTTTTCTATACATGTATAAAATTTAATACATGTATATGTGTGGCACCTTCACAAAAATCAATCATGAATTGGGGCATAAAAACCTCACAACCAAATTCAGAAAAACAAAATTATTAAATCCACCTTTTTCATACCATAATACAACAAAAAATACATTTAATAAAGATTAAAAATTAATTGAAAACTAAATAATCTAATCCTAAAGAATGAGTGGGTCAAACAAGAAATTATAGAAACAATCAATAATTTCATTAAAGACAATGACAACAATGAGATATTCCAAAATTTGGGGGACACAGTGAAAGTAGTACTCAGAGAAAATTTATATCTCTAAACCCATGCATCAAGAAAGAAAGGCCAAATCAATGAATTGAGCATGCAGCTTAAAAAAACTAGAAAAAGAATGAATTAAAAATCCCCAAATTAAACACCTAATTGGAAATCCTGACAATGAAAAGAGATATTAATAAAATTAAAAGTTAAAAAAAAAAGAACCAGTGAATAAAACTAGGAGATGGTTTTATGAAAAAAGAAAAAGAAAAATTATTGGTTAATTTGATTAAAAAAAGAAAGAAACCAACTTATTAGTATCAAAAAAATGAAAAGAATGAATGCATTAACAATGAATATAAAATTAAAACAAATTATTAGGAGTTATTTTGCTCAATTATATGAGAATAAAACTAACAATCTAAATTAAATAGGTGAATATTTACAAAAATATGAACTGTTAAGGTTAACAGAAGAGCAATAGAATATTTAAATAATACTATCTTTGAAAAATAAATTGAGCAAACTATAAATAAGCTAAGAAAAAATCCCCAGCACCAGAGGAATTTACAGGTGAATGGTACCAAACATTTAGGAGACAATTAATCCCAATATTCTATTAACTATTTTTAAAAAATAGGTTAAAGAAGGAATCCTACCACATTTCTTTTTGACACAAATATGATTTTGATACCTAAACCATGGAAAGAAAAGACAGAGAAAGAATACTACAGACTGAGGGCAGAGCCAAGATGGTGAAGTAAAAGCAGTGACTTGCTTGAGCTCTCCCTCAAACTCCTCCAAATACCTGTAAAAAATGACTCTAAACAAATTCTAGAGCAGCAGAACCCACAAGAAGACAGAGTAAAACACATTTCCAGGTCAAAACAACTGGGAAGGTCAACAGGAAAGGTCTGTTGCACTGGGCTTGGGGAGGACTACGGTTCAGCGGGGGCTGCCCAGGCAAAGATGGGTCCCAGTAAACCCAGAGCAGGCCTCAGGGGACTAAATCAAGGGGAGCTATGGTGGTTTCTAGACTTCTCAACCCACAAATGCCAAAGACAATTCAGAAGGTCAGTGGGAAAGGTCTGTCAGACCTGGGTGAGAGGAGCACAGTCCAGCCCTGGGATGGTGGCCATAGCAGCAGCAGTTGCTTCCAGAGCTCTCAGCCCACAGACAATGGGGGGATCAAGCAGATGATCAGAGAGGGATTGCAGGGATCTTTTTGCTGGCTCTGAGGCAGGATTCTCTTGCTTTGTCTGTGCCTGGATCTGGGTCCCAGTCCTAGGTGGTGGTCCTGGGATGAGGAGGAGTGCTGGCATGGTGGAGCTTCTGGCAGCAGTGGAGAGGGAATTCTCCTCACAGTGCCAAGGCAGAAGAGTGGTTGTGGTCACTCATAGACAACAGCACAGGCCAGGAAAGGAGTAAACGCCTCTTCTTTGATCATACCACCTTGGAAGAACTGAAACTTTACAGGTCCCTAGAAGTACCTATGAAAACAGCAGCATAAAACCCCTGAAGCTTGAGACAGTACATTCTCCACACTGGAAGCAGAGCCCTACTTTAACAAAGAGTTTAAAAATCAGGTAATTGGCTGGGATCACGAATAAACAAAGGTCCAAAAAAAGTCAGACTATAGAATCTTACTTTGGTGACAAAGAAGATCAAAACATACAACCAGAAGAAGACAACAAAGTCAAAGCTCTTACATCTAAAGCCTCCAAGGAAAATATGAATTTGTCTCAGGCCATGGAAGAACTCAAAAAGGATTTTGAAAAGCACGTAAGAGAAGTAGAGGAAAAATTAAGAGAAATGAGAGTCATGCAAGAAAATCATGAAAAACAAATCAACAGCTTGCTAAAAGAGACCCAAAAAATACTGAAGAAAATAATACCTTAAAAAATAGACTAACTGAAATGGTGAAAGAGGTCCAAAAATCCAATGAGGAGAATGCCTTCAAAAGCAGAATTGGCCAAATGGAAAAGGAGGTCCAAAAGCTCACTAAAGAAAATAACTCCTTAAAAAAAAAAAGAAAGAAAGAAAGAAAGAAAATTTAAAAAAAGAAAAGAATTTCTTAAAAATTAGAGTGGAGCAAATTCAAGCTAATGACTCCTTGAGAAACCAAGACATTGTAAAACAAAACCAAAAGAATGAAAAAATAAAAGACAACGTGAAATATATCATTGAAAAAACAACGGACCTAGAAAATAGATCCAGGAGAGATAATTTTAAAATTATTGGACTACCTGAAAGCCATGATCAAAAAAAGAGCCTAGACATCATCTTTCAAGAAATTAGCAAGGAAAACTGCCCTGATATTCTAGAACCAGAGGGGAAAATAGAAATGGAAAGAATCCACCGATTACCTGCTGAAAGAGATCCCCAAAGGAAAACTCCTAGGAATATTGTAGCCAAATTCCAGAGTTCCCAGGTCAAGGAGAAAATATTGCAAGCAGTCAGAAAGCAACAATTCAAGCATTGTGGAAATACAATCAGGATAACACAAGATTTAGCAGCCTCTACATTAAGGGACCAGAAGGCTTGGAATACGATATTCCAGAGGCCAAAGAAGCTAGGATTAAAACCAAGAATCACCTACCCAGCAATACTGAGTATAATCCTTCAAGGGGGAAAATGGATATTCAATGAAATAGAGGACTTTCAAGCATTCTTGATGAAAAGACCAGGGTTGAATAAAAAATTTGGTTTTCAAATACAAGACTCAAGAGAAGTATGAAAAGGTAGACAGGAAAGAGAAAGCATAAGAGACTTATTAAAGTTGAACTATTTATATTCCTACATGGAAAGATGATATTTGTAATTCATGAGACTTTTCTCATTATTATAGTAGTTGGAGGGAATATATATATATAGATATAGATATAGATATAGATATATGTATATACACACACACACACACACATACACACACAGAGGGCACAGGGTGAGTTAAATATGAAGGGATAATATGTAAAAAATAAAATTTAAGGGTGAGAGAGAATTGTACTGGGAGGAGGAGAAAGGAAGAGATAAAATGGGGTAAATTATCTCACATAAAAGAGGCAAGAAAAAAGCTTTTACAGTGGAGGGGAAGAGGGGGGAGGTGAGAGGGAATGAATGAATCTTACTCTCATTGGATTTGGCTTAAGAAGGGAATAACACACATACTCAACTGGGTACGGAAATCTCTCTCACCCTACAGCAAAATAGGGACAAAGAGGATAAGAGAGAGGAGGATGATAGAAGGGAGGGCAGATTGAGGAGGGGGTATTCAGAAGCAAACACTTTTGAGGAGGGACAGGGTCAAAGGAGAGAGCAGAATCAATGGGAGAGCAGGATAGGATGGAGGGAATTATAGTTAGTATTTCACAACATGACTACGATGGAAGTGTTTTGCATGACTGCACATGTATAACCTATATTGAATTGCTTGCCTTCGCAATAAGGGTGGGGTGGGGAGAGAAGAAAGGAGAGAATTTGGAACTCAAAGTTTTATAAACAAATGTTAAAAAGTGTTTTTACATGCAACTGGAAAATAAGATATACAGGAGATGCAGTATAGAAATCTATCCTGCACTACAGGAAAATAGAAGTGGAAGGGGATGGGGGGGTGATAGAAGGGAGGGCAGATTGGAAGAAGGGGTATTCAGAATCTACACTGTCTAGGGGTGGGGGACGGGAGATATAGGGAGAAAATTTGGAACTTAAAATTTTGTGGAAGTGAATGTTGAAAACTAAAAATAAATTTATTTATTAAAAAAAAGAATACTACAGACCAATTTCTTTAATGAATATTGAGGCAAATATTTTAAATAAAAGACTAGTGAAGAGATTTCAATAATATATAATAAAGATCACAAACTATGATCAGGTAGAATTTACACTAGGAATGCAGCACTAGTTCAATATTAGAAAAATTATCAGAATAATTGACCATATCAATAACAAAAACAAAAAAAACATATAATTATATCAAAAGATGCAGAAAAAGCCTGTGACAAAATACAAATCCCATCCCTATTAAAAATACTAGAAAGCAAAGGAATAAATGAAGCTTTTCTTAAATAAATACTATCTTGCAGTGGATAGAGCACTGGCCCTGGAATCAGGAGGACCTGAGTTCAAATCTGGCCTCAGACACATGACACTTACTAGCTGTGTGACCCTGGGCAAGTCACTTAACCTGGATTGCCTCACCCAAAAAGAAAAAGAAAAGAAAAAAAAAAAAGAAAGAAAGAAATAATGAGCAGACGGATTTAAGAAAAACCTGAAAAAACTTACTTGAACTGATACTGAGTAAAGTGAGCAAAACCAGGAGAACATTGTATACAGTAACAGTAACATTATGGTGATGACCAACTTTGGTGGATTTAGTTCTTCTCAGCAATGCAATGACCTAAGACAATTCCAAAAGATTTATAATAGAAAATGCTATCCACATTTAGAAAAAGTACTATGGTGTCTGAATACAGATTGAAGGATGCTATTTTCTCTTTTTGTTTATTTTTTTTTCTTTCTCATGGTTTTTCCCTTTTGTTCTAATTCTTCTCTCACAACATGACTTATGTAGAAATATTTTTAATATAATTATACATGTATAGCCTATACATTGCATGCCGTTTTGTGGAGGGGGTAAGGAAGGGAGGTGGAAAATATAGAACTCAAAATCTTATAAAAGTGAATGTTGAAAACTAAAAATTAATTAATTGATTAATCTTAAAAAAATAAAATAACTGGAGAAAATATAAAATACTTGGGAGTCTACCTGCCAAGAATAACCCAGGAACTATATGAACACAGTTACAAAGAAAAAAAAAACTTTTTATGTAGATAAAAAAAGATCTAAACAATTGGAGAAATATTAATTGCTCATGCATAGGCCAAGCCAATATAATAAAACTGACAAATCAAGCTAAGTTAATTTACTTTTTTAGTACAATACCAATCAAACTATCAATGAAGTGTTTTATTAAGCCAGAGAAAATAATAAGAAAATTCCTCTGCAAGAACCAAAGGTCAAGAATATCAAGGGAACCAATGAAAAAGAAAATGTGAAAGAAGGTGGCCTAGCAGTTCCAGATTTCAAACGTTATTACAAAGTGATAATCATCAAAACAATCTGGCAGTGGCTAAGAAATAGAGTAGTGGATCAGTGGGATAGATTGGGCACGCAGTAGTAAATAACCATAGTAATCTAATGTTTGATAAACCCAAAGATGCAAGCTTTGGGGGAAAGAATTCACTATCTGACAAAAATTGGTTGGAAAAACTAGAAAGCAGTTTGGACAAAACTAGGCATAGACACTGTATACCAAGATAAAGACAAAATGGGTACAAGATTTAGACAGAAAGGGTGATATCATAAGTAAATTAGGGGAGCATGGGGAAAATGCACCTGTCAGATCTATAAAGGAAGAGTTTATGACCAAAGGAAAGATAAAGAAGAACATGGGAAGTAAAATAGGTAATTTTGATTCCATAAAATTTTTTAAAAAAACCTTTTGCATAAACAAAACTAATGCAGTCACAATTAGAAGGAAAACAGGAAAATGGGGGAAATTTTTACAGCAAGTTTCTGATAAACACCTCATTTCTCAAATATAAAAGGAACTGAGCCAAATTTATAAAATAAGAGCCATTCCCTAGTTGATAAATGGTCAAAAGATATAAATAGGCAGTTTTCAGAAAAAAAATCAAAGCTATCAATAATGACATGAAAAATAATCTAAATCACTACTAATTAAGGAAATGCAAATTACAACAACTGAGATATTACCTCATGCCTATAAAATTAACTAACATGACAGAGAAATAAAATGACAAATGCTGGAGGGGATGTGGAAAAACTGGGACATTAATGTACTCTCGGTGGAGTTGTGAATTAGTATAATCATTATGAAGAACAAGTTGGAACTGCAACCAAAAAGCTATATACCCTTTGACCAGCAATAGAGATGAAAGAAAAGGTAAAACTACCTATTTGTACAAAAGTATTTATAGCAGTTCTTTTTTGTGGTGGCAAAGAATTAAATCAATTATTATTAGATCTTAAATGAATTGATGCAAAGTGAAGTGAGCAGAACCAGAAGAGTATTGTACACAGCAACATAAATATTGTAAGGATGATTAACTGTGAAAGACTTAGCTATTCTGATCAAGACAATGATCCAAGACAATTCCAAAAGACCCATGATGGAAAATGCTATCCACCTATAAAGATAGAACTGATGAATTCTGAACACAGATTGAAGAATGCCTTTTATTTTATTTTTTTGCTTTTAAAATTGTTCTTGTTTTATTTTTTGTCTGTGTTTTCTTTTGCTATATGGCTAATATGGAAATATACTTTGTGTGACTTCACATATATAATTGATATCAAATTACAGGAGGGAGGAGAGCCAGGAGGGAGGGAAAAAATTAGAAACTCAAAATTTTCTAAATTGTTAACAGCTGTTTTACATATAATTGGGAAATATTTAATGAAGTAAGTAAAAAGTATTTAAGGTTCCACTTCCACATATGACCTTCTAATGAATAGTCTGAATTAATTTCTTTAAGCATTGGCTAATTTATCTCCTTGCTGTCTAAGGGACTCTCAAAAGTCTTCTCCAGAGCCACAGTTCAAAAGTATTGATTCTGCAGTGCTCAGCTTTCCTTATAGTCCAACTCTCACAGTCACACACTGCTACTGGAAAAACCATAGTTTTAACTATATGGACCTTTGTTGGTAAGGTAATGTCTATGCTTTTGCTGTCCAGATTTGCCATAACTTTCTTTCAAAGGAGCAAGTGTCTTTTAATTTCATGGTTGCAGTCACTATCTGCAGTGATCTTTGAGCCCAAGAATATAAAATCTGACATTGCTTCCATTTCTTTTCCCTCTATTTGCCAGAAAGTGATGGGAGCAGTTGCCATGATCTAAGGTTTTGTTTCATTTTTAAGCTTCAAGACAGCTTTTACACTCTCCTCTTTCATCCCCATCAAAAGGTTTCTTAATCCTTCTTCACTTTCTGCCATCAGGGTGGTATTGTCTGCATATCTAAGATTTTGATTCATCCAGTTTGGCATTTTACATACTGTACTCTGCATTTAAATTAAATAAATAAGGTGATAATATACAGCCTTGTCATACCCCTTTTCCAATCTTGAATCAATCAGTTGTTCAATGTTTGGTTTTAACTGTTGCTACTTGGCCTGCATACAGGTTCCTCAGAAGACAAGAAAGATGGTCTGATCCTCCCTTCTCTTTGAGGATTTGCCACATTTTGTTGTGATCCACAGTCAAAGTCTTTAGTGTAATAAATGAAACAGAAGTAAAAGTAGTTTTTTTTCTGGAATTTCCTTGCTTTCCCCATAATCCAGTGAATAAATGGCAATTTGGTCTCTAGTTCTGCAGCCTACAGGCATCTTTATGTATGGATTAGTGGTCCCTGTTTCTATTTGATTTTGATACCACTGACTTAGTGGAGGTTCTTCATGAATTGTTGTAGCTAAAATTTCCATGATCCTGAAGCTATGATCTGGTTATGATCCTCCTTAAATCCTATTTGGGCTGGTCACTCACCAGACCCATATTGAGCATTTCCAGCATGAAGGGAACTACTATATAACTGTCAGGGACTCTGGGTCCCATCCCAACCACAATAAGAGGATTTCAGTGGAGAAAACAGTTACTATCCACTGAAGATGATCACAGGATCATATATTTAGAGCTGGAAGAGACATTCAAGTTCATCCACTCCAACTTTCTCATTTTACAGAAAAGAAAATGTTGAGAGCTAGAGAAGTTAAGAGATTTGTCAAAGAGCACACAGGTAGTAAGTAGTAGAACCAAGATTCCATTTCAGGCACAGAGACTCCAAGTCCAGTGTTCTTTAGTTGATACTACACAAGTATCTCAGTTAAGATACTGGAACTCCAATTAGAAACAGAAGATGAAGCATAGTAGCTACTAACATGAGCAGCCCATCAGAAGTAGCATGATGATTTTGACTTTGGGGTCAGGTTTTAATAGAAGTATACTCCTTTCTGAAGGTTCGCAGATGTCCTTTGGGAAGTAATGGGTAAAGATGAAGAAGAACAACAAATCAGATGCATTAACCTGGTGGATACCCTAGGGGATCCTTATACTTCATTTATCAGCAGAGAAACAGGTTCTGAATTGGCATAAGAGTCCACCCACAAATACCAGGATTCTGCAAATCATCAATATAATCAAATGAGATAATGCATATAAAGCTCTTTTTATAAACTTTAAAGAACTACATAAATTTCAGTTGTTTTGTTTTTATTGTTATAATTTTCATCCTTATGGGGAATGTTAGAGAAAGTGATACTTTTGACTCTTAGAGGAGTAGAAAATTGCTTCAGAGGTCCTTTTCTAATGTTTCTTCTAATTATTTTTCCCTCCTATTCTTTCATATTCCTATTTCCCTATTCTGGAACTCCCTACAGGGAGTTTTCTATAATCCTCTCCTCTCTTCCACCTTTGTCTCCTTCCTCCCATAGCTGTACATGTGGAGGAAACACAGGCTGGATTTGAGTAAAGCTTTCCATGTAGGAGATGAGCCTTTCCATTTTGTTGCTAATCCTTGGACATCAGACATGGTGAATTCCTGGAACCATGCTCAAAGCCTTCAGCATAGTAGAACCTACCTTTCCATGGATTTTCTCATCTCCTGAAATAACTTCAGGCCCTCCCTGCAGGAATCTATAGCCTACAGATTGGGAGTCATTATTCTAAATGACCTCTAACATCCCCTCCAGCTCTTATATTCACAGGTTCTATTGTTATGGGTCACTGTCTTCCTCTCATTCTTCTCCAAGCTCTTTAGCTATTCTTTTTCTTAATCTAATGGCTTCTCTTTCTGTCTTCTAAATGTAGTACCCATTAGATACAAAGCAATTAGATAATAAAAATGAATAAGATTGTAAATCTTTCTTCACATAAGTTTTTCTCAAACTAGCCAGGCTTATGATTCTCAATAGTCCTTATACTGGTCTTTCCAATTTAGTAGGAACTTTTAGAGTTTATGGATCATAACCATCTAAAATTCATGCATATATGTGATATAGATTATATATATATATATATATATAATTTAAATACATAAGGGGTACCCCCTTTCAAATGTGGACAAGTTGACAGTTTTACTAATGGAAAATACAGTTATCAGACCCTGAAAAAGGAGACAAATGCAAGGTAAAAATTCCTGAGGTAAACTATTTCTCAGCATCTAATTTGCATATGACTGACATGAAGACTTTGAAGTTAGTAGTTCAGAAACCCTGGTCCCTCTAACTATTTGGTGACTATGGAACAGTTATTCTTATGTTATGGTATTGATGATGGAAAGTAGATTTTGGTTTATCACCATGAAAAAGAGGTGAGTCAGCTCACTGAAGAAACTCTGCTTTGGCCTAATGAGGTAGTGAAACTTAGGGCACAGAGAAGTGTTCAGAGTTGAAAAGCCATCTCAGGAGAGATCTCAAATTAAAAAATTAAACATGAAAATCCTTCAGTGCACAGGAGGCATATATCCAACCCCAAAGTGATTAAGAAAGAGAAAATTTCAAGGAGGAGGACATGGAAAAGATAAAGAAGCAAATATGCAATAATTCCTTTGTCAGTAGCCACAGTCCATCTCTAGACTATGTTTTAGAACACTATGAAAGTACCAGTAAATTCTATGCAACTCAACTTATATATACACACACATCTATGTCATCATATCTTAAACTTTAATGCAAAATTAGGAAAGAGTCAGACCATTTCCTACAGAATCCTAGAATGTCAGAGTGGAAAGGTCCTTAGAGATCACCAAGTCCAAACCCTCATTAAACAGCACAATTATTGTCCTGCTAAATACTTTGGTTTTTTATAATCTTTAGGATTAAAACATATGGGGTAGTTTGACTTTTTCCTATTCCGTTAAACAAATTGCTTGGCTTGTTTGTTTGTTTTTTTCCTACTGAAGTACAATTGTTATACTAATACTAAAAATATTAAACATTAATAAGGAACTTGCTTGAAAAAATTACTGCTTCTGTTGTTATTCTCATCTCAGGTTTATTTTTAATAGAATTTCCCAGGGAACATTTCTCTCTCTACCCTCAAGAGCCTGAGGCAATGAAGCAAAATACAACATCACCAGCCACTTTTTTTTTCAGCTGGTCCTTATTCTGCCCTGGGATCTGATAGCAAAAGCCCAGACACTTATGACAAGTAAGCTGGGAATATGACCTTATGGACACAGATTTAAGGGCCTCTCTTCCTTCTGTTTTGTTCAGTGCAGTGAGAAATACCTGTGACTGTGGCTTGAGTACATTACAGATTTTGTTTGATGTGTTCCCTGCCACTTCAGTTTATAAGGCAATATCCTCTGGCTTTATTCTGTTATGTGTCTTTTGTAGTATGCGCTCAGCATCCTTAGGTGCTTTACAGAGTTAAATAATACACTTAGAGAGCTAAATGGGAGCAGAGGGAGAGAAAAACTAAGAGGTTGAGAATAGGGGAAAAAGTATATTTTCTAGACAGATTTTAAAACAAATAGGTGCTACTAGGCTGACTTTGTTGACCCCAGGCAAAATTCTAAAGGACATAAAGTTTAAATTCAGGACCTAGCCTAGCCCATCTCCTCCTAGTAACTATCTCTAATTGCCCTATCTTTTTTTCTCTTTTCAGTGTCCCCTAATCCTTCTCTCAGAGTTTAGGGGGTTGTAAGGATCTAATTGGCCTCCCAGTCTGCTACAACCAAAAGCCTCAAGGAAGCTCAAAACCCATGAGTAAGCCCCCTTTCCCCATCATTGGTGAGCTTGAATATCAACTAGTCATCAATTTCCTAGATGTCCACCCTCCCTTAATATGAATTACTCAGTGACCTGAGCAGATCCATGTCCTTCCCCCCTGACTATCCTTCATTGGGAGTATTTCTCCTAAAGGAAGCTGGCTTGCTCTGCTCTCTCTCTGCCAACTTTTTTCTTCTGTTCTATACTTCTTCACATTGTGCCTTGGGATCCCAAATCTTCATCTAAATTAAGTCAGGGGATCATGCTGCTTTGGTCACACAAGGTGCTGGAAGGGACCTTTGAGGAAATCAGTCTCTCATCTCCAACACTCAACTCCCAAAGACACTCTTAACTCTTATCCATAAGGAAATAATCATGAAGGTGGTAAAGAAAGTGAGAAATTACTTAGTGTAGTGAAAAGATTCAGAGTCAGATTCCAACAATATTTCTTTAATTCAATAAAAATGTATTAAGTGCCTACTATGTACCAGGCATTGTGCTAAATGCTGAGGATACAGATAAGAAAAGGAAAGACCGTTCATGCCCTCAGGGGGCTTATAATTTAATGGGGGAAGACAATATACAAAAGGGAGCTGAAAAGGGGAGAAGCATTGCCATCGGGGTACCCAGCAAAGGGACATGGTATTCTGTGGAGTTGAAAACAAGTGGAGCTACTGATAGAAAATCGAGAGTTACCTGGAAAGTTCTAATCTGAGCCTCTTTAAGGGAAGGCTTTAAAAGAAGTTTATTATACCACCTTCCACTCCTCTAATCAGAGGGGAGCAGCAAAGGCAGTTGAAAAAGTATTGGGCATTAAAAACTGAGTTAATCAGCATGGGGATGAGAGGTCATGTGATGAGCTTATCCTGGGTGAAGTGAGATATCCTCAGGAGTCAAAATGCTACCAAGGAAAATTTTTTTTTGCCATTTTGGAAAGAGGAATGAAATATCATCCTTTCCCAACAAATGTTTTTGTCAACCTACCTTACTCTCATATGATTTAAAATTTTGAATGCTATTGTTTCCTTAACAAGCAATTTAGCAGATGATTACTATTCATGGCTATTTTGGTGCAGTTTCACTTCCTCCTTGCTGCCATTTTCCTACTCATTATTTGTCTATATATGTCATCTCTAGATTGTAAGTTTCTGGAGGCAGGAACTATGCTTTCACTTTATTTGTATCTCTCATGGAGCCAGAAAAATGCTATTAAGTAGTCAATAGAGAGACTAAATGAAAGTGAATACACTCTGGAAAAGTGACGATGTGGCATGTCCACTTGATAGATTTGTAAACCAAAAATGGTGTGCTTTTATGGTGTGTTGTGAGAGTCATCTCAAAGAATTCAGACTCAGACCACCTCCAATCCAAGCAAAGGCATTTATTGAGGATTACACTCTTCAGTGGGCTGAGTTCCAAGAAGAACCAACAACTTCAGTAAGACAAGACAGGCAATTTTATAGTGTAATAATGATGGTTACACAACAGAAATTATGAATATTGAAAAGGCAGGAGGGGTTTGTCAAGGATTAGAAATAGGAGAGGAGTCCCAGTGTCAGTGGAACTACACGTGTGATTACCTATAATGCATATAGAAAAGCTTAAATGGGGAGAACATTCATATATGATAATGATATTATAATAAACCTCTATATGTCATAAGTTTACTCTGAGTCAGTTCTTTACTATTACTTCACAGGTGCCTACTTAGGGAAAGTTCTTTCTATTGTTTTGAGGTTCACATCCTGCTTGGGCATCCCGGTGGTGCTGCTTTCTGATTGGCTGGCTATTGTGGTCCTGTCTGAGATTAGATGGATGTGGTTGCGGTTGAGTGCCTCAAAATGGCAAAAAAAAAAATTTCCCTGGTAGCATTTTGACTCTTAAGAATATCTTACCCACCCAGGATAAGCTCATCACATCACTTCTCATCCCCATGCTGATTAACTCAGTTTTTAATGCTCAATACTTTTTCAACTCCCTCTGTTGCTCCCCTCTGATTAGAGGAGTGGAGAGTGGTATGATAAACTTTTTTTAAAGCCTTCCAGATGAGAACTTTTCAGGTAAACTTGTTGTTTCTGTGGGAGATATGAGAAATAGGTCTGGGGGCAGTGGCTAGCTAGAGACAGTGGCAGGCATCCCACCACATGGACATGCCTGCTACTCTTAGTGGGGCATGAACTCATGGACACAACTGCTGTTCTAGTGAGGCAGTGAGGTGTATATGAAAAAGTTAGAATATTGAGTGGAGGGTAGGCAGTGGCTAGGTAGGGGCAGTGGGCCTGTTGTTTAGTGAGACCTATGATTGAGTCTGGGGCCCTATGGTGTAGTTAAAGCCAGATTTTGTGGTCAAATAAGAACATGCCTGCTGTTCAGTGAGGTCCATAAGTTAGTTAGAATATTGAAACTGGGGGTAGATTTGTAAACTTTGAGCTCTCAAAGGACAGATTAGTTCCTGAAATTAGAGTATGTTGCCAATAGATGGTGGTGTCATTTTAGGCACCACAGTTATTAGCTACTGGTCTGTGAATTTTTTTTAATATATTCTGATAACTGTATTTCAATATAATTGGTTTCCTTTGTAATGCTATGTATTTTTGCATTTTATTGTGAAAAGGGGTTCATAGGTTTCACCAGACTGCCAAAGAAATCCATGACACAAAAAAGCTAAGTACCAGTGTGTGGTCAGTAAATGTAGATGTTGTTTATCCTTCATTTTTGAAGAGGACCAATGACATCATGGAGTGATTGATTGGATATGAATTCGATTTAAGTGAGGCAAAGTTGTGCAAAGTCATCAGCTTCACTCTCTCTTCCAGAGTCATTGAAGTCCAATGGCAAGACAAAAGTCAAGACAACTGGTGATGGCCCAGGATGTAGTGGATGACTTTGGCATCTGCAATGTCTGACCAAGGTCTAAGTACTCCACAGTCACTGTCTTTAAGCAGCTTACTCTCTACAAGGGAGGCGCAATATGTAAAAAGTACAAGTCAACACAAAGTTTGTAAAATGCGAAATGAGACAGTATGGTATATTTCTCAAAGAGAGCCTTGGAGTCAGGAAGACCTAGGAAAGTAGCAGATTAGCTTCAGTGTAAACAAACAGGAAGTGATAATCCAAATTACACGTATAGGATTATTGCCACCAAAGTTACCTCCTACAATGCACAGAAGAGGTTTAGAAGTCACCACAGAGTGTCCACCCAGGGCTATTATGGGACAAAAGAATTAAGGAAATGATGGTCATCATCATTAAGATGAAAAGATTATCCTACTATCCTCATAAAAGGCAGAGTGCATTCCCTAAGAAGATAATAGACACAGTTGTTTATGGTAAAAATGCCCAGACCTTAATTCAGCCCTAGGCATGATCTATTGAAAGAGGGATTGGCATATTTCCCCACTTATTCTCATTTTTCTTTGTTTTATATGTTAAAGATGTACTTTATTAAAATGGCAAAATGTAACAAATGCTATACTTTAAAAAGAAAACATGTGTGGAATAAATTTTTTAAAAATGTATATCTGTAGTACTATGACTCTCCCTATAACTCTGCTTTAGAGTTAGCAATCTAGTGTGCATAACTTGAACAAGGAAAACAATCTTGGAAGTAGTTCATTGGAGGAGGTCCTGAAATAGGCACGTATGCCAAGATGAGAAATCAGCGTGATCTTAAACCCAAAGGGTAGGTGAAAATGTGGATCTACAGGGTCTAGGTTTTCCAATGAGAGCAAACCAAAAGATATCAGCAGGGACAGACTGAGTTACTCTAGTAAACTGTGATTGCTAAAGTGGATGAAGACTACCTATTAATGACAAATAAGGTCTGTCATCTATTTCTCAACCTAAAGTTACAGGGATTTGCAAAATTACCACAAGTGAAACTGCAAAGTGGAACTCTGAACAAGGCTAGGATTTCAACATTGAATGAAGTAGCTGAAAAAAAAGAGCTAAGGGTTTCTCCCTTTGAAGTCATAAAGAGAAAGGAAGAAAAGAATTGAGAACAATAACAGTTAAATATTGATGAGAAAGATACAGAATTGTTTCTTTAAATAAGTGTTTATTTCTTTCAATGTTGCTCATGTGTATCCTTTTAAAGAATAGTGTTCTTTAATGTTGCTATGCTAACTATTTTAATAAAGAAACTAGATTTGCTATATTAAAAAAGAAAGGATAATGAGAATGAGTGGGAAAGTGTGGCAATCTCTCTTTCAACTATTGTACCTATGGCTAAAGCCAGACTATTTGGGTCATAATAACAATAATAGCTGACACTTTTATAGTAGTTTCTATTTATTACTTTATTCAAGTATTGCAATAATTCTGTGAGGGAGACACAATTCTACAGGTGCTATTAACTCCCATCTTGCAGATAAAGAATCTGAGTCTCAGAGAAGTTAAGTGATTTGCCTTTAGTCACATAGTATGTGTCAGACGTGGGATATGAACTAAAGTTTTCCTGACTCCATTTCAGCACTATGAACTGCACCACACATGCTACTTCTACATAAAGTCAATATGACCTGCTGATAATTGACCCTGGAATTTTAGGAATTAAACAAATTCCCCATTTCTGAATTAGTGTATCTATATGTAAGCAGCGAGCAGTGCTAAAGAAGCTAAGCAGGACAAGCTGTCCATTATATGTTGAGCCATTGGACCTGTTGAGTATATGCACAACTGGGGCTGCTAGGTGAGGAGTGGATAGAGTACCAGCCCTGGAGTCAGGAGAACCTGAGTTCAAATACGGTTTCAGACCAGACACTTGACACTAGCTCTGTGACCCTGGGCAAGTCACTTAACCCCAATTGCCGAAAAAAGAAAGAAAAAAGAAAGAAAAAAGAAAAGAGTATATGCACAATTTACTGTCCCTCCTTTAATATGGGCAGAGCTTAGCCCCTTCAGAATCATAACATCTTCTTTCCAAGCAACTCATTGCCCTTCCCTTTGCAGGATAGGGAGAGAGGGACAGAGGGAAGAAGGAAGGAAGGAAAAAACAGAAAGGGGGAGAGAGGGAAGAAAGGAGGGAAGGAGGCAAGGAAGAAGGGAGAAAAGGAAGAAGGGAGGGAAGGAAGGAAGGAAAGAAAGAAAGAAAGAAAAAAGAAAAAAGGAAGTGAGGAAGGAGAGAGGGAAGGAGAAAGGGAAGAGACAGAAGGAGAGAAGGAAAGAAAGGAAGGAAGGAGGAACAGGAGAAGGAAGAGAAGAGAGGGATGGATGGAAGAAGATGCCTGTGGTTTTCTCCCTTCACAGCCTGCTATTCTCTTTAGCTTTCAATTTCATTTCTAGAGGTACATGTATTCCTGAATTCATTGACAATCTCCCACTTTGACCAACTGTTCTAAATTAATTCCAAAACCCCAGGATCAGTCTAAACCAATCATTTTGTATCTCTAAAATAATGAATATTCTCTCTCTTATCTTCTCTCTATTTGTAAGCATTGAATAGAAGATGTGCACAGTTTAACATTTCTGTTGATCAACTGTTTTATAGCATTTGCCAGCTTAAAAAAATAGAAGAGAGAGAGAGAGAGAGAGAGAGAGAGAGAGAGAGAGAGAAACATTTATGAAGCCCAGAGGGATATGTGTGGGTTTAAAGTAAGTAAAATACCCACCACACAATCCACTGCATAGAAGGAAAGGGGAGCAGGTAAGGAAGGCTATCAGTTTCAATTTCTACCCTAGACTGAATCAACCCCACAAGATATAATTTGGAGTATAATTCAGAATCATAACATCTTTTTTCCAAGCAACTCATTCCCCTTCCTTTTGCAGGATAGGGAGAGAGGGACAAAGGGAAGAAGGAAGGAAGGAAAAAACAGTGAGGGGAGAGAGGGAAGAAAGGAGGAAAGGAAGGAGGGAAGATACTCCAAGATATAACTTGCAATGGAATCATCCTCACTATACTAGCTTGGACTTCACCACAGATGCTCACAAGCTTCCATCTGTTCTCCATGGTTCTATGCTCATATCTCCTGCTTACCATGGTACCTACTTCCTCCTTCCTTCTTTTGGTTTCTCTGTTTATTACTTTTCCATACCTATTGCCCATATGCCCCTCTCCCAATGTCAGTGTCAGCTGAGAAAGGAACTGCCCTCTACCCAAAACACCCACCTGTCTCACCTTGCTCTATTTTCTACTCTTTTTAGTAGGCTCCAAAAGGTGGATTACATTTCTTCCCAGGGCTAAAACATTTTGTAAACCCTTGCAAAATCAGTTTTGGTATGCTTGATGTTTGCAAATATTCAGCCCAAGAAGTAAAGTAAACATCAGAATTTAGTTATCATTATTATTACAATGAATGTTAATATTAGTCTAATGATGATTAATCAGTGTCCTGCTTTATTTTATATTACTCCTGTTTATGAATTCTACAATATTGCTAAACTGCATAAGTAGTTATTCCATTATCTCATCCTGTGATTTCTCACTGCTGTACATTTCACAAGTATTCCCCTCATCTGTACCTATTAAAAACTGTTTTCCCTCAAGGCTCAGCTTAGAGGCCTTTCTTGATTCCTTCAGCTGAAAGGGTTTTTTTTCTCTCTTCAATTTTTTTCTAAAGCACTTTCTGTTTGCACTTCCTTTGCCCCTATCACAACCACCCTTGTTTTACTATGTAAGTTTCATATCCCCACTACATAGAGACTATATAAATCTCTAAGTGTAGGAATGCTATTATTGATCATCTCTGTATCCCTAACACATTGCCCATAGTAAATACTTGATAAATGTTTATTGAAATGAGTTGTTAAATTTTTAGGGGGAAGGATTAGGAGTCAAGAGGCCTTCTTGGTTCTTTTTAAATCACAAGACATGGGCCACAGTCTAAGAGTGGCTGGCTTTGTTCTGGGCAAGGCTGTTAGGGAATTACCATTTCTCTCTCCTGATTATCTTCTCTTCGAAAGGCACAGAGGGGAAACTTAACTAAAATAGGCTATGATTTCTTCATTCCCATAGGCCCATAGGAGTAAAAATAGGATTACATCCATCTTAGTTGACATGACAATGATTTAGGAGCCAAAGGTCACAAATTGAGTTTCTATGAGGGTAATTTTTATTGTTGTTGTTCATTTTCAACCCTGTGATCCCATTTTGGGGTTTTATTGGCAAAGATGGTGGAGTGGTTTGCCATTTCCTTCTCCAGGGCATCCAGTGGATCTATTTTGTCAGGAAATCAGAGGTTATGTGACTTGCCCCGAGTTATATAACTAAGAAGTGTCTGAGGTTGGATTGGAACTCAGATTTTCCTGACTTCAGTCCCAGTGTTCTATCCACTGAGCCACCTTATGAGGGTCAGCTAGCTCCATTCTATTCCACTTCTCTAGAATGCCTATCCTACTTTAAGCAAATTTGTTAAAGGTGAATTGTCTACCACAGTGTGGATGGGGCTAAGAGTATATAACTATGGGAGGCAGAGCTAAGATGGCAGAGAAAAGGCAATGACTCACCTGAGCTCTCCACAAAAGCACTCCAAACGCCTTTAAATAATGCTATAAAACAAATTTGAGAGAGACAGAACCCACAGAAGGACAGGGTGAAATAATTTTCCAGCCAAAGGCAACTTAGAAGGTCAGCAGGAAAGGTTTGTCACACCTGGGTAGGAGTAGAGAACAGTCAAGGGCAGGCCACACTAGCACAGACCCAGCCACCAGAAAACCAGGAGCAGGACTTGGGAGCCACTGAATCAGCAGCAGCTCATCTGCTTCTGTAGCTCTCAGCCCACAGATGGTAAGGGGATTGAACAAGTGATCAGAAGGAGATTACAGGGAGCAGGACTCTGTTGCTTTGCCTATGCTCAGATTTGGGTCACAGTCTTAGGTGGCAATTCCCAGGCAAGGAGGAGCACTAGCACACAAGAGTTTGCAGGCTACAGTGGAGTAGGGCCCCTCATCACAGCTATAGGGCAGAAAAGAGTGCTTGTGCTCTAAGACCAGCGCACAGGCCGGGAAAGTAGTAAATACATTTCTCCTTAGATCATACCACCTGAAAAGAACTGAAAAGTTACAGGTCCCTAGAAGTATCTCTGAAAACAGCTGCACAAACCCCTGAAGCTTGGGACAGTATGCCCTCCACCCTGGAAGCAGAGACCCACTTTAACAAAGAGCTAAAAGTCAAATCAAATAGACTGGAAAAATGAGCAAACAACAGAAAAGTATTCTGACCATAGAAAGTCACTATGGTGACAAGGAAGATCAAACACACACTCAGAAGAAAACAAAGTCAAAGTTCCAACATCCAAAGCCTCCAAGAAAAATAAGAATTGGTGTCAGGCCATGGAAGAGTTCAAAAAGGATTTTGAAAATCAAATAAGAGAGGTAGAAGAAAAAATGGGAAGAGAAATGAGACTGATGCAAGAAAATCATGAAAAAAGAGTCAACAGCTTTGTAAAAGAGATACAAAAAAAATTGAAGAAAATAATACCTTAAAAAACAGAAAAGGACAAATGGTAGAAGAGTTACAAAAAGCAAATGAGGAGAATGCCTTGAAAAGGAGAAAAGGCAAATGGAAAAAGAGGCACAAAAATTCACTGACCAAAAAGAAAAAAATCCTTAAAAAGTAGAAATTGGCCAAATGAAAAGGGAGGTGCGAAAGTTCTCTGAAGAAAATAATTCCTTAAAAATTAGAATGGAGCAAATGGAAGCTAACGACTTTATAAGAAATCAAGAAACAATAAAACAAAACCAAAAGAATGAAAAAATAGAAGACAATGTGAAATATCTCATTGAAAAAAAAACTGATGTGGAAAATAGATCCTGGAGAAATAATTTAAAAATTATTGGACTACCTGAAAGTCATGATCAAAAAAAGAATCTAGACATCTTTCAAGAAATAATCAAGGAAAACTGCCTCAATATTCTAGAACTAGAGGGTAAAATAGAAACCAAAAGAATCTACTGATCACCTCCTGAAAGAAATCCCCATAGGAAAACCCATAAGAATATTATAGCCAAATTCCAGAGTTCCCAGGTCAAGGAGAAAATATCGCAAGCAGCCAGAAAGAAACAATTCAAGTATTGTGGAAACACAATCAGGATAACACAAGATTTAGCAGCCTCTACATTAAGGGACCAGAAGGCTTGGAATATGATATTCTGGAGACCAAAGGAGCTAGGATTAAAACCAAGAATAACCTACCAAGCAAAACTGAATATAATCTTTCAGGGGTAAAAAATGGACATTGAGTGAAATAGAGTGCTTTCAAGCAATCTTGATGAAAAAACCAGAGCTTAATAGAAAATTTGACTTTCAAATACAAGATTTAAGAGTCGCATTAAAAGGTAAACAAGAAAGGGAAATCATAAGGGACTTAATAAAGTTAAACTGTTTACATTCTTACATAGGAAAATGATACTTTTAACTTATAAGAATGTTCTCATTATTAGAGTAGTTAGGACTATATATAGACAGAGGGCACAGGTATGAGTTGAATATGAAGGAATGATATCTAAAAATATAAAATTAAAGGGTGAGAAAGAAGAATGCACTGGGAAAAAAGGAAAGGGAGGGGTAGAACGGGATAAATTATCTCAAATGAAAGAGGCAAGAAAAAGCTTTTACAGTGGAGGGGAAGGTGGGAGAGGTAAGGGGAGTGAGTGAACCTTACTCTCATCAGAATTGGCTCAAAGTGGGAATAACATACTCACTCAATTGGATATAAAATCTATTTTATCCCACAAGAAAATAAGAGGAGAAAGGGATAAGAGAAGGGTGGATGATAGAAGGGAGGGCAGATTAGGGGAGGCAATAGTCAGAAGCAGAACACTTTTGAGGAGGGACAGGGTGAAAGGAGAGAGAGAATAGAATAAATGTTGGGATGGGATACAGGGAAATACATTTAGCAATCATAGGTGTGAAAAAATTTTGAAACCAGTATCTCTGATAAAGGTCTCATTTCTCAAATATATAGAGAACTGAGTCAAATTTATAAAAATAGGATCCATTCCTTAATTGATGAATGATCAAAAGATATGAACAGTTTTCAGACAAAGTAATCAAAGGTATCTATAGTCATATGAGAAGATGCTCTAAACTACTGTTGATTGGAGGAATGCAAATTGAAAAATTCTAAAGTATTACCTCATACCTATTAGACTGGCTAATAGGACAGAAAAGGAGAATGACAAATGTTGGAGGGCATGTGGGAAAATGAGACATTAATGTACTGTTGGTGGAGTTATGAACTGATTCAATCATTCTTTAGAGAAATCAGGAGCTATCCCCAAAGGGCTATAGAATCATGCATACCCTTTGACCTAGTAGTGCCACTACTAGGTCAGTATCCAAAAAGAGATAGAAACAAAAACAAAAAAGGAGGGAAAGGACCTATATATATGTAAATATTTATAGCAGCTCTTTTCTGGTGGTAGGGAGTTGGAAATTGGGGAGATGCCCATCAATTAGGGAATAGCTGAACAAATTGTGCTATGTGATTGTGATGGAACACTGTTATGCTATAAGAAATGGTGAGCAGGATGCTCTCAGAAAAACCTAGAAAGATTTACATGAGTTGATGCAATGTAAAATATATTGTGTACAAAGTAATAGCAACATTGTAAGATGATCAGCTATGAATGACTTATCTATTCTCAGCAATACAATGATCCAAAACAACTCTGAAGGACTGAAAAAATGCTATCAATCCCCAGAGAAAGAACTGATGGTGTATAAATACAGATTGGAGCATACTTTTTTAAAAAATATTTTTGGGGGTTTTTTTTTGTCTATGTTTTCTTTCACAACATGACTAATACGGAAGTATGTTTTGCACAACCACACATGTATAACCTATATTGAATTGTTTGCCTTCTCAATGAGGGGTGTGGGGAGGGGGGAAGGGAGAGAATTTGGAACTCAAAATTTTAAAAACAAATGTTAAAATTGTTTTTACATACAATTATGAAAAAATAAAAATAAAATACTAAGAATTCAATTTTTTTAATTTTTAAAAGAGTATATAACTAGTACCCATAAAACAACCACAAGTACAAGCAGACTAATTAATTATAGTTTGCTATTTACATCATTATGTATTTTTCAAATGATAGCACAGTATTACTGGTTAGAATGAAAATTGCTTTTTTCCAGGTAAAGCTCCATGGGCAAACTTGTACAGCATTTTAATCTTTAAATCCATCTTTGCTTTCATATGCATAAAGCAGGCAGGCATTGTATTACAAAGTTATTGGCTAGCTTCTCAATAAATTTCTTCAGTTTCTTCAATTGTTCTTTCTGTACATGAATGACTAAAGTCTACAGGGATTTTTTTTTTCACACCAGACCCCTAAATTTTGAGAGAAAAAATTGAATAGACCACAGAGGATAATCATCACCTAACATTCAAAACTGCAAAAATGAAAAAGGGTTAGTACAGAGACTTCCTGTGGAATTCTATGTTGACTCTGTAGCACAGTAAGAGAATGTGCCTGAAAACTTCTGAGACTCTTTGTTGTGATAGTTTATTATTTGATTTCTCACAATAAGCTGAAAGCCACAGAGAGCAGACATTTGAGGTAGTATCTGCCCCTGAGTTGTATACCATCTGAAGCAATGTAAACCATTTCATTTGCAATTTATATATCAACATTCACACATATTGCAGGAATCTGGATACAGAGGAACAAATCATAGAGTTTTTAATGTATAGATCACAGGCATTGACAGGAACACTTAAGGAAGTAGACACTGGGAGGAAAAAAAGGAATGATTCTAAGAACTGCCATGGGGAAAATGTGTATTGAATACTCATCAAGGTTCTATGATGACCAAATGAAGCACAAAAGGCAAAAATTTATAGTGGGCTGATCCTCTAACACTTGAGAAAAATTTGATCTCATGAATTTGGAGGGAACTCTCCAATGATGCCAACAGCTACCTGTCTACACCACACTTATTAATATCCTGTACCACACTTATCGAGGCCTGCTATAAATCTGGCATAAAGGTCTATCTTTTGTGGTAGAGGCCTTCCTTACTCTGTCCAGACATTGCAAGGATACTAAAAGGGCACTCAGGATGTCTGCCTGTCATCCCCACTCTGTTCATGTGACCAGGATATCTTCTTTGCCTACAAGACTTTTCCTGATAAATCCTTTATTGCTGTCCTTTGAAGTTCTTTGGTTACATGTTGTGGCCTGATCAAACCCACTATATGTCTCTCCATTTCTATCAGTCTGGTATTAACTTTTATTTCTTAAGATAATATTGTGTTCTATGTTTCATAGTTATATAACAACAACAAAATGTTGGAATATGGGTATAAAAAAGGTAGAGCTTCTGATAAAGGACTAACTTCTTAAATATGTAGGGAACTGAGCCAAATTTATAAAAGAACCATTCCCTAACTGATAAATGGTCAAAGAACAAGCAGTTTTGAGAAGAAATAAAAGCTATCAAGAGTCACATAGAAAAAAAAAGCTGTAATTCGCTATTGATTAGAGAAATGCAAATTAAAACAACTCTGAGGTACCACCTCACATATATCAGATTGGCTAAAATGACAGAAAGAGAAAATAACAAATGCTGGAGGAGATGTGGAAAAATAGACACTAATACACTGTTAGTGGAGCTGTGAACTGGTTCAACCATTCAGGAGAACAATTTGGAACTATGTCCCAAATGCTACAAAATTGTGCATACACTTTGAGAGCAACTGTTCTTTTTTTTTTTTTGTGAGGCCCATCTGTCAGGCAATTGTGATGGAATATTATTGTACTATAAGAAATGATGAGGAGGGTGATTTCTAAAAAAGACATATAAACTGATGCAAAATGAAGTGAGTAGAATTAAGAGAACTATGTATATAGTAAAAGCAATATGACAACGATGGTCAACTGCAAAAGACTTAGCTATTCTGATCAATATGATGATTCAAGACAATTCCAAAGGACTCATAATGAAATATACTATCCACCTCCAGACAGAGAACTGATGAATTTTGAGTGCAGATTAAAGCAATTTTTCCATTCTTTTTTTCTTGCTTTTTTCTTTCAGCATGGCTAACATGGTTATCTATCCAACTACGTAATATTATAGTCATACTTCACCTACTCAAACTTTTCTATATGGTTTCACAGGCCCAACTCTTTTGTTTAGATACAGATATCCATAATCTTCTGGGGCTTGATGTAATCACTATAATGTAATCCATGCACAGGAGCATTTGAACTCATCACCCATACTGATGATGAAGGATGCTTTATCAGATCTATAGTAGACACCATTAGTGAGCAAATATCTTTCTTTTTCATGCTATACCTAATGTTTGTAATCAGGACTGCCAAACAAGGTTATTTCTGTCATAACATCCTTCAAGTAATCTTACATGATTTTATAGAAAGGATATATCTTATTGAAAAAGAGCCAATAAAGTGGCATTTGGTTTGCCTAAATCAAATGCTTTTTCACAACCAATCAATAAGAAGAGTAGAATCTTATCTTCTTTGTTATCTTTCACTCAATTACATGATTGTAAAAATATAGTTTATTTTATAGTAGTGTTTGAGAAAGCCTGCTTATTCCCCATCAATACAGACATCAAAAATGACCTTGATGACTGTGGATATGTCTCATAAAGATTTTGTATAAATAAAAAATAGATACATTGGTCAGTAGTTGTTAATTTTCTCTCAGTAACCTTTTTTAATATTGAAGTCTAAGATTTTTCCCCCATGCCTGTGGTAACCTCTCTTTTTTTGTATAACTTTTGAATCAATTCCTCAATGCTCTTATAATCATGACATCTCAGCATAGATCTCCTCTGTGCCCACTTGGTTTAATCTGGATGTGTTTTTCATCTTTTCTCTATTAAGTGCCATTTCTGCATCTTCTATAAGTATATCTGAGACTGTCATGTTAGAGTACAAATAATGTAGCTCCTTCTTGACAATGAAATCAATTCATCGTAATTTTTTTTTTGCCAATCTTTTCCATTTTTCTCTCTTTGTTGTACCCTTCCATTTTCACTTTTAATGCCCTTGGTGTGACTTTGCTTAAGTGGATCTCTTGCCAAGCTTTTTTTTTTTTAACTGATTTTTATCTCCCCTCCTTAAATTTTCTTTTGGGGGAAATTATTGCTGCCCATAATCATCATCCTTCTTTATAAGATTTTACACATGAGTTTTTATTCTAATTAAGTGGAGCCTTTGGCCACTATTTCTCTCTCTTTAGCAAGTAAGTCAAATGTTTGTTGGCTAACGTGTGTTTAGCTCTTTCAGGCTTCCTGTTATGTTAATTGATTTATTTCCATTATATCTCATTACAAAATTATTGTAATCTTCACTAAGGTGCTTTTGGTTATCTATTTCTACAAGTCTGGGGAACAGACAACATCACTCAAGGAGGTGGATATAATTAAAAAAAAGAAATCTCAACCTTTGTAGAAATTTGTACATTGAATATACAAGATGGGTGGAAATTTGTGTTGGCCAAATAAAGCACAAAGGAAAGTCTTTTTTGGCAGATATGTATAATAAAATAGTAATATATATTTAGGGTGAGGGCTTTGATCCAATCTGATTTTCTTTTTCTTCTTGCCTCCTAGTTTCATTTGCTTGTCAATCAAGGAGCATTTTGCAATAAATGAGAGGAGCCCCAGTCTGAACAGCTTCTAGGCATAGACCCTGAAATGTGTTTTGAGAGATACAGACATACAATTGGGAATTTAATAGCTTTTAAAATATGATTTTTTTTAAAAATCCAAACTGAGATAGTTGTTTGGGACCCAGTATCTAATGTCTGCATTAGGAGAAAATAGGTCAAAAGAAAGATATAATCTCATTCTGGGAAATTCTTCTGTCTTCTACTGTCTGCCTAACTGAGTATGATGGTTCATGACCTTAAGCTTTGGACTTGAAGAGTTCACTCTTTTGCAGGAAAGGCTTTTTAGTCAATACACCACAGTAAATGTTAGCACAGAGCAGTATGCAATCCTGAAGAGACTAAATGGCCTTAAGAAGCTAAATAGTTACGGTCCTACAGGTGGTGGCAGAAAATAATTTGGTGACCAATGCCAACCAGAACTCTACTAAGAATCATGATTAAGTAACTCAGTAATCACTACATTTGGAAGATATTTCCCTGTGTTGTCAAGTAATTAACTGTCTCTGAATAAGCTGATATGATAACCTGTCTGCAAGGCTGGGAACTAGATGATTTTGAAATTAATACCTCAGCTAGACTATAACTGTGTCCCAGTGGGGGAATGATGAGTTAGCTGAAAGAGTTGTAGTATTTGGCTGCAGGTAAAAGAATTGCTAACCCTAAAGAGATCTGACAAGAAGAAAATGTTTGCCTAGCAGGGAGCAGCAAAGATACCACACCTAGTGAGGAACAGACCCAGTGAGAATAACACATGACATCACCACACAATATGGACAGCTCTGTTGTATCAGGAATGAGTTGCCGCTTTACCAGTGTGTCTTGGTCACACGTGTTTTTCATGCATGTCCATTCTTCCCATTATCTGTGTATTTGTGGGAGAGTGAGCTCAAGGTTTAGAGTTTAGGAGTAGACAGATACATAGAATTTATTTAGATTATTAAACTATTTCATTAAATGACTTTGCTTTGAACTAAATGTATCCTCTAGTCGACTGGTGTTTGTTGTTGTTTGTTAAAGAGGACCAGAGACAACAGGAGGGTGATGTATTGACTTGCAAGTGAATTGTATTTAAGTGAGGAAAAGCTGTACAAAGTCATTAGCCTCACTCTCTCCTCCAGACTCATCAGGATTCAGTGGTAAGACATAAGTCAAGACAACTAGAGATGGCCCCAGACGAAGTAGGGAGACCTTGGCATTTTTAAACTAAGGTCTTTCCCAGGTCTCAGTTTGTCTGAGGCAACACTCATTCAGTGATTTGCTCATTTAAGGCTAGGTAAGAAATGAGGCAAAAGATGGCCTACTTTGCCTATTCCAAAATAAATAAATAAATAAATAAATAAATCTGGGAGGAGATGACCCTCAGGGTTTCTGGCCAGAACAGAAATAATTGCAATTTACACTCATTCTGAGCCATCAAAACCCAAGCAATGACCAAGCGAGGCTTGGGTTGGGACCTGTTCTTGGCCAAACAGTGAGAGCTAGAGTGATTTGGGTTTAAGACATAGTTAAGAACCTCCATTTGAATTCCAAAGGGCTTTATCAAAGCCTGGTTTTCCAAAGCTCTGTTTCAAGAAATCATAAATGAAATTACAGGAGACAAAATAATTAATTGTCCCAGTATTTGGAGGGGGAAGAATGATAGTATAGATAAGTAGGGAAGAGGAAAAAACAAATCTAGCCCCCAATACAAAAACACAAATCGGGGTTTGTGAGCTATGGCTTAGAGAGGATTCTGAGCTACAAAGTACTTGGAACTAGAGATAGTTTTGGGGAGATTCATGGATGAGACAGAATCTGTCTCATAATGTTTTTAGACACAGATAAAAACATTCATACCATTGCATACATTGGATAAATCAGTTCTAGAATTGATACCTATAGAAATTAGAGAAGGGAAGTAGGAAGGGGTGGGAGATATTCTTATTCCTGAGAATTCCACCTGGATGTTGTTCTACTTATAAAACCAAGAAACCAAGTCCTTAATTACTACAGCATTCAGGAGGAATTTATTTGATAAGAAAAAAAAAGCAACATGTAATTTTGCTGACAATCAGTCTATAAGTTGCTGTAACAGTCTGTTAAGAAGAAAAAAGGAATCAACCTGCTTATTTTCATACAGGGAAAAAGGAGATGATTTTGCTCTATTATTACCAGTATTCTGTTTTCTTCTATTTGAGGGGAAATAATTCTTTCCTGGTGAATTTATCTGCATAAGCAGTGAATGAGAAGGAATCTCCTACTCCTGTGGTTAAGGGAAATTCAGGTATTAGAAAAGACAAGAGCTAGAAAAGATGGTGAATTTCACCAGATACCAAGTAACTCCCTGAATTTTATTTTTGCTTTCATTCAAATCACCTTTGGAATTGAGCAGCTGTGACTCTGAGGAACTGAACAAAGGCTAATGTTTACAAAAGAAATAATTAGCACACATTACATGGGCTTGTCTATAGACTAAAGTGCAAAATGGTGAAAGGAATACTGAATCAGAGGTCAGAAGACCTGGGTTCAAGTTATGACTTTTTTACCTTGCCATAAGAGTTTAGGCAGGTCAAACCTCTCCATTTGTCAAATGAGGATCATTTTATTGCCTTGTCTGACCCAGAACTCTTATAAGTATTAAATGAAAGTAGAGATATGAAAATGTTTAGAAAGTAAAGAGCTCTCTAAAAGTGTGAGTATTGTTGTCATAATTAAAACATGGAAGGAAATAATTTCTTACTTTGTTAGACTCAGGAATACAAATATCACTATATAAAAAAATATCAATAGAGGCTGAGTTCCAGCTTCAAAATTCAAGAGGGTGACATACAAACATGCTCATGGAAATTTAAACTCATTATCATTTATTGAAAGGCACTAATGAGTCTAATGAAGGCAGAAGAGTTTCATTCAAATAAACACGTAATTATAGTTAACATAGCTGACAATTTGGGTCATTCAATATCATGCTCTGTAGCATGGATCATTTCTTCAACCTTGACTTGTGACCTCCATTCAAATGACTTCAAATAAATATATGCATATGAGCAATATGTGTGTGTGTGTGTGTGTGTGTGTGAGAGAGAGAGACAGAGAGACAGAGAGACAGAGAGAGAGAGAGAGAGAGAGAGAGAGAGATTGAGAGAGAGACCTAGCTGGTGCAGTGGATAGAGTGCCAGGCCAGCAGAATCAGGATAGATCTGAATTCAAATCTATCCTCAGACACTTAGCTATGTGACTTTGTGCAAGTCACTTAACCCTGTTTGCCTCAGCTTCCTTATCTATAAAATGAACTGGAGAAGGAAATGGCAATCCACCCTAGTATCTTTGCCAAGAATACCCCAAATAGGGTCACGCAGAGTTGGACATGACTGAAACAACTGAACAACAATAAATACACACATATATATATACATGTGTATATATGCATGTGTATATATGTGTTTATATATGTATGTATATATATAATATATTTAATACATGTATTATATATATATACATATTATATATATAATATATATATATATATATTCCAATGAATTTGTGATTCCGTTGATCAGGTTATTCCCTCCAATAATGCATCCATGCCAGTCAATCTCATGAAACTCTTGTCCATATTTCCCCCAAAATCCACCACAGTCCAAGCATCCCCTAGGCTGGGGGAACCTCCTCACATTCACTTGACATTGCATGGATACCAAAAGAGCATTCAGGTTTTCTGTCAGTTATCCCTAACTTTTGCTATATAAGCCCATCCTCATTTTTTCCTATTATGCATTTCTCTGATGGTATCCTTTATAATACTTTTCTGCAATTTCTCATTTGTTATATATTGTATACTACTCACATCCACATGAGCTTTTATATGCCTCTTTTCGTTTATACACTCATAAACACACATATACATACATCCCTAATTTATTCCCTGACATACAATGCTGAGTTTTTAAATGCCTGTTGAATATCTTCACTTGGTTGTCCTGTCAACACCTCAAAACCAACATATCCAAAACTAAACTCATCATCTTCTTTTCAAAATCTTCTCTCCCCCCCCAAATTCCCTAACTCTGTTGATGATACCAATCAATTAGGGTTCAGTCCTTAAAGTAATCCTTGATTATTCCCTCTCTCAGGTGTAATGATGAAAATCATTGATACTTATTATCCACTGGATACCTCATGATGAGTGAAGTTAATACCTGAACTTGGACTTGGTCTTTAAAGGAATGGTTGGAAGACACAAAAGAATGAGAGTTTTTGGAGAAAAAAAAAGAAATGCAAATAGACAGAAGGGCTCCACATAGGTTATTAACTCAGGTCACTGAGATCAGGTCACAAATTAGCACAGCCCCCTATGGACAAGTTCTCTGATCTAGAAATACTTTAAATGGAGTAATGGTATAAGAGTGTCAAAGAAGTTCCTTGACCATATGAAAGAGTTTCTAGTTAAGGAGAGGAGTCTTGAGCCAAGCAGGAGTTAAGGCCAAAAAGCATCAAGAAACAGCTGTCATGTGGAATAGCAAACTTAAACCTGTTCTTTCACTGGTACTGTGAATTGTGCTACAGAGTTGGAAGAGAAAGGGATCAACTTTCTAACAACCCTGATTTCTTCCCGCATATTTCCTTTTTTTTTTTTGAAGGCAATAAGGGGAGTAATGAAAGTCTGGAAGTGATTATATAGGTCTCTGGTAAGTTATATCTCACTTGAATAAGTAAAGTGACTCTCCAGTGACCACGAATTCTTTACTTATGTGGGTAAGTGTAGAAAGAGAGTTCAACTCTTGGGTAATTCTATACAGGTTGGAGAACTACAGAAATCCCTTTGGCTGTTGTAAGTCCACTGCAAGAAAGCCATGGAGAGTTGCTTTGAAAGTTTATGGTCTAGACCAAGAATGAATCTTTTGTACTTTCTGTTGGATGAAATAAAGTTTCTATTATATCTTATATCATGTTTGCCTGAGAATGCGCATGGCAAAGGATGGCCTTTAATCTTTTCTATAGAGACCTAGAAATGAGTCAAATCCTTGAGGGATGTCCTTGAGGGATCCTTTGGGAGGGGGTGGCGCAATATGAATATTCTGATGTCCTCATAGGAAATCCTTGGTGGGAAATTTTTTTTTAAATGAGCCCCAAAATTTTTTTTGAGAAATGTCCAAGATTGAAATCATGCCACATAAACCCAGAATTTTGCCTCTGGATGAACAACTCAGATCATGCTGTTCCCCTGATGAAAAGGCAGAGAAATTCTACAAGCTTTTCCAAGCCAAATCAACATGTATTTTGATCCTTGGTAACTACAATGCAAATATAATCAGAGTTACATGTAACCTGCCCAAGGTAGGGGTGGAAATGATGAGTGAGGTTTGAGAAGTGAAACCAGCAAACTACTTGGACACTCATAGAAGTCTCATGCCTATACATTTATGAAATTTTTCTTCCCCCCTAAAAAAGAAGAGGGAAGTAATAGATACTATGATCACCAAAGAATATAACCACCAAAAAGAAATGTACTATAATTAAGCAGACAGGAAATGATTGGATATTGATCTGGGAATCACCTAAAAATCAGCTGTGGAGCAGCCAGACCATCAACTCAATATAGCAAAGATTGAAATTTTAAAAAGTATAAGAAAAGATAAGGATCAGAAGACACTGCAAAAAGTTGCAATAATGTTAACTTGACTTATTCAACCATTTATATTTTCCTGCGCCCTGCCCAAATGGGAAATTTCAAAAAGCAAAGATTACCACTGATCCTCACCATTTCCTATAGGAGTTTGCACAAAGTAAAACAGTTACCATAAAGGAAGAACAAAAGGAGCTCAAACACCTGGAGCCAAAGAGCAAATAACTGATCTCCTTGCGAAGCAGAAATCCATGGCAACTAAGGGCAACACAGCATTAGACTGTAAACTCCTTTCTGTCACCCCTCAGAGAAGGACAGCCAAAAATAATGAACATTATTGCCCCCTGAAGGGTCACAAAGCAGTGGAAAGGAAGGCAAGTGTGCATAAAGTTTGGCATGAGACCCAACTGAGACACATTATCTTGAGCACATTCACAGATGACATTGAAGGAAGGACAACATCTCCTTTCTATCTATTGATGGAACTACTTTTTGGACATTTCTGCAACAATCTATTTTCATCATTAATGGCAGTGGAGCCACAACACTTAAACTCTAACACCTCAGTCTCCAACGCATCATGCAAAAATGTTGAAACAACCCTGTAGTCAATGAAGTTAGGAAGATTAGCTAGACCGGACCAGGTATGCACTAATGAATGTTGCTTTGAAGGTGACACAATCTTGAAAGCCTTGGAGAATAATTTTTTAAAAGAATGGAAAAAAATAATCAATGATATTATTAGCCCCAAAAAGGGGATCAAGAGGACATCAACATCCCATCTCTATTTACTCATCTCTATAAAATATTCATGACAGTGATTTATGTGTGCATCAAGGCCATCCTTGAGGAAAATATGAGCAGAGACAGGCAAGCCCCCACAATTGGAATATGAGATCTCACTATGTTTAATGCTTGTCAATTACAAAAAAAAAAAAAAAAAAAAAAAAAAAAAGGTATTTTACTCTGTAGAAGAAAAAAATCAGTCTTAATATATCTTCCTCAACACAGAGTCAGTAAGATCAGTTTCCCTAACCCTTTCCTTCTCCTCTTTTAAACTATACTTTAGGAAGAAGTAATTTACTCTGAAAGACATGAATATAAATCTACTGAGCTCTCTATGAAAGCATAAACTCAGAGGATTTTGAGCTAGAAAGTACCTTAGAGATCATCTAGCCCAACCTCTTCATTTCAGGAGATTAGGAAGCCAAAACCCGGAGAGGAGAAGAATTTGCACAAAGTCAAAGAAGTATTAAGTTTGGCCAGTATTTGAACTCAGGTTTTCATACTCACAATGCCATACCCTTTCTAATTTCATGGGGATGAAAGGAAGAGGGATTTGCATTTTAAGCCTTATTTCTCATTATAGGAAGGTTTTAAGCAATGAGTGGGGAATTTTGTGGGGATGAGAAGCAAATGAAATCACAATGTATAGACAATGACTTATTGATGGACTTTGAACATAGTCTGAATCAGAAGAGAGGACTCAAAGATCCATATATTTTCATTCATTAAATAATGTCCACTGCAGAAGATAAATCCTTTAACTGTTGTCATGCCTGTATAGCCCATAAGAAAGCAGGTGTCTTAATCTAAGACTTTATATAGCACTTAACTTAGATTGCATTTTACCACTAATGGTATTAAAGTGGTCAGCTCATACATGACTAATCAATGGCTGTGCCTGTAATTCAGAATTGTCACATTTATGAACTGCATAATTATGTGTTTGTTCTTATTAGGTCTTAAAATTTTTAGAGCCTGGTGGGTAATTATCTCACTCACTTGTGGAAAGGTATTACATTGAGCTGTGGAAATGTAAATCAGTACAGATTTTTCTCCAACTAAGTGTCTGTCACAAAATGGAGCAGTAGATATCCAGCTGAGGAGAAAAGGAAAGATCCAGGTCTGGGGAGGGTGAAAAGTTAGAGTTAAGTATAGATTTTGATATATGTATGGCTACTCTCACTTTTATGAGGTGATACTCACTTCAGAAATATCTGTGGGTTACTGGCAAAGTCAACTATGGCATATAGAAGTAAAATACAATACAGTAAATAGCATACTGGTACTTTAGTGAGAAGACCTGAGTTCAAAGCCTACCTGTAATCCTTGCTTTCATTCATTCATTCATTCATTCATTCATTCAATAAACATTTATTATGTTTATGTGCCAGACACTGTTTTAAGTGCTATTACACTTATATATAAGTATAAAATGTAATCATATAGTAACAGTATCCTATTAGTATAACCTTGAGCAAGTATCTTAAAATCTTTTCCTCAACCCTAAAATGAGGGAGTTAGCTTCTCAAGTTTCCACCAGATCTAGGCCATGATCTTAAACTATGTCTAAAGGATGTCAAAACAGCTAGTGAAAAATTTAAGCCAAACGAGTGACTAGTATCACACAGAATAAAATAGACACTTATTTGTTGAAATTGAGCATTTGAAAAAAAGAACTAGAGGAATTTTGTTTGTAGATGTATCTTGAATGTCCTATAATATGGATGTCTGAGTTGCCTTTGCATAAAAATAATCAATTAACAAACTTTTTTATTAATTACCAAACCTTTAACGTGGTTTGGGTGGTATGGGAGATATAAGAGATGGACTCTATTTTTGAAGAACTTGTGCAGATTTTTACTTATGTTCCCTCTGCCTGAAATGCCTTCTTTCTATTCTGCCACTACTTATTAAAAGTCTTCCTCTATCCAAGATACTTTTAAAAGTGCAAAGGGCCAAGTATGCATCCCTAGGGTATTCTACTACAGACTTTTTTTTCTAATTGATATTAACATACTAATAACTACTCTGTAGGCATTCATTCAATTTCCATACTATCATCTAACCCACATCTAATGCTACCTTGGGGATGCATTTGGAAAGGCATGGTTTCCAAAGCTTGAGGAGTGGTGATGTCAATTTACTTTACCCTGGTCAGACAACTGCTATATTACTGATTTCAATTCTGTGTACCACGCCTAATGAAGAACATGGATAAACCAGAGAGTGAGCAAAGTAAGGCAACCAGGCTAGTGAAGTACTTCAAATGCATGCCAGATGAGCAAGAGGTAAAGACAATGGGAATTTTTAGCCTAGAGAAAAAAAAAAGACAAGGTAGAATATAAAAGTTACCTTCAAGTGTTCGGAGAACTTTCACATTACTCCACTTAGACCAGAAGGACAGAGTTGGGAACAGTAGTGAGAAGTTTCAGGAAGTCAGATTTGGGATTCATTTCTTAATGACTAAAGCTATCCAGGAGTCAGTGGGCTTCCCAACACTGGAGGTATACAAGCAAAGGCCTGATGACAATTTGGGGGAAGATATTTAGAAGGCATTCTTGTTCAGGAAGGCTTTAGACTGGAGGCTTCTGAAGGTCTTCTCCAATTCTAAAATTTTGTGACTCAAGGCTAACCATTTTCCATATTGAAATTCAAATGATACCTCCTCCAAAAGTTAGGAGCCATTCCTCCCTTTTCTGAAATCACAGAATGTTTTGTTTGTATCACAGATTTAAAACATAATAGACTTCTATGATAATAGAATTTATAGCTGAAAGAAACCTCAGTCCATCATCCTTGTTTTACTGAGAAGGAAATCAAAACCCAGAGAGGAACAATAATTTCCTCAAGGTCATATAGATAGTAAGAAGTACATCAAGGAAAATTCCAGAACAGGTCATTCTAGTCTAGTCTCCCTACTAGATCATTTTACACAGGAAAAAACTAAGGCCCCTGAAGGTAAAATTTCTTGGCCAAGGTTATATAGAAGCAGAACTGGAAACAGATACAATTATACCATAATCCTGGACCAGTGTTAATTATTTTGTACTATTTCCTATCTCGTACTTATATGGATGACTTTTCTCCCCTTTTAAACTAGAAGCTTCTTGAAGCAGAGACCAAGTTCTTATATTTCTCGTGGAATCTAGCTATGCACATGGTTAGTACATAGAATATTTTTAGAACTAAATTAAATTTTTATTTAGTTGGAAAGGTGACAATACATGACACTAAATAAGATTATAGGATTTAAAAATGGAAGAGACCTTAGAGATCATTTTATCCAATACTCTCATTTTACAAAGAAGATGATGAGATCTAGGCAGAAAAAAATGATTGCCTAAAGATCAGACAATAGTAAATAACAGTACAACAGTCCTGTTCAGTACAGTTAAATAGCACAATTAATAGTACAGTAAATAGTATTTACTAACAGTAAATAACAAGATTCAAACCCAAGTCCATAACCCATGCTCTTTCTACTATACCATATTGCCTTCCTATAACCTACTGCTATATTCTATGTCTCAGATTATAAGCACTATTCCTCCATTCAATAAACATTTATTAGGTACCTACTATGGTTAAGACAATGCCAAGGATTGGACATATAAAGATAAAAAGCATAAACACCATATCTAGGTTCTTGGTTTTGGTCATTTTAATGACCAAATGGTCATCCCATTTAAAAAGTAGCATTATTAATCTCAGTTACAAAACAGAAATCAAAGGCATGTGGTTCCTAATTTCCCTGTAATTTCTCAGACTAGGAAGTAATCTTCTTGAGGCAAGTACTCTGCTGTATTCATTTTCCCTAGCCATCAAATCTTTGGGTGAATGAATGAATGGATGAATGAATGAAGAGTTTCCATTAGCTCAGGTTCCCTTGCCTCTGAACCCTTCTAAACTTCTCTCTCCTTCATGAATTAGAGCTGAGACTCCTTGTGCTCTGCTTCCATATTATATTTTTTAAAAACATTCTATTTACATTTGCTCAGCTGTGTCCTCCACAGCTATAATAGCTATAATAGCCCCTTCTCATCTCTTTACCCCTTTGTTGTGCTGAACTTCATAATACCCTCAACGACATGTATTTTCTCCCTCCTCAAATTTTTCTTCTGTATTTCACCTATACCTTTTCTTTGTCCCAGTCACTTTCTATATCATATTATATGTGTTCAATTGCCTCATTTAAAGATGAAGAAATGGAGGCCCAGATTTATTATATGATTTCCCCTAGAGTACTCCAGGTTGTAAGCTGCAGAACCAGCACTTGAATCCAGCAATTCTGACTGTGTACATATCACATCTTCTCCAGTAGGCTCTTTGAGAGGAAGTACTATATTCCTTTTAACGCTATAGCCCCAAAGAAACAAAAGGTAACAGCGTAACAGATAGAGTACTAATCATAGAGGCAGAAAAAAACCCAGTTCAAAACCAGCCTCCAGTTCTTACATACCTTGGGCTACTAAATCTGAGGTCTGTTTTGGAAGAATCTCATGTACCAAAAGTTCTGTACAAAAAAGGAATGACAGCTCCTTTGCATATTTCCATTTTCCCCAAAGCCTTGCTAAGTGTAATGCACATACTAGGTGTTTTAAAATATTTGTTGAATTAAATAAGGTCATAAAATGTTAGAACTTGAAGGGACTTTAAAGATATGTCACTGATTATCTTTATATATGCCACGAGAAATGCAAGCCGTGCATTAAGGTATTCCAGGTCTGTCACTTTATTAGGAACTATTATGGATAAGTGCAATCCACAGCCTTTCAATTGCTTTCATCAAACCTCCAGAAACTCTGCTTTTAAGATAAGGTAGTGGCAACAGCCTTCAGAGAGGAATGCCTTTAAAATAATGATATTACCAGATTTAAATTACAGCACTATAATCAGAGCAATATAATATCCTAGGCACAATTACCCTAACCCTAAATGGCTGGATCCTCATCCCCTGGCTATCTAGCTTCTGAGATAAATTTGTATTCTCTATAAATAGCCTTAAAAGTCTTTACCCAAGAAATGAATTTTGCTCTTTTTTTGGTCTCAAACAATGATCAATTGTCCATAGTTCATTAGTCACTATAAGCTAACTTTCTCTTCCTATCCAGAAAGCTTTGGGATTATATTCATAAGATCATAGATTTAGAAAGGTCCTTAGAGGTCAACTAATTCAATATCCTCATTTACAGAAGAGGAAGTTGAGGCCATTTGTTTAGTGATTTCCCCAAGTCACAAAAATGGTAAGTTGCAGAACCAGAATTTGAATCCAAAAAACTCAGACTCTAGATCCCTCACTCTTCCACAATGCCACCACCAGTGACTATATACCCCTTCTTACTTTATACCTCCTTGATATTGATAAGCCAAAGGGCTTGCATGTATGGGAACAAAGGATGCAAACATCTTGATATCAGATCATCTGTTGGAAGACATAGCTGTCAAGAACATAAGTATTTCCCATATTCCCAAGAAAAATTTAAATGATTTTTGTGTTAGCCAGGGTTTGAATTATTTGTATAGTTTATTTGTACAGATTATTTGAGGCAGGTAGGTAGCATAGTAGAGTTGTTGAACTTAAAGCCAGGAAAACCTGAGTTTGAATCCTGATTCAAATACTTACTAGCTATGTGACCCTAGGGAAGTCATTTAACCTCTCAGCCCCAATTTCCTCATCTGTATTGCTGTTTTTCAGTCTTTTCATTCATATTCAACTCTTCATGACCCCATTTGTTTTTTTGTTTTGTTTTGTTTTGTTTTTTGGCAAAGATACTGGAATGGTTTGCCATTTCCTTCTCCAGCTCACTTTACAGATGAGGAAACTGAGGCAAACAGGTTTGAGTGACTTGCCCAGAGTGACACAGCTAGCAAGTGTCTGAGGCCACATTTGAACTTTGATCTTCCTGACTCCAGGCCTGGGCTCTATCCACTGCACCACCGAGCTGCCCTAAAGTGGGGATAATAATAACATCTTCCTCTCAGGGTTGTCATGAGGCTAAAATGAGATAACATATATAAGGCACTTTGCATATCTTGTAGCTCTGCATAAACTCTAGCTCTTATTATTATAGTTCCATGATATTGGTATAGATAACGAAGACTTCATAAGAGGTAGGTATGTAGGTAGATTGGTAGATAAGTAGAAGAGACCTCAGAGATCATTGACCTGAACAGAAATCACTTTTACAACATCCCTGACAATTGGTTATCCAAGCTATGTCCAAATATCTATGGTGTTGGGGAACTTATTACCTACCTCATGGCAACCCAGTCCACTTTGGGACCATTTCCTTACATAAAACCAAAATCTCCCTTTTTGAAATTTCTAGGTAGAACTTAAGTCTACCTTCTTCTAAATAAAATCTCCTTCTTCTAAATAAAAATCTTTCAAATACTTGAATATTGCCATCTTACACCAGACCTCCCAACTTGACCAGGAAGTCTCCTCTCTAGGCTAAATAACCTTAGCTTTTTAAGTTAAGGTAAGTTCTTATGTGGCATGGTTTTGAGTTCTTTCAGCATCCTGGTTGTTCTCCTTTGAATATGTTACATCTATTCAATATCCTTCCTAAAATAAAGTGGCCAAAATTAAACACAATACTTCAAATGTGGTCTGACCAGGACAGAGTGTGGCAAAACCTTAACATCCTTCATTCAGGTCATTATTTTTCTATTAATTCAATCTGAGATAGCATTGACATTTTTGGCTGTAATATATTCTTGACTCCAAATGATCTTAAAGTTCATTAATATCCTCATGTCTTTCTTACATTAACTTTTGTCTATCTATATTTCCTCTAACCTATACTTTTGCAATTGAATTTTTAAACCCAAGTGCAAGGATTTACATTTACCTCTATTGATCCAAAATATGTAGAGACACTGTGAAAAATTTTAAATGCTAAGGCAGATAAACTTCAATTTATCCTAGGGTTAAAAAGGAGCTATTGAAACTTCTTGAAGAGGACAATAATACTGCTAGATCTGTGTTTTTGGAATACCAATTCACAGAGACCAATTAGAGGGTAGTATGATAGTCTATGAGAGTGGTAATGATCTTCAGAGATGGCCATCTGAGTAGAAACAAAGGGACAAAGGGAACAAACAAAAGGTACTGCAGAGTGAGAATATGCAGGACAACAACTGATTAATATTTGATTGTATCTGTTTAAATTCAGCAAATCATTCTAGATTATTAAGATATTTTTTAGATCCTAATTCTATTTTCCAACATCCTACCTCTCTTAACTTCATGTAATTCATAAAGTAGACAAGCACAACATTTACTTCATTGAGTCAGTACTCAGTCACTGTGGAAAGACCACTGACTCTGGAATCAGAAGATAGAGGTTCAACTCTCATCTTTGACACTTAAAACCAGTCTAATCTTGGGTGAGTCCTTTCAGCTCTCTAGGTCTCATTTTCCTCATTGGAAAAACAAGGCAGACGGATCAGATATACACTGAGGAGTTCTACCAGTTCTAGAGCTATGCTCCTATGTAACTCCAGTGTATTGTATTAGCAATACTCTATACATTCGTGGAAATTTAATGAAGGTAATAAATAGTATTTTTGTTCCTCTTTTTAGATATCATATTCTGTGAATTACTGGATCCTGCCCCTACTAGCTTTTTTATGTAGAATTCCTAACATTCTATTGGATCTAGATTAGTGATTGGTTGTACAACTGTCATTTTCTCCTTTCCTTTTCATTTTTAACTCATCTTGATTAGACCTTAAAGTATACAGGCAAATATTTTCATTCTTTCCCAGCTTTTGTTAGTGGCAAGAAGTCATGACTCCTATATCTCAAACCCTGGTCCAGAAATTCAAATATCATTCTCTGACCTTAGTTTTAGCCACCCCTTCTCTTCCTATATTTTCTTTCTTTTCTAAAGTTCCTTTCTCCAATTGGCAGGAGTGATGAAAATATCACCAATGACCCGAGGGATTTAGTTTCCTGCTCAGGACTCTATAATACCAAAATTCAATTCAAGAACTAGTTACTGCTTCTGGCAACAGGGAATATAGGGGAAGTATAAGATATGGTCCCTGTCATCTGAGAGCTCAGTGTTTCACTGAGGAGATAACACACAAAACAGATAAGAATATGAAGCCACAAATTGGGTACCAAAATGAGAGGTAAAACATTTGATAAAAGGTATAGAAGCAAGAACAAGCACAGCATTGGAAGGGAATCACAAAGGAATGGCCTGAATAATTTTGTTAAGAGTTAAATACTTCTAATTAAAATATATCATCAGATGAACAATTTGACTAGAGGCCTAGTTAAGCCAGTTCCAGGCATGCAGTTTGCAACTGGCCTTCCTGAAAGACCTGCAAAAGGTAGAGGGCTGAGGTCAGTGATTATTTTATACCCCATTTCTCAGCTGCCTCTAATAGGTATTACATTAGCTGGTGATGGGGAAATATATCAATGCCACTCACATTCTGGTCACAGAGAAACCTAACCCTTTAAATTTCTGGACAACCTTGTTAACAAAAACAACCACTCCAGGAATGGGGAGAACTCAAAATGGTTCTATACATGGTTATATGAAATTAAGAACGTTAGATAGGGTTAAGATGAAATTAAGAAGGATGTGATGGTACTGGCCTTTTTCCTCCTCTTGACAGAGTTGGAACTGTTTACTTTGGAGAGCATTTCTTTGTCAATTTTTTCTTTATCTAAATTTATTTTAAACTTCAATACAAAATAAGAAAAGAAAAGAAAAAGACATTGCCATGTGCACAGTAGAACAGAAGAGAGGATTCAAAATATAAAGCAATAAATTTCCATTTCAAAAAAGCCTATATAATAAATACTACACACTGTGTTCAGAGCTGTCCATCTTCTCTTTGCTTTCTTGTAAGTTTTCTTTTGTTCTCTGCTGTGCACTTTTTACTTTCTTCTTTTTTCCCCTTCTTCCTGCCCCCCCAAGATGGCTACAATTAACTGCAGATATTATATACACACATATACACATATATATACATATGTAAACATGTATACACATAAACATGTATACATATTATATATACATATACTTACATACACATACATACACATATAAATATAATCATACACATATGTATCCATATACATTCATATGCATCTATGTAAGACCATATTATGCTTGTTTGTCCTCTGCTTCTCTGAAAGTGGATAACATCTTCCTTCATAATCTTTGTTATTCCTTAGGAGCACTTACATATTTTTTTTTCTTTTCTTTTGAGTAGCTTTTATCTGGGGGCAGCTAGGTAGTACAGTGGAAAGAGTGCTGGGCCTGAAATCAAGAGGATCAGAGTTCAAATCTGGCCTTAGACACTTAATAGCTATGTGACCCTGGGCAAGTTACTTAAACCTGTTTACCTCAGTTTCATCATCTGTAAAATGAGATGAATAAGACAATGGCAAGGCATTCCAGTATCTCTGCCAAGAAAATTCCAAATAGGTCACGAAGAGCTGGAGATGACCGAAACAAGTGAACAACAACATGCTTTTATCTATTGAAAGGAAGCAAAAGTCCAAATTCTTTCTTTCAAAACTGGAATTCCATTTATTGCAAATAATTCAATATAAAAGATCCGTTAAAGAGCTAGCCTCCTATTATATAATTGTAGTTATTTATTTTCACTATTGCAGTATATGGTTTTCCTATTGGCATAGCAGTTATTTCTTAATCGAAGAAAAAGAGAGGAGAGAGTCAGTTAGCTTTATTTGGACCACAGCCTTCTCCTTGCCCTTGAGCATGGTGAACATGGCCTCTAAAACCAAGGAGAAGGGACTGCTTTCCTTGAGCATGTTCCTATCAGAGTGGCTCTCCTCTTCAACCATAATTTAGTGGAGATCCCACAAGACTTTTAAAGCTGAAGTCAGCCTTTGGCATTGGTTTTCATAAAGGTCATCATTGAGGCCTAAAATTATAGGCTAAGGATCCCAAGTTCAAGATTAAAAAAAAAAAAGCCAAGAGATTTAAGACGAGCATACCTAGTTTCAAAAGCTGTTTGGTGAATGATTGTAAACTCTAGATCAGAGATTCCTAACCTGGGTCTATGAGCTTTTAAAAATGTTTTAATATTTTTAATATTTTGATAATTATTTCAATATAATTAGTTTCCTTTGTTACCTTATACATTTATCTTATTCATTAAAAAATTATTCTGACAAAAGTTCCACAGGCTTCAGCAGACTGAATCCATCATATAAAATATGGTTAACAACTCCTGATCTAGGTAGAAGAAAGAAAAATTAAGTACAACAAATAAGCCTATAGAAAACAGAAAAATTTGTGGCGAATTAGCATAACCAGATCCATTTTGTTATATTTTTGCCCCTTGTTTGGCCTATAATTTTCAGGTGCCACATATTTTAGAGGAAACTGTTTTGTATTTCTCTGATCTGTAGTGAAATCATTCTACAAAATTAGACTTTTGATCTTTGATTCTATGCTAGCTAAACTAACTCTCTCTCCTTGTTCATTTTGTGGCTACTGTTCAGTCTGTAAAGCAAGGACAATTAGATATTCTCAGGCTTGCTGTAAATCAAGCCACTGAGGCTCTAAATAACGGGGAAAGGGACAGCAGCTCATGCTAAGTACAAGATTTAGGAAGGGCAAAACTGATTTCAAAGCTGCTGAATACGTGTGTGTGTGTGTGTGTGTGTGTGTGTGTGTATGAAGAGCTGGTCCTGCCTGACTTAGAGACAGAGTGAGTGTGAAATGTGATGTATCTTAAAGCACTTGAGTGGACTGCTGGCAGTCCATCAGATAGAGAATCATTTGGTATAAAAGTATGCCTTAAAAATTTTTATCAGGACAATTATATGGGAATTATTAGTCATTTACATTCAACTTTGATAAATACTAAGGAGTATATTATATACATAGTTCTGTTAGATATTAAAGTATATTAAATTTTGTGATAAGAAATGGTCCCTACCCTTATGGAGAGTTCTATAGAATAAAATATATAACAAAATAACAATAGAAATATCTTTCTTAAGATAGACACAAAATGATCAAATACTATGTAAGGAAGTTACAAAGAGCTACTTAAGATTCAAGGAGGGAAGAATCATTTCAAAAGGGAGAATTGGAGGAGGTGGTGGTGTTTAATGAGAGAGAGGATTCTAGACCAGGGCAGCATGTATTAAAAAGCACAAAGGAAAACAAAGAGAATGCAGAATAGTCTAGTCAGCAATAAGCAGGGTGGAGAAAGTTGGGTCAGATAAAGGTAGAAAGGGGGGATGGCACTAACTGGTGGAGAGCCTTGACTGTCAAGCTAATGAGTTATTCTTTTGATACTTTCCTGAGATCATAGGGTGGTAGAGCTAGAAGGGATGTAAGAGATGATCTAGTCCAATTCTCTCAATTTTCAAATCTTTGGAGCTGAGAGAATAGGAGTTTTAATAGAGGTGGGGAGAGGAGAGACCAAGAAAGTAATTGAGGAGCATAAGACACTGACAGGCACATCAGCGAAAGTGGAGTGCATTCAGAAAAAAGACAGTGGTTGTCTGGAAAGTAATGGAGAGGATTTACCAGGAAATAGAAGATGTTTAGAAAGGTTGGTAGAAGGTCACAAAAGATAAACTTTTACCAGTTCCTTTTGTTTGGAGACTGTTGAAACTCAATGGAGATTTAAAACTAACTGCTGTTTCTTTGCCCACTCCTGGACAAGGTCTGTCGGGCAGTTTACACACCTGCAAAATAAATAAAAAGGTTTATGAGGGGGAGGCAAAGCAATATGCTGCAAGAAGGCTGCCAAGCACTCACCTTCCCACATCACTCATATCAACTGCCTGCTGTGGATGAAGATTTAAAAGATTGCGGATGTGGCATTGTTGACCTCAGCTATCTCCATTAACCCCCTGTTACTAAGTCGTGATCCAGGGACATTCTCCTGCACAGGACTTTGGGGAGAGGAGGGTAATGGCATGGCAGTTTAAGGACATATTCTATATATCAGGGTCAGAGTTCTTAACATGGTTTGACAGATTGTTACTTTGCTGATTATTAAAGTGACTCATTCAACATGAGCATATCTCAGGACTAGAAGTCAGAAGCCCTAGCTTCTACTACTGACTTGCTGGATGAGTTTGAGTAATTCACATAACCTGACCTTCATCAGTTTCCCAATCTGTAAAATGCCAATAGTAATAGGAAATACATTTGAAAAGGTAAGTTGGGAAAGAGTAGAACACTAAAAGGAATACCAGATGTGAGGTCAGAGGATTTGAGTTTGAATCCTTGTGTTACAGTTTTCTGGACAACTCACCTAAATTCTCTGGGTCTCAGTGTCCTTATCTGCAAAATGAGGGGATTACACTTGATGACCTTTAAAGTCCCTTCCACCATGAACAGACTGGGCCCCTGTCACTGGGGGGAGGTGTGGGAAGGAGGAAGGCTTGACTTAGAAGCAAAGGATTTAGGACTTTATCTGATAGGCACTGGAAACCTAGGGACAATTCTTAGAGGAGGAAAGTAAAATTTTAGAAAAGGTACTTTAATTAAAATGACCATAGCACTGGGAGGATTGTTTTATAACTAATTTCAGTGGTTTATCTACTCATTATATGTCTTATGTGTGATTGTTTTGTTTCAAGAAAAAAACTATTCTGTATGAATATATCCATGCATACCTATGCATATATGTATATATGGATACACGTGTTTATTGTACGTATATATTCATGTAAATATTGTATATGTGTGTGCATATACATATGTAATATTGTGTGTATAACTTAAAACTGCATTAGGATTGTGTGTGTGTGTGTGTGCGTGTGTGTAGTTCCTGTGCTACCCTCTTCATCAAGCCTCCTCTAAATTATATGTTGCTTTCTCTAGTTGCCCAATGCACTATAGAATCCCACCAAGCTCCTAGTAGTGATGTACATGTGTAGCAGTACTTAGAGATTCTGGCACCTGGGACAAACACATTTGGAGAAGTGAGGATAGGTCTAGCCACATTTGTGTAGGCTATTGTTTATTACACATTGTGTAATAAACTTAAGACAAGGTATCAGAGTTAAGAAAGTTGAAGAGGGGCATTTGAAGAAGACCAAATTTACGATGAAGAAAGCACATGAGATGATAATTCAACTTATTAGAGAGAAGGGAGAGTCACCTAGAAGTCAATAGATGACATTAACCAGGACCTGAACAGGATGGATAAAACTTTAAATGAGGAGAGATGTTTACCTAGTGATGGTGAGAAAAGGAGGGTCTAAAAGTGTTAATAAGAAGCAAAGAGTATTCCTTTTTCTGGTCAGGGCACATGAGAGACAGCACAGGCTGCACTAGAGAGATTGCCAAGAGATATTGGGATGTTCCAGAGAAAATCTAGCTTCAAAGAACACTCACTAATGGAAAGAATGTAAGAGGGAAACTTAGGGATAAAGGAGAGTTTAACAAGAGTAGCCAGTGCATGCCACCTGCATGCACCCTACTGCCAACATCCTTCCTGCTAAGGCCTCTAGGCTAGATGGCACATGAGGGGTAGTCCACCACAGCCGGGGTCTGGGCCCCAGGAGAATGGCATAATCTAAAGGGTCTGAAGAGGGAATAAATTAGAGGGTCCCAGGCAGCCCTGAGGTGAGAAGGAAGTGAAAAAGCAGGCTATCCTGATATTGGTGCTTGGGGTAAAGATCTGACTTCCTTCTGCTAATTCTGGTTTTGCTTATATGTACAAAGTAATACTCAACATATATATATATATATTTGCTAATTTGATTTGATTTCTTGAATGGCTATAAACTTGTAATCTGCATTACACCATTTAGCACTTAACTACTCCCTAATTGTTTCTTGTGTATTCATTTTAACTCCTCAACTAGATTCATTCATAGATGCCCTAAAACTGAATGCTGTTAGGGACCTGGGGGAGGAGGGGGAGGATTTAATCCCATTTGTACATGAAAAAGAATTTTCCTCCCACTATTTACTTGACTAATGGTTAATTCTGCTTTGGCTGAGGGAGTTTCCTCCTCTTATTTCCCTATATCAGTGAAATCAGGTCTGAACCAAAACAAACAAACAAACAAAAAAAAAATTAAACGAAAAAAATGTAAAGGGCATTCACTGGTTTAGGCACTGAGGATATAAAAACAAAAATAAAACCATCTCTGCACTAAGGAGATTATATTCAACTTGGAATAAAATTAGAGGAGGGGGAGATCAATATGTAATCATAAGTAAACAAAAGATAATTTGAAGAGAGAAAAAGCTATAACCACTTGGGGAAAATTGAGAAGGCTTCAGGAAAGAAGTAGCACTTTAGCTGAACCTTGAAGGATAATAAAGACTTGAACCTGAGGATAAGAAAGGAGTGCATTCCAGGAAGAGGGAATGGGCTCTGATGATGAATGAACCAGGGAGCTGAATCCTGAATTCTGGGAACAGTTAGTTGCCTAATTCAAACACAGTGTGTGTAAAGGAAAGTAATAAAAAATAAATCTGGAAATGTAGGTCAGAGACAGATTGTAAATATCAGTCAACAAAAACTGGTCAACAAATACCAGTTAGCATTTTATCCACAGGGGAATGGAGAACCAATGAAGATTTTTGACTAGGGATGTGATATGGTTAAACTTATACCTTGGAAATGTTTTTCACAACTTCGTGGAGGCCTGCAGTGAGAGACGACAAACTCTGTGAGGCAGCTAGGTGCAATGGATAAATAGAGTACGGGGCCAAGGGTCAGGAATACCTGAATTCAAAACTGGCCTCAGTTGCTTACTATATGTGACCCTGGGCAATTTACTTAACCTGTCTGCCTCAGTTTCCTTAATTGTTAAATGCAGATAATAACAACATCTACCTACCAGGTTTGACATGAGGATTAAATGAGATATTTCTAAAGCACTCAGCACAGTACCTGACACATACTGGATGCTTAATAAATGTTTGTTCCCTTCCCCTCTCCAATTAGGAGGCTACTACAACAATTTATAAGAGAAGTGAAGAGAGGCTGGACTGATGTGGTTGTCATAAGTGGAAAGAAGGGGACAAATGTGAAAGTTGTTATGAGTGGAATCCACAGGATTTAACAAATGCTTGGACGTAAGTGATAAAGGAGATGGAAGAGTCAAAGATAATTATGAGGTTATAAACCTCATTATGAAAATGATGGTGCTATCAACAGAAACAGGTAAGTTTGTAGAAGGGGGAGTTTATAAATTCTGTTTTGGACATGTTGAGTTATAGATGCTAATGACATCCAGGTGGAGGCATCCAGTAGGCAGGTGGCAATGTAGGACTGGAGTTCAAGATATTAGAATTGAATATACATACATACATACACACACATATCTGTAGGTACTCATGTATGTGAAGAGAGAGGGAGAGAGACAGAGGGAGGGAGGGAGAGGGGGGGAGGGGGGGAGAGAGAGAGAGAGAGAGAGAGAGAGAGAGAGAGAGAGAGAGAGAGAAGAGAGAGCATGAATCAACTTCCACCAACAGGGGGATAAGCACAAAAGCCCTCAGAGTGGTTGCACGAACGACTACCACCATCACCTAGAACACCAGTCATGCATCCAACCCAACCTTCACAGCCATCATCCACCGAAGTGGTTTCTATGGAGGACTCAGTCCCACCCCCCAAAAACAAATTACAGCCAGTTGTCACTCACAGGGCAGGCAACCCAGTCTAACAGAAGCAACAAGGGACCCCGAAGGAGAGCTAGGAGGTAGCATATGCCAGCCAAGTCAAACCATCATCCATCATTACCACCACCTCAATTAGCATCTCCTCTTAGACCCTAATGGAGACATCTCAGTACACTAAATCCAAGAGCCTTGGGAGTAGCAGTGTTCCTCAAACTATCAGACATGCTTCCAGGTCAGCCCCCTCAGACATGATTGAGGGGAAAACTAATTGTAGAGACAGGGCCCATCACCTTCACTGCTACCAGCAACAGGTAATCAATAACTGCCACCAACAAGCAGTTCGGCATAAGAGCCCCGGGGAGTAGAAGCATGTCCCACCCCCAACCACCAGTGCTGCTTTGAGCTGAGAAAGAGAGACAGAGAAAGAGAAGCAGAGACAGAGAGAGACAGAAAGAAAGAGACTACCTGCTGTAACTACATTTTTAATTATCTTCTATTTTTACTATCTATCCTTCTGCTCCTCTCCATCTAATGAGACCAGTTGAGAGTTGGTGTATTTGCAAATATTTCCATCCAAACATGAACAAAGATTGGCAAAAATAAGACTACCCCAGCAATTCTATTAGTCATTCACTGTAGCTGTCAAGAGACCACAACATTTTTCGGAGTCAAAGCAAATAATAGCTTTCATTCTGCTGGCATTGAGCAAAAACAGGGAGCTTTGCATAATGGAAAGAATACAATTATTTGAAGTCAGAAGTCTTGAGTTCAAAGCTCAGCTTTACAATTTATTTTCTGTGTGACCTTGGGTAAATCATAACTGCACTAAGCCAGTTTCCTCATCTATAAGGTAAAATAATACTTGCAAATAACTCCCTGTTGGACAGAACTATAATAATATTAATAATAATTTATGTCTATAAAGGAGGATGGTGCTGTATTGAGGTGATTCTTGTTAGGTGTGTCACCCACCATCACCATAGTAAGTAAGGCATTTAAAATGATGATTAGTGAAAAATGAAAGCTGTTTTTAAAATGTAATGTATAAAACAAGTGTAAAGTATGACAGCCATCCCATTTATAAGGAAGAAATGAATAAATGAATGAACAAGAAAAGCATTTGTAAAGAACGTATCATGTGCAAATTATGTGAAAATGCTTGTTTTATTCCATAAAATTGAAAAAAGGATGCATTATGTGCAAAGCATTGAAGATATAAATAGAAAGTCCTTGCTCTCAACAAGCTCATCTTCTGATGGGGGAGATGAAGTTTATAGGAGGTTTCAGTTACAAGTTAGATGGAATCACACAATGAAGCAAGACAGATGGTAATGTATGTTCTTTAATGGCATTTTATTAATAGAACCATATCATTTTCTTATGTTGAACCATTTGATAGTGCCAAGAACTTTGGTGGTAAGAACTTCCCTTTCCATGTCATCAGGGATTTGGTTGCTCCTCTGGATGATGGCTGGGGTGGTGGTGGTGGGGGCCCAGGGAGAACATGGTGGAGGAGGGTGAGCTGGAAGCAGAGTTAGTGGTCTGAGGACACCATTATTCCCAGGGCTTTTAGACTTACCTCCGTGTCTGTGGCATTTGTTTGGTAGTAAATAAACATTGGTGATAGTATGGGTGGTGAGCTCCCCCTTCATAGGGGCTATTTCCTGGATAATGACAGTGTGGAAATGCCAGAAGTAGAGTAAGTATGTTGGGAAGCTCTGCTGTTCTTGGGGATGTTGGATGCTAGGTCCTATGCTTTCTCCACCCTAGTCTGAGAAGAGTTGGCAGCAGTAGTTTGATTTTCCTGTCACATGCCTGTCTTTCTTTCAGGACTTTTTTTGTATTATTTATTTTAAACTTAAATACTAAAACAAATACAAATTAAGAAAAAGAAACATATTATAAACTTAAATAAATACAAAATGAGAAAAGGAAAAAAAAAGCATTGCCATGTGCAGAGCAGAATGTTAGAGAAGATTCAAAATATACAGCAATAAATTCCCATTTCAAGGAAGCCTATATAATAAATACTATACATTGTATTCAGAGCAGTCCATCTTTTCTTTGCTTCCTTGTGAGTTTTCTTTTGTTCTGTGTTGTTCACTTTTGATTTTTTTCTTTTCTTTCCTCCTTCCTTCCCCCTCTCCCCCAAGAAGGCTACAATTAAGTATGGAGATACATGTATATATATATATATGTGTGTTCACATATATATGTATATGTATATGTATAGATATATACACACATGTGCATCTGTATATGTGCATACATATATACACATACATACATGCACTCACATACACATGCATATGGTTAGATATCTTTAATCATAATCATATATAGACATTTACATTCATATGCATCTATGTAAGACCATACAATTATTTACTCTGTAAGACCATACCATTGTTTGTTCTCTGTTTCTCTGAGGGTGGATAACATCTTCCTTCATAAGTCTAAGTCTTTCCATATTTTTCTAAGTCCATCAACTCATCATTTTCTACACCACAGCAATATTCCCACCTTATATTGTCTAGTTATTTTAAATACTCTAAAATAATTTTGATTAATATGGCTGACATATAGTGTAGTTTCCCTATTTTTCTTTTTTGGTTAAATTTATTTTAGCTTTAACTTTGTCTGAGATCATGATTACTACCCTTGTTTTACTCCTGATATTTATTTTATGTTTGCGTGTATCTCATATTTCTTACCCCTCCTGACTCCTCTACTTTACTTCTTCTACCCATACCCTGCCCTCCTATTACTTAACCTACCCTGCCTCCAAAGATCCCTCTCTTATCCTCTCCTCCCATCCCTTTCGCCTTACCCTCTTGTTTCTGATTTAGAAGAATTTTACAGTCTTCCAAATACATATGCTATTCCCTTTTAATCCCATTCCTGTTAATTTAGACACCCTTCTATAACCCCTCCTTATCCTATTCCCTTATCTTCTTATTTCTTTATAAATTTAGAAGACTTTTATTTCCTTCCAAATGTATACATATTTCTCTCTTTAACCCAGATCTGATGTGAGCAGGGTTACCTCTAAAAATCTCTCCTTTGTCCTCTCCCCCCTTCCTATCTCCTTAGCCTTTTATTTCTTTCTGATTTTAGAAGACATTTATACCCTTCTAGATGTATATATGTATTGTTCCCTTTTTAACCCATTCCTGATGAGGGTAGCGTTCCAGAACTACCAGCCCTCCTCCCCCAACTAATTCTTCTGTGTCAATTCTTCCTCTAGAACCTCATTTGAATAAAATAATTACTCTTTTTACCTTTTCCTAAATAGTTTTACTTTTCAGAATCACATCAGACTCAGGTCTACCCCCAATCTTTCTTTTGAACTCCTCAATTACTAATAACAATCTTAGGCATACATTTTACTTCAGAACCTTTTTTGGGGGGCTAGCTAGGCTGGCTTGCCACTTCTGTGCCCACCTGGTTCCCCTCCCACAAAAAAAACCCAAAACTATTAGATAACCAAGATTAAGTAAAAAAAAAAAGCCATTAAGCAGTCAAAATAGATATCCAAGCCCTAAACCTCATGAATGTAATAGGGTATTAAATTTAGAGCTAACAGAAACATTAGAGATCATCTGGTCCAACCTCCTCATTTCCTAAATGGTGAAACTAAGGCCCAGGAAGATTAAGGCCCAAGGCAAGATACTACACCTGTAGTAAATGACTAAGGTAGGATCTGAACCCAGAAACTCTCACTCCAAATCCTGCACTTTTTCCATCACATCATGCTTATGGCAGAGTCATCAAAAAAAATTGATACTACATTCAGTATGTTTTGTAAAAGAAGACAAGTGTATGTAATATGTTTTTAGAAAGATTTCCATTCAAAAGGTTAATTAGTTTAAAATACATTTTGCCAAAAGAGATGTTTCTGTTATTTAGAAAATTCACTTACAGTATGTAGAATATCTTATTTCCCAACAGTGCTAGAAAAATAAAAATTTTGCTGCATTCTTCCTATTTGTCTTAATATTAATTCTATTAATTCAGCTATAATTTGGCAGAACCAATCCTGACCTAGAGAATAGTAACTCATTCCCATTTTCAAAGAGTTGTCTATCTAGTTTGGGACCTGCTTATACATTTATGATCTTCATTAGGGTTTGAGCCAAGCATGGCAGCAAATGCATTAACAAAGGTCAATAAAAATAAAAAAATAAACAGCAGAAGGGGCTGTCCATGCTCCATTTCCCTCACCTCTGTTTGTTGTGCTATCTTTCTCCCTATTAAACTGTAATAAAGACAATAAAAGGAAACCAGCTGTGGAAAGTGAAAGAGGCCTTTATATTAATGAATGTAGTTCAGATGAGAAAAGCCCTTTAAATGTAGAAAGAGAGGGAAAGGCTACCCAGCAAAAAAAAAAAAAAGGAAATATAGTACTCATAAAACCTTTAAGACAACTCATTAACCACCACTAATTGTAGATTACAGAAATTGTTCTCCATAAAGATGCTTACATCTCAACTAGGACTGTGTGCTTTGAAAGTTTAGCAAATATTTTATATAGCAATTTTATTGCACAGATGGCAGACTAGAGCAGTGAATTTCAGGGGAACTATCCAGGATGCCCCTTGAAATGAGAAAGGCCTTATAAGGACCACAGTGGAGAAGTCAGTAGGCTGTACTGAAAAGAGCAATAGAGTAGAAGTCAAGGAAAATCAGTTCCAAGTCAACCAATAATTCAATTCAACAAACATTAATTAATCACCTACTATGTGCAAGGCACTGTGCTAGGTACTAAGATAAAAAAATGAAAATCAGTCCCTCTTACTTATATTCCATTGAAGGAAACAACATATAAACAGATGAATAAATAGAAGATAATTCAAGGAGTCTGGTTCCATATGATTATCTCTTGAATTACATTGGCTTCACTCTTAAATGGGCCTAAGGTAGAAGAGAAATAATTGCTCTCTTTTGGCACACTGTCAGTCAAATCCAGAACAGCTCCCTTTAGAAGCCAGAATTGTCTTGCTCAGTTTCTACTATTATCCTCAACTCCACCCAGAATTACACAGAGGAGGAAGGGTTGATATGGTACCATCAGCTGAGCACGCTGGTTATTTTGGTTGTATCACCATTGAGCACTTGGCACTCTGCTTAGCTACTAGAAGCCCTTTCCTCCTCCATTTATCATGAGGTCAGCATGACATTAACTCCAGAATTTCAGTGTAGGGGTGAAGCGGAGGAACCTTGATCAGATATCTGTAGTGAAGAGACTAAAAAAATGAGTAATTTCTAATGCCTCATAGAACAATGTACTATGGATTACAAGAACTCTGAGTCTCCTAGAGTGGATAATAGTTCTATCAACAGAAATAAAGGTAGAGAAGTAAAATCAGAACTCTTGAGGAAAAATGTGGGAGGAGACATACTCAAATAAGCAGTTAACAAGGCTCCCTATATTTCCAGAACTATGTGCAGTACTAGGTACAAAGGAAAGGCAAAAACTGTCTTCTCTACCCTCAAGAAACTTACATTTGAATGGCGGAGAAAACATTCATATAAATCTATAAATACAAGACACATTCTAAGTAGATATAAGATAAGCTTAAAGAAGAAGGCAGCAGAAGCTGGGGAAATAGGAAAGGCATCATATCAAAGATGTCAGTTTGAGCTGACTCTTGAAGAGCTGACTCTTCTAAAAGACATAGGTGAAGGGGGAGAGTTCTCCACTATGGAGGACAGGCAGTGAGAAGGCCTGGAGGTAGGAGATGGAGCATCATGTATGAGAATCAGCAAGAGTGCCAGTATGACTAGACTGTTGAGTGTACGAAAGGAAATAAAGTACAAAAATACTGGAAATACAGGGAAGAGCTAGAAGGAGAGAAGCTTTAAATTTCAAACAGAAAACTGGATATTTGATCCAACAGGTAATAGGGAGCTATTTAAATTTGTTGAATAGGGGAATGACAAAATCAGATCTTCACACTAGGAAAATCAATTGACAACTTTATAGAGGATGGATTAGAATGGAATGAAAGGAGATGAGGGTCAAGCTGGTAGTATTGATTTGACTTTTTTAGAATACCCTGCCTGCTATCTCCCTCAGGAGTCTTATTATCTCAGATATACTGGCTTGCCTGCCCTGTCAATGGCAGCTGATTGGGAGATGGTGGAGACTACCAGCCTCTTCTCTACAATGAAAAAGCATACCAAAGTTTATAGGATGCAGTTACACTCTCCCTTAAAGGAAAATTTACATCAGTAAAATAGAAATGGGGAGTATCAATAGAGGCTAAAACACACACTTTAATACTCCCCCAACAAAAGTACAAGTAAAAATTCTGAAAATCAAAGTGGTGCTAAACAAAAATGAAAACATTTCAAAGGTAATGGAATGATGAAGCTAAGGATTATTTTTAGACCAATAAAAAATAAAAGTATAAACTAAGATGACTGTGGCATTGGGTAGAGAGAAAAAAAACCAAATTACAAAAAAATTTAAAAGAGGGATTTAAAAACAAAGCTTACCATGCTTCAATGAGGCAAATATGATCCTAATACCCAAACCAGTGAGAAGGAAGACAGAAAAAGACAACCACTGACCAATACCAATTAATGAATATTAATGTAAAAATAATAAATATTATATTAGCAAAGAAGCTATAGCAGTATATCCAAAATTATTCATTATGGTTAGGTTGAATTTACAAAGCTGGTTGAACAATAGGGCAGCTACTGACATATTAGACCAAAACAGTAAGAACAACAAAAGTCACATGACCATGTAAATAGCTTCAGAAAAAGCTGAACCCTAGAAAGCATAAAAATAAATGAAATTTTCCTTACTGTGACAGTGATATCTAAAACTTAGAGCCTGCTTTACATGTAATCAAGTAGTATTTATAGGCATTCAAATAAGCTTAAGAATAAAGCAAAGATGTTTAGAGTCCCACAAAACATTTGCTGTAGTTGTTGAAATGCTAGTTATAACAGTAAGACAAGAAAAAGATATTGAAAGAACAAGTATAGGCAAAAAGAAGGGAAAGTAATATCAAATTACAGATGTTATACTGGTTTACTTAGAGGATCCCAAAGAATCATGAAAAAAATAAACTTCATTATTAAGGACAAAATAAACAAAGCATTATTGTTTCTGTATAGCACAAACAGAAAAAGGAAATAGGAACCATTCAAAATTACTACAAAATGCAAATATATATATGTATATATATTTGGAGTTTGCCTACCCAGATACACTCATGACTTACATGAAGAAAAGTTAAAAAAAATTTTTTTTCTCTTTATATATATGGAGATATGTTCACTATTCAGTGTTTGGCATGCCAATACAATAAAAATGATGTGACATAAAGATTTAAAGCCACAACTAACTACCAAGAAGTACTTAAACTTGCCAAAAATAACAAACTTCCTCTAAAGCAGGGATTCTTTATCTGGAATCCATGAAGATAGAAAGAAAGATAGATAGACAGACAGACAGATAGCTAGACAGACATAAATACACATGGATTTGGATCTGCATATGTATCATTATATATACATATACTCAAATATGTGTGTAGATAGATACCTATATTTCACCGTAATTGGTTTCATGCCCTCTAAATGTAGATGTCCCTTAGGATTCTGTCCTGGGCCCTCTTCTTTTTCCCCTCTCCACTACTTCACTTGGTGATCTCATCAGCTCCTAAGAATTTAATTACCATCTCTATGCTAATGATTCTCAAATCTACCTTTCCTGACCCAGCCTCTCTGCTGACCTCCAATCACGCATCTCCAACTGCTTTTTATACATCTCAAACTATATATCCAGTAGATGTCTCACATTTAATTATGTCCAAAACTGATCCTATTATCTTCCCCACTACACCTTCCCCTACCACCTTCTCTATTACTGTAGAGGGCAGCACCATCCTCCCAGTATCTCAGGCTTACAACCTAGGAGTCATCTTATATTCCTTACTATCTCACCCCCCTACCCCCATATCTAAGTTGTTGCCAAGGACTGCCAACTTCACCTATGCAACATTTCTCCAGTATGCCCTTTCTTTCCTGAAATTGCCATCACTTTAGTTCAGACCATCATCACTTCATGCCTAGATTATTGGAATAGCCAGGAAGACCTGTGGTTCTTCTTGCCTCAAGTGTCTCCCCACTCCCATCCATTCTCTATTCATCCACTAAGGTGATTTTTGTAAAGTGCAAGTCCAATCATGTCATCCCTTACCCCATCCCTTACTCAGCAAAGTCCTGTGTCTTCCTGGTGTCTCTAGGAGCAAATACAAAATACTTATGTTTGGCATTTAAAGCCCTTCATAACCTGGCCCCCTTCTAGCTTTCTAGTCTTATTAACCTTACTCCCCACCATATACTCTTTGATGCAGTAACATTGGCCTTTTGGCTATTCCATGAACAAGAAACTCTATCTCTTGGTTCCAGTCACTTTATCTGGCTGTCCCCTATTCCTGGAATGCTCTCCCTCCTCCATTCTTACTACTTACTTCCTTAGCTTCCTTTAAGTTCCAACTAAAATCCCACCTTCCCTAAGCTCTCTTAATTCCAGTGCTTTCCCTTTGTGAATGATTTCCTATTTATCCTGTATATAGCTTGCTTTGAATACATTTATTTGCATGTTGTTTCCCCTATTAAATCATAAGTTCCTTGAGGGCAGGAGCTGTCTTTTGCTTCTTTTTGTATCTCTAATTCTTAGCACAGTGCATGGACCATAATAGGTGCTTGATAAATGTTTATCAATCAATTGATTAATCAGTTGTATTTCATTTTATGCACATTCTGAGAAGGGGTCATAGGTTTCACCAGACTGACAAAAGAATCCATGACACACAATAAATGACAAATTCCTAATATAAAGGAACAAAAGATCAAGAATCTCAAGGGAAATAATGATAAAAGTAGAACTAAAAGGGGCCTAGTGATATCAGATCTCAAAACAGAGTGCAAAGCAGTAATAATTAAAATTATTTGGTTCTTGTTAAAAATAGAAAAGTTGATCAATGGAACAAATTTACCAAGTAGGACCTAGAAACAATTAAACATAATAGCCTAGAATTAGAAAACTCTAAAACACAGTCTCTCTAGGGTTAAAGACTCAATTCACCAAGACTTTAGTAGTAAATTGAAAAGTAGTCTGGCAGAAATTATGTTTAGAATATCTTACATGATATACCAAAACAAGCTTCAAATGGATAGGTGGCCTAAAAAAAAGGTGACATTATATTTAGAAAGAAAAAAAAAAGAGGAGAAAAGAAGGTACCTTAAACAATCATAGTTAGAGAGACAACTTTAGCAAACGTGGGATAAAACAAAAGTGATTCAAACAGTCCAGAGCACGAAAGGCATTGCCTCTATCCTGGGCCCATCTCTTCTGTGCAGGAGGAAAATGAACTTCTTTTTGGATAATGGTATAAATAAGGCTCTTAAACTTTCACGACAGATTGTCAACCCTGCCTTCGGTACATCTGGTATTAATCAACAACACAGAATATTAGCACTTCAGACACTCATCAGAGAATAGCATGCCTCTTGCCAAAGACTCACTTGAGACAGCTGGTATTTGAGAGAAACAACCTAATGGACATGTTAACTATTTTTTTCTCTGAGTTCTCTCCACTCTATTCCTGAATTAAGTAATATTATTAGAAACCATCCCTGAAAGCAACCTGAATCATATTATCTCAGGTTCCCCATAGAAATGTCTTTGTGGAGTTCAGATTTAATCTTATACTCTTTGCTTTTATAGAAAATCAATATATGAAATGTATATCTGAAAGAATATTCTTGAGTCTCCTGAAGAAGTGTGGTTAAGGGAAATGTTTGGTATCCAATATAATTTATACAAAGACCTACATATCAAATTCCTGGTAGAATTCAGTGTCAGAAACACATTTATCTCCCTATCTCAATAAGCATATCTCTATATCATACAATATGTCTTTACACAATCCAAAGATTTTCTGCCCCTTCCTTCCCTGCCAGAAAATTCAAAGTTAAATCCAGGGCTCAGTTAGCAAATGGATATGGTGGAAAGAGCACTGGACCTGGCTTCAAGTTCTCAGTTAAGTCACTTGAACTCTATAGGCCTCAGTTTCCTCATTTGTAAAATGAGGGGGTTGGATATGACTTAAGGAATATTCCATTCTAAGTGACTGATAACAACTATTACCCTGCTCCTTTTAACACAAGTAGCATGTCATACTCAGGACTTAAACAATTCCTCCCCAGAAGGATGTGAGGCTTCTCTGATATAATATAAACTCCATGAGCATGCATTTCAATTTTGATGGACCATTTACTCTTTGCTTTTCTCTGTTTTTAGTTTTGATAACTTTTCAATATTTTAATGTTAGCCACCTCACATCCTTTTTGCAAATGAGGTATATATCCTAAATAAATATGACTCACTTTTCTATCTCCACCCAGCTACTTTTTTTGTTCTCTTCTTTATCTGCCTCTCTCTCACCTCCTACATAGCTGTCCACAGTTAAGTCAGATTACATTCAAACTATGCTCGCCACCCAAGATTCCCATCTTTCTTCTGTTGCTTGGCACTTCACCATTATAATGGACAGAAACAAAGTATTTGACCTGAAAGTGCGTTTATGTAATATATTAACCCAGGTTCCATCTGTTCCTATGCTGGGAAAGAGAAGCACATTACAGGAAACCTTCCTAATTTTTAGTTTTGCAAATTTTCATTTTCAAGTACTTGTGATGCCAACTTAGACAAGGAATGCTGTAGGCAGTCAAAAAAATATTGCAAATACACTGTCCATACAACTATCTTTTTAATACCTTTTAACTGCAGGCCTATGACTATATAATGTACCAATTGTTCATGTCAACACCTCATAAATTGGTCCTATGGTCCAAAAGAGGTTATCCCTCCCCACCCTTTCAGTGCAGAATAATATCTCTGAATTTAGACTGATCCTAACCCAATTCAATGGGAACCTGCATCTGCCAGATTTTGGTACTTTATTTGCAGGCACTCTGGGAGGTAAGCGAATTGCAAATCATTTACCAGAATTACAAAGACCCCAACTCTATAATCCCTGGGTCACTTACATATGGACTTATCCCTAGAGGAAGGTGCCCTATCACATAGTGGGGAACATAAAATATTCCTTAGTAGACAATCAGTGCAGCCATCTTTCAAAGCGTGTCCCTGCAGCCACTGTGTCACTTAAATGTCACTCTCTAGTTTCCTTATCAGATTTTGGCTTTCTGGACTATATAATAAGCACATTTTAAAACTACTAGGAATATATGTGACTTGAATATTTGAGCTAAAGGTCTCAAAGGCCCTTTGGTTGAATATGGAGAAGGTATCAAGCTGTGCTGCCCAGGGTGGAAGGAGCATTAGACATTCCAGTTTACTGCTGAGAATCAGCACATCAAAGGGAAGACTCGTGTGTAAGGTTATTCCAAGTCAAGATTGTAGGGTAGGATCCGGAACTCAAAAGTCAGATTCCAAACACAAAGGAAATATGGTATTCAAAGGCAAGTTGCTGAGCCTGAAGCAAAAACACAGTAGTCTTCATGATGGGCAGCTATGGCAGATAAAGGTAAGTTCACTGTAGAGCCTGAGGGTAAGGAGTAAGCAAGGAGGCAAAAGGAGGGGAAGGTATTCTATAAAAGCCAAGGTTACCAGGAGCCATTACCTGAGAGGGAAATGGTAAAAGGATATTGAACAGTTTTTAAAAGACTTGCAAACTATCAGCAATCATATGAAAGACTGCTTCAAATTATTACTAATAAAATAAATGCAAATTTTAAAAATTCTGTGGTTTACCCTCACAACCAGGAAATTGGTAATGACGATAAAAAGATGAAAACAGTCAATTTTGGAGGGGTTACCAGAAGACAAGAACACTAAAGCAATATTGATGGAGATGTGAACTAGTCTAAACATGCTAAAAATAATATATGACTGGACAAGAAAAATCACTAAATTATTCATACCATTTGATTCAGAGATCCCACAACTAAGCATATGTAATAAGCTTTGCAAAGTGCTATACAAATAGTAGCTATTATTAATAATAATATTATTTTATTGCAAGGTGGTAAACAGAAAAGTAAAATATTCCAAAATATTTATAGTAACCTGCCTTATGGTAACTGAAAAAATGTAGAAAAATGTGGGTGCCCATCAATTGAGGAATGGCTAAATAAGCTGATATGCAAGAAATAATGAGTATAAGAAATTCAGAGAAATGTATGAAGATTTATATGAACTGATGTAGAATGAAGAAAGCAGAATCAGGAACATAATATACACAATGACTAATAATGTAAACAAAAACACTAAAATAGAGCTAAGTATTTGCATTGTCAATCCTGGCACCAGTGAAGAAAAGTGAATGCAGCCCTGGGCAAGTCACTTAACCCCAATTGCCTAAAAAAAAAAAAGTGAATGCAACTCCCTTCCTTTTGGGAGAAAGATGCAGACTGAGGACCTGGAATATTGCACACACTGTCCAATGTGGTTCCTGCATTAGATGTTTTGCTTAACTGTTTTTCTTTATTAAAAAGGAGATCTTATGGTGGTAGTGGGAGTGAAGTATATTGAGTTATGACTATAATATAAAAGCAAAGGTATCATTCAAAATTTAAAAGTGTAAAGTATAAAATTTAAAATGTAAACAATGGGTTAGATGTCCTGTAAGGAGACAAGAACAAGAAGGAAACAAACAATAGAAGACAAAGTAAACAGGAAGTCCAAAATGCAGGCAAACAGGAATGAGGAAACCTTCAGGAACTTAAGAAAAAGGACAAAGCCAGAAGAAAAGAGAATGGCAATACAAATAACTAGGAAAGGTAGCAATAACTGATACAAAAGTCACTTGAGTCCAGTAGCTGAGGTTCCCTGTGAAGACGCGAGTCAACTGCCACACATAGCTAACCTGAGCTATAAAGGAGGAGATAATCGAGAACAATGTGAATAGAGGGCTGAGGAAGAGGATGAAAAGTCAAGTCCTGTTATCTATTGTCAGAGGGAAAAAAATGAAAAGAAGGGGCAGAAAAAAACAAACAGTTGGGCATCTAGGCATTATGGATAGGAACAGTCCAGAAATAAATACCTAGGACATGATGTTTCAGGACAAACTTGGCCACACCGATTCCTTAGTCTGACCCAGGCTAACAGAGTAAAAGTGTACCCAGGGTTGCAGAAATGCAGTGCTGCACAGGCTGCCTTTAAAGGGTTTTAAAGACAGTATCTTATATTTTCAAATAATGGAAATGTTATTACATGAGAGTTCTTTAGTCAATAAAACAAGATACAACACAGTTCACTCACAAGAAAGTCAGAGTTTCTACTCCTTTGAAAAGTGTTTTAAATATCTAATACCACATATCACAATAAACTTAAAATGGATACATGTTCTGAGTTTAAAGACACACATATATACCAAAACACACACATTAAAAAAATAGAAGTCCCTTTCATAGTTATATAATGTAATGTCAAACAGTCAATAAACATTTATTAAGTGCCTACTATAGGGCAGGCATTGTGCTAAATCCTGGGATACAGAAAGAGGCAAAAAGCAGTCTCTGCCTTCAAGAAGCTCACAATCTGATCAGGGAGACAAAAATAAACAAATATATACAAACAAGCTGTATACAGGATATATAGGAAATAATTAAAAGAGAGAAGGCATTCGAATTAATAGGACTTGGGAAAAGCTTCCTGTAGAAGAAAAGACTTCAGCTGGGACTTGAAAAAAGCCAGGGAAGCTAGGAGGTGGCCATGAGGAGGAAGAGCATTCTGGGTATGCGGAATAGCCAGAGAGAATGTCCAGGGGTGAGAGATGGAGTGTCTTGTTCTAGGAATAGTAAGGAAGCCTGTGTCACTGGATCAAAGAGTGTTGGGGAAGGGGTGGGGGTGGACAGCATAAGAAGACTAGAAAGTTTGGGGCGACAAGTTATAAAGAACTTTGTACACCAAAGGATGTCATATTTATATTTTATATACCTAGAGGATATTATATTTATATCACCTAGAACTGATAGGGAGTCACTGGAGTGTATTGAATAGGAAGGTGACATGGTCAGACCTGAACTTTAGGATAATCACTTTGGTGACTGAATAGAGGACGGCTTGGAGTAGGTAGACACTTAAAGCAGGCAGACCCACCAGTAGGTGATTGCAGTACCCAGGTATGAAGTAATGAGAACCTCCTTCGCTAATGTGGTGGCAGGGTCAGAAGAGAGAAGGGGGACTATTTCAAAGATATTGTTGAAGGTAAAATCAACAGGCATTTGGAACAGGTTGAGTGGGAGCTGAGAGATAGTTCAGATGATACCTAGGTTGTGAGCTTGAGGGACTGGGAGGATGGTGGTGCCCTCTCCAGTAATTAAGAAGTTAGGAAGGGGGAGGGTTTTGTGGGAAAGATAATGAGCTCCATTTTAAATATATTGAGTTTAAGATGTCTACTGGACATCCAGTTCAATATATCTAAAAGGCAGTTGGAGATGCATGTTTGGAGTTCAGCAGAGAGATTAGGATAAGATAGGTAGATTTGAGAATCATCCGAATAGAGATAGTAATTAAATCCATGAGAGCTGTTAAGATTACCAAATGAAGTAGTATGGAGGGAGAAGATAAGAGGGCCTAAGACAGAAGCATGGAGGACACCTGCAGTTAGAGGGCATGATCTGGATGAAGATGCAGCAAGGAACCTGAGAAGGAGAGGCCAGATAGATAGGAGGAAAACCAGGAAAGAGTTGTGTGTCCCAAAAACCTAGAGAGAAGAAAGCATAAAGAAGAAGATGATAAACAGAATCAAAGGCTGCTAAGAGGTCAAAGAGAAGGAAAATTGAGAAAAGGCCATTGGACTTGGCAATTATGAGATCATTGATAACTTTGAAGGGAGCAGTTTTGGTGGAATAATGAGGTCAGACGTTGAACTGTAAGGAGTTAGGAAGAAAGTGAAAAGACAGAAAGAAAGTAGAGGTGCCTATAGACTCCCTTTTTCAAGGAGTTTGGCTACAAGGGGCAGAAGAGATAGAGACAGGATGGGAGGATCCAAGTGAAAGTTTTTTTTGAGGTTGAGGGAGACATGGCTGTGTTTGTAGGTAGTATGGAAGGAGGCAGTAGAAAAGGAATGATTGAAGTGAAGTAATGAAGTGAGGATGAGAGAGGGGACAATCTATTAGAGGAGGTGTAATCCCCAAAGTTCCATATAAATGGCAGCTGCTAAGGTACTAGTTCTGATTGTTAGCATTTTCTGTGTTGAAATTTTGTCAAGCAATACGGGACTCAAAATTTTTGTTTGTTCATTTTTGTTTTGTTTTTCTCCTGTCTGGCCTCAATGTGTTTTCACACTTCTCTGGGAGATACTTTATAATGGCTTTGGCTTTAGAACTGAATTCAGATGAAATCCAAGCTGATAGCTAATTACTACTTGCATTAGCATTTCATTAAGCAATTCAGGGCATGGCAAGACTTTTGCCTAGATAGAAAACTCTTTGAATGGAGGCTTCTAGGGAGTAAGTTTTGAGTGTGGACTGAGCAAAACTATTTTTTGTGCTATCAAAAATTGAATAAAACTCAATTCACTCTCCAATTACTAGCTAGGGACAATTTTTACGTTGATGATTCTATTGTGAAATAGGAATATTTTTGTTGCCAAAATGAAATGGTTTTAAAAAGTATTTTAGAGTTTGTTTCTAGTGAATTATAAAAATTCACAAAGGTATATAATTCACTTAAGATCAATGTTCTTTGGCATGTGTTTAATAATTCCTCCATTAAACTCCCAACATACTGATACTCTACATGCCCCTATTTTGCTCTATTGTGAGGACAGGCAGGAGAAATTATTTTCCAACTTCTGCTTTTCTGATCTCTCAGTAAAGGCATACATCAAGTGCTATAGTTGAGGATTCTTGGCTTATATCTCATTAACATGTGGTTCCCTTATAAATAGAAGAATTCTATAAAGAGGCAGAAAATATCTGACTTTGGAATGGCAAAGAAATAATAAAATTCACCCTTAAATATTCAGTCTCTTAAAAGTACATTAGTCCACCTGACATGAAGTAAGAATGCACACCATGCTGACTTTTGAGTAGAATTATGGTGTAATAAAAATATGGAGTATAACTGGACAGTGGAACAGTTTTTTAAATCTCATTGAAATGTGAGTTGCATTATCAATGGTGACTATCAAACATAGCAATTTTAAGAATATTGCGTAGAGAAAACTACCAATTTTATTCAGTACACTGAGGACAAGCAGATGCATCTTAATCTGTGCAGAGGATAAATTATGGTAAAAGACCACAAACATCAGGTAAAGTAAAACACACAAATAAAAATATGTTCTCCTTACTCTACCACAGTCCTACTTTGATTCCCATCATAGCTTTCCAAAGATTATCGCCAGCAGAGAGCAAACCCTGGAAAAGCTTCAAATGCAGACTCAGTGATGGACTATGTATCTGTCATCCAAATACCAGCCTAGCTAAGTGCACAGCAATTTATCACCTGGCTGGCAGGGAATGAATTTTTTGGCCACAGTAGTTTATGAAGTATAAATTGTTTCACTGAGAGAGGGAGTGTCCACCCACACTACTGAATTACAGATCCTTCAAAGTAAGACAGAATTTTAATTGCCACTAGAATTTGATATGTGCTCGGAATCTTTTTTTTAATGCATTTTTATTGATAGCTTTTGTTTTTAGATCACTTACATTTCCCTTCCTGGTGCCTTCTAGGAAACATTTCCCTTCCTGGCACCTTCTAGGAAACATTTCCCAATAACAAAAAACAAAAATAAAAAAATGGGGAGGGGAACATATCTTAGTAAATTAGCCACCATATGAAAAAAATCTGATATGTTTAGTGTTATTTACTCATAGTCCTTTACCTCTACAAAGAAAGTGAGAGACATCTCATATCTTTTTTTTAGAACCAAGTCTTTTCAGTATACTTTATAGTCATTTATTTTCAATTGTTTTGCTATGGTTCTTTCCATTTACATTGTTGTAGTTATTGTGTATTTTAGTTTCATAGTTCTCCTTCCTTCTCTTTGTATCATTTTATGTCTTCTCATGCTTCTTTCTATTCATGATATTCATCCTCTCTTACAGTACACTAATATTCTATTACATGCACGTACCATAACTTCTTTAGTCATTCTCCAACTGATGGGCAGTAGATTGAGTCCTTAAAAATATTAGCATTTGCCTGCCAGAGGCTGCTGGCTTGCCTAACCATATATATATGTATATATATATATACTCTATCTTATGTGCTACCAATTTTCTGATCAATTTGAGCTGACTATGTAGGTATTTTGCTGTTATTCTTTCCATTTGCATTGTTGTAGTTATTTGTATTTTATTTTTACATGGTGTTGGTCTGCTTCCACAGGAACCATCTAAAACTCCTGAGCTGAGTTTAAAAAGCTGATTCCAAACCAAGGAATTTCCTCAGTCTTGGAACTATTTTCCTCACCCTTTTCCTTCAATTCCTCATATTTCCTCTTTCTTAACTCTTTGCCTCAGCTCAGTTCTCCAGTACTTGTAACCTCACATTTCTTACACATCTATGTGGCTTCTGACTTATAATTTGCCCCAGCAAACGCATAGTTTCTTGACTGTTTTTCATGCTTGGTTCTGACTAGTTACCTTGCTCTGACCTCCTCTACTTGGATATACTCCATTACTACAGACCATTCATCTGGTCCCCAGTTTCAAGGCCTGTTTCTGGCCCTGCTCTGAATAGAGTATATTCTTAGACCTACCCTCTATATGATAGGCTCAGCCTGGCCACATCTGCCCTGATCTTTACTGTTTGTCCTGCAGGTACAACTGTCTATAGTACCAGAGCAGATAAGAATATTTTAAAATTTCACTCTGAGGTAAAACTGAATGATATTAGTGTCTTATATGAAATAGAATGGAATCTGGCAAAATTATGAAGCGGCACAAGTTTGCCCCTAGCAACCTGCCATCTTCTTTGCTCCTTATCCAAGCTCCCTAATTTCAACATTTCAAATTTCCTAGTCCAAGGCTATGCATATAGCCAATGGCCTAGGTTTGTCTTTCTGGTCAGTACTCATTTTGCTGGCCTTTCTGTCTCCCAGGATCCTGATCAAAATTCCCACCCTTCATTTAATAATGAAGCTAGTAAATTAAAGTGTGCAAAAATACTAAAAATTTGGTAATTTTCAATTTCCTATACCATCAGCAGGTATTTGCATCTTACTTGTAGAAACCTAAAGAAATTCTTTAGCCCAAAGAAATGAAACTCTAATAGTATAAATTTCAACTACCATTACAGGCTGGTGGGGGATGTATATTTTTAAGAAAGGGAAATAGAGAAAATATGGTATAGAAGAAAGAGTTTTAGCCTTGGACTTGAAACCTGGGTTCAAGACCAAATTCTACTACTTACTATCTGAGTGATTTCCACCAATTACTCTTCCTGTCTGGATCTTAGGTTCCTCATCTGAAAAATTGAGGTAGTTGGACTAAATTAGTTCTTAGTTCCCTCTGAACTGTAAGTCCCATGATCCTAGAGCCAGGGTATCAGATTGAGTTTTGTTTATCTACAGCCATAAAAAGCATAGCGCAAATGGGATTTGGTCCCAAGGAACCAACATAGCGGCAATGAAGGAAGGGGACTCACTTCCTCCCCAAGAAGGAGTGTTTCCTCCCAATGTTTGCTTTTTTAAAAATAAAATGTATTTAATTTATTCTCTTGCATGTCATTTTAAATGTGTGACTCTTCACAAAAGAAACAGGATGACCATAATTATTGAATTCAGTCAGAGATCAGAGATCAGAGATTTGGGTATGGAAATGACTTTATAATTCATCTAGTTTGACTTCCTTCATTTTATTTTATCTTATTTATTTTACACCAACCTCAAGCCTTGCCTCATTTCACTGTCCTCTACTATTTCACATGGCCATATGACACAACTGCTCCAAGACCACCACCTCTCAAGGTCCTGTCACCATAGAACCTCTTTCCTAAGAAACAGCCCTGCTATTATATGTATAGATAGAACACTATAGAGTTAACAAAATTGTAAAGTAGAGGGAAATCATCCTTGGCAGTCTACTCCTCTACTTTCTTTTTTTAAATTTTTTAATAAGTATGTTTTTGTTGGTTTTTGTTTATTACATCATTATCATTTCCCCCAGCATCCCTTCCCTTCCTTCCTTCCCAGAGAGTCATCTCATATAAGCAACAGTAATCTACCTTTAAAGCAGGGACCATGTTTTATATTTCTATACCCCACTGTACCCCTAGTGCCTAGCACAGTGGTGAGCACATAGTAAACACTCAATAAATACTTATTGAATAACAAAAGTTTCGGTGTCTTTCAAAATAATGAAGAATTCAAACTAATTGTAAATCAATGCTAATACCCAGGGATACAGTACCCAAAACAAACCACAGTGTTCATGAGTAAAAGGTTTTCCTTCAATCCCTAGACAATTTACTTGGATGGGGTAATTTTCCAAAGAAAGAAAACACACACATGTGAGCATGCATGTACACACATGTGCACACACACACACACACACACACACACACACTCTCCAGGTCCCAAAAGTTCTAAAATTCCCATTTTTTTTCAACAGAGGGAGAAAAGAGTATTGTTATAACATCTGAAGGAATCTTAGCTTTCTTTATGCAGTCTTCAGATCATAAAGTGATCGCTTCAAGTTTGTATCATTTTCGTTACATTCTTTGTCAAGAGAATGGATTTATGGGGTGCCATATTCTACACTCATTACAATATTTGTCAAGATAACAAATAGTCTGAAAATCTGAATTTCCAATACAGTGGGTGAGTTATGAAAGTGTGCCTTAAAATATTTTCTTCTTTTCCCTCAATCTGTCCCACTGACATTACCTTCCCACTCTACTTCTGTCCTAAATGTTGCTAGGGAAAGGTCTATAGGGCCAGCCAATCAAAGAGCAGAATGTTGAAAAGGTCTATAATGGCAAGGTCATCTCTTTAATTCACAGTCTACATTAGGCATTAAAATTCTAAGACCTACCTTCATGACAAATGAGAAGAGAAAAATGGCATGAAATTAATCGGCAATCTTTTTTTTTTTAAGTGACAAATGGTTATTAATTTCTTTGGTATTCATTACAATAACATTAATCATGGGGGACTCTGAGTGTAAGGTTAGCTGTACTATGTAGTTCTGTAGGAATCTGATGGTAATTTAGCATTCATTAATGCCCATTTACTATGAACTGTTACTATATTAATCTACTTTTTCTGTGACAAAATCTGTTATAAGGGGAAGAAATAAAACCTGTTCTTATTGCAGCCTTTCCATTGTAATTGTGGGGCCTACTTATGTCTTTGCTCAAAATCTAAAACTATCCATATTCTCTTCAGTTAAGAACTGCAACTGTACCCATTTTTTTTAATGCTAGTCACCAAGGACTAGCCACCACTAGGGTTTGAAGTGAGTGAAAACTGGGGAGACCAACATGATAATGCACTCCAAAGGTTAGTAGCAGCATAAAGTAATGGAAATAGGCCTAGATCTGGAATCTGAAGATCTGGGTTTGAATCCCAGATCTGCTATTTCTATCTTGTCTGTGGGGCCTAAGGCAAGCTACTTAACCTCTATGCCTTATTTTCTTTTTTTGTGTAAAATTCAGGGATTGAATTAGATATCTCAGGTCCCTTCTATCACTAAACACTATTGTTTCCATTTCACTTTCTTGGTGTCTGACTCTTTATGACCCCATTTGGGGTTTTCTTGGCAAAGATATTGGAATGATTTGCCATTTCCTTCTTCAGTTCATTTTCCAGATGAGGAACTGAGGCAAACAGGCTTAAGTGACTTGCCCAGGCTCACATAGATAGTAAGTGTCTGAAGCCAAATTTAAACTCATGAAGATGAGTCTTGACTGGCACTCTATCTAATTGTACTACCTAGCTGCCCCATTTTATTTAGTAGGTACTATTTTAAATCAAGATTACATTAACAAAACCTACTGAAGAAGCCCTGAGCAGCTTTAGGAACTATTGTAAAGAGACTAAAGTTGTGAATCATTTAATTCAAATCAATTCTGCTAACATTTATGAAATGTCTACTTTATGCAAAGTACTATGCTAGAATAGAAGATAAAAAGATTTTAAATTATTGTTGCTTTATACTTAGGGAGTTTATAATCTAATGACTAGAGAAGCTTTAAACAAAGAAATATGTAGTAATAGTAGTAGTAGTAGCAGCAGCAGCAGCAGTAGCAGCAATAATTAGCATTTATTCATATAGTCTTTCAAGGCTTGCAAAACACTTACAAATATTATTTCTCTTGATCTTTACAACAATTCTGGGAGGTAGGTGCTATTATTACTTTCATTTACAGGTGAGGAAACTGGAGCAAACATAGATTAAATGATTTATCTATGGTCCTATGGCTGGTAAATGTCTGAGGTGAGATTTGAACTTAGGTCTATCCTGATTCCAACTCCAGTTCTCTATCCACTATACTACCTAGGTACCTCTAAGATAGACTGTGATAAGAACAGATGTGATTTAGGCAGTGCTGCAAGAAAGTTGAGGAATCATAGAATTATGGTAAGGACCTCGGAGATTTGAAATCATAGAACTATTTCAGGGACCTCAGAGATCTTCTAATATACTCTCTGTGTGAAATCCCCTCCATACCCTTAACAAGATGTTATCCAGTATATAATTTAAAACTATGAAGGGCCCTCCCGAGATATGAAGATGTCTTTTGAACTTGTTTTCTGGAGTTGCCCTGTTTTCCACAAATGAAGCCCCCCTGAATTAATATAACAGTGATCTTTTGCAACTGAATTCTATTAAACTCTCAGTGCCCTTGAAGTTAAATCAGCTACAAGCCTGGCCCTGGCCAGCCCAACCCACACTGATAAACCATTTGGGCAGCTGGGACTTTTCAGATGAACGTGACCATCTTTACTTTCATGGTCTAGCAGTTCCCAGAAGGGGGCCCAGCCACTACAGTGATTAGGAACACCTCACCTTCCTGATGTGGCCAATTCCCTTTAGGGGTGACTGTTGGGAAATACTTCCTTGTATTGAGCTAAAGTCAGCCTATATGCAACTTTCACCCACTACTCCAAATACTACCCTCTTGGACTGAACAGGACAGTGCTTCCTCTTTTACATGAGTCATTAAAATACTCCTCTCCAGGCCAGACATATCTGGTTCTTTCAATAGATCTTCATCGGTCATGGTTTTGAGTCTCCTCACTACTCTGGACCCCTAGAACTAATCACAACTGTCTTGGTTTGGTCTGAAGCATGGAAAAGCACAATGAGAGAACAAGATCCTACATTTTCAACAAACTGCTTTACAAAATATCAGAATTTGATGGTTGGAAGGGACATTAGCATCGATTCAGTCCAACCTGTGCACAAAAGGAATCCCTAGGATAACCTAGCCAACAAAGGGTCATCCAACATCCACTTAAAGATCTCCATGGTGATGGAGTCCTTTACCTTTCAATATGAGCCATTGTACTTTTGGACAGAGAGCTTTTCTTACCACCAAGACTAAATTTACATCTCTGAAACTTTCCACCTATTAGTCCTGGTTCTGCAATCTGGGGCCAAACAGAACAAAGTCTAATCTCTTCTCCAAATGACAGTCCTAAAATGTTTGAAGATAGCTAGCTATCAAACCCCTACGTTTACTTTTCTCCATACCAACTATGTCCAGTTTCTACAAAGGACTCAGAGTCCTTAGCCCTGGTTGCCCTCCTCTGAATAAGTTCCTCAGCTTATCAATGTCCTTCTTAAACTATGGTATTCAGAAATGAACAAATTATTCCTAATGAATGCAGGGTACAGTGGGACAGTTAGTCCTATTCCTAGAAGCTCTATCCCTCTTAAGGCAGCCCAGCTGAAGATCACATTAAACGTTGTAATTACCACACCATGCTGCCAGTTCATATTGATAATTTAGTCAAATAAAAGCCCCAAGTACTTTTCATGCAAACTGTCATCTAGCAATGGCTCCTTATTTGATACTTTGACATTTTGCCTGCAAGCATAAGATTTTATATTTGTCACTATTAAATTTCATTTTGTTAGATTCAAGTGATCTTTTTAGCCCCTAGAGTTCTTTTTTTTTATTCTGTCATTCATCTTGTAAGCAATCCCTTTCAGCTTTGTGCCATCAATAAATTTGCTAAGTATATCACCTACCACTTCATCCAAACCATTGATAAAAAACGATGAACAGAAAATAGCCAAAGATGGCTTGAGCCCTCTGACACTTCACTTGAGGCCCACCCTGAAGTTGGTATGTATCAATTAATCAACATTCTTTGGATCCAGTTCTACCAGTTTGGCTTCTATTTAACTATACTTAACCACAGCATTCCATAATATCCACCAGAATGACCTAAAATAGTGAAAAACTTTTCTGAAACACAGATTTATTATTTCTACAGACTTCCCCTGATCTCACCAATCTCATTCATCTGGGCCTGGTGATTTGAATTCATGAAATGTAACAAATACTCTCTCATCTTAGACTTCAACTCCCTATTAGCTACTTCTGTTCTGTCACTTCTAATCCAAAAAATATTCTCATTAGAAGATAAAATAGAAGTTAAAAAGGATTGAGTAATTTTGCCTTCTACACAGTGAATAAAGCACTGAGCCTGGAGTCAGGAAGATCTGAGTTTAAATTTGCCCTCAGACACTTGCTAGCTATGTGACTCTGAATAAGTTACTTAGCCTCTATCTGTCTCAGTTTCCTCAACTATAAAATTGGGACAATAATAGCACGTATCTCACAGAGTTGTGAGGATCAAATGAGGTAATATTTGTAAAACACTTAGCACAGTACCTGACATGTACCAGGTTCTTGATAAATGCTTATTTGCTTGTTTGCTTATTGTCTATTCTTATCAACTCATCCACCCAAGCCAGAAGTCCTATACCTTCTTTTACCTTCCCCTTTCCCACAATAAACTTGTTTTTTAAGTGTAATTGTCCTTAGGATTCTTAGCTGGTCTTGGGACTATAGCATTCTTGATACTATTCTTGTATTATCATGCCATACTTTCATTTACATTCATCTTCCATCTTCTTTCATTTTAAATCTAGGTTGATTACTGAGTTCTCCATGCATCCACATTTGTCTCTGTAGATCACTCTCCCTTTTCTTTCTCATTGAAAATGTTTCTCTTTCTGCCTTCAGAATACCATGCTTGAGTATCTCTCATCCATCCTGGACTAACTACCTGGGCAAGAGAGTAATTCTATATAGACTAAGCCTCTCCCAGATCCTTCCTGGCATGTGACTGCTCTAGGAGATTAGTCATTGCCCTTCTCTTCCTTTCTTCCTTCCTTCTTTCCTTCCTTTCTTCCCTGCCTCCCTCCTTCTTTCCCTCTCCCTTCTCCTTCTCTTCTCTCCCTCTGTCCACATAGGGTAGCATACCCTTACCTGCAGGTGCTCGGCCCAAAGGAATATAAATTTTGATCAATGAAAACTCACAAGATATCTTGGGGTTTATGGGCTAGATTTCTTTCATAAGGACTATGCCTTAAATCCAAATCACTCTGGCTCTCATTGATTGGCCAACAATAGGTCCCAGCCCAAGTATCATTTGGTCATTGTTTGGGCCCTCATGGCTCAAGTGAACATAAGCAATTGTTTCTGTTTTGGCCAGAAACCCTGGGGTTTCCCCTCCCAGAGAGATTTTTTTTGACTCGGTAAAAGAGACCATTCTCTACCTCATTTCTTACCTATCCTTAATCACTGAATGGGAGTTGCTTTAGTCATACTGAGATTTGGAAAGATCTTCACTTAAAAAGGCCAAAGTCTTCCACTGCATCTCCAGTTGTCCTGATCTATATCTTGACACTGGACCGAGATGGCTCTGGAGGAGAAAGTGAGGCTGGTGACTTTGCACAGCCCTCCCTCACTTAAATCCAATTCACTTGCAAGTCATGGCATCACTTTCCTAATACCATGGTCCACTTCAAGAGCAAAGAACAAACAACAGCAACAACATTGTCCTTCATTCTGGAAGAGATCAAAATGACATCACTGTTGGAATCAAGGTACAATATGTACAACTGTGGCTAATCAGACCAAAACCAGAATAGGTTGGGCACAAATAGTCCATGTGAACATTTAGAATGGAGATGACTCCAAATTTGCACATTTCGCATTTCTTTTGAACCACTACAATTCTGCTCCACTCTCTGAGCATAGCATCTTCTTTGATGAGGGCACACTATGCTGTGTGGTCCTTTGCCTGTGTCATGCAATTGATTCCAAAGTTCTTCAGAGAGACCTTGATAGTGTCCTTGTATTGTTCTTCTGACCACAATGTGAGCACCTGCCTTGCATGAGCTCTTTGTAAAACAGTGTTTTAGGCAAGCATATGTTTGGCATTCAAACAACATGGCCAGCCCATCAGAGTTATGCTCTCCACAGTAGAGTTTGAATGCTTGGCAGTTTAGCTGTAGAAAGGATCTCAGTGTCCAGTATCTCATCTGGCCAGGTGATCTTCAGAATCTTCCTAAGACAATTCAAATGGAAACCATTCCATTTCCTGGCATGGTACTGGTATATTGTCTAGGTTTGACAGGCATACAACAATAAGGTCAGCACAATGGCTCTGTAGACCTTCAGTTTAGTTGGCAACCATTAGGTTCTTCTCTCCCACACTTTCCCTCAGAGTCTCCCAAACACTAAACTGGGTCTGGCAATGTGTGCATCAACCTTATCATCTATGTGTTCAACCCTGAGAAGTATACTGCCAAGGTAAATGAACTTATGCACGATATTCAAAATTTGTCTATTTGCTGTAACTGGTGGTTCCACAGATGAATGGTGTGGTGCTGGCTGGTGGAGAACTTCTGTTTTCTTGGTGTTAATTGTTGGGCCAAAATTAACACAAGTAACAGAAAATTGATCCATACTTTGTTACATCTAAGGCAGGGGGTCCACTGCTCATATAAAAGTTGACTGAAATGTTCCAGTTATATGCCAAGAGAAGGTTACTCCCCAGGAGTTCAAGGATGCCTCTATTGTCTAGTTCAATAAAGGTAAAGGAAATAGATTGTCCTGTGACAATCACAGAGGTGGGTTCTCTCTCTTAGTAACTGCTAGCAAGATTCTTGCCAGAGTCCTCCTCAACAGACTGATTCTTCAGGGAAGATGGTCATCTACTTGAGAGCCAGTGGGGCTTCAGAAAGAGCAAGGAACAGTCAATATGGTGTTTGCTTCCCGACAACTCCATGAGAAATGCCAAGGCTTATAAAAAGTTGTATCAAAATTTGGGTGCTTGGAAAAGTTTGTCATTGTTGTACATCAATTCCATGATGGCATGCTTAGACAGGTTCTGGATAATGATCTCTCGCTTTCCCAGTCACCAATGGAATGAAGCAAAGCTCTCTGCTTGTTTTTTAGTGTAATGTTTTCAGCAATGTTGTCAGTTGACTCCAATGAGGGTGAACATGGCATCAAGGTCAGCTACCACAGTGATAAATTATTTAACTTGAAAAGGCTATAAGCCAAGACTAAAGTGGAGGGAGGGTTGTCACATGACTTTTTGTTCACAGACGATTGTGCACTCAATGCAACCTCTGAAGCTCTAGGAGGTAAATTAGCAATTAAGATCCCACCCAAGGAATTGAAGGCAGTGCTAGCAATTTTTCATCTGAGTCCCTTTATGGCTCTCCATCACTACAACAGCACTTGTCAATCAGTCAGTCAGTCAATAAGCATTTATTGTGCCCCAGCCTCTGTGTTAAGCATTGGGAACACAAACAAAGTTCAAAAAAAAAAAAAAACTTGACCCCTGTCCTCAAGGAGTTCACCTTATAATGAGAAGACAATTAACTAAGTACATACAAGATATATAATTATAAATGAGAAACAATCTTAGTAGAAGGGCACCAACAGTTAAAGGCTGGAGAGAAGGAAGAGGAGGAGACATGGAGAAAGGCCTTCTGTAGACACAAGGATTAGAACTGAATCTTAACAGAAGCCAGGGAAGCCTAGAGGCAGAACTGTGGAGAGAGAGTATTCTAGGATAAAGGGACAGCCATTGAAAAGGCACAGAGTTGGGAAATGGAGTATCATATGAGGCATGGAATGAGAGACCTATAAATTAACATTGGTCTTCACTCCTCCAGGACCCAGGATACCTCTGGGGGGGCCTATGAGTGATGATACTAACAAGGCTGCTGATCAAGATGTCTTCCACTACTTCAGAGAAACCCACTAGATACCTGAACTGCTCCATATTTTTGCTCTAAATCTCTCTTTGTGCTAGTCTTTGTGGAGTGTTTTGTGTGTTTTCCAAAGAACTTTTGAACTCACTAATACCTTTAAAGAAGTCTGAGTGCTAAGATACTTCCCCTGAAGAATTTTTGTCCATAAGATGCTACCTATCCTTGCTATGAACCCTTTGAAATCTCAAAGTCAGGTAAGCATGTCAGGCTGTGCTTGATGTTCCTCTCCTCTATATCTATTCTTAGGTTTGTTTGGTTTTTTTTTTAGATTAATTACTATCTATCTATACCTTCTACCATCTTACATCTATGCAGCTGATTTTAGAACCTAATTGTACGACTTTATATTTAAAATGCTAATTCAATTTGATCTTATTATATTTAGCACAGTGTTCTAACCTCTCATGTTTTTTGATCCTATCATCTAATGTGTTAACTATCCCTCTCAGGTTTGTGTCATCTGCAAATTAGGTGAGACTTCCACTTGTCCTTTTTCCTAAGTTATTGATAAAAAGCTCAAATAGCACAGGGCCTGTACCTATCTATTCCTAAGTAACTCTACTAGAGACCTCCTTTCAAGTTAACATTGACATTAACCATCTATGGGCTCAGCCATTCAACCACTCCTAGATCCACCTAAACTGAATTATTGTCCTTTTTTCATTTTTCTGTGTTTTCCACAAATACAGCATGAGACTTTACCAAATATTTTACTATAATTTAGGTAAACTGTCTATAGTGTTTTCCTGATCTACAAGTCTCTTAACTCTGTCCAAAAAGGAAACAAGATTACTCTGACATGTCTGCTTTTTGATGAAATGATCCATGTGAACTTACTCTGCAAAGTTACAAATGATCTCTTAATTGACAAATCTGATGGTCTTAGTCTCAATCCTCTTGTACTCTGCTTCATTTGACTACCTTCTCCTCCTAGATGTCTTTTTCATTCCAGGTTTTTGTGATTTTACTCCCTCCTGGCCTACCCCCTACCTGTCTGCCAGCTCCTTTTCATCTCCCTTGCTACTTCATCATCAGCATCAGGCCCCACCCCCAATGTGTATGTGTATTTCCTCAGGTTCTGTCCTGAGCCTTCTTCTCTTCCCCTTCTATACTAAGGGATCTTAATCTGGAGTTCATATAACCTCACAAGGTCCATTGATAGATTTCAAAGGTTCTTTGAACTTCAACTAGAAAAAAAATTACATCTTTATTTTCATTAACCTCTAACTGAAATTTAGAATTTCTTTCAATTATGAATTTTAAAATAATTTCTTAAAAGAGTCTTATAGATTTCATCAGATTGCCAAAAGCATCCATCACACACACATACACACACACATACACACACACATACACACATACACATTAAGAATTCTCTCTCTTGGCAAGTTCATTCTTCACTGGGTTTACCTATTGTCTCTCTGCATATAGCTCCAACATCATATGTACAGTTACATATAACTGTATTTATATAACTATACATATGTATGTATGTACATGTATTTAGCTTCAATCTCTCTGCCAAACTTAAGTCCCACATCACCAATTGCCTACTGGACATGTTAAACTGGATATGTGATAGGCATCTTAAGCTGGATATATCGAAACCTTAACTCATTTTCTTTCCTCCTAAACTTTCCACTCTTAAAAACTTTCCCATTTCTATCAAAGGCAATACCATCCTTCTCAGGTTTTTAATCTCAGTATTTCCTTAAACTCCTCATTCACTAATATATTCAATAATTGCCAAATCTCACCAAATCTTTGCTTAACATCTCTTGCACCCAGTTCTTTCTCTCCACTCTCACTTCTACCATCTTAGTTCAGGTATTCGTCATCTCTTGCCTAGATTATTGCAAAAGCCTCCTGTCTCAACTCTCTCACCATTCCAGTGTGACCTCCACACTGCTGCCAAAGTCATTTTCCACAGGCAATGATCTGACTATGTGATCCCTCTATTCAACCAACTCCAGTGGCTTCCTATTGCCTCTGGAATAAAATATAAATTCCTCTGTTTAGCTTTTAAATCCCTAAAAATCCTTGTCCTAACCTATCTTTCCAGCTTTATTGGACATTATTCCCCTTCTTCACTCTACATTCTATCAAACTGGTCTCTCCATATTTTATTCATGAAATTTCATATCCTCTCTCTATTCTTTTGTACTGGCCATCCCATATTCTTGGAATGCACTCCCTCTTTACCTCTGCCTCGCATAGTCCCTTTCTTTATTATATACCTCAGGTAACATCTTCTTTATTAAGAGTTTCCAGATCCCTCCAAATAATAATGCCATCCCTCCCTAACTTCCCTATATTTTATTACTTCAGAGGAGGTAAAAGTATAGATAAACTAGAGGTATAAATAGATGTTTGTTTATTGATTTCATATTTATGCTATACATATTTTATATGAACTTATCAGTCTTTTCATTAGAATATAAGCTCATTCTGAGTAGGAATTGTTTCATTCTTTGCACTGGTATCCCCAGCTTGTACTGCAGTGCCTAACATAGCGGGCATTTAAAAATATTGCTGATCATTGACTTCTTGATCTGATTGTTGACTTCTTTTTCTAGATATTTACTAACCATCCTTTTAATAACAAAGTCAAGAATTTTGCTAGAAATGAAAGCAAAAATGATTTGGTTATAGTTTTCTGTCTCCATCCTCCATCCAGGTAGTTTTGCTCTGCTTCTCTCTGACTGAACTTTTAATCTGCCCCAGTGATAGATAGATAGATAGATAGATAGATAGATAGATAGATAGATAGATAGATAGATAGATAGATAGATAGATAGATAGATAGATAGATAGATAGATAGATAGATAGATGGATGGATGGATGGATGGATGGATGGATGGATGGATGGATGGATGGATGGATGGATGGATGGATGGATGGATGGATGGATGGATGGATGAATGATGGATGGATAGATAGATAGATCTAGATATCTCTATCAATCTATTTATCCATCTTGGTCCTATGGAAGGACGGATAAATAGATCAGCATGTATACTATAAAAGGACTAGGAAATATGAGTTTCAGACCATGACAAAGAAATACCATATTTTTTAAGATAGAACATAATAATAAAGGTTAGACTTAGAAACCCTTAAAAAGGTGTTTCTATCAAAGACTAGCTGAGCCAAAAGAGGGAGAAAACTATTCCCTTTGGTAGAGTGGTTCCTATGAAGTAATTGTCATTCCATGGGGGAAACACACCAAAGCTCCAGCAAAGTCATTCAAAGAAAAAAAATTAGTGAAAAACTTTCCATGTCTTTCTAAATATTTTCGAATATTTATGATGCCCCTGAGGTAGATCAGAATTCCTGAAGAGTAAGAAAGAAAAAAAAAGTGATGAATTACCCTTAGATTAGATGGAAAATTCAGCTGAGGAGTTTCTTGCTCGGTTAGTTCTAGGTCTAAAGTTATAAACTGAAGGAGAAAGAATTGCAAATGACATTGGAAAGCACTTGATATATACATATCTGGTTATGCAGATGATCATAAAAGGGTTTCTATTTTGCATTATTATGTTACATTATTATATTAATGCCATCTCAGAAGTACTGTAATCGACCTCAGATGTCATTATAAAAACCAAACATTTAAGTACCTACTACGTGCCAACGCACTTTGATAGACAATGGTAAAGATATCAGGGTAAAAAAGACAGAACCCTTGCTTTTGAACAGGCTATAGTCTACTGCAATAAGGATGATAAGGTTTGTACACATATAAATATAATAAGAATAAGATTACAATGCATGAATTAGAATAAAGACCACATGAGAAGGAGATGGTGCCTAGCACAAAGCAGATGCTTAACAAATGTTTATTGACTGACTAACAGATCATTTCCATCTGGGGAATCAAAGGAGGCTTTAGAGATCTGAGTAAGGCAAATGAGATCATCATTTTGAGGGAAGGGTAGGATATCAATAGTCAGAGAGGTATCTCATGTATATGCCATGAGATAATTACCTTTTAGTAACAAACTAAATTTACAAAATAGCCTGAATCTCCTTTTTCACTCCCCAAGAAAGCTGGTTATATGCTCTTAGGAGTAAACAGTGAGGAATAATGTCTCTTTTCTATATTTCTCTCTCTGGTCAATTCTGATCTTATACACAGGCAGAGCAGATAACTGAGCCTCTGCTTGCCCTCCTTCTCCAAATTTCTCCCTTTCTGTAAGACCTGCAATCTTCCTTAACCTCTTTTGAGCTAGATTCTTCAGAAGACCATTGGTACAATGCACATATATTATTTAGGAGGACCTATAGCCTTTTTCCATTAGCACATCAACCCAGATGAGCTAGTTGACACCTCAAACCCTGAGGAATTGAGAAGGCCTCCATAAAAACCTAGGTTATCTCTTCCAGTCTACATTCCCACTATAATTGCCTCCTACTCACCTTCAGATCGAGAGTCATTTTCATCCAACAAGAAACATAAAAGAAAACAGTTTCTGCTAGGATCAGATTCATATGAGTATTTCTTCTTCCTAGTTCCATTGTCACAAACAACCTGAGTTTCCAGACTCCTGAACCCACTTTAGATTTGTGATCAAGAGCTCTTTATTTTATCTTGTGTTCTCAGACTCCCTGATTTCCAAAACCTGGATCACTGCGAAGTGTCTGGTTGTTGTCATGCTGCCATTGGTATCCCTGACCTATGGAAAATTCAGGGTCCTTAACCCTAAATCCACCTCTAACCAGTCTAACTACTGCCTGGATTTCCAAATCCTGTGAATGCTAGATCAGTTCTACCCAGCTGCACCAATGCACTTGAATGGCATCCCTCTTCCTCAGTATGGTATAGTAGAAAAAGCACTGGTTCTTGAGTCAGGGGACCTGGTTTCTAATCCCACCTCTGATGCTTCCTACCTGTGTGACCTTGGGCAAGCTATCTAACCTCTCTCACCCCTGTAAAAGGAGGGTATTCAGCAAGATGACCTCTGAAGACTCTTTTAGTTTTGGATCTGGAATGCAATGACTAAGTTTGTAAGGCAATAATATTCCATTTTATATATGGAGAAATCATGCTATAGACAGGATATAGAAAGGCAAGAAGTCAATGTCAAGGTATGGAGCAGTGATTGTATGATCCTCCTCATTCCCTCCCACCCCTATTCTTAACTAGACAATGACAAATGTATTCTATGCATGTGCATGCATGCATGCACACACATAATACACACACACGCACGTGCAAACATACACACACGCACACACACGATGCATACACAGAGACATATAAATGCATTTTCAGACGTTCAGGCTCCATGCTTAAATGCTTTCTGAGATAAAACAAAGCACATCTTTAAAAGAAAGGGTTTAATTTTAAATATTTGCTCTGTTGACCCAAATCTCAGTCTCCTCTTAGAGAGAGAAAATACATGTAAAAATTAAGAAAAGGATAAGCATTACAGAGATACAACTGGATAATATCTGAGGGAGGAAAGTTATCATCATGGTAGAAGTATAATTATTGTCACATTAAAAATCTGTATTTTGCATGTTTAAAAAATATAAATGCCAATTACTTGATACACAAATGTTCTGAAAATAAGTTGTGTTTTCCTTGCTTTCCATTTGCAGTATAACCATGGTATTTCCAGCAGCACTCACTTTAAGGTCACCAGTGAAATCTTTCTTATCAAACACAAAGGCCTTTTCTGTCACCAAATCATTGAACTGGAAGGGATTTAAGAAATTGTAATGCTACAAATTCATAAATATTTGTTGAATGAATGGATGCATTCGTGAACCTATCCCAACCAATCCTTTTTGAAGATGAGAGAAATAAGACCCACAGAGGTGCTTCTTGCCCAAGGACAGTAACATAGCTGGTAGGTGACATACTACTCCAGGCACTAACCCAGGGCTTCTGTCTCCCAGGCTAGAGCTCATTCTTTTCAAAGCTAGGTTAATGCAGAGATAGCAGAGATGCTTAAGGGATCAGGAAAATTGCATGTGAAGTAAAAAATGGGTTGGAGGGAAGAAGGGTTTTCCTATCTTACCAGAGCCATAACTAGGAATTTGAGAGGATTGGCCAACTGCAGCTGCAGTCATGAGTGTCAGAGAGAACAGGCTATAGCCTGTCCCCCACAATCTGGCCCTTGCCACCAAAGGAATTAAGAGAAAAGCTGGCCCCAGAATGGGATACCATGAGAACAGTACCTAACAGGTGGCTGGTCCAAGAAACCATTGCACCAATCTGGCAGATGACAACAAAGTGGAGCATGGGAATATTGGCCTCTGCGAGAAGCAAGTGTGCCACCCCCTCACCCTAATATTATCACCCTGAGGAAGAGCCATGCTTGCTGCATACTATTTCATCTCTCAGGGTCTTGCTTAACCTTACCTAGCTGGTTCTTTTTCCTGAAATAGGTAGCACCAAAGACCAGCTTTAGGAGCTATTTCACATTCTTCTAGTAAACCAACACTGGTTATCCAGCATATTCTTTTCCCCTTTAGTTCACAAGATTCCACAGAGAAGGGAGAGGGAGAGAAGATCTGCCTTCCCCTGAGATCAGTGCCTTGCCACTGGTGCTTGATGTTACCTTTGAGAAGAATAGGGTTTAGTGTAAATCCAGAAGGCACCACAGGTGTCAGCCATAATATATAGAAAACATTGTGTATGCCATTAATATATGAAAGCACCACTATAAAACTAACTCTGGATTATAGCATATGAATTATGATACATTCTTGGTTGCTGAAGCTGGATTTAAAGACTTGCTTACTATTTAAGACATGATATATTTTAAAGCAAAACATAAACCCACAGCAACATGCCAGTCCCTGCTTAACAATTATGTCTGAAAGTGGGTCAGACACAGGCAAGGCAGGAACCAAAATAGTGATGTTAATCAATATATCAAATCCATCAATTGCCTGTTGGATAGAATACCAATATGTCTGTGCCAGGTTAGAATATGGTGCTAAAACACGAAATATCCAGGTACATCAATGATCTTCACACTGAGAAAAACTATTTCATGGTCAAATGAAAACTCTTAATCCTAGGAAACTCTCCTGGAAAGAATTGGTGGGAAAATGTGAATGGTTTACTCATTCTGGGTTATTTTCTCAACTAACACTCCAGTCTCCAAGGTTGGGTCCCCACAGGTTGGCTGCCAACTTGGGCTCTAGAGGTCTAATTAATGGACCCAGGCCCCTATTACTAAAGTTCATAAGTGCCCACCAGGATGCTTCCCATTAAGTCAGGCAGTAAACACAAGGACATCAAAGCAAAGGTTTTTGCTAAGGAACAGTAAGGACAGTAGCTGTAAAGTGCCCCCCTTTAAACACATAAACATACACATACACACACACACACACCCTATAAACCTGGAGTGACTCTCCCACAAATACATACAGAATCTATGAGAGTAGCACAAATTCTTAACTTTAGTGATCAAGTTGAATCTTAATGAGGAATACATGTAGGGAATACATGTGGCTAGGCTACTCATTCCTCTAGTACTGCTGGGCCCCAAAATCTTTTCTCTCCTCTTGAAGTCCTTCTCTGCAGTTTAATTCTCCATTTCCAGGGATAGCTCTCTCTTGATCCCATTCATAACCAGGTCTCTTTGTTACCAGATGTTCTACTTCTTGAAGTTTTTTCCCTTTCCAAGTGACTGCCTCTCATTACACATTTGTCCAGAAAATGTGTGTCTCTGCTCCATCAGCTACACCTGAAAATCTCTCAAACTGAATCTCCAAATGCTGGATGAAGTGTCTTCTTCTGGACAAGCATCTCCACTGTTAGACACCGTGGTCAATGGCAAATCAGAAAAGAGAGAAATCTTGACCACCTCCAATGAAGGGGTTTAATTCCACAAAACAGTCTTAACCAAGACTGATTCAAACTTCCTGACTTCCTCTTGAATATGACTCTTCTTTGAAGGTTTCCCAGGGGCACAACCCTTGTCTGTCTAAAGATGTGACTTCCTAGCTGAAGTTGCAGGGCACTCTAAGGGGAAGAAAGAAGATAGCATAGGCCAGGCAAGTCAAACCACCATCACCACTTTTCTCACAATTTCCCCTCAGATTCTGATGGAGATACCCCAGGACCCTGAACTGAAGGGACATGGGAATAGCAGTGTCCCCTAATCCACCAGAGCAGTTTCTAGCCCAGCCCCTGTAGCCATTAATGAGGAGAAAAATCAGTGTGGAAAAGGGGCCTTGCTTCCTCATTATTACCAACAGCAGCTGCTGATCAATAACCACCAATAGGTGGGATAGGCAGAAGAATCTTGGGAGTGGTAGCACTTCCCCCTTTTCCCCTACTCCTACCACCCTCTGCTCCCCAATTACTGTTCCTCTTTCTAGTCCAGCCCAGGAAATGGTTCCTGTCCCCACCAACTGCTAACCAATTGCCACCAACAGGGTGGACAAATCAGTCTAAGTGAGGCATCAGGGCACCCTGAGAAAGAGACAGGAGGCAGCATGTGCCAGGCAAGTCAAACCAATACCACCAACTTGACCACCATCTCCCCTCACATACTGATGGAGGCAGCCCAGGACCCTAAACACAAGAGCCTCGGAAACAGGAGAGCATCCGGCTCAGTGTCTGCAGCCATCATCCAGAGAAGCAACCCCTGTGCTATTGTCTCTACTACAACCACACTGATTGTATATCCAGAAAAAAAAGTTCTTGTCACCAAAGTCCTTGGCATTGTTAAATGGCCCAGCATCAGAAACTGATATAATTTACCAATGGAAATGGCATTAAAGAAGAGGCATCACCATATGCTTTGCCACCATACCTTAAATTCTGTCTTGCAGCTCAAATTTTCCATGTGTGTTGCCTCCTTCATTAGAACGTGAACTTGAGAGCAAGGGCTGTCTAACTGCATAGTGTTTTGTACATATTAAGTGCTTAATAAATGCTTAATTCAGTGCATAGAGCACCAGCCCTGGATTCAGGAGGATCTGAGTTCAAATCCAGTCTCAGACATATAACACTTACTAGCTGTGTGACCCTGGGCAAGTCACTTAACCCCATTGCCTAGCCAAAAAAATGAAAATAAAAAAATTATAAATGCTTTATTCATCCATTCATTCCCTTCTGACTAGTAACATAATATAGTTAGTTTTTATACAACATTTGAAGGATTACAAAGTTCTTTACAAATATTATCTCATTTTATCCTCACAATGGCCCTGGATGGTAGGTAATACTATTATTTCCGTGTTCTAGATGAATAAACTGAGGTACGTGGAAATTAAATTGTTCAGGGTCACACCGTTAGGATGTGCCCAGAGGTCCAGGTACAGTGCTCTCTCCAGATGCCTCAGTCAGACACAGGTGTTCATACTTCAAACCAGGATGCAGATTGTTAACACTTTGTCAGCATGTTAACACCTCATCATCTGTCATTCTATCACTGCATGGAGGGTGGGGAAGCAAATCCTTCCCACTTCTACAAGGTGGATGAGGGGATCCAGTGTAGAGAAGCAGATGGGATCTCAGAGATGACCTATTTTTAACCCCGTCATGTTACAATTGAGGAAATAGTCCCCCAGAAGCTAAGTGACACATCCTACATCAGAAATGCATTAAGAACCAGAGGGAGGATTTGAACCCGGCCCTCCGTCTCCACAGCCGGTGCTCTTTCCATTGTCTGCTAGCCCTGCCGATGGGGGTTTGGTATGATCACTTTGGTTTGTGAACAACTAAAGAGAAATAATGAAACTCTCAGCAGTTCAGATCCCCTAAATCACACCTTCCTTAAAAAGTACACTTTGGAGCCAGAATGAGACCTGTAATTATTTATACTTTTCTCTTCACATGGTCAAGGCACACACTACCACACAATTTGTGCAGAATACAGTCTTCTCTACCTAGAAACTAGGGCAATGCTAAAATGGGAAATTATTCACACCAGGCTCAATTACATATGGCACTGAGTTTTGTACAAAAATCATGTCCTGGGATCTCTATTAGAAGGGGCAGATACTTTGTGGTGTTAGAAGACTGCTTAAAATGAATTATTACAGAATGGAGGAGGTATAAGAAGAAAGTCAGAGTCTCATCTAGTAAAGCAATCATTGCATGGAAATTGAGAAGGCCTCTTTTTAAGGTTGTGTGTGTGATAATAAAAAAAAAAAAAAGCTGCCAGGCATAGTGGATAGAGTGTTCAGCTTGGAGTCAAAATTCAAAATTTGCTTATAAGGCAAAATGAATGACTGAGGAGGGAGGAAGGGAAGCTGGGCAGCAACACAAGCAGGTCAAGCCTTACTTTGATGTGCCTCAGATGACTCCCTAGGACTGATCTACTAAGTCACACACATGTCAGCATTTGCAATGGTGAAGTTAGCGAGGCTGAAGAAATCCTAGATCCTTCATGTATTGGCAAACACGGAAAAATGGTCAAGCCAGCCATTCCCTCTATCTCAATTGGCTAAAAAGTCACCTCCTTCACGAAGGCTTCCTGAATTATGTGAATGCAGCTCTAATCATGATAATAATAAACAATGATGATCATCACTTGAAAGGACTTGGGATATAGAAAACTATTCCCAGTCTCATATCTCTGACATATGAATGCTGTGTGTCCTTGGGAAAGTACCTCTTAATGCCACAGGCAACTCTCTAAAACTGTAAGTTACATTACAAGTGTTCATCTGCATGGGTAGAGGTAAATTCCTCTTTAGGAGCCAATGAATTCACAGGTCCAGATTAAAAACAAAACAAACACTGAAAGAAAAAAAAATTCCTTAGAAGTGCTGGTGCAGCAGCAGCATCATAGCAGGCATTTATAATCATACTTTAAGTTTTGCAAAACATTTTATATATGTTATATTTTTGCTACCAAAACAACCCTCTGAAGTAGGTGCTATTGTTATTTTCATTTTGCAGATGAGGAAATTGAGGCCAAGTGACTGGCTCTGGTCACATAGCTAATAAGTGTCTGAAGCAGGATTCAAATCCAGATCTTTATGACTACAAGTCCAACACTCTATTATGCCCTGCTGCTTTATGCTTTTCAGAATTTGTTCGTATGCTTTATTTCATTTGATCTCTCTTATAACCATGTGAGCTAATCTGGACAACTATTACTGTAACCATCTGAAAGATGAGAAAACTGAGGCAGAAGTCACCCAACTGATTAGTTCAGAGAAAAGAACCGAGATATGATTGCCCAGTACTTTTTCTACTCTAGTGCATCCCAAATTCCCCTAAACAGCTAGGTATTTATGGTCGCCCCTGTATTAATTTGCATTTGCTTTGTAGATCCCTTTATTTGTATTCTCATGCCAATCTTGTATGTGGATATCTAGATCTTTTCTGAGTGTATGCCTTCTGAGGGCAGCTAACATCTTCTATTTCCATTGTATCTTGTCCTTACAAGACAAGTAAGGACATAGTGGGCTCTTATTTAAGATTCTTAACTGACCGACTGAGTCCATCATACAGCGTGCAGAGCATTCATGGTCCAGAATCAAGGTATCTGTGTCCACCCTAGGCAACCAAGTTTGTTCACGAATCAAATAAAACAATCTCTGCTTATGGGTCTCCAAGAACTTTGGATTTGGGAAGCTTTGGTCTACATGCTCAATTCCTCCTCACCTGGTGCTGAACATTAGAAGACAAGTCTCTGGCCACAGTGGCAATCAGCAGACATTGCAGCCCAACAGTTTAAACCCAAAGTCACAGTACAGTCACGTGCTGAAGCCCTGGAGGTCTTGCCCTTTCCAAGTGTCTCCACAATTCTTTTTCTTCCAGAAGGGACTTTCTGATGTCCCCAGAGAGATGAAATGACATTACAGAAGCAACCGCTATGTGAGGACATATGAAAAATCAAATTATGCTAACAAAATGTTTCCTGGTAGGGGACCTACTTTAATGAATAGACAGGAATGATTTATTAGGATAACAATTTGATGTAATTAGATGCTTCTAAAGTGCTTTGAGAGTGCTTAGAAAGTTTTCTTAATTGTTTTGAACATCCCTCTTACTATAATAATAAGAAGAATGCTATTAATTTGTACCAGTTTTGTAGAAAAGATGTCTGAAGTGCTTATCAGCTTCAGCATCATCAAAATGACCACAAATTTACTTGCATGCCAGTCAAAGATAATTTGGAGAGAAAAATGTGTTCTAGCACCTAGATTCTCCATAGCTCCTAAAGGGTATTTTTGGCAGAACCTCTAAAATGGTCTTGGAGTCAGAGGATCCCCATCAGGGATACAATGGGAGTTACAAGGGATTTTCTAATCCTAAATAATATAGTTATCTGAGACCATGGGCTTCAATTTATGGAATATACAGTTAGGAGAACATATTTAATCTTAGGCTGCTGGTACTCTGACTGGCTTTTGTGAGCGACTTTTAACTCATATTCTCATATTCTCATATTCTCAGCTGAGACCTAAAATGGTGTCAGCCTACCCTTGGCAAGAGGATTTTTAGGTAGTGCACCTTACCAGATGGAAACTGAGACCCCAGAACAGAGTCCTGAAGACCTGAGGCCCAGAAGCTGGTAGCAGAGAAGATCTCAAAAACCAGATACTCAGCAGAAAGCCATGGCTCACAACAGAGATGATGGTAGCCAAGAGAGACAACACATTCAGAGGGCCTGCTGTGTCCCCCAGAGAACAGCATAGTGGCATCACCAAAGGGTATTAACAGCCTTGCAATGTCAACCAGAGGTGCAAGTTACCCTTGCCACAATGTTCCTGGTACAAACCCCTTTATGCATATTCTCCAGTCACAAGTAATCTGTGTATGTGCTCTCTCCCCCACTGTTGCTGTGGTAACCTGTGAAAGTATAGCCCAGGAGGTTATATGAGGATCTTTTCTAACTGTTCTATTTGCTATGCTGTTTGATTAAATGTATTTTGTTTTCAACCAAATTGCTATGTGCTTGCAGAGCTGAGGGCTCGTGAGTTATGATTTTGAATGACCCAAAGAATGCCTTGAGACTGTAGTAGTATTTTTGTCTTGATTTGTTTTTGTTTTTGTGGTTTTTTTCCCTATGATCTGAATGTGAAAGGGGCTACTACTGCAGGTACTCCATTAATATCAGTTATAAACAGTTCTTAAGGATTTACTCTCTGTGTGCTTGACGCTATAGTACGTGGCATAGGAGATGCAAGAGAAGAAAAATGACTAAGTTCCTTCCTTTAAAAATCCATAATCTGGTTAGGAGTTTATACCAAACTGATTGTGCAGGTATCAGGCACTAGGACAATCCAAAAAACATATTTGCTCCACCTAATGGTCAGTTTAATGGCTCCGTATTGACATACCTCATTCTACCCATCTTCAATACAGAATTACATTTTTTTTCATTCCAGAGAGACTAAATACCCATTGCTATTATAGAACCTACTAGTTCTATGCAAAGAGGCAGATTAAGAGGTACATGAGGGGGCAGCTAGGTGGCACAGTGGATAGAGCACTGGCCCTGGAGTCAGGAGGACCTGAGTTTCGGCCTCAGACACATAACGCTTACTAGCTGTGTGACCCTCGGCAAGTCACTTACCCCATTGCCTAGCCAAAAAATAAAAAAATTTAAAGAAGAGGCACATGAGGCCACAAGGAAAACAGCTGGTAACCGGTAGAATTTGGAGGTTCTATCTATTCTTGTCAACTGCCATAAGCTTCCCTGAGCCTGCCTCATATAGATCAACCAAACAGTCTGCCAACTTATATTCAGAAAGTCATAAAAAAAGATTCATCCCTTTCTCCCTTCAAGGAATTTCTACATTTTAAAAAGAAAACCAAGAAAATTCATGACCCAGATCATCTTCAACTTTAAACATGAGGGAACAACTCCAGTTCACAGTAACCTCTTTTTCCTCCAAGATCTTTACCTCTTGCCCACTCCTTACCACTGAGCTCCCTTTATCTTTTTGTATAGATCCTAGATTTACTTGTGAACATGATGTCTCCCCTCAGAGAAGTATAAGCTCCTTCGGAACTGAGATATTTTTGTATTTGTATTCCCAGCATCTAGCACAGGGCCTGGAAATCAGAAAATTAATAAAATTTCATAAATTAAGTAGCCTTAAAAAATATTTGTTGATAACCCAATGTAACATGCTGCCTGGAATTAGCAGCTTTCTCCGTCTCTGTATGTCTTACATCTCCACAGCTAGCATTTCAACTTTTTTAAGGGAAGTGATTATCTCTTCTTTAGCAAATGACCAGAATACCTAGGATGGCTCTTTGAACATAGTAACCATTCAATGAATTTTGTGTGATTGATTAATAGGAGGGTCAGAAGTACAATGCCCATATTTATATAATGCTTTACATGTTACAGAAGCATTATCCTCACAATAGTTTGAAGAAGTATGTAGTACAAATATTATCATTCCCGTTTTGCAGCTAAAGAAAATGAATCTCAGAGAGGTCAAGGTACTTAGGAATACACAGCTAGTAAGTAGCAGAGCCAGTTGGACACAGGCCTTCTAACTTCAGGGCCAGGGTCTTTTCACTGCACCTCTTCTCCTCAAACTTTATCCAATACCAAAGACAATGTCTCCATTTATTCTGTACTTATTTTCACCCCAGTCCCTGAATTCAATATTCATTTAATTTTGTGATCCAGCCAGCCTGGTTAAGGTTACCGTTAGAATTAAGGCTCTTTCTTAAACACTAATCTTCCCACAATTTACTTTGAACTAGCATGCTATCATCCTTTTTATGGCACCATATTGGGTTTATGTATAATTCAATCAATACCTTGGGGCAAACTATTTGATGATTACAATAAATTATTTTTAAATCTCATTTTGCTCTTCTTTGTGTTGGTACTTTCATTATCACATGTCGCTCCCTTACAAGAGTTTATGGGACTGTTAACACCCAAAGGACATTTTAAACATACCATTTTTATGACAGCTATACTCCAAGATAAATGAAAACATCAAAAAAAAAAGGTATTAGGATCCTTCCTTGGTCTTTGATTGATATGAATTGAAGTAGTAAAAAGAGTTTTCTTTTGAATAGCCCCACATATTAAGAGGAACTGGAAATATGGTTCTTAGGCAGGCTGTTGAAAATAGCACAGCACCGTCTAGTTTACTGGAATCTGGCATTGCCTTGAAGACTGAGCACAGTCAAAAGCAAATAAGCAATCACTTTTACCTAACACAAGATCATGTGAAGAAAGCTTTTTTTTTTTTTTAAACTGTGAAGCACCATAAAGATGTTAACTGTAACTATACAGTTGCTATCACTCTTGGTTTTAGCCAACCACACATGTAAAAAAAAATGCCAAATTCCATTTGTGAAAGGTATAAGTCCAGTCAATAAATATTTATTAAAAACCTGTTGCCAGCCTGGCTGTACAATTCAAAGGAGTGGTATGAACTAAGTGAATATTAAAAAAAAGAGTGTCTTATCCCCATCCAGCCAAGGAAGAAGAAGAAGAAAACTTGATGTTTCATAGTTGCATTCCTTCTAGCATAAAGTAGAAAGAACTATTAGACCGGGATTCAGAATGAATGAAACAGGAGGCAGCTAGGTGGTACAGTGGATAGAGCAACGGTCCGGGACTCAGGAGGATCTGAGTTCAAATCCAACCTCAGACACAAAACACTCGCTATCTGTGTGACCTTGGGCAAGTCACTGAACCCCATTGCCTAGCCAAAAAAAAAAAAAAGAATGAATGAAACATTTATTATGCCTTTACATTGCATTAAGTTTTGGAGAGTCAAATACAAAAGCGATATAATCCCTACCCTCAGGGACCTTACATTCTAATGGGGGAGATGGCACACATAGGGGAGTGGTGGCCAAGGAAAGGTGTCTCGTATGGTCAGTTACAAGGATGGTGACCCATAAGGCAATCAAATGTCATGACCTTTCCAGAAGCAATGGTAGTAGTAATTGGACTCCTGTGCCCAATGACAGAGGTAGATGGCAAATGAAAAGTTATGTGAAGCGGCAGTACAGGTGGCCAAAATGGATGATCAGATGCTGTATGGAACACAATCTGGCCTGAAGCCATCTAGATGTAATGAGCTAGGTGAATTTGTTCTTACTCTCCAATCAAGGCACCTCCACTCCAGAGCAGAAGAAGACTTCAGAAGAACTGGGTTCAAGGCTTGACTCCACTGCTTATTAGCCATGTGGACTGAGCAGACAGTGAGGTATGCTGCAAAGAGCACTGGATTTGGAGTCTGAGGATGTGAGCTCGAATCTTGACTCTGCAACTTACTGCCTGTGTGACCTGGGGCAAGTCACTCAGTCCCTCCAGACTGGAATACACTCATTTGTAAAATGAGAGGCTTGGGGTAGATGACTTCCAATGCTCTGCCAGCTCTAAACTATGAACTCATGAACTATTTGTTTAGCTCTGTGCTAGGTGCTATAGGGGATACAAGAGAAGATCTACTTCCTAAACTTCATTAGTTTACAGACTATTTGGGGAGATAGGATTTACTTCTTCTGAGGCTCACACTAGGTGCCACATCCCTGAAGCCTTCCCTGGTCTCCCCGGTTCTCTTTACTCTTTCCCACACCAATACCTTCTAGTGCTTATCAACATCCATGATGTATTTATTCAATTCCACACCCAATAGATTACAAGCTCTTTAAGGGCAGGGATTGTTATGTTTTTGTCTTTGAATACCTTGGACATCACACCCAGACCTTGGACATAGGAGGCACATAATTCTTTGCTGAATTGAATTGAACTGCTGAATGGAACACACAGGAATCAATTTCAACTAGATCTTGTTAGGGCCAATTGAAAATAATGAGTCCCACGAAGTGGTTGCATTATTTGAATGTATACTGTGTATTTCCATTGGCAATGGAAGCAATTACCCTATTTTACATAATTATAACTTCAAATAGTGCAAATTCTAATGTGTACAATTATTTCAGGAGACCTATTATTTGAACTAATAAGGGCCTAGCTATAATAATTGTAAGCATATATTAAGTACCTATTATATGCCAGGTATTGTGCTAGGCACTGGCAATACAAGGACAAAAACACAAGTCTCTGACCTCAAAAAGTTTATTTTTTTTTTTAGGCAATTGGGGTTAAGTGACTTGCCCAGAGTCACATAGGTAGTAAGTGTCACGTGTTTGGTCTGAGGCCAGATTTGAACTCGGGTCCTCCTGACTTTAGGGCCGGTGCTCTATCCACTGTGCCACCTAGCTGCCCCAAAAAGTTTATTTTCTACCAGGGAAGACATGTACATTAAAAAAAAAAAATAAAGGCAAAATAAAAACAATATAATTTTGAGAGAGAAGGAAAGAGCAGCTGGGAAGATAAGAAAAGGCTTCATCCATAAAATGGGACTGAGACTTCTTGAAGGAAACTAAAGATTCTAAGAGTCATACGGTAAAAAAAAAAGTAAAATGGGGAATAGCCTGCGCAAAGTCATGGAGACAGGAGATGAAGTATCATGTATGAGGAATAGTAAGAAAGTTAACTTGGATGTACAGTGTATTAAGGGGATTAATGTACAAAAAAGCTGTCCACGTAGGTTGAGACGGTCGTTTATGCCAGACAGACTTTTTATTTGATCCTAGAGGTGATAGGGAGCCATTGAAGTCTATTGAGAAGAGGAGTGACATCAGACCTTCATTTGAGTAAGTTCTTCAGATCAACTGGAATGGGGAGAAACTAGAAGACTACAGACAGAAGAGTAATGCAATAGGACTTTCAAGAAGTGATGAAGGCCTGAACTGGGGTGGTATCTATGGGGATGAAGAAAATGGAACAGTTGCGAGAGATGTGGAAGTAGAAACAACATGAAGTTAAAAAAAAATGTTTTACTTAATACTTTAAGAATTTGGGATTTGGTCTAGGTGAACAAAGGGAGTAAGGAAAATGAGAATGGGGGTGAGGGACAAGGTGAGAGATAATTTACCAATGGAGATAAATTTGGGGAGGCAAGCATAGGCAGCATCTTCACAAAGATCTCTGTGGGTCAGGAGTCTCCAAATAGATGCATGGATTGTTATAACTGGCAAATGTCTTTCTGATTGCCCTTCTTGTTTGCCTCCCCCACAAATTACTTAATATTTATTTTATACAAAATATAAATGGATTTTTGCATAAATATAAATGGATTTGAATCTTGCATTTATTCATAGGGGTATACTGTATCTCTCAATAAAATGTTCTTTGAGACCATTACTTCATTTTTTTCTTCCTTTCCCTGCCTGGTACACAGTAGGGATTTAACAAATGTTTGCTGAGCTGAATTGTGGTTTGTCCCTACATTAAAGTGGATCCCAAGCCGCTCAACAATTTTATACATGAGTTTGTGTGGCCAAAAAATACATCACCCCTTAGCTAACCTCACAATGGTCTCTTCAAATTTAGTTGGACCATATAATCTACCTCTGGGTTCAGACTCAAAATGTCCATAACTTAGCAAAAACTATTCAAACTTGGGCTCTGCTAGTATTTATCAATGTGGGGGGAGACCTCAATACCTTAAGGTGGCATTCAAGGGAGACTTTAGCCAGTCGACAAGAAGGTGTTAGGGGCTTAATGACACAAAACAGAAACACAGTCAAATTTATCACTGTTCCCCTTAGAGAGAACCCAAAGAAAAATTATAATATAGGTGAGATGTGCCTTCAGTACCTCTCACTTCATCTTTTTGAAACTCTCTTGTTTGAGGTTTCTTTTCCTCAGTCTCCCAGGCTCTTATTGCCTCCTATATGCTTATGCTACCCAAATCCACAATACCCTTCTTTCTATACGCTTGTCATTGTTTCTGTTTATACCACCATTAAAACTTGCTTTCAACTAGCTTTCAGCCAACAGGACTCTAATGTGACTAATTCCCATCAAGATGTTATTTGCAGTGGTCTATTCAGCTGCTCAATTTACAATCATGCAAAAAGGAGTAAGAGCAAAAGAAGGCCATAGGACCAGGGGCACAAAGAAGCAGAGGCAACTCAGAGGAGCAAAGCAAAGCCTCCACAGCACCAACACCCAACTAAACTACTCCTATCTCATTTCCTGAACTTTTGACCACTTGCCCTTTGTCTATTCATTCCCCAATAGTTCTATACCTTTAGTATTTCATCTAAAGATGGTTGATGACATCCCTCCCATTCTAGCCTTTTTTCTTCTCTCATAGGCTTTCGTCTGGTTCCCCCAAACTCCAAACACAACCTGCACCTGGACTACATTTCCCAGAAGCCCCTGGCGGAGGTGAGGGGAACCTTCTGCCTTTAGTCAATGCCCTTTGTTTAAGACATTATTAACTGAAGACAGTGGCATCTGCATTTTAAGAAAACTCAACACAGGAAGCTCTAGCTGTGCAACTTCAAGTCTTAGGGGAGATAACTGGAGAAAGGGAGGGGAGTTGGACCCCTTCCTCAAAGCATGCCTACTGTGCCTATGCAGCAGGCAAGCCATCTCTCCCCTTTTGCTAAGTGATGCCCAAGCACTAAAATAGAAAGAAATCAGCATTTCTTACTCCTCCACTATCACACTTCTTTTTTCACCTCATATGACAATCTCTCAGCTCCATTTTTATCTTCTGTTCTTTAGGTCAGTCTACTCCCATAAATGGTTTTACAAGAGGTTCTAATACATACACAAACTACTCAGAGGCACAGGATCATAGGAAGGATTAAAAGATTTAGAGCTAGAACGAATTTTAAAATCAGCAAGTCCAATTCTTCATTTTACAAATAATAGAACTAAGGTCCAGAGATAGAAGTGTTTTGCCCAATGGCCAATGGGCTAATATGGCCAATGTATGTGTGTAGCAGAGCTGGAGATCAAGCTGAGCTCCTCTGTACCTACTTACCAAAAGCCCATACTAGAAATACAGCTAGCATGGAAAGTTATCATTATCCATCACCTATCCCTTGAAGGAGTGTTTGTTGCCCTCAGGAGTTCAAAGGCAGCCAAAACCAAGGTGCTCATCAGTGGCTTTTGCAACAAACCTTCAAAGCTCCCATGCTCTTGGGCTACACATTCACCTGAACAAATAGTTGTGGTTTCTTGTAAGAATCCTGTTCTCAATCAGTATGGGGAGAAAAAAAACAATGCCAACTCTCCATCTGATATTTTAGGTCAACACCTGCTGATGGCAGCCCTGGCTGACTGAGGTGGGCCTGAGAACCAGATACCTCTTAGAAGTCCTTAAGCCAAGTCAAACACTCTCATTACCAATGTTGCATGGAACCTACCCTTGTCCATCTGAATGATCACCCACTCTTAAACTGTGTACCTGCACCACATTTGGTTATTTGGTTACTGTTCCTGGTCTGAATCCCCCTTACTACATGACTCACATTCCCCAACCCTGTACTTTCCTGAGTGGAGCTCCCGGTGAAAGATTGAGCCCCAGACTGGATAAATATTCTTGATCTACTCCTTCCTAGGTATTCTTTATATGTGACTCATCCACACCTGGGGCAGTTAGGTGGCACAATGGATAGAGTATTAGATCTGGAGTCCAGAAGACTCATTTTCCCAAGTTCAAATCTTGCCCCAGACACTTACTAGATGGGCAAGTCACTTTACCCTGTCTGCCTCAGTTTTCTCATCTATAAATTGAGTTGGAGAAGGAAATTGCAAACCACACCAGTATCTTTGTCAAGAAAACCCCAGATACAGTCATGAAGAGTTGGATATGACTGAAAAAAAACTAAGCAACAACATCCACATCTATTTAAACAGAACATTCAGTCATGCCTTATCTTAGGCTCTCAAAGGTCTACCCCTTAGATGATGGCAGTAGATGAAGATTGAGGAACAATGATAAGCTGGAGAGCTTACAGAGGAGTGTGGCCAGCATTGTGAAAGGTCTCAAGACCATGTCACGTCAGGATCAGTTGAAAGAACTGGGTATGTTGGACGTGGGAGAGGGGATGTGGTTGTCAGCAGGCTGAATTTCTTTCCCATACTGACTCACTAAAATTTGTAACAACCTTTTATAGAGCCATGGGAGGATGCCTAGAAGGGAGGCTTCCCTAGGCAGAGTATTATGAGAGTACAAACAACTTCCAAAGGTGGCAGCAGTCTCTGGAGTGGGCCATCTCTGGAGGCCAGGTCACCTGGCAGATTCAGTTCACACAGAATCACAGGAGAGTTTGTCCCAGCTAGCAGCTCCACTGAAATCACATTCCTTTCGGAGTTGTGTACCTATCACAGGGAAACAAGACAAAGCACAAAGAAAAATAACAGAGGTCTTATTGTGACAAAGCTCCATATAGAATAAAATGATGTTTTATTTTCTTTTAACAATGCAGAAAACTTTCTTTTCCTTCAGAATGTACTCAGGGCCTGGTGTTTTGTTTTGTTTTGTTTTGTTTTCAGGGAGTGAAAACAAAGCAACTCAAACCTCTTATTTGTTATCAGATACCAACTTCCCCACACTGGTTTTAAAATAACCAAGAACAGCAAACAGCAAATCTTATCCTTTGCTGTTACTGTTTCCGTTTCTCAGGGAAAAGAAAAAAAAATCCTTACAATAGTTAATTGTATCTAGGATGGATTCCGTTCCTCTTTTATCGGGCCCAAATAATAAGACCAGGAAATTTTGAAGCCTGGAAGTTAGGCTTTTGCCAGTGGCTCCTTTCCAAGAGATTATTTGAGTGTCTTTCTTTGGCTGAAAGTTGCTATTGACAGTTACATGCTTACCTGAAATTTTTGCAAGTTTTAAAATGGCATGGACCATCCTAACCAGAAACAAATCAAAAAAGTGAATGACAAATGTGTGTGTGTGTGTGTGTGTGTGTGTGTGTGTGTATCTTTCACTGCATATGGCATGTAATAGCTGGATTGGCAGCAGATCTAGCTTATTCTTCTATATACCTACATACCTCCATCCCTATTAATTGACATGCATATGCACACACATACAAACACATTTATCTTGTATAGGTGATTCAGATGGCCAATGAGCTGGACTGGAGAGGAATTCAGACTGGACCTTGTTTAAGAAAGTGTGCAATGCTTCCTTTATATATGCAGATAGAGAAAGATAGATACATACATACATACATACACAGATAGATATACTTCCTAAAAAAAACAAATAAATCATAAATAAGAAAAAGTCTTCAGTTTCTTATACAAGTTTCTTTCTGGTTCTTTTGTATATTGAAATGTTTGCGCTGGTTGAAAACTGTTAATTTCACAATAAAAAAATTATCTTAAAAATGAAGATGCCTACAGTTCAGTGAGCCATTTTTTGAGCATCTTAAGGGTTGCTAAAAAGAGCTCTATCAAATGCTCCTACTAAGCCAAGTTTGAAACCTTGGAGTCATATTTGATTTTTCCCTCTCTGTAATACCCAGTCTGTCATCAAGTTCTGCTGATTCTTCCTTTGTAACATCTCTCATATCCATCCCTATTGCTATCACCTTAGTTCAAGGCTTCATCACCTCAGCTTGTACTATTATATTAGCATTCTGAGGCCCCTGCTTCCAGTCTCTCTTCCTTCCTAGCTACTTTACATATTATTCCTATATTAATCTTCCAAAAGACCAATTTTGATTTTGGTCACTATCTTCCACAAGGTCTGCCAGTGGTTCCCTATTGTTTGCAAGAGTAAGTCCAAATTTCTTCTAGGACCTTCCTTGATCTGGTCCACTCTAGCTATTCAGCCTTATTTCTCAATCAGCCTCCTTTCATTGTAATCAAGTCATGTTGTTTCCTATTCAACTCTCAAGGTTCCCCTCCTATGTGAGGCCTTCCACAGTTTCTCCAGCCCCCATGAATTTCTCCCTTTTCTGAATTCTTCTAACAATTCTGTTTAAGAATGAATTATTCTCTCTTTCATGTATATCAGTTTTGTTTCTCTTGGTAAATTTTAAATTCCTTGAGGATAAGCATCATATTTTGTACTTCTATAGTATAATATTCCATGGCACCTACCAGGTTGCTTGGCACACAGTGAATGCTCCATAAATATTTGCAGGTTGCTTGATCTCTGAACTGAAAATCTTCAGGAACCCCAACTCTAGACCATCTCCTTGCTTCTGGCTGTATTATCCTTAACCTCCCCAGAGAGATTATGAGAGTCTAAAAAACATGCTGTGGATGCAGCAAGGTGTAGTAAATTCCTTGTCTTTTCTAGATAAGCATTATTTGACATTTTTTCCTCAGTAGAAAAACTCTCATCTTCCACACTAAAGCTTTGATAAATTGAGTTCACCTAGAATTTCCCCTCAAAACATATTTAAACCTCCAACCTTCGAGCAGAGACTTCAGGCTGAGTCTCATTCAGTTCTCCGGCTTCTCTAATTTGTAACCAATACTTGATTTACTAAATGCCAGTGTTCAGCTCATAGACAGACAGAAAAGCCCCAGGTAACTGCTGACCTTCTGATTACAGAAATAAGATAACTTTACTAGATTTCACATTCAAGGATCTATAGAGATTGGATTTGAAAAATCTTTCTTGAGGTTAGAGGACAAAACAAAGGATATGGATCCAACATGGCATATAGCTAAAGGATTTATGAATAAATAGAAGGAGAGATTTATTATAACTTTAAGGATAGATAAATATACCAACACTGGGCTTCCCTGAATATTTTCCTGACATTCTGATGTTAGCTGCTGTCAGAGACACATTCTCTGAGGAAGCTGAACATAGATATCTGACAATAACAGCTTTTGCCCCTGATTAGGCATACTGGTTGTCATTATCATTAAGGCCTTGTAATATATCTGTACCCACTGTATTTTAAGCAGTTCCAGGCCAAGGCAAAATCATGACACAGGTTAAATTTATCTTTAAAACTCTCTTAGCCCCCTTTATCTGTGCCTGTTTATTCTCTCTTAGAATTCTCCTGGCCCTATCACATCAGTGTCCAGTGTCCAGTGCCCAGCTATTTGGGATCTAATTTGCATCCTGCTGCCCCCAGGTAGAACAGCCACATTCTGAATTGTTCTCTTTCCCCCTCTTTCACTAAAATCTGCCACCAGTTAACTAAGCCTCAAGTTGCAGACTACTGTTTAGCATTAAGGGGCAAGGTGAGGAAGCAATCAGTCCACTGCTGCCCAAGAATCAAAGATGGCATCATTAGCAAGGCAGGGAATAACTCAAACTCATCTGTGCAGACTACTTATACTTGTTCTTTGAGGATTCCTGCTTGACCCTGACCTCCACAGGTTTATTTACCTCAGTGGCTTTGTTCTCTTGATCAGGCTTTTTTTTTTTTTTTTTTTTTTGCATTGCTCCTGGCTAAATTACAAATGGCTAACAAAGTGCATTGATTGACTGACTTTCTTCTACTTTCTGGGCTTCTCTAAGCAGAATATAACTATCTGAGGATCATAGGTTCAAAAGCTAAAAGGAACCTTAAAGATCACTTAATCCAACCCACAAAGCATTTTTTAAAATCTTACTACTTGCCAAGGACTGTGCTAATTACTGGAAGTAAAAAGAGAAAAGCAAGAAAGACACTGTTCTCAAAGAGCTCACTTCCCAACTGTAGAAGACAATTCATATAGGAGAGTTCAGAAGCAAGGTGGATGGAAGAATGAAGTGGTCCTGAAGGTATAGATGCAAGGGAGATAGCAAGATCCAAGGATTCATAGTGTATTGATAGGTCAGATGGCAATGCCCGGGGACCTGAAAGGCAAAGTGGCAGGGCATTTGATAAGATCTGGTCATCTTTCATCTTGCCAGAAGAAGTTGGTGACTTTCTGTTCAAGTTTCAAGCAAAGTAGGGGATGAGAGGGAGTAATATCATAAGGACTGGACCCATCATCAATAAGTAGGCAGAATGGGCCAGAGGGTTGGAGTATAGCAGGGGCAATGGGCTCTCACCATGGGACTGGGAAATCAGCGTCCACCCAGAATGGATTGTTTCACTTTTGTCCCTGTAACCCAGCACCTATCCTAGTGTCTGGCATACAGTAGGAGCGTAATAAATATCTAGGATTGAAAGAAGAGGGAATATTGGCAGAAAGGTGGGAGAAGGTGGACTTCCCATAGCACCTGCTCCTACTGGACCTTCTGGATGGAATCTTATCCCAAATAAGAAATTCAGGGCAGAGGTAACGTAACTTGCCCAAGGTTAGTTACTATTGCATCATGATGTGAACATAAGTCTTATGACTATAAATCTAATATTCTTTCCGTTGCAGTGTTGCTAAATGTTGGATGAGATCTGATAGGCATTTACTTTTGAAAACTGATGATTGATTTCATATAGTATATATAACAGAGATATTTGCATTTGAAGAGAGACTTAAATGCTTTAAACCAAAACCATTTAGCCCTAAAGATGGAATTCCCAGCATCAAGGAGAGGTCTTGAGGTCCTTTCCTGTTATCCCTCAAGTCAGATCATAGATAGAGTCTTTAGTTTTACATCTGGCACAGTGGGGGTACTAAAGCAACAAGCAGACAGAATAAAGTCAACTGTTTGGGGAATTTCCTGAGGGAAGTATCAAGCAGAGATATGACTAAGGTTTATTTCGCCTGGAGCAAACTTGATAAAAGACATCCCAAGGTACATAATAAGAATTCATTTTCAGGGGCAGCTAAATGGTACAGTGGATAGGGCAATGGCCCTGGATTCAGGAAGACCTGAGTTCAAATTTGGCCTCAGCCACTTGACACTTCCTAGCTGTTGTGACCCTGGGCAAGTCACTTTACCGCATTGCAAAGAAAAAAAGATAATTTATTTTCAAATCCATCTTTAGGACAAAGTCAGTTGGTGATATAGGGGGAAGAAGGAAATACTGGGAAGCAGCAAGAATATTCCACAGTAAATGGAGGAACAACACATTTGGGATATTCAACAGTCAAGAGAAAATAGCAGTGATTACAGTTTCCTATTTCAATTAATTATTCTTAATGATCAGGTGTCAAATCCAGTTGTCCTGATTCTGCTTAAAGAGATTGCTGACAGCACTCCCTATATGTTACCACCCTGGGACAAAGACTTAGTCACCCTGCCCTAAACTTTGGCATCAAATAGCATGGCTGAGAAGGAGCTCTTTAAGGAATCAGGAATAGGAGTCAATAATGGTAGAAGGCAAAGACTTCAGTTTCAGGGTCAGGAGCATATGTGTGTGTGTGAGTGTGTATGTGCATGTATGTTCTGTTTCCAGGAAAGGAGGGACTTCTGGGAGTATCAAACAGGAAGCAGCAGCAATATGGAATTGAAAGCCCTCCAGGTCCCCACTCTAAGTGAAGCCAAATCAGTTTGCCACTTCAATCAAAGCAGAAACTAACAGGAATCTAAAACTTAATAGATGCTTTTTTCCTCACATCAAATCCCTTTCTCTTTTAAGTAAAAACGATTTTGCTCTTTTCATGTCTCTCCCAAGGTAATTCAGAATTGTGTTTTAAGGCAAACTCCTAATACTTTCCTTTGGCCAAGAACCATGTTTCCACTTCATTGCTGTATTCATTCATGTGAGTGTCTGATCCCACTTCAGAGACTCTCTGGAAATAGTATTGCCCCAAGGAAATGTATAGATACTTTCCAAAAGCATTAAAGTTTTATTAATATTAATTAATGAATAATTAATGTTTTATTTACAAATAATTTCTAGGAAATTAGAAAACAGGAAATACCACAAGAAAATTTCAGAATCTTCCCTCAGGGCTTATAAGAACCTAGGTCCCTTATGAACAAGTCTGACCCAAGTTAACCAACTCATTGAGGTCAAAGTGATGATTTAGAACAATCTTAATCTTCAATATCCAATAAGGCAGAAAAATAAAGTTCACCATTGTAGGGCACTTTCCATCAGTCAGTCAATAAAGTCCTAAAGAGCCCTTACCTATGTATAGGGCAGGACATGATGCACCACACTTGGGGGAGAGGGGAACAAAGAAGTCTAAGTCATGGTTCCCATCAGAAGTATGTTGGAGTCAGTGCCTACCAGCTCAAGAGAGTCAATATTCCTACCCTCAAGGAACTTACAGTCCAAATGATAAAATAAGACAGGCAAGCATGCATGGAAAAGGTTATAATATAAACAAGTAAAGAGTAAGTATGAAAATGAATGTTGTTAATAAGTGGATAGTGTTATAGGAGCTGAAAAAGCTGTGGTGGTTCAGTAAGGTTTCAAGAGGGAGGGGCAACTTGAACAGGACATTGAATACTGGGTAGGATTTTGATAGGTAGAAAGAAATGGAGAGGGCATTCTAGAATGCGGGAAAACATGAGCAAATGTACAGACATAGGGAAACATAGGTAATATTGGTGGGAACAGACATGAGATATCCTTGAAAAGGTGAATTAGGTCTAAATTGAAGAGGGCCTTGAATGCCACACTAAGAAGTCTGTATTTTATCATGAAGATAAAGATAAGACATAAAGGTTTTGGAGCAGGGAAGCATCATAATTAAAGCAGTATTTGGGAAAGACTTACTTCTGTTTTTAGTTTAAGCTGAATAATGGGAGAATCCTAAAACTGGAATTCCAAAGGTTTAGTACAGACCCCTATGTGAGGCCAAGCTTAAAGAAGGGTGCTAGAATGTTAGCTCTAAAAAGGACCTTAGTGATCATCTAAGCTACTCTCCTCATATTATAGATAAGGAAACTGAGGTACAGAAGGGGAAGTGATGTATCCAAAGGTCTAAAGCAAATTATTTACAAATTCAGAACTGGATCCTGGGTCCCTGAACCTTATTCTGGGACTTTGTCTGCCAGGTAAACATTGCTTCGTTGAACCATAGATTGCACCTCCTAGAACCAAAAGGATCTCAGAAGCTATTTAATCCAATCCCTCATTTTACACAGGAGGAAACTGAGTCCCATGAAAGCTAAGTGACCTATCAAAGTAACAGCAGAAGTATCAGAAGCAGGATTTGAATTGGAATCCTCAAATTCCAGACCTAGTGTTCCTTCTATCACAGCATCTCTCATTCTTCAGTCCTTTCAGACTGAAAATTGAATTGCCTTAAACATCCTTAGAGAAAGTCCTTCCTATTTTTAGATTGAAAGAATGTCAGATTTTTTTTTTAAAAAAGTTCCTTAAAGATTATCTAAGCTCTTTATTTTACAAAGGGAGCCACTGTTTGAGAGCTGACATGACTTGGCCTCATTAACGTGTTCCAGCATTTGTTAAACTAACAAATCAGACATTTATTACGTTCCCATTAGGTGCTGCTTGTGTCCTTCTTCTCAAACTACCTAGTATTTAACTACTGCAGTTAGGTGGTACAGTGTATAGAGGCTTGGTCTTGGAGTCTCAGACATCACCTCAAATCTGGCCCCAAACACTTACCAGCTTTGTGACCTGAGGCAAGTCACTTGTCTGCCTCAGTTTTCTCTTCTGTAAAATGGGGATAATATTGCCTACCTTCCAGAGTTGTGTGGACAAAATGAGATGATTTTTGTAAAGGGTTTTATGAATGTTAAAGTGCCATATAAATGTTACCTATTATTATTATTATTACTTTGTATATATTTGCATTTTATATGTAGCTGTTTTCTCCCTCATTAGAATGCAAGCTCCTTGAGAGAAGGGATGGTACTATAGGCTTAGCATATGGTTGGTATGTAAAAAAATGTTTGTGGATTAATTAACTGAAATATAGTAGGGGACAAGACACATATTTAGGTAGCTATAGAAAATGAAAAATGACAGATTCATTAGACAAATATAAGACAGAATGCTATGTAAAGTCTAAGGAGGAGAGGTTACTGCTGAGGTGAATGGGTAATGTGGAGGGTGAGGATACCATTGAAGGCTTGATAGGGAATGAGGCATTTGTTTTGTGGTTCAAGGTTGAAGTTCCAGAGGCCTGAATGGGAAGAAAGGACATCCACTCAGAGGAAACAGCCAGAGTAAAGGCACAAGGGTAGGGAAGCACTGGGCATATTTGGGGACCAGAACAATAACATATAAATCCTATTTTAGGCAAGGATGAGATCTGACACAATGAGGGGTTCAGAGTCTACATATTCAAATAAGAGGTTGCTTTACTGAGACACAAAGGATATGATGCTCAAGTATCCATACATGGAGAGTGCCATTTCTCATGGTTTTCCTGTTTCCCTCCAAAGATGGCTTACTCATCCCCAGGTGGTGGGAGTTCACACAGAGTAATAATAATAGGTCAAGTCTGAAAAGCTAAAGTGGAATCGGTTATATGTATGTATACATATATACACTCATATTTATACATACATACACATATGTATATATGCACATATACATACATGTTTATCTTTCATTTTTGAAGAGGATCAATGACATCATGGGTGATAAGGAAACTGAGTTTGTCGCTTGCACATAAATGAGTTTTGTCTCACAAAGTCATCGGCCTCACCTTCTATTCCAGAGTCATTGAAATCCAATGGCAAGACAAAAGTCAAGACTGGTGATGACCTTGGATGCAGTGGATGATCTTGGTGTGTTCGATGTTTGACCAAGCTCTAACCACTTCACAGCATCTGCTTCAGTTACCTTCATGGTCATTGGAACAAATTGTTCCCATCTGCCCATTTTGCCAGGGAAGTCTTCGCATACTTGGATAGATACCTTTCTAATTCACCAATGGGTTTGAGGCCTGTTGGTTACCCTCCACATGGCTTAGCCTATCTGCCAAGACAGTTTTTACAAGGGTGTCGTCACTGCATGTGCTACACTTTCTTGGAGCCACAGGAGAGAGCTGGATAACAAGTGGACACCAAAGGTGAATGAGTAGCCCTGATAAGGGTTCAGCAAGCCTTCATGGACTAGAGGCACTAGTTCTCCCTGAACACCACAAACACCCCACGTGTATGAATGCATGCATGCATGTATGTATGTATATATGTACACAGGTCAGATTGCATATGATCAATAAGACTTATAGCTGAGGAAGATAGCATGGGAAACCTGATGATTAAATAGGGGGAAATGGTTCTTAAATTGCAGCTTAAGGGATTTGGGTTTGTGGGAGGCCAGGAGTTTAGCTAGATCATGGTGCTAGCTGCAAAAAGTAGCATGAACTTCTCCTGCAAACTGTGGTCCAAGGCATATGAGTAAGTGATCATGTGACAAGCAGAGGCTACCAAAGCATACACACACACACACACACACGTATACAGAATATGCAATATATATTATGTTATTATATGTAATATATGTATACAATATATAATTAATATACTTGTGATGTATGTATAATACACAATGCACATATATACAATATATTTGTGCACATACATATAACACATACATATATACAGTATACACAATACATGTATATAGTATGTGATTAATATGTACACATACACAATATATTTGTGTACATACATATACATATATATAGTATATATAACATATGCATTGTATACTATGTAATTAATATATTGTATACCATATACAATATGTATACATCATGTATATACAATATATTAATGTCTATACATACACATATACATGTGTATATGTATATATACATATGTATATGTATAGATACATGTATGAATCTTGGAGGCCTCACCATGTCCCATGATTACTCACATGCCCTGGACCAGAGTTTCCCATCATCTCTGAGGAGAAGTTCTTGCTGCCTCTTGTGGTCTGACTCAACTCCTGGCCTCCCACAAAACCCAAATCCCTCTACTTGCCAATGAGACCCCTACTTAATCATTAGGTTTGCCATGCTATACTCCTCAGCTGCCATTCTTATTGACTGTGTGCAATCTTCCCATTTCCAAAATTCATCCATAAAAATGTTGCTGTATGGAAATAGGAAGTTGCCTAAGCCTGTGCCAACTCAATAACATTCCAAATGTGTTTACATAAACACACCAATTATTAAGCCTGGATGTATTAAGGGACATTTAATTTATCCCTCTGAGTCATTTACTTAGGGCACATCCAAATACAGGAGTGGATTGCAAGAAGTATTTGCTGAGGGAGAAGCTTTTGAATTACCTCCTATCACAGAATATGTTGTGCTTCACCAGCAACAAATGAACTTGTACAGCAAAAAGGTCAAGTTTCAGCCCAAATGTTTCAGCTCTAACTGGGCAACAGCTGCTTCCTCCTCTTACTTCTGTGATAAATCTTGCAATTATGCCATAGGAGACCGCCAGAGTGCTGCTAATTCTGTTGACTGCTAACTAGGCCTGGAATACACTCCATGGTCAATATCTCTGGCCTTTACCCCAAGGCCAGAATGTGTGCTTTGCCCAAGCTACACATTTCCACATTAACCATACAGGAAAAGCCAGCATTCAATAAAGAAAAGCTGAGACAGAGATAAATCATAATTAAGTTTCAGTAAGGCAAGGCTGAATACTGAACAACTGATACCACATGATAACACAATATAAAAAGGCTATTAGTAAAATCCAGGTCAGCAATGGGAAACCTCTCAGTGTGTTACTCAGTAGAGAGGCAAATAGATACTGAAATCAGAAACATAATAAAACCTAGGTGCTGAATCTCATACGAAGACTGAGGTCTCACAAATTATTTCTCTCCATTGGGAGAGAAAAAACAAAACAAAATAACATTCTTATAATTCTGGTGTATACAATGGCATTTTAAACTAAAATAATACCAAAGAACATAGAAAAATACAACTTCATGAATACTAAGGAAAGGGTCAGTTTGTGTCTTTGGTGGATTTTAGGTAGGAGTAACACTGGAGTCAGTCATCAAGCATTTATTAATTGCTTGCCAGATGTTCAACGTGTCTAAAACAGAACTCATTATTTTCCCCCAATCCCTGCCTTCTTTCTAATTTTTCTGTTACTGTCAAAGGCATTATTATCCTCCCAGTCACCGAGGTTTGCAACCTAGGTATCATTCTTGACTCGTCATTTTCTTTCACCTTCCATATCCAAGCTGTTGCCAAGGCCTATCAATTTTTACTTTGTAACATCTCTCACATAATCCCCATTTTCTCCTCTGATACTGCCACCACCCTGATGGGTCCAGATCTGCTCAGTTTCCTAGAGGCAGTGACCATTGAAGAAAATTGGCTTCAGGAAAATCTGGGTGGCCTGTTGTCTGGGAACATAAACTGGAAGCCCTTCTTGTGTTTGGTGGTAGAAAGAACTACTAAGAAAAAGATAGCACCCTTGCACAAAAATGATGCGAAGGTTTTGAACCTGGGTGACAAGAAGAGTCAGTCTCAATATTTTTAAATGCATAAAAAGAAATATGTAGGATTATATAGGAAACCAATTATACTGAAATACAGATATTGATATATATATACATATGTGCATATACATATATCATACATACATGTATATATATATTAAAGTTCATGGAGTCCAGGATAAGAAATCCTGGCCTAGGGGATGTCCCTGTTCAACTGACCTTGACCAATCACCTTGACTCTTCTTGGCTCTTCTCCTAGGTACTGTGAAGCAAAACATGAGATTAGTAGTTGATATTACTGCTACTAATATCTGTAGACATTTGGATCAAATGTTAGCTTTCTTAAAATAATCTGAATTAAGAGGTGGCCCTCTTAAAAGGCTTCTTTGGTTTTCATTTCCACTTATTGAATGTGTCTTGGGTTAGCCTCATTCATACATCTTAATTACATGATCATCTGGAGAGAAGAAGTCTCTTTTTGAGGAAGGAGTGCTACTAGGAAACACACACACACACACACACACACACACACGTATATGTTCACGCCTCTCTGATTAGGGATGAGAAAATAGAAGTGGTCACATCTTCTATCAAATTGTTTTCACATTTCCTTCCATATTGATTTTTCAAAAGATGATTATTGTGGCTGTTCAGCTAGCTGCTCTCATTAGGGATCCATTGATTGTTAGCTTGTTATGGGTCCAAAAGTCGAGCTAAACACATCACTTTCAATTCCTAGTGTGGGGTGCTCAGATAAGAAAAAGAAAGATTAAAGCCAATATTTTATTACCTAAGTGTCAGTTAAATTGCTTTACTTTTTCTTTTGGTTCCCAAATCCCTCCCCCAAAGCAGTAGCATTAATTAGTCATTGCTGCTTATGTGATCTTTGGAAGTAATGCCCTCTGTCCAGGGAAGGTCATATTATTAAAATCATCAGCCTGTGCCTGTCCTTAATAAGGTCAAAGAAGGAACCCTTGGAAAGCTATTCCATCACCAAGGCCAGAGGAGCATTTGGTTTGGGGAAACCAATTGCTTTTTCTGACTGCAAGATAGAGTTGGGGTTGCCAACCTCCTTTGCTTATCCACATGGCAGAGTGTAGAGATGTTGCCATTAATTTGGAGAAAGGTCTTATCAGTGTGCCTGATCTCCTCTGTGGTTGGATCCTTTCACATAAGTCCCCTTGGGGGTATATGGAGCAGCCAGGAGACAGTGTGAGTTTGTTAAGTGAATAATAACTATTTCAGAATGCTTCCTCTTAGAACACACTGACCTGGTACATATCCAAACTAAATTTCTTGAGTAGTCAAATAACTGAAGGAAATTGACTGCATTTATTGAGCTAGAGCCAGGAACGATAGCTTGGTTGGAAGACAATATGTTCCCCAACACCATTGTCCCTCCATCCTTTTAGTCCTTGTAAAGTTATTTGTGTGTATATCGCATACCATGTTATTTGTAAATTAATTCAGATAACTCCAAGGTACTCTAATATGTATTTGCTTAAATTGGATCTGAAGCCCTTGCTTTTGACCACATAACTCCTGAACTCCTTCTCTGTCTTATTTGATGGTTTCTCTTTGTCCTCCAAATTCATAAATGTTGGTGCTTCCCAAGGTCTAGTTCTGTTCTGTTCTCTAGTTATGCCTTTTTCCTTGGCATCTCAGACTTCCTCTAGGGGGATAAAATTGAATCTCTACAACCTCAACTACTTCTCACCTCTTAATCCCATATTTCTACCAGACATATCCATCTAAATGGTCTCCCAGAACTTCAAACTCAACAGATCCAAACCCCAAGTGATATATTACCCACAAACCTGCTACTTCTCTTGGCTTTCCAATTTCTATCATTGGCGTAAGCAGTATCATGTTTGTGCAGAACTCTTCACATTTTCCTATTTAAAGTACTCAGTCCTGAGAGCGTGATTTTTTTTTTTTTTTTTGCCATTTCCACACCCTGGTGATATCAATTGAGGTGTAGGGGTCATGTCTTTTCCCTACTAAATTTGAACTTCCTCCTGGGTGGTAGCATGATAAGAAGGCTAGAATAGGAATCAGAAGAAAGGTTTTAATCTTAGCTCTGCCACTAACTTGCCATGAGACCTTTGGACAAATTGCTTTATATCTCTGGGCCTCAGTTTCCATTTCTTTAAAATGAGATCCTTTTAAGTCATTTTCAAGGTTCCTTGCACCTCTCGTTTTCTATGATTCACTGATATGCTATACAGCTAGGTCCCGATTAGTGTACATAATGAATCTTTTGAAGTGTTTGCATGTATTCCTCCAAGCTGTAATTATGTAAAATATGATAGTTGGTTCTAACCCAATAAAAAGACGTCATGAGAATTTGAATAATAATGCATGATTATTGTTGAGGCTTATTCAGCTTATCAGCTGTGTTTTTTAACTTTTCATTCCAGTACTGATTTGTAGAACAATCTGGCATCATTTAGCTATAAATAAGGAGCTTAAGGTACCTAATGACAATAGCACCTTGAAAATTTCTGTTGGACCAAGGTCTTGTGATCATGGCATGGGAACTAGACGTGTTCAGCCAAGAAAACAAAGGAAAAAGAGAACACGATAATTGTTGTCAAGTATTTTGAAAAGCCGTCACCTAAAAACTTTTTTTCGCGTATATCATAACATTTTAATTTTGCTTTTATATATTTATCTATTACAGGTAGCAAATAGATACTTATGCATTACAGGTATTAAACACATAACCAGCAACATGTAGCACACAATACTCATGAGTATGGCCCAAAGCAGACTAAAATGTAATTGGGAAATATTTAGCAAAATTAATAAAAGTAAAATAAAACATAGATAACCTTGCATTTTAAAACTGTTAATATGTAGCTTGCAGGAATATTTAAGGATTAGTAGCTCCATTTCTATTTTAGCTAGACGCCACTGATCTACATAAACATCATTTATCTTATATCATTCCCCTACTCAATAAACTCCAGTGGTTCCCCATTGCCTCCAAAATGAATGATATGCTCCTTTGTTTGACTTTTTAAAATTCTTCATGACCTGACCCCAACCTACCTTTCTGGCCTCATTGTACGTCACTCTCCTCCTTGTATTCCATGGTCTATACAACTTGACTTTCTTGTTGATCTTCATGCTAAACACTTCACCTGGCACCACCCTCTCACTCATGCACCAGCCAGGCCATTCCCTATACTTGGAGTGTACTCCCTTCTCATCTCTGCTTCAGAGAATCCTTTACTTACTTCAAGACTTAGCTCAAGCACTGCTTTATATATAAAGCCTTTCCTGATTCTCCAGACTTTTAAAGTCCTCCCTCCCTAAACTACCTTATTTTATTATATTGTATTTTTGTTGTATATAAACTACCTTGTACTTATTCTGAATATACTTGTATATATACAAGTTGTCTCCTCTAGAATGAGAGCAGGGTCTACTTACACTATGAACATAATACTCTTAGTCTGTAAATGAAAGAGACCATTTCATTTTCCAGCACCTAGTGCAATGCTTGGCACATGATACTGCAGTTGCCTAAGATACGCTTCATGAATGGCTGGTTGACTTTAGGTTTATGGTCATCAACAACTAAATGAAAATCAAGCAGTTGATTACGAAGTCTAACTCAAGTGATTTCACCCTTGTGAAATTGGCTTCCCACCATCTAGTCCTTGCTGGGGCTCATAATGTCAGGACCTTCCACCACCCCCACCCTCTTCCCACCATGATCTCAACCCTTTGTGGAATAAAGAGCAGAATGTGACCAAAGCAGAGACCAACATGACTTCAAAGACTTCTGGTAAATATGCCTCCACCATCCTGGTAGAAGTGATAAAGTGTAGGTACAGAATGAGTTGCTCATTCTCAGATATGGCCAACATATTGACTTATTTTACTTAATTATACAAATTTGTTCAACATGAAGGTTTTTACACTAATGAGATTATGGGTTAGTGGGTAGTGATAAACATGATTAAAAAGATAAGTCATTTGAATGCACAGAAGAAAACAAAAAGAAGTACAGAAAGGGGAACAAATTGCACAATCCTGTCAGTACTTTGTTAAATATATGGAGCTATAGATAGAGAAATGGAGATAGAAATAAATATACAGAGAGACAGAAATATGGATATAGATATATGAATATACATATGGGAAGAGAGAGAGGGGAGAGAAGAGAGAAAGAGAGGAGAAGAGGGGAAGGGAGGGGAGGAAGATTTAAATAGGGACCAAACCTGGGATTTCACTGGTATAGGAAGCACAAGGGCACCAGGTAAGGAGACCCCCTCTACCAGTTCAAGCTGACATTTTGCCTGTCACTTATAGTCTTAACAAATGATCCAGAGAACTGAGAGATTAAGTGATTTGCCCAGGGGAGATATGTCCAAGGCATGTATACAAGGTAGGACTTGAACCTTCCTGGTTCTGAGATAGGGTTCTCCATCTTCTGTGCAATGCTGCATACGTAAATATATAACATATATATATGTGTGTGTATATGTAAAATCTATCACAATTAGTGACTGCTTTAGTAAGAGTTCTGCTCTTTATTTCAATCATGGGAGAGTGGGAAGTACTAACATATATGCATGTTTATATACATACATGTATATATTATAATACTAATAGTCAGGATTTATATGTCACTTTAAGGTTTACAAAGCATTGTATACATGCTAACTCACTTGATCCTCACAACAACTAGTGAAGTAGATGCTATTATTATTCCCATTTTCAGATGAGGAAACCGAGTTTGAGAGGTTAACGATTTGCCTAGGGTCATACAATTAGTGTCTAAGTCAGGATATGAAATTCATAATCAAAAAGAAATTTTAGAAAAGAAATAAAAAGTAGGTCCTGTCTATAAAATGATTAGGGATCCCTCAAATTGATGTGTGGACCTGTAGCTATGTAATTATTTTTGTAAAGAGTCCAAAACAGCATAACCCACAACAGTAATAAAAGAAAAAATCTTGATATCCTTGTTGTTAATGGTGATATTAATGATATTATCCTGAGGAATATGAGATCTGTCTGATAAGCAATTACACAAAGGCTCTCTGCCTTAATGTTCCCTAGAGAAACTTCAAATCCCTAACTTCATTTTCATTCAAGCTCAGAAGTTGTATCTTTCTCACTTAATTTGTCCTCCATTTGTGAACGGATGCAATGCTATTATTTATCAATGGCCCCTACACAGCTGGGGAGCTCTAATGGGTGGCTTGGAGACTGCTGTGGCCTCACACCGCAGAGGTAGGGAAAGTGATTTCTGTGCATAATATAATTTGATGCAGTAAAAAATACTTGGCCCAGATACAATGTCTTTCCTCCTTAGACTTTCAAATGTTCTGCAAAGAGCCACCCTGTGAATTTCTGAGTCCAACTGTTATTATCTTATAATATTACAAATGGGGAAACACTGAGAGATTTAAGCAGTGTCCATAAAGATAGAATCCATTGGCTGCCAGGTCATTAGATTATAGGTCTTTCCTAGGCCCCAGGACTTCTGACACTCAAAGGCTTGACTGTTTGCTTTTTACCAGTTTCAGCTTGGAACAAACCACACTGAGACTTCATTAATTTAGATATTTGTAATTTGGTATTTGGGGCAAATGTTCTAGATGGTTCTTTGTGCTATTAAAGGGGTGCTGTTAATAAACAAATGAATATTATGTCTTCTTTTCTCCAGGTTAAACATGTACCATTCCTTCAAGTGATTCTTACATATTTTCAAGCACTCTCATCATAATGATTGTATTCCTTCAAATTTCCTTCAATTTGTCAATGTCCTAAATTTGGTCCTATCAGGTCTAGACACATGTGACCTGATTCCTTCACTACATATACTATACTTCTATCAAGGCAGACTAATATTACATAAGCATTTCTTTTTCTTTTCTTTTCTTTTCTTTTCTTTCTTTCTTTCTTTTTTTTTTGCTGTCATACTGAGTTTGAGTGTATAGTCTGCCAAAAATCCCTAATTGTTTGCTTGTTTGCTGCCTGCATAATCTAGCCATGCCTCCTTGATCCCACCACTTACAAAGTTTATTTTTTGAATCTAAGTTCAGTACTTTACATCTATCTCATCAATACGTATCTTATTAGGTCTGACTCATCATTCTAGTTTGCCAGGATTTTTTTAAATGATGCCCAATAGCAAAGAGGAAATATTTTAAGTATGTACAAAGATTTCTCCATCATTGTAGTGGGAGTTGCATAAACACTTGCTAAGGCTGTTGTGGAGGGGACTTGTGATCACTTACAGGTTGGATGAGATGGCATCTATGATCCTTTCCCATTGTGACTTGTTCTTTTTTACACATTTTATTACTATTTATCTGCATGCCTAACCACCAAGAGGAGATTATGAACACAAAAAGGGCAAAAGGGTAGAGAACTGTTCCCAAAGAATGACATCACCACACAGGGGACTAACCTTTGGAGGGAGACAGATGTCAAGGTAGAACAGCATTCCCCCATCTCTGCTGTTTCCACTTTTACAGTCCAGCAAGTGGCTTGGACATGCAACAAGCTGCACCCTCTGGTCCCAGCTCCAAACCTCTTAGGGTTCAAACTTACATAGAGTTTTAAACAAAGAGTTAAAATTGCACTAATGAGAGACTGCCCACACTTGTGGGACAAGGTGGTAGGGTAGTCTGGACCACTGGAATCCAGGTATTTTCTGAGTTTCCTGATACGGAATAAAGAGCATAGACCCAAGAAACTCAACTCTGTGCCATAGAAAGCCAGGAGGAGGAACAATGTCCACTCTCTGGGTCAGTTGAGGCTTAACATACATGTGACCTGAGGGTTTGAGCCATGCCATTCAAAGCAGTTTTCACTGGTTCCCACTGGCTTCAAGCCCTGGCAGCTTGTTGCTATGTCGTTATAGTAATATTATTGTGGTAACCATACATGTTTTATTGAAGTCCCTTACCCAGAGTAATAATCAACACATGCTTTAATATCCTCATTCCTGTCCTCCCTACAAGACTTTAAGGCCTTAGCTTGGTATGCCAGAAAATGGAGCCAGTCACGTATGGTCTTTCAGACTAAGTATGGTCATTCTCTCATCCTGTAGACTGAGTTCATGATCTCTCTAGGGGGAATCTTCTAATTGATCTCAAGTAATTCTTAAAGGCTTATGGAGTGTAACATTGGCAGTCTCAGAATCTCAATGACTCTTAGTCTGGCTTTACCCCCAGCTCAATTCTGATGAGCAAAAAAAGCCTCCTGTCCTAAAAAGGGAAATATCTTCTATTTTTTTTTAATTATTTTCATTCTGTGCATTAAATAAACAAAGCAAACAGTCTGAATTTTGTTGGCCAACAAGTTTTTTATCACATTTTAAACAGCTTAGGAGAAAAGTAAATCCTTAGGGAAGAAAACAGATCTTCTAAATCCCAGATGCTATTCAAGTAGCCCAAAAGGGATAATGAAATTGGAGGTCAAAGCATTGACTAGCAACAGGGAAACTTGCTTTATCCTTGGGTGGAAAAAGGCAAGAGGAGTACATGGTCATGGCCTTAACTTCCTGACTCACTCTTGGTCCAATTTAGTGCATAGTTCATACTCAGAACATCTCCTTCATCCTCTTCTCCTTGTCATTGTCACTGAGTCATTCTTGACTGACTTTTCATCAGTTCTGATGACTTTAATTAAGTAGCTGCACTATGACGATTCTGACATCCTTAGTTACCTATGAATATTTTCTGATTCCTATTCTCCTTCTTTCCACAAGCCTATTCCTGTTCAAAGTCAGTGACAGAACAGGACCACAGAAGTTGGGGATTCCTGAGTAACCCCACTAGCCAGCATACAGATTTCCCTTCTCTAAGTCTACTGAGTCACTACCCTCTGTGGGCCTGATCAAAAGTTAGGAATCTGTTATATATGCACTGGGGCTTGGAGTCAGGAAAATTTAAGTTCAAATCTGTCCTCAGACACTATCTAGCTATGTGACACTGGGAAAGTCACTTAACCCCTATTTGCCTCATTTCCTCATCTGTAAAACAGGGACACACCAGAGAAGGAAATGACAAACCACTCCAATATCTTTGCCAAGAAAGCCCCATGGATAAAAGTCCATGGGGTCACACAGAGTTGGACACAATTGAACAACTAAACAACAATAAAAAAAGGATGTATGTGCTATGTGTGTATATATAATCATATGTATTTTAAAGAAAAATATACACATTATATATATGTATATGTATATATGTGTGTGTGTGTGTATATGTATATACATATATAGATACATTGGTTGTTGTCCTTTGTTCTCAAAGAGGACCAAAATGACATCACTATGTTAGAGTTAAGTTATAGTGTGTCTGACTACAGCTGATCAGACCAATACAAGCTCAGAACGCTCTACCACAGGTCAGGTGTAAATAGTCCATACACACACACACACACACATAATTTAAATTGAAAGCAAATCAAACTTATGTTCTACTAAAATGGCACACAAATATCCAACTCATTGTTAGGTGATAGTCACTGCAATTCCCCAAGAGCCTAAGAACCAGTCACAGAGCCTAGGCCTGTCCTGTCTTCTATCTATGACACTGACCACAAATGAATATTATCTGCCTCTTGAGTATTTGTATATTTTGTCCAGGGCCTTGTACCTCTCTCCCTTTCTGTAACTGCCTTTTGTCTTCTACTTAATACCAGCTGACACCACTGACCTAAGTGGCTAGGACCTCATGAAAAAAAGAAACCATGGAAAACATTTTCCCATTCTGTGTGACACTGAAGGCTCCAGCTAATTCCAAGCAGCATAAACTTGGGTCCTTCCTGCTTTCCCAGTGGACCCTACCTAGATTCATGGCCATCAGCACTGCTAGGTCAGAAGATTCAGGGTGTTTCACTGAAAGAATAGACTATGGAAAACCCCAAATTTCCATATTCCACGAGCTGCTGCTGCTGCTTGTCCTTCCTTCTTGAAGAGGACCATTCTAAGAGACTGAGATCTCCAAGAAATCCCCAGCTGCTTGAGTTTGTGGCTGTCTTGCCTACCCTTTTTTTCTAGGTAGTTTCTTGGCTACCTCAACATTTTTATCAGCTCGCTAATTTATTTGGAGAAAGGCATTTTACCAATGTCCCTTTAAAGTCTTTATCCATACCTTTAAAAAATATGAACCTTATTTCTTTCAGCACCAAATGGTCCTAAGCTGCTGGAATTTGTTAACATAGTTCAGTGAATCAGTAAACTACCTTCACCTAAGGTCTGCTTTTTTTTACAGCCTACAAGTCAAGAATACTTGTTACATTTTTTAAAATAAACTTTTATTGTATTGAAAAATGTGGGTAGGAAAAAAAAAAAACATTCTAAGCTTCCAGGCTGTACAAAAACAGGTGGTGCTGTATTTAGTCCTTAGGCCACAGTTTGTTGACATCTGGTAGTCAGTGAAAGACCACCTGATCTGCTATACTTGTGGCAAAAGAACTGCCGTAACTCAGTTGTGGTGGTTCTAGACCACCCAAAACCCCTAGGTATTCTTCCTTAAACTGATGATAGTTCTTTAGCGGGATGATTCTTTGTGTCTCCCCCCCACCTCAGAGGAATAACCCCCTCAAGTGAGTTTCTAAAACAAAATAAAATGAATCACTTTTAGCTTGATCTGCTTAAAAGTTTTTTTTTTAAATAAAATTACATTGGCCATATATGTCAGTCATAGCTTAAACCCACCATCCATGGAACATGGGGGGAGTAGGGAGGAGGATGGAACAGGTAGATGATAGTGTTGCCATCATAACTGGGGGTCATAGAACCATAGAGTCATAGCTTTAGAGCAGGAAAGGACCTTAGAGACCAAATCCAACCCCTTCATTTTACCCTGGGTCACTTAGTTATCAAATGACACCTGAGGCAGAATTCAAACACAAATCTTTCTGATTCTATGATCCCAGTGTTCCATAATTGGACAAGGGCCATGATTCACAAGGACTTCTCCTGCTCTGCCCCCATCCTATCATCAGTCCTTGTCATTCCTGTAGCTTCTCCCTCAGCCTTTGCACAACTGGAATGAAATTCTGAGGTTACTGGGGATGTCAAGTTAATTACACCAAGCATCATTGCCACATTCCTAGCTCTTATTAGGAATGCGCTAGCTACAAACAAATGAGCTCATATAATTCTAAGAGATATGTAGCTTCCACTGATCCCAAAGGTACAACATATTAGTGGACTATCTCCAGTATTAACTGTGTCCAGACTCTCCGGAATAGAATGTCTACTTAAACATAGTCACATCAAGAAAACACCCTGAAGAGAAACATATATCACCCATTCTCCCAGTGAACTTCCCACAGAACTGGCCAAACCAGAGTATATTTACATTTCCAGAGCAGTGTGGTTGCCCAAGGACCACAACCACCTTAACTGTGCTACCTTACTGCAATCATATTGTTTCCTATCTTTCTTCTTCTTTTGACACACTGTAATTAAGAGCATCAATATTAAGCAACATAGTACAATGCAAGGAGCTTTGGAGCTGGAGATTCTGAGTTCAAATCCTGCCTCTGTTACTACCTGTGTGTCACTTAATCTCCCTGAGCCTTGGTTTTCTCTTTTACAAAAGTAAGGAATTGGAGTAGATACCCTTTAAAGATTCTTCCTGTGAATCCACTACGATCCTGTGAAGTTAATGGCTATTAGACACCTCTCTACCTAAGGGTATCGGGATATGATTTTACTAAAAGTGTTCTTTGTTTGTTTAAATCTATGATCATGCAAAGCAACTAGCACATACATCAAGTGAAGACTACATCATTTCTTCCCTCTAGCTTAAATATTCGGATCAAAACTCTGGTGATGAACTAGTTAAGTCATGCATTGCTCCAGTTTTCTGGTAATTCTTTTCAGCTATTTACTGATCGAACAACAAATATATATATTGAGTTTCTTTTATGTTCAAGACACTGTGGTAAGCACCTTGAGAGATTTAGGGAGGTGCCCTCAAGAATGTGCAGTCTAGTTGCATATATACACACACTTATAAAAAGTTAACAATGCAAGGCAATACATGCTAAGTGGTATAATCATTACTGTAAGATCTCAGAAAATGAACTATTATGAGATGGTTTGTTTGGAGAGTTTAGAGAAGTGGGATTGGAGCTAGAACTCAAGGGATAGGTAAGATGTTGCAACTTTCAGGGAACTATGGACATCATTTCTGGAAGGGGGAGAAAAGAATGATGGGAGTCAGGAGAAAGACTGTGCAAGAAAACGCAAATGTTAGAAAAAACACAAAACATGTTAGGAGGGCAATACATAAGCCAGTTTACCTGGAAGGCGGAGTTTAGGCAAGGAAACAGTAGGAGATAAGGCTGGAAAGTTAGGTGAGGGCCAGATTGTCGATGTCTTGAGGCAAGCTAGAGAGCTAGAATTTTCCTGTAGACAGTGGGGATTCATTGGAGGTTTGCAACCAAGCATGATGTGAATTAAAATGTTATCTGGGGAAATTTAATCTGGCTGCTGCCATCTGGAGATAGGCCTCAGATCATCACAAGATTAGGGTTTTATTTGACATACGTGACAAAGTAACTAGCTAACGTTACAAGTGGGTGGGACAGCTTAGGACTCCTTGGTTGACAAGAAGTTTCTTTATTCTAACCTCTCTCTCCATAAAGCTTTCTTTGATTGCTCCCTCTACAAACTCCATTTTCATGTATTGCCTATACAGTTCAGCTAGAATTTATCATATATCACCTCATATTATTAATTGTCTTTTCATATGTACAAGCCAGTTAGATGACAAGTATAAACTCCTTAAGGGAGGGACTACATCTTATCTTCGCTGGCTTCCTTCAAGTTCCAACTAAAATCTCACCTTCTGCAAGAAGGCTTTCTTAATTCCTCTTAATTCTAGCCCCTTCCCTCTTTTGATTATTTCTAATGTATCCTATCAACTTTTTCAATGTTTGTACATACAGTAGTTTGCATGTTGTCTTCCATTAAACCGTGAGCTCCTTGAAAACAGAGGCTGTCTTTTACCTTTCTTTGTATCCCTAGAGCTTAGCACAGGGACTAAATTAATTTTATTATTATTTATAATTTATAAAATAATATAAAATACAATTTATTATCAATTTAATATTAATAAATGTTTACTGACTGACAGTAATTTGTAAAAAGTATTCCATCGTTGATTCCTCTTCATAACTATCTATAGAAATGGTGAATCAAGTTAGTCAATGTGGGAAGTTGATTAGATCCCCCAAATACACACATACACACACACACACGCACACACACACACACACACACACACACACACATATGCATCTGTCTATGTAGTTATATAGTTATAGTATTATCATTAGACTAGTGTACTCCCTGAAGGCACTTTGCCTAGGCCCTCTCCTGATCCCCATTTCTAGAAGGAAATACAGCAGGAAAAGGCAGGCAGTGAATGGAAGATTGTGAAATACCAATCGATTGACACCCAGATCATGCTTCTCCCACAATATGGGGGAAAAAATAGCTCTTCAGGTTGAAGTGAAATGGCAGTCCAAGTACACATCACTTCTGTGCTGGCTGCATAAATAATACAAGCCCTGCTTCAGCTTCCAAATGACTCCAGATGTGTTCCCTTCACATTGCCAAAGAGAAAATAACTTTGAGCTAGTGTCATTTCAGTGGAGAGCTAACTTAGTGATTTTCATCTGGATGAAATAAGGGGAAAAGTATCAGGACTTGTCTATTACCCAGGCAGGTGAGATAGGAATAGAAACATCCATTCTGTCAAATTGGATGCCCTCCTGCGTTAGCACTCTTAGACTCTGGTTTAACATCAAGATGTCTCAGGCTTTAAATGAAATGTCAAATATAATTTGGCTCTGGATCCCCGAGATATATGATTGCCCTTGGAGAAAACTTGATAACTCAGCGTTCTTTGTGTCAAATGTGTATCTACCTGATAGGGTACTCTATAAAACCAATGCTATACTTGCCCCCAGCTACATAAAAACCCTCAGCCAGCCTGACATGCAGGGCCAGGCGATTTACTCAAGTGGGCAGCACATTTCTCGGAGAAAATTTTTGTGTCCAAATAGCCTCCCTTCATAGTTCACTTTGAAAATTCAATCTCTCCTAGAAAATGGCAAGCCATCATTAGAATGCTGGCAAGGTTCTTTTCTATGGCAGAACTCGGGATGTGTGGATATCCTGTGAGATCCATTCCACTTTGGGCCTATTCTCTAACACCAGGCACCCCTTCCACACATTCAGAGATTTCCTCCTCTGCTGGCCTTGGTTCTCATGTTTTGGCGTTTTTTGTTTTTTAGGGGGTGATGAGAATTGGACACCACATTCTCTTTTTTGTTTGTTTTTAAAGAAATGGCAGCCTACTTTTTTTTATAAGCTCTAGAATCAACATTAGTTAGGAACACGTTATTTTTATGCTAATGGAAAGGGATCTTTGCAAAGACTTAAAAACTTTGCATAGAAGAGCTGAGCTGGCAGGTCTTATACATAGGCTGACTCATTACCTGCCTACTTATTGAAAATTGAGGTACTGTCAAGTTCCCATCCTGAATTATTCTTTCCTTTGACATGTCTGAAATGTTGCCATTACTGCCCTCCATCTGATCAAAATATTATATCTATAAGAAATCTTGGCTAAAATATATCTAGCCCAACAATTTGTGTATGGAATGAATGAACAAATTCTGGCATAGGACATCATAGAGTATTATTACAGAATTATAAATGACAAATATGAGGAATTCAGAGAAAGATAGGAAGACGTATAAATTGATACAGAGTAAAGGAAACAGTACCTGGAGAATAATGTGCACAATGATTACAATAATTTCAATAAGAGAACATATTTGAAATATGCCTTATATGATTTATTATAGCATTTAGACAGAAATAACCACAGGGACATTATATTGGATTAGCCATAGCATGCCTTTTGAAATAAAGAGAACAACGTAAGACAGTGACTCTAGAATGCTCATATATAACCAAATCTGGAACTTTCCCTAAGAATACATAGTCCTACATATCATTAATTAAAGGTCAATGAAGGAGTCATGATTTTAGAGGTTCATCTTAAAAAAGAAAAATTTTCAGATATTCATTTACTTTTATCTGGTAGTTTATGGATAAACATTAATCCAATATTGGTCACTGACACCTTAGCATAGGTTATTTGTTTTGTTTTGGTTTGGTTTAGTTTGGTTTGGTTTGGTTTGGTTTTTTTAATGATCTCTAGATATCTTGGGAAACAGAGAGCAAGGGCCCTGAGAGATAATGAGAATAGAGGAGTAGATTCCAAATAGGACAATGACCAAGGAAAAGACTTGGGAGCCAGGAGGGATTTGGATAATACCAAAATCCTCACACTTTCAGTGTGCAATAAAAGAAGTGAGGTTAATATGTATCAAAAGAAAACCAATAGGGGGCAGCTAGGTGGCACAGTGGATAGAGGACCAGCCCTCGAGTCAGGAGGACCTGAGTTCAAATCCAGCCTCAGACACATGATACTTACCAGCTGCATGACTCTAGGCAAGTCACTTAACCCCGATTGCCTCACCAAAAAGAAAAAAGAAAAAAGAAAGAAAGAAAGAAAAGAAAAGAAAAAGAAAAGAAAAAGGAAAAGGAAAAAAGAAAACAAATGAGCAAAAAGGAGACTAAAGGTTAAACAGAGAAAGCTTTGAAGAGATTATCCAAGAGATATAGCAAGCTATAGTCAGAGGGATGTATCTTAATATTTCTTGTGTATAAATGAATTTAAAACATCAATTGGCATATTTACCATCAGTTTCATCAAGAATTTACTAAGTGGTGTTTTTATTGTTCGGTGTTTTCAGTCTTGTCTGACTCTATGACCCCATTTGGGGTTTTCTTGGCAAAGATGCTGGAGTGGTTTGCCATTTCCTCCTCCAGCTCATTTTACAGATAAGGAAAATGAGGCAAACAGAGTGAAGTGACTTACCCAGGGTGACACAGGTAGTAAATGTCTGATGCCAGATTAGAACTCAGGAAGATAAGTCTTCCTGACTCTAGGCATGGTGCTTTATGCACTACGGTGTCACCTCGCTGCCTTACTGAGCATTAAGCCTGTATGTTTTTTTGTGCAACCATCCTCCCAAAGTAGAGCTGCCCTCTATGGCAGCCCTGACAGATTGCCATCTAAACTCTCCTTGACCACTTTCCTTGCTAGAGAGCTCACTTCTAAGACACCCTGTTTCATGATTGTACTTCTCTAATTACTATAAACTTCTCTCAGATGATCAGCCAAACTCTGAACCTATTCAACTCTCAATTAAATTCACTTTAATTCAGCAAATATTTCAGTCACCTACTATGTGCTGAGCACTGGTAGGTGCTAAAGGAGATATAAAATATAAATAAAAAATAATCTCTCTTTTTCTGGAGCTTATGACTAAGAATAGTGATGACACATGTTCAAGTAACTATAACATTCAATAATGCATGATAAGTACATTAGAGTGCTCTAAAATATATCCTACATTTGAAGTCTAAGAGTGAGGAGTATTATTAAATAAGGAAATCAAAGGAAAAAGGAAAAAAAGGAAAGAAAACTTTATGGCCCAAGTGGCATTTGATTTGGGTCAAACCTCTTCTAGGTCTCAACACCTTATCCCTTCTCCCCCTACCCCCTAACCAAGGTGACCTTAGAACCTTGGTTGTTTTTGCTATTGTGAAATTTGGAGAACTTTTGACCCATCCTTCTAACTCTAGTCTAGGGGAGATGCATTGTCATGATATCTCTCTGAGGTTGTGCTGGTGCCGCCTGAACCATTGGGCCAGGTGGTCAGAGCAACTACATCAAAAGCATTAATTTGCTGGGCCTACAATGTCTGTATTTTGGGGAAGGAAGTCTTGCTGCTACTGATCTAGTCCTCACGTCCTTTTGCTTTCCCAAGAGTTTCATTTTCTGATTTTTGACCATGGAAGCACCAACACTACCAAGCTAGATGATCAGGAGCTCCCCACTGCAGAAAGAGATCAAGGAAACTCCAATGTGACTTCCTTTAGAGGTTCTCAATCTTCAAATGATCCTTAGCTTCAAAGATTTGGGGCTCTAAGTTCTAAAAGTTCTACAGATTCTTCTTAGCTTTTAGGTCACTTTGTCTTCCTGTCTTCAAATGAACAAACCAAAATAATAATAATAATAATAACAAAAAAACAACTATGTTCCAGGCACTGTGTCAGATGCTAGAGATGCAAAGAATGAAAATGAAATTGTCTCTACCCTCAAAGAGCTTACATTCTACTGGAGGAAAACAATATGAAGCCAGATAATTAAACAGGAGATAGATAGATAGATAGGTAGATACATACATACATACATACATACATAGATATAATTTCAGTGGAGGGAGTACTAACAAAACAGAAAGAAATAACTAAGGCTTCGAGTAGAAGAGTAGCACTTAAGATGAACCTTGAAAAAAGGTAGGGATTCCAAGGAGAAGAGGTGAGAAGAGAGAGAATTGTAGGCATAGGGAACAGCTTTCAGAAAGATATATAGATATATAAGATATGTCCTTTATGGGGAAGTTTCAATTGTAGTTCAGGTAAGGCTGTCAGTTTTCCAAGCAAAGAAGGTCATGCTGAGTGACCTTTTTCATTAAAAAACATTCTAAATATTCCCATCAACACTACCTACACCCAGCTCCAAATGGCTCTCAGTTGGCAAATTTAATTTATATGTAAAGTCCTGCCCCTTTTGTTTGTGAATATTTTGGATGCTGAAAGGTACAGAAAAATACTATTTATGTAAGGAATGCTGATAAAAATCAGCTTGAGGAGAAATAGCCTTTCAGAGAAAAAGTTGAAGAGAGAGACACAAATTGCTCTGGGGACCTAAAAGAAAATTGTCCTTCAGACAAATGTGCTGAGAGGAATTGTGTAAAGGCAGAGCACTGATGGAGCTAAAGATGTATGTAGGCCATTGAGGTCCATCAGCTCATTTGCATGGAATTGTTTGGGGTTTTCCAAGATATATATTAAACTATAAATTAAATAACTGTTTGGAAACTATGGGAAGATTATGTAAGAACTGTTGGGTGACAGTGAATGTGAATTTTTTGAGTTTCACATCACATTAGAGATAGGTCACTGCTTAGCAGGAGACCCTCAATTGAGGCATTAAAATCCAGAAAAGAATGGCAGATGTTGTTTTACTGGGAGCCATGCTGATTGGGATAGAAGCATTACTTCACTGAGGAGCTGATTAAAGGTAGGTTTGCCCTCTAGAACCATCTAAACCTCTCAGGGGTTTTCCAGTGTTGCTCTTTATTGCTTTCTATGGTTGAGAAGGAGAAAGAGGGGAGCAGGATTTGCATCTGCTTTGCTATGAGAAACAAGTTTGTCCAAAAGCAGAGTTGTGAGGAACAAAAAGGGATCAGATAGAAGAGAAGTGGTTTTGTCCAGCAGGTGATATGTGGTAGAATGTTCTTTAAAGAGACCAAAAATAGGAGCAGCTAGGTGGCACAGTGGATAGAGCACTGGCCCTGGAGTCAGGAGGACCTGAGTTCAAATCCAGCCTCAGACACATAACACTTGTTTCTGTGTGACCCTGGGCAAGTCACTTAACCCCAATTGCCTCACAAAAAAAAAAAAGAGAGAGAGAGAGAAAGAGACCAAAACTATCAGGACCTGTTGTACAAAGTAATGAGTTGTGCAGAATAATGAGGCACATGGGTTTTTACCTACTTATGTCCCTCCCTACTGGTTTTTATATGTGTATATCCACTCTCCTTCATAATACTTTTTGCCCTGGTGAGTGTGATCCAGGTTTATGAGTGCACTGTTTTATAATTTATTCCTCCCTTGTCTTCTATTAAATAAATGTTATAGAAAATTTATATAGTACTTTATATAAATCATCTCATTTAAGCCTTATAAAATCCCTGTGAGGTATGTACTACAGATATTATTTTCATCATTTTACAGATGAAAAACCGAGATTTAGACGTGTTGAATGACTTACCCAGAATGACATAGGTAGTGTCAAAGGCAGATCTGAACCTTTCTTTTCTGACATTTTAGTCACTATACCATACTTCTTGAGGAATGATGATGATGATGATGATGAAAGCAACAGTCATGTGATTTAACCAAACTAATTCAACACATATCATCTACTATGTGCCAGACACTGAGTTTGCAATGGGGATACAGGTACAAAGAATGAAACAATCTTTTCTTGTAAGAAGTTTACATTCTAATGACTGCAGTAGGGAGTTGGTTTTCAGTTTTGTTAGTGGATTTGAATCTATTCAATTCAGAATTGGCCCACCCTTTAAATAAGGGATATATCAATACAATGGGGCACAATTATGGCACAGGGTTTAGAGTATAAATGGTGGAACTCTACCACAGACAGTACTGGGCAGGGGAAAACATGTCTGGAGCATCCTATAGAACATGAATTTTTAAAACATTTTGGACATGGACCTCTGTGGCATTCATTTATGGAACCTTATCAGAATAATGTTTTTATGATACATAAATACATAGGACTTCACAGAAAACCAACTATACTGAAATAGTTATCAAAACATTAAAAAAAAAGTTTGTGGTCCCCAGGTAATGAACCCATTGCTAGCAAGAAGAATAGTAACTTGACTAGCTAAAATTACTGCTATAAAATAAACACACTACCCATATTCCCAACTCTTCACTCTCTTCTCTGATGGGCAAAGGAGGAGCAAGAAGCATTCTTCTGCTCTGCCTTCAGCTATTTTCATTTCATTGGCAGCTTCCTGTAAGGAGCAGCCCTTCTTCTTTCCTGTGGCCACAGAGGGACAGTCAGACTCAGATTTCCATAGGTCTCTCTGGGAAGCTCTATGGTCTCATGTATAAGAATGTCCAATTGGCCTACAACAGGTATTGATTTGTAAACTAATTCCATTGTCTGCTGGAATACTTATGTACTAACAAATCCAATTGAATACATGAACATAAAGGTTTAAAAGTTAACAGTATTATTAATAGATCTGCCTGTATGCCTACACTATTTAAGATTATTTTTTAAGAATTACAGGTTTATTTTATGGAAGTCATTTTCAATGAATATGCATCTTTGTATTAAGTCAGAATATTTTCCTAAAAGTCTAGGTATCTCCAAATTAAATTGAAATGTCTATTGTTCTCTCTCTTGAGCAAAGTTGTCTGTTTATCAAGTGTGGTTCAGTCTACCACAGCATAGTATCAATCACTTGCTTTAAAAGTACTGAGAATTGCTGTCTGGGAAAGGAGAGTAATTTTGCCCAAATTATCCCTTTTCTAGAGCATAGATATTAATACTGCAGTGCCTTTCCCCCATTAATACATTTTGCACACTACTGTCAGACTCTCTCTCTAAAATGCTACTTCTATCATTTCTTTGTTCAAAAAATCATCAGTGGCTTCCAGCTGCCAAAAGGATAATATTTACCATGTTGGCTAGATTTCTTAGTTTTGCATCCTCTACAACCTTAACAAGAAAGGCAGCTATGCCTTTATATGAGTAAATGATTAAAAAAAAATTAATGGTACAGAACCAAGTATAGAATCCTGGGACAATGTATTAGTGATCTCCTTCCAAGTTCACATCTAACAATAAATCACTTTCATGGAGATCTAGACATTCACACATGTCTAAATTGACCTAGCTATGTTCTTTCCTCACCCACATTGCTCTATTTTGACCTCAAGAATAATCTGAGTGATTCTGTCAATGATTTCGCTAAAATCTAGGTAAACAGTATCTGCACCTACTAGTCTAGTTGTTGTTTGTCCTTTGTTCTTGAGGAGGACCATGACATCAGGGAGGTTACACCATGACATGCAAGTGAATTGAATTTAAGTGAGGGAGAGCTGTGCAAAGTCACCAATCTCTCTTTCTCCTCCAGAGCCATCTGGGTTCAGTAGCAAGGTATAGATCAGGATCACTGGACATAGCCCTGGATGCCAGGAGATCTAGCCCTTTTTAAGCTAAAGTCTTTACCAAGTCTCAGTTTGACTGAGGCAAGACCCATTCAGTGATTAAGGCTAGGTAAGAAATGAAGCAGAGAATGGTCTCTATTACTTAGTAAAAAAAAAAAAAAGTTCAATCTGGGAGGGGAAAACCCTCAGGCTTTCTGCTCAAAAACAGAAACTATTGCTATTTATATTCACTCTGAGCCAATCAGGTCTCAAACAATGACCAAGTGGGGCTTGGCCTGGTGCCTATTGTTGGCCAATCAATAAGAGCCAGAGTGATTTGGATTTAAGGCAAGGTCTTTAAGAAAAAAAATCTAGCCCATAAAGCCCAAGATATCTTGGGAGTTTTCAGCAATCAAAACTAGTCTAGTAATCCTTTCAAGAAAGAAAATTATTTGTTGATTTCATTTAATTGAAAATTTTATAATGGAAATAAAAGGGAAAATTAGATTTACTTGCTATGTCCCTTGGTATTTAAAGTCCTCCACAGTCTGACCCCAAATATTGCTCTAAATTTTTATTACCTGTTATTACCCAACATAAGCCCTCCATATTAGTCTATTTACTGTCCCCAGAACATGCTTGTCTATATCCACCTCCTCACCATTGCTATTTTCTCCATCTGTCATGGCTTGTCTTTTTTCCATGTAGCCAATGTTTACACATGCTTCAAAGAACACCTCAAAAGCCCCATTTTTTATGAAGCTTTCCTTGGTTACTTTAGCCCATGCTAATATCTCTCCCTCTTCTGAACTCTTATAGTGCTTGTTTTCTGTACTTCTCACTTAGCACTTGAATATTTGTATTATGTAAATTTTGTGTTTATTTATCTTATCTCTGGCAACATAGCACAATGGAGAGAGAGCTGGTCATAGAATTAAGATTTTTGTTCAAGACTTGTGTGACCATTGGTGAGTTATTTAACCATTCTGTCTCTAAAACTGTAAGAGCGCTAAGCTGAGAGTCAGTGGACCCAAAATCAAATCCTGACTTTGCCATTTTCTACCTGTATGACTAAATAAAACACTTAATCTCTCTGGTACTCAGGGACCCCATCTGTAAAATGGGAGACTTGGATTAGTTGACCTCTAAGGTTCCTTCCAGCTTTAGGTCTATATACTCATTAATATTAATTAATATCAGAGATATTAATCTCTGACAAAAGACTGATATTCATGAGACATACGAATTTGATATGAATTGTATTTGATATGAATATGTAAGTCCAAGAACTATTCCTTATAGATAAAAGATCAAAGAATATGAACATATAGTTTTTGAAAGAGTTGCCAGTTAACATGGCATGTTGGATTTGTTTTTTTTGGGGGGGGAGTTGTAAATCACTAAAAGTAAGAAAAATTTATTATGCAGTTGTTGAGTTGTGTCTGATTCTTCATGATTCTATTGACGATAGCATGCCAGGCCCCTCTATCCTCCACTGTTTCTCAAAGTCTGTCCAAGTTCATATTCATTATTTACATGACACTATCTATCCATTCCATCCTCTGCTGTCTCCTTTTCTTTTTGCCTTTAAGTTTTCCCAACATCAAGGTCTTTTCTAGTAAGTCCTGTCTTCTCATTATGTGGCCAAAGTATTTAAGCTTCAGCTTCATATTTGACTCTCCAGTGAAAGGTTTTGTTTTGCCTTCCTTCCCTCCCACCCTCACCTCCCCTTTCTCTCTCTCTCTCTTTCTCTCTCTCTTTCTCTTTCTCTTTCTCTTTCTTCCTCTCCCCACCCCGCGAGTTTTCTTCCACAAAATGACTAATATGGAAATGTTTTAAATGATTGCACATGTATAACCTATATCAGATTGTTTACCATCTGAGGGGGGAGGTGAAGGAGGGAGGGATAGAATTTGGAACTTCAACCTTTAAAAAAATTGTTAAAAAATGTTTTTAAAGGGCAACTAGGTGGTGCAGTGGATAGAACACCAGTCCTGGAGTCAGGAGGACCCAAGTTCAAATCTGGCCTTAGACACTGACTATGTGACTCTGAGCAAGTCACTTAACCCCAATTGCCTCTCAAAAAAAAAAAAGAATAAACCTAGAGAAGCCCATGTTTAAAGCCATGATTCTCATGCAGGGATTATAAAAGAAAAAGTGCTAAATACTTATTTGTTCCATGTCAGTATGTCAAATGAACTAATCCTTTTGGGGCAGCTAGGTGGCGCAGTGGATAGAGCTCTGGCCTTGGAGTCAAGAGAACCTGGATTCAAATGTGACCTCAGACACTCGACACTTACTAGCTGCGTGGCCCTGGGCAAGTCACTTAACCCCGATTGCCAAAGCAAAAAAAAAAAAAAAAGTTTTTATGTGTAAAAAAGGAAAAAAAATATTATTAGAAAAAAGAAAAGAAAAGAAAAGAAAGAAATATCCACACAGAGGCCCTAGAGTGATGGTAGTGTTCTTCATCATTATTGGCTCTTGCTATGGCCTGATTATTACTCCAGGATCAAACACAAAATCCTTTGTCTTTTAAAGCCCTTTACAACCCAGTGCCTTTCTACTTTTTCAGTCTTCTTACATGTTACTCCTTTCCATGAATTCAAAGATCTATTTATATTGAACAACCTGTTCAAATCTGCCTTTCTCTTTTAATCTCCTACTTTATTTTTTTAAATAAGTTTTTATTTGTCTTTTGTTTTCTTTTTTTTTTAACATCATCATTGTTTTCTCCAGTATTCCTTCCCTTCCCAGAGAGTCATGTGACAGAGTATTGCTTAAGGACAAAAGAAAAGAAGAAGAAAGGGGTGGGGGGGATTAACTCAATCAGTCAATAGACTGAAAAAGTCCAAAAAAAATGGAATTTGTAACATCTATGAAACTCCCACCTCCATTAAAGGGTAGGTTGGGGTGTCTTCTTTCATCTCTTCTTTCAAGTCACATTTGATTTTCATAATTTTGCCACATTCAGATTTTTTTTTTTTTTGGAGAGGCAATTGGGGTTAAGTGGCCTGCCCAGGGTCACACAGCTAGTAAGTGTCAATTGTTTAGTCTGAGACCGGATTTGAAATGGGGTCCTCCCAACTACAGGGTTGGTGCTCCATCCACTGCGCCACCTAGCTGCCCCCACATTCACTTTTGATTATTTTGTGTCTGGTTTTGTTTCCATTTACCTTTTTGTAGATATTGCGTGTGTTTTTCTTGGCTTTGTTTATTTCACTCTACACCAGTTCATGTAGATTTTTCCATGCTTCTCTGTTCACATTATTTCTTACAGCATAACAATATTCCTTCACATTAACGTACCACAATTTCTTTAGCCATTCCCCAATCAGTGGGTATCTACTTTGTTTCTGATTCTTTGCTTTCATAAAAAGTGCTGCTATACATATTTTCATGTTTATAAGGACTTTCTTCTTATCAATGGCCTCCTTGGGGTATAGATCCAGTAATAGAGTCACTGAACCCCCTACTTTCAATCAATAGTAGGTGCTAGATAAATGATTGTTCCTTTCCACTCCCTTCTCCTTTTTTCTTTGCCCCAGAGTCTTCTCAACAGGGCTCATATTATCCCAAGATCCAAGCCACTCACCTCTTGTCTAGGCATTTCAGGGCCTTCTACAGTGCTACTGCAGCCACTCCCTACTGTACTCACTTCCCATGCCTTCCATTGCTACCTCTTGCCCCATCACTAGATGCCGGTCATACTTCCACTTGGCTCTGCTTCCTCTGAGAAATGTCTCATGAACTTCCCATGAGAAAACATCACCACCTGCCAAGAGGCTGGGCCTCAAGTGAGAGCCTTGCACAGTCTAATCACGTGCTTGACTATGTCAGTGTAGAATTATGTTGTCTAGGATGGGGATAGACTGGCTTACGTACCACATAATGTATCTCACTGAATATATTGTACACCCTCATTCCTCTATAACTAGATAGCTTAGATAGAATATTTTTTCATCTTCGTATCATCCGTGCTTAGCACACTGCTTTGCACATAGAGCAGCCCAGCAGAGGTGACTCTAAGAGAATAAGACATAGAGGAAGTAGGTTTTTTATGGGCAGGGGAGGCGAAGATGGAAAGAGGTAGGATACAGTATGAGACAATACATCTGAGTGGCAAGTGATTGGGACAATCCAGATGAGCAAGGAGAAGGGGCACTAAAAAGAAGATGAAACAGCCCATAGCAGGAAAAGGAGGTGAACAAACTTGGGGTATTTCACAATTTTGCTCTAAGGGTGAAATTTCAAATACTCTATAGGCCAAAGGAGAGAGATATTTTTCGGCTGGGTACTTTTTTATTGCTCCCAAAGTCAGACCACGTGGTCAGACCCTCACGTTCCACCCCAGGAATACCCTGAAGAGGCCACATTAGTGTCATGTCATATTGGTTGACTGACCAACACCTTAGTAGGTTTAGCTACAATTAATGGTTCCTTTTGTCTGCTTGGTCATTCACTTGGGAATCACAAAGAAAGGAAATTGGTTATTTTGTTTGTTTGTTTGTTTTTGTTTTTCTGTTTGGCTTTTCTTCTCCACCAATTCCCTTCTAGCTCATTATCCCACATCTAGTGCTCAGAGCCTGAAGGTTCAAATGATCCTTTTATTAAAATCATATTCCAAATATATTTCATGTATAAGCAGTTCCTAAGTCAATTTCTAAACCAGTTCTGGAAGATAAAAACAAATAATAACCATTGATAAGGAGGTTCCTTGTTGCATGAGCTCCGAGCCAAAAAAAATTTTTTTTAAATATTTTTCATTCTTTTCTTGTTTAAAAGGCCCAAATCTGGGTCCCAGATCAATCCACCTGGGGTAAATTTCACTCAAACTACTCTAGGTCTGCACTGTAACTTCCTTGCTTGCAACACTCCAGGCTGGTGTTATGGAGTGTATTTGTAGCAGGTATGGGAAGATGGAGATGGGAAAGGGAAAGAACACACACCTCCCCAGTTCTTCCAGTAACCTGACCCACCTGCATTTCCCAGAAACTAGAAGATTTTTACAAATGTTAAAAGTTAATAATTCTCAAGATTGATCATCACATTTAACTTTCTGTATAAAATCATCATGAGCTTTCTTGGTCAGAGAAGAACCAAAGATGAAAACAAACAAAAAAACACTAGACTTAGAGAGAAGACCCAGCCAGAATCCTATTCCAAGCTATATCCCTTTGTGTGACTTCAGTAAAGTAATTTGATTTCTGTAAATCTGTTTTCTTTCTTAAAGGAGGATGTATACATTCCAAAATATTCACAGCAATACAATTTGTGATAACAAAAGAAATCTATAAATATAGTGGACACCTATTAATTAGATAAAAGCTTAATTTTAATGTATGAATAGAATTGACTGTTACATCAAAACAAATGATAAGTATGAGTAATTCAAAGAAATATGGGAAAACTTATGCATGAACTGATGTAAAGTAAAGTAAGCTGAACCAAGAAAATATGCAGGCTGATTCTACAATAATATAAACAAAAAGCACTAAGATGAAGCTAAATTCTACATAGTTATATAAATAATCTTGCCTCTGGGGAAAAGATGAAGGAATGCTCCCTTTTCATTTCTTTGGAAAGGTGATGGACTATGGGTGTGGTATGTTGAATCTACTGTCAGACTCAGTCATTATTTTGATTAGTTTTTATTAATTGTTTTTCTTTGAGGAAAAGTATCACTGAGTGGGTTCAGGAATGTGGGGGATATCCCCAGGAATAGCTATGACATAAAAATAAAAAGCATTAATAAAATTCTAAAATAAAAATGTCATTGGACTAGATTATCTCTAAGGCCTCTTTCTTTTTTCTTTTTTTTAAAATATATTTTTGTTCTGTTAAATAGTTCCCAATTACATTTTTTTTAAATTAACATTCATTTTTTAAAATTTCATGTTTAAAATTCTCTCCTTTCTTCCTAGCCTTCCCTCATCCTTTGAGAATGCAAGCAATATATCTATTATATATGTGAAGTCATGCAAAACATATATCCATATTAGCCATGTTGCAAACACACACATACACACACACACACACACTCCACACACAAAAAGGGTGAAAAAAGCATGCTTCAGTCTGTTCTCAGAGATCACTAGTTCTCTCTCTGGGGGTGGATAGCATTTTTCATAATGACTCCTTGGAAACTGTCTTGGATCATTGTCTTAATCAAAGTAGCTAAGTCTTTCATAGTTGATGATCATTACAATATTGCTGTTACTGTGTACAATGTTCTCCTGGTTCTACTCACTTCACTTTACATCAGTTCACATAAGTCTTCCCAAGTTTTCCTGAAGCCATCTTGCTTGTTATTTCTTATAGCACAATAGTATTCTGTCATAATCATATGCCACAACTTGTTCAGTCATTCTCCAATTGATGGGCATCCCCTTGATTTCCAATTCTTTGCCACCACAAAAAGAGCTGCTATAAATAACTTTTTGTACAAACAGGTTCTTTTCCCTCTTCTTTAAACTCTTTGGGATACAGACCTACTAGTGGTACTTCTGGGTCAAAGGTGTGCATAGTTTTATAGCCCTTTGGGCATAGTTCTGAATTGTTCTCCAGAATAGTTGAAGTAGTTCACAATTCCACCAATAGAGCATTAATATCCCAGTTTTTCCACATCCTCTCCGACATTTATAATTTTCCTTTTCTGTCACATTACCTAATCTGACAAGTATGAAGTGGTATATCAGTGTTGTTTTAATTTGCATTTCTCTAATCAATAGTGATTTAGAGCATTTTTTCATGTTTTCACTATTGTTAGGTTTGGGTTCTTCTTCTGAACTGCCTGTTCATATTCTTTAACCACTTACCAATTGGTGAATGGCTCATGTTTTTATAAATTTGGCTCAGTTCCCTACATCTTTAAGAAATGAAATAAGGTCTCTTTCTAGTTTTAATATTCCATGATCTTGATCAAGAGAAGACAGAAGTGGTAGAAGGCTGGCATTATTAAGCCTTCTAGATAGTAACAATGACGTGAAATTACCAAAGGAGATTATAACATATGAATGGAATGGAATGTCATTGTTCCCATAAGAAATGATAAAGAGATAGTTTCAGAGAACTGTAGGAAGACTGCTTCAAACAGATGCAGAGTGAAGTAAGTAGAACCAGGAGTACAATTATATAATAACATGGTAAAGACTAATAATTTTGGAAGACTTAATACTGATAAATAAAATGATCAGCCATATGACCAGAGGACTGATGATAAAGTATGCTAACCACCTCCTGACAGAGATCATGAACTCAAAGTACATAACAAAGCATATTTTTTGACATGACTCATGCAGGTTTTTGTTTGTTTTTTGTTTGTTGTCTTGTTTTTGTTTTGTTTTTGTTTTTTGCTTTTTTTTTGGCTAAACTCCATATATTTGTTAAAAAGGTTTTGTTTTTCTTTTTTTCCTCAAAAAATGGGATTGGGAAGGGTAGAGAAAATAAAAAGTTTGTTAATAAAAAAATAAAAGTTTAAATTAAAAAGAGAGAGAGTTTAGATTTTGTCCAGCAGGATTGCTGTCCTTTTTTATTTTTGATGAAGTAGAAGAGACAATATTGTCTAATGGAAAAAAGCCTAGGCTGGGGCTCAGGAGAGCTGGATTCTAGCCTTGCTTCTCCCACTAAGAATCTGAATGATGTTAGGCAAGTTAACCTCTCAAGATGTGAGCTCCCTGCTTCACAGAGGTGTCATCCTAATATAATCAGATAATAAATGAGGAACTTCTTTCAAAATCATTATTCATTGAAGGGAGAATGGATAGTATCCATCCCTGGTTTAGGGATCAAGCTAGCTCAAAGCGGGGGGGGGAATTGGATCCAATTACTGAACAAAGGAGCAAAGGTCTGGAAGTGGCTCCATTCCCAGAAAATAAGGAACAGTTGGTGCAACAGTTGGAACAACAGGGGTGTTGGCACAAGCTCACATCTGCCTAGTGAAGTATGGGTCAGCTCTGGCTGAAGCTAGAAGTTATTCTTGTAGGGAAAGTAGGGGAGGTGAGAGGGCCAGGGGAACCCCCTGCTCTGTTCCTCATATCATTTCATCATCTTACAAATTATCCCACAGAGGTAGTGTGCGTAGGGTCAGCCCTTGGCAATACTGTAAAATGTATGAGGTGTGTCTTCAGCTTCTCATGTTCCTTCTCCCTTCTCCCTTCTCTCATTGTGTGCCACCTCTTCCGTCAGGAACCTCTGCTGTTCCAATGGTGGCCCCTGGCTGCCCAAGGTCCCTCGTTATGGCCCCCTGCCCAGGCCTACCTATCTAGAGCCTCATATTATGGTCATTTCACTCATCCCCACATTTCCTTTGTGCCCTGGGCCAGTGTGGTGAGCGGAAGCAGCATTGACCTGGAAGACAGAGGGCCTGGGTTGGAATCTTGACCCCAGTCAAGTTATCAGTTGTATGATTTGGGTCAAGTTACATCAACTCTCTCAACCGTAAATTTTTTCATCTATAAAATGAAAGAGTTGAAGTAGAAACTATTTAAGATCCCTTCCAGCCATATGTAAGTCCTATGATCCAACTCAGCTTTCATTCAGCTAGATCAGATAGTCACTCACACCAAGACATTCATAGCTGAGAATCAGCTTACTGAGTAGCCAGAGGTACATGCATCTCAGCAGAGGACTCAGAGACCCTCTAACCAAGGAAATGTAGGAATGAGTCTCTGGTGATGTAATTTCAGGATTAAATTGAATTTGAAATCCCTGGACTTCATGATATACAACACATCAGCAACAAAATGGGGCTGATTTTTTTTTCAAGGAGAGAAAAATGAAAGACTTTTCTCTGAGCACCTCAAGGACAGCCATGCATAGGGGCAGTCATGCCAGTGCACTCCAAATATCCCCATAAAGCCAAATACATGTATGTGTATATATGTGTATATAGATACATACACATATATACACATGCATACACACACACACACACACACACACACACACATACACACGTTTCCTGAATATCAAATGATCAGGGAGCTGCTGGTCGTCTTCCTATTTCCATTGATTTTTAAGTACCCCACCCTTACCCTACCCGCCTCAGAGAAATGTGCTTTAGGCCACAAGTCCAGCCTAACCTTGGGAACTCTGTCTAATGTGGTGATGAGCACACAGCCTTAGTCCTCTCCTTTTACTTCCTGGCCCCAATTTAGTTACACTTTGAAAAGAAAATAGTATCATGGGCAGTAATGCATAGAGTATAAGGGGGAATCGTCTAACATCAACAACAGGTTCCCTCCAAGTCTAAGATTCCCGTAGAAAAATACTAGTAAATGATGCAGATGATGACACCACAGTCAGTGTCCACAAGGGTGGGCAGAAGAAGTCACAATGATAAACTTTTAAGAATCTATCCTGTTTATTTCATTTAAAAATATTCAGTAATAAACTCTTCATCAAACTAAGATTTAGTGTCTCTGACTGGCCTTTTGAGAGACTCTCAGCTTTTTGGATGAATCCTTCCCCCAAGAGAGAACATCTGCCATTTACAACATACAGAAATCAGCAGTGACCTGAGCCCCCATAAAATAGCCAGAGAACCTGGCAATTTTCCCAGACTGCTGAGTGAAACATGTCTCTCCCTAGTGGAGACCCAAAGGTACATTCCCTGCCCAAGATCTACATACTGAGGATGACATTCACATCAAATGTGAGGAGTGAAATTAAAATCCACTGGCCCTGAAAAGCTTACTACTCTAATTCTACTGTTCAGCTTGTTACTGTTGTTTGTTTTGCCTTTCTTTTATCACACTGGCTGGCACATAGTAGGCACTTAGTAAATGCTTCTTGCCTTGTTGACCTACTCTGCCTCACCTGACTTGAGTTTTTGTTTCTTTAATGGCAACCTCTAATCCAGGTTTCAAAGAAAAGATGAAGGTTTCCCTGGATTTTAAAATATATAGTACATCATAAGCCCTGTTGGGGGGGAAAAGACTCGCTGCTTATAATTAAGGGTATATATTGATAAAAAGCTTTATTTTGTCCATAGTTAAAACCCATGGCATAGAAAACCATTAGTTGTCTCCTAGGAAAGGGAAATCTCTTTAAGGAGAGCATGCTTCTGAATAGAATTCATTCCTCCTATTTCTCAGAATTAGTCATAGCATTCAAAGCACTTAGTTATTCTGGGTTCTCTAAAGGTTAGCCAATGGCCTTGGAGGCACTTTATTGTGTTCCAGGAGATGGAATAGAGACTTTCTAATCTACTACTATGGTACTGACCTTGAGGTCCAAAATAGGACATACTCTGTTTTGTCTTTCAGCTGGCCTTGCACAAGAACTGTGGCAAGGGAGGAGGGAGGTCAAATGTAGATGGTGGACGTGACTACTCATTTACCTGGAAATTAAGACTATCTCTAAGATGACATTACTTGAGTCAAGACCCCAAGTCTTTATTCTACTGATGTGCTGTATCTGGAAGTCCCCAGCACTGATACTACCCTTATCCTCTCTTTCTCCCTCCCCCACACAAAAACAAAACAAACGAAAAAAACACTGGTTCCTTTATAGTGCAAGGAATACAGTTGGGCGACCTCCTTCTCTTGCTTCTTAGATTGAGTCACAGGATCTTGTGGTCAGGTGATCAGAATGACTTATTTTCTTCTTAACAGGCTGTATAACGTGAGATTGTTACCACTGAAAGGGAGCCTAGAGTTCAAGTCATTCTTATTTTATAGATGAGAAAACTGAGGCTGAGAGAGGTCCATTATCTTGCACAAGGTCAGCCAGGGAGTTAGAGAGAAACAGGTGGATGTTCCTTCCCTTATCTTGCTGTCTCCATGACCATCGTTATCAACAAACATATGAGCATCTACTTTGTACCAGAACTGTGTTAAAATGCAAAGCCTTACAAAGAGGAATAATACACAGTCTCTGTCCTCAAGAGGCCATCTTTCTAATTAGGAGATAGGCTATGAAAATAAAAAGACAAATAATGCCTTAAAGTAGCTTACATGCAAAGCTAAATGAGCAGTACAGACCATAAGTGTTACATTACAGTTAGGTCAGAGGAGTTTGAACTCCCTGGGGTATAGGGCAGCTAAGGAAGGCTCTGTGGGGAAGGTGGGACTTGATATGGGTATTTAAAATCAGGTTTTAGTCTGATTAAGCCAATAGAAGAGGAAAGGCCATTCCAAGTATGGGATAATGGTGGGATAAAGGCTGGGAGGCTGGAATGTACATTATATATGAAATTGAAAAGGAATCAGAGGAATGAAAGCCAGAAAGTTCCTCGAGGGCAGGAGCTATCTTTTGCCACTCTTTGTATCCCTAGTGCTTAGCACAGTGCTTGACACATAGTAGGTGCTTAATAAATGTTAATTGATTACTTGATTAATGGGGTACTCTCAGTTGAAAGTTCTTCTGGTTCTAGGTGGCTTGTGAAAGCAATGAATTTCCTCAGAGGACCCTGAAGGGCCCTACTAAGACAGACTCAATCTTGCATTAATGAAGGGAGAACAGAGAAATGGCAGATTTCATTGCTCACCAAGCAACCCCAACAGAGAATAGAGGATCCATAATGATGACAAACAAATGGCAGCAACAGGTCAGTTGCCTGGCTAAAGTCTGCCAGGAGCTGATGGGGAAGAAGCAATAGGACATCCCCCAAAGCCAACCTCAGGTATTTACTAGCTCTATGGCCCTAAGAGAGTCACTTAAACTGTCTAGGATTCAGTTTTCTCATCAGTGAAATGAGAGGTTGGGTTTAATGACTTCTGTGATCCTGTGCAGCTGTAAATCTGTGATCAGATGATTCCGGTGTTATGGTGAGATGTTCTGGGCCAGCTTAACAGTTACCTTGAAGTCACCTATTCCCATTTACCCTTTAAACTGTTCAATTACTTCTTTTGCTCTTTTCCCTCATACAGCATGAGGAAGGACTACAGATGGGGAAACAGAATGAAAAAGGACCCAAGTATCACCCCACCCCCTCCCAATGCTGTCTCATATACTGAATGAACAATTGTCAGGTTAGTATGAAGACAAGATTACCAGCACAGAAAACTACAATTCTTAACTATCTGTTTGTTGTTGTTTTTGTTCATAATGTCTGACTCTTCTTAACCCAATCTGGGGTTTTCTTGGCAAAGATACTGGAGTGGTTTGCCATTCCCTTCTCTAGCTCATTTTACAGATGAGGAAACTGAGGCAAACATGGTTAAGTGACTTGCCCAGGGTCACACAGCTAGTTAAGTGTCTGAGGTCAAATTTGAGCTCAGGTCTTCCTGATTTTAGGCACAGTCTTCAATTCACTGTGCCACCTAGCTTCCCCAATATTATCTGTTTGGTGGCAGAAAAATGGTCATTGCATTTTTTTTTCTTTTTGACATAGGGAATGCCATTGTAAAACAAGCTTCCATTTCAATGTAAAATGGGCAGTCACATTTAATCCTCATGTTTTGCTTTTCTTTACCCCAGGTCTTATGCAAGACCAACCAAAAGACTATCTATCTATCTATCTATCTATCTATCTATCTTTCTTTCTATCTACCGATCCCCTGTCACAAATCAGCAAGGCCAACAACAAACTAGCAGAATTGAAATCTCTCTCTTTCCCTTTCCTTGTACCAAAACAAATTACCCCTGAAGCTGGTTATCAAAGCATCATGATTATGTATTTTCTATATATTTTACATACCTGTGAGAAAAGATTCCTATTAAGAAGCCCACCTAATTCACAAAAATACACTTTCTCTATGCTTTAAATGATGCTTCTCTTTGTCTGTACTTGTAATTTAATCTCCAAAATAAAGATTTTTTAATTGACTCATAAATCGCAATAAAGGAGGTTTTCATGCTGTGACACAGCTCCATGATGGCAGGGACAATGTTTTTGCTTTTCCTGGTAGCCTCAAAGCTTAACACAGTGCCTGGCATATGGTAAGTACTTAATCAATGCTGACTGACTGATGGATGAGTGCGTGAATGTGATGCAAGACAAAATCCCGTGTGTTGTGTAAAGGTCTGACCATGAGCAGTGGGGTAAGTTTGGCAGGCAAGGTGCAAAGGAGAGAAGATAGGAGGCAGAGGGAGAGAAAGAGAGAGAGAGAGAATGAATTCAATTCAACAAGTATTTACCTGGCAAGGTTCATGATATTTAGATTTGGATTAAATATGCAATGCAGGTTAAGTAAATTGAGCTGCTAAGGTCACTAATACAACAATGGGGAGCAGAGCATGCCATTTAAATCATGTTTGTTGTTGCTGAAAACCAAAAACACCAGAAAATCTGGTGCCATTCCCTCCCCTCAATGATAGTGTAATATAAAAAGTCAAACATTAAAAAACACACACAAAGAAATTTCCTAAGGACTGTAAGACATGTGCCCTGTATATCCAAAGTCCTTCACTATGTCATTCCACGTAAGCCTGTCCTCTTTGTCAGTAGTCCATGATACAGTTCTTTTAATCTGTCTTCTTTCTCATCAAAACTGATGAGTCCTAAGGACCATTCTTTCAGAGTTTTGGGAATAGGTGAGCTACTAAGGCAACCTATTTTATGCTATGTGACAACCTAATAATGCATTAATCCTGCTCCAGAAATAACTTGTATTTTAACAGAGCTCTTTAGTGCCTTTAGTGTAGGAGCTGTTTTGGTTTTATTTCTTTATGTCCCCAATGGTAATATTTCAGGCATATAGTACATACTTAACAAATGCTTGTTGAGTTACATATTTGAAAGATACAAAGAAAAGCAAAAACATTGTCCTTGCCATTGTGGAGCTGTGTCACAGCATGAAAACCTCCTTTATTGCAACTGATGAGTCAGTTAAAAAAACTTTATTTTGTAGATTAAAATACAAGCATAGACAAAGAGAAGCATCATTTAAAGCATAGAGAAAGTGTGTTTTTGTGAATCAGGTAGGCTTCTTAATAGGAATCATTTTCCACAGGTATGTAAAATATACAGAAAATGCAAATAATGATAAGAATGTCATACACTATGAAGACCAGGGTAAGTAGAACTCAGCAAGCAAGAATTTATTAAGTTTGGAAGATATTTTGGAGCAGAAAAGATTTCTGTTGCTGTTCAGTTGTTTTCAGTCATGTCCAAATCTTTGTGACTCCTTTTGGGGTTTTCTTGGCAAAGATACTGGAGTAGTTTGCCATTTCCTTCTCTAGTTCATTTATAGATGAGGAAGGAGGCAAACAAGGTTAAATGACTTGCCCAGAGTCACACAGCTAGTAATGTCTGAGGCCAGATTTGAACTCACGAAGAAGAGTCTTCCTGACACCAGGTAGTTGTCCAGCAGGTAGAAAAAGTAGAAAAGATTTCTCGCACTCTGCAAATGTCTATAAAAATATGTCTGCTTTATTTCCTTTTTTATTATGGACAGTTGCATTAAAAATAATTTCTGATGTGTTGATCAGTTCTAAATGAGCTCAAACTATTTTTTTCAAAGAACCAAACATAGATCGGCCACTGGACAAACTTTACTCCTTCCTATCATATTCCAAGTTCCACATTCCACCCACTGGATTCTATTTCCCATGTTGTGTCAGTTCCCTTTCATCACTTGGCTTTGAGCTGTTCTGATGTCTTGTTCTGAAGGTCAATTTCCTGACAACCTCATCACTGCCAATCTAACACACACACACACACACACACTCCCTACAATGGATTCATATGAATCAACTATACATAATAACCTCTCCTCATAATAGGCAGGATCCACTCGGCAGCAATTTATTGAAGGGGCTTTTCCTGGCGATCACCTTTCCCATTTTGGCACTTTCTCCCAGTCAGGGCCAGTTATTAGCTAAGATCACAGTGTTTGCCCACTATACACTCTCTTTGAAAAGCAAAGATGTTTTGAAATAGAGCCGTGAACAGAAATGAAAGTGAAATTGCACTGCTGACAAGAAAGTCACACTCTCCTGGGTTTGTGAAAAGTGAACCATTCCATGGGTGTGCCTCCATTTTTCTGTTTGCTTATTTTTGTTTCCCTAAAGAAAAGAAGCTCTTTCAAAGTATGGAAATAAATGAAATACAATTTTTTCTTGTTTACACATGTTACTGAGGATGTAGTACATAGCCCACTGACTCCTGGGAGCCCTGGACAACATCCTCTCTTGCCATTGAGGTGGTACACTAGAAAGAACATTGAACTAGGAGTTAAGAGACCTAGTAGTTCTGTTCCCACTTTGACATTGGGAGGCAGTGGTTACAGTGAGGAAAGCCCCAGATTTGGAGTCACAGGACATAGATCGAAATTCCAGCTTTCTCATTGATTAGCTAAGTGACAAATCACTGAAAACCTATCTGAGCCTCAGCATATACAGTCATAATATTGAATATTACAATTTATTGTAATTATTTGTATAATATTACCAATACTATGTGTATTATTATTGAATTGAGATGAAAGAGAGATGATTTCTGAGTTCTCTTCTTGTTTCTTTATCCACGTCATGACCACTAATTCTAATGGCACCACGAGGCTTGGACCTGGGCCCTATTCTCTTTTCCCTCTATCCTATTTCATTTAGTGAGCTCATCTGCTTCCAAGGGTTCAATTGTCATCTCTATGCAAATGATTTTGAGGCAGCTAAGTGGCACAGAGGATAGAGGGCTGAACTCTGAGTCAGAAAGATCAGAGTTCAAATCCTGCCTCAGATACTTATGGACTGTATAACCCTGGGCAAGTCACTTAACCTCTGCTTCCCATAGTTTTCTCAACTAAAATGGGAGTAATAATAGCACCTATCTAAAAAGGCTTTTGTGAGGATCAAGCGGTTCCTCAGTACTTGAATTCCTTCTTTTGGGTTGCTTGCAGTATTTTTTCTTTGATGTGGAAGTTCTGAATTTCGGCAATAATGTTACTTTGAGTTTTCATTTGGGGATTTCTTTCAGGAGGTGACTGATGGATTTTTACTATTCCTACTTCACCCTCTGGTTCTAAGAGATTAGATGAGTTTTCTTTTAACTTGTCTTGCAACAGAATATTGAGCCTTTTTTTTTATGGTGTTCAGATACTTCAATGATTTTTAAGGTGTTTTTTTTTTAATCTTCAATCTGTTTTCCAGATTAGTTGCTTTTGATACAAAATACCTTATATTTTCCTATATATTTTCAGTCTTTTGACTTTGTTTTATATTTCTCATTGGCTCATGGAGTAATTGGTGTGAGAAATGAAAGAGTTAAGTTTCCACATAAGTAGATAAGAAATCAGCACAGACAGGCTAACTTCTCTATGAGGGGGGGGAGTGATAACACAATTCTAGGCACATAATGTATGTTAGGGGTGGGGCATATAAGGAAGATTGTAACCCAGAATGATTAGGACCAATCCTGATCCAGAACGGAGGAGTTAGGCAATTACTAACTATAAAGATTGCTCTGGCTTCTTTTACTGCCAGCATTTTCTCCCCTTCCAAGAAGGTGTGCCTGCTTCTTGCAAGAATCGAAATGGCGCACTTCAACCTCTTTTTAATAAAGTCTTTGAGACACCAGTCTTCAGAACTGAGTCTGGGGTCATCTTTATAACAATTTGGGAAATCATCCAGAATCCAAGCGACCACCAAGAAAGGTGAGATCTAAGTGGGCTAGGAAGAGCACTCCCATTGATTTTAACGGTCCTGGTACTTAGGTTTCGCTTTCCTCGGGGCTCATGAAATCCCAAAGACAAGCAGCAATTGCTGCAGAGAGAGGTTGAACATGTGCCAAAAAAAATAAATAAATAAAAGGAAAATGGCGGAGGATCACTCAAGTCAATATACATCAAACAAAGGCAGGAAGAAATTAGTGGCAAAAATCTGCCTTTGTTGATCTGGGAATCCCTTATCTCTGGGAGTCATTTTGTTCTGGGTTAACTAAGAGTTGGTTAATACACTTGACTTAGAGAACCTTATTCTGGGAGTCATTTTGTCTGGGTTAACTGAACTTTAGTTAATAGACGACTTAGAGAACCTTATTCTGGGAGTCATTTTGTTTGGGTTAACTGAGCTTTGGTTAATAGACTTGACTTAGAGAACCTTAATCTCTCTGGGAGTCATTTTGTCTGGGTTAACTAAGTGCTAGTTAATAGACCTGACTTAGAGATGGGAGGGAAGAATTCAAAGGAAAAGGCACCGGGGAAGGGACTCGAGGAACCCCTTCCAGAGATACCCCAAAGTAGCCCGCTGGGGAGAACGCTAGCTAGCAAATTGAGGCAGTGGGACTACCCAGGAAAATCTTTTGCAACTGAAGGAAAAAGGGAGGAAAAACCTCAGGACCCATTCAAACGGGGTCTTGGACAAAATGAGTTTCTTTTGACCAGTCAAGGTTAGGATTGGAGTTGCACGCACGTGCTGTCTGTCTGTCTGTGGATGTTTTGTGACTGCCAGAGAAATTTTTGGGTAACTTTTGAGGTCTGAGATTGGAGAAGGAACAGTGGGAAAGAGCTCCCATCTCAGGCTTTCAGGGGGAGATTGAGATTAGGGTCAAGAAGGTGCAACTAGCAGCCTTTGCTGATGAGGATTTGGGGCATGCAGCCCAAGATGGCTAGGGCTGAGAGAAAAAGAAAAAAAAAAAAAGGGCTGAGAAGAATGTGAATTCAGGTTTAATGGGATCCCAAGACTAAGAATTTGAGTTGTCTTTGTGTCCCTCCCACCAATATATTTGGGGTAATGTGTTAAGAGTTGGGGGAAAAAATAAGGGTTTTTCTATCTTTTAATGTGATAAGATTTCAGTGAATTGTTTAGAATGCATAGTAAAGTTGTAAAAGTGGTTTGGGAAGAGGGAGGGGGAGAGGGAGTGTCCTATTCAATTCTTATCCCCCTTCAGATTTGCAAAAGAAAGATGCCTAGTCTTGGTGAGTGTAATTTGTGTGGGGGTCTTAAGTTCCCCACCCTTGGATGGGGATACCCCCTGAATAGCTTCAGATAGTTTAAGTAAGTTGAGAAGGTGTGAGGAAGTGGTCTGTTTTAAGTAGAAGGATTTGAGAAATGAAAATTTTGTAGCTTGATTTGAAAACCAATAAAGTGATAGACAGTTAAGCCCTGTTCAAATTGCTGAAGCCTGAGATTTTCAGAAGGGTGACTATCTGATAAGCTTCTGAGAGGGAACTTTTTCTTTGTTCCTTTAAGGAAGTAGGAAAGAAAAGGAGAGAGAATTATTTAGAGCAGGAATTGTCACCATGAGTCTTTTTAATGGAATATATAAATTTGTGGAGAATATTTCCTTTTAAAGGGACAAGAGTATTGGATTTAAAACAAAAATGTTTTTAAATGTTTATCATTAGTGATTATAAATTTGGATCTGATTGGGTTTAAGTTTACTGTTCTATTAAAAAAATGGTTGTTATGAGATGTGGCATTATTATTAGTTAATGTAATTGTTAAAAGTACTAAGACTAATAAGAGCAATCATTTCTATATGTGATAATATGGAAAAGCAATTGATGTTATCTGAAGTTTATTGCTTACGTTATTACTGTATTTCTAAATTGTATTATATTTCTAAAACTCTTAGATTGTAAAATTTGAGGGACCATTGTGAGGTAGAAATGGGTTTTTTAGTGATAAAAATGAGATAATTTGAATATCTAGTGAGGTATATTTGGTTATAAGCAATAATGATATTGATATTTAATATGATAGCAGATTTTCATTTGAAATCTTGACTATTATAAAAAATATGTGTTGGTTTAAAGTTATAATTCCAACATATTAATGATGAGATGAATGATTCTCTGTGCAAAGTGATTTGGGAGTGCATTCATCTAAAGTGATAATGGGTTGTTTCAAAGTTTATTACAATTGTGGAAATAATTGTATAATGTATGCCCTGTGGTACAAACATTTTATTGTGAAAAACTTATTGATCTGTATTGATTTGGAATTAATGAAATATTCTCTCATATATCAGGACCTCAATTAGGAAAAAAAAAAATTAACCCAGGCCGTCTTTAGGCTAAAGACTGGGTTTGTTGGGGGTGGGCTGTATGGGCCAGGCTCTTAAGGGGCAGACTGGTGGGTCTGGGAAATCTAGGATCGCATCCACCAGATTCCTTGATTGGGAGTGTCATTGAGATTGAATCTGAATGTGGCCCGAGGCTATCAGACCAGTAAAAAGACAATGATGGGCTAGCATAGATAATAGAAAAAAAAAAAAGCCAGTCTGTTGGGGTGGGAGTGGTCCCAGGAGACTGTTGACCTGGTGGAAGGGGTTCAGAAAAAAAGGAAGTTTTTTTTTTATTTCTGATAATAAATAATTGGGTCTGTTTCAAGTTTTTAATATACTGCTTACATAGTGCTAATTTTCTTATATGATGTAATCTGGTAAGCAATTGTATTAGTTATGTTGTTGGAAGGGCAATTTATTTTATGATCTGGAATGTTAGATTAAGAACAATGCCTTCAGAGAAAAGAGAAAAAGGAATGAATGCTGTTGGGGCATTCTACATGATCCTATTTTGTAACATTTCCTTTTAAGTATTGTAATTTAAGAAATGAGAACTTCCAAGTTTTGTCTATGTTTAAAGGGGAGTTTTAGCTGGGATTATTTGGTTAGCTATTTGGAGTTATTGTTTAAATCAAGTACTAGGAAAAAGATTTTGTGTGTGTGTGTGTGTGTGTGTGTGTGTGTGTGTGTGTGTGTGTGAAAAGAAACTTGGTAATTATGCAAAAAAAGAGATTTTGTAAAATCTCATAATTCTTATACAGATACCTTTTGATTAGAGAATTTAGGAAACAAGGAATTTTATGGTAATTAGGAAATTGTAAGCTGTTTTGAAGAAAGGGAGATACTTTTATGAAAAAAAATGTTTTGATGAAATCTTTGATATTCCTTTAGAGGGCCTATTAAATTTCTATTTGTAGGAAAATTATGTCCAAACCTACTATGAACTTTTAAGAGTTTCATTCCTGGGTTTGTTGTGTCCTTGGATTGGACTTAACAGGGTGCTCTTAGAGAAATAGTCTCAATGGAAGCAGCATCAGAGATGTAAGGCCAGTGATTAATACTAAAGCATCTAAATTTCTGTAATAAGTTGTAAGAAGGAAAGATATTACTATTTTGATCTGGATTCATTCCATGACCTAGCAAGAGTTAAAGTTACTGTTTGAACTTATCATATATACAGAATTCAAGCTCTGAAAGTGTCTCTTTCAGATTAAGAATGGTTAGAGAAGGATGAATAAGCTTGAGAAACAGAAAGGTAAATCTACTTAGAGTAGCAACTTATGATCTTACTGGAAATTTGATTTTGCTCAGGATGTTATTAGGAACCAGAACATGTGTAGGAAGTTGTGCAAACTACTTAGAGCTCACTTTGGAGATGTTCCCTAATTAATGTGAAACTATAGTCACACCTGAAACCCTGATGAGGAGAATTTGCTATCCAAGATCTTGGGGACTGTTAATGAACTGTTGTTCTGAGTCTAACTCCAGGTGTGGTTAACAAAGAACTAATTGAGCTACTGACCCATGACGTCAGCAATCTGCAGAGACGTTTGTGAGCTGCACCTATGAGCTGCAAGAGGGTGTATTCATGGGAAGGTCAGGAGAACGACTTTTCTGCATGGCTGAGGTAGGATTCTCCTGACTCAATTTCTGCACTGTGACACCTGGCAGACTTTAAGCCTGGCTCAATGAAGTTGGTCATATATATGTAACTTCTGCCTGGAGTTGACATGAATCTAGGGAAGCATTGTTCCCTTAGTTGTTTCCTGTTCTTTCATGGCAAATTCCTATAATCATAAGTTTTGTAAGCATAAATATCAAATCTATTTTAAAAAAAAAGAAACAGATTGATGCGGGAACATATGAGGTTATTATAGTAAGATGCAAGTATAAGATTGAGTTATTTGACCTAGAACTTCAGAAATAAGTATTCAGTCTTGATATGTTACTAGTATATTCCTGTATAAGTCAGGATCCTTTAATTTCTCATAGTGGTATGAGGATAAGTAGGCCAGGAGACTGTGGAACTAGGATATTATTCTGCTACTTAGTTAATACTTAGTTAAATAAAGTTGTAAGTTGTCTCAGTTTGATACAATTAATTAATGTTAAAAGAAGAATAGCTTGTGACTTATATTGTAAATGCCTTGAAAAAAAGCATCCATTTTAATTAAGGATTATTTATTTGCACATGACTAGAAGTTGGGATTGTTTTAGTATCTGATGTGTCCTGGTTTTAAATTAACTACTATGTATTACTAATTCCTTAGTGGAATCTCATCCTCCTGATGGAGGAATATGAATAGGAATCAATACTGAAGTAATGCAAGGTATAAAACTAGAAGTAATGGAAAGTGTAAGGCTAGGTTCTAACTTTTCTAATTTGAGTTTCTTAAAATATGATAATTGGCCGAGGTTCCAATTTTGACCTTGTAATAGTGGAGACATGGGGGTTGAGTTAACTTTCATTATTTGCCCTAGTTATTGGCAAGTTAATTTAAAAATTGTGTTGAGACCAATCTTGTAGGAGAGTGGACACAAGAAGGAGGATCTCTACAAGAAGAGAGTCTGCTGGACATTGTTTGAATAGCACTTGGACTTCACCAGATGATGTCCAGAGTGTCGGATAGCTGTATGAGAAGAGATTTCTGAAGCTTTAAATGGACAAATTATCATTACTTTTGGGTCTCTATATCTGTACTTAATAAGGGGACTGCCCCCTTTGTACTTTGTCAATGCGTCGGTCAATTCCTCCCTTCCTTCTCCCATATTGTTTTAAGTTCCCAAAATCCCTTGATGAAATGTTGCCCAGCAGTACAGCCCCAGATAGAACCATCATTAAGGCATTGCAAGGTTTAACCACTTCAGGTGAGGAGTTGGCAGAGAACTCTTGGATAGATAACTGATTAAAGGGATAGTTAGAATCCTGGTTTGGCAAATGGAAAGGAATGGCCGTATCCATTCAGGAGTATTAACTGCTGTAGGATATTGTATAGTTCCATGCACTAGGGGACTGGTACAACAATTGATAGAGACATCCCTCACTAAAGATTATTCCAGTAGGACTCACCGTGGGAGTACAAAGGGCAAGGCTCTGGCAATATAAGGATGATGATACCTTATGTATCAATGAGACTTTCCCCAGTAATGGAGAATTCGAAATCATGTTAAGGAGATTAGAGGATAAGGAAATTGGGAAGGTGTGGAAACCAAATCTTTACTTTAAAAAAAAAGTAGGAATTGTGAGAAATGAAAGAGTTAAGTTTCCACATAAGTAGATAAGAAATCAGCACAGACAGGCTAACTTCTCTGTCCAAGGGGGGGAGTGATAACACAATTCTAGGCACATAATATGTGATAGGGGTGGGCCATATAAGGAAGATTGTAACCCAGAATGATTAGGACCAATCCTGATCAGAATGGAGGAGTTAGGAAATTACTAACTATAAAGATTGCTCTGGCTTCTTTTACCGCACTCATTTTCTCCCCTTCAAAGGAGGTGCGCCCGCTTCTCGTGAGAATCAAAATGGCGCACTTCAACCTCTTTAACAGAAAGTCTTTGAGACACCAGTCTTCAGAACTGAGTCTGGGGTCATTTTTATAACATTGGCTTCTATTCTATCCATCTGAATTTTCAGGGAATTTGTTGGTTGGACAAAGTTTTGTACCTCCTGTGCCAAGTTATTAATATTCTTTCTGATTCTTTCTTTGAAAATTCTCATTTCTTGTCCACTTTTCCTTAAGTGATCTTATTTTATTTACAAAAACATTTTCGAGTCTTTTTTTAATGCATTTTTTTGGGGGGGGTGAGGCAACTGGGGTTAAGTTACTTGCCCAGAGTCACATAGCTAGTGAGTGTTATGTGTCGGAGGCCAGATTTGAACTCAGGTCCTCCTGACTCCAGGAGGACTATCTACTGTACCACCTAGCTGCCCCCAAGTATTTTTTTTTAACTCATATTTCTACTTTTCTTGGAATTGTAGTTGAATTGTTGCCCAAACTCTGTTTTTCTCTAAGATTTTGCTTGTAGATGTTTTGGAGTGATTTTCTTCTCCTGGGTTTACATCCTGAGTTTCACTGTCACCATAATAGCTCTTTATAATGGATTCATTTTGTGGATTAGTTCCTGACTTTGGACTTGATATAAGGGCCGGGCTCTCTGGTGCTTCTATAGAGAAGTTATGGGGTAGTCCTATTGCTGCTTTCTTGGGATATTATCAAGTCTGCTCTGCATCTGTGACCCAGAACTGGGTAATGGGCATTAAGGTTTCCAGTTTGCACTTGACCCCATTACAGTTCCATGGGAAAGTTTGAAGGTACTCTGGTACAGATCTGGGACCTCTTCTTGTCCTGGTACTCAGCCTCTCCCTGGAAACTAGCATGCAGTATGGCCCTGGCCTTACCCTGTCTCCAGTGTCAACAGATCTCTCTGTCTGTCTCCCTATGCTAAGCTATGCTGAACAAATCATCCACCGTGACTTTTTCAGGATTTTCCAATTAGCATTTGGTCTGGTGCATTTTCTAGATATTTGGAGGAGTATTGTGGAAGGGAGCTTGCTGTACCACTCTGCATCATGGATCTGACCATCTGGAATGCATTTTCCCAAACCCTCCTTTTTTGTCCTTGATCTCCTTTCCTACTCTTCCTTCTCATCACTTTCCTCAACAATATTCCCCCCACTCTCATTTTCAGTCTCTTCTACTGGCTTCTTCCCTGCTGCACACAACCATTCTCAGGTTTCCCCAGTCATTAAAAAAAATCCTTACCAAACCCTATTAGCCCCTCAAGCTATTATCCTCTTTCCTTCCTTTCACTTTCAGAACTCCCAGAAAGAATAGCCAGCAATCAACATCTCTAATTCCTCATGACTTCACTTGATCCTCAACTACTGAAAACTAACTTCTGACCTCTCTACTTGACTCAAAAGTCCCTTTCCAAGGTCACCAATCAATGGCTTCTCAATTGCTAAATCAGATGCCTTTCTCTTAATCTTCATTTTCCTTGACCTTCAGGCAATATTTAACACTTTCTCATAGATTTTCTCTCCTCCCTTGGATTCTGTTAACATTTCTTTCTCCTTTTACTCCTCCTACCTATCTGACCCCTCCTTTTCAGTCCCTTTCAATTATTTATCATCATCCTAAATGGGGGTGACCCCCAAGATTCTGTCTCATGCCATCCTCTCTTCTCTCTATATATTTGCATCCTGAGAGATTTTATTAACTCCTCTGAGTTCAAGATGACCTCTACGCAGATGGTTTCTAAATCTACATATCCAATCCTGTCCCTCCCCATGAGATGCACAAGCTTAAAAAGCCCTGGAATGAGTCTAGATTCCTGCTTACAGACATTTTACCTATGAGACTTTGGGCAAGTAAGCCACTTAACCTTACTTAACCTCATCTGTAAAACAGGTATCATAATACTTACGCAAATCTCCTTCATAGTGCTGGTGTGAGGAAAGTACTTTATAAAACTTAAAGTACTTTGTAAATGTGAATCATTTTTAATAATAAGAATTATTTTTGTTAGTCTTGTGCTTTCATTGGAATTGGGACCTCCAATGCAGGACTTCCACTTTTCAGTAATCAATTATCTTAGAGAATTGCCTGAGGGCATGGAGATATGAAGTGGTTTTCCCATTGTCTAATTGCTAGTAAGTATCAGGTCACCCTGACTCTGACTGACATCCTGGCTCTATAAACACTATGCCACACTGAAGCTCAGAATTATTATCATTGTATGAGACTATCACATATGTTCCAGTCCCAGTTTAAATTCCTGCTAGACATATACATCTGCGAATCCTGCCAGCACACAAACTCAGTATAATACCAAATGAAACTTATCCTCTTCCCCACTTTCCCTACCCTTTCTCTAAACTTTGCTGTACTACATCATCCCAGTTAGCCAGGTTCGAAATCTCAGACTTATCTTTGAATCTTCTTTCTCCTTCAAGTCCAATCTGTTGTGAAGTCCTATTGATTCTCTTTTCACATTTTTCTTATCTGCACTCTTTTTTCCATTCATACCTCCACCACTGGAGTTCAGGACCTGATCCCCTATTGCTTGAATGATTGAAATAGGTCCATTATTGCTTTTCCTGTCTCCATTCTCTACTCTCTCATCCATCCACATTAGATGGCTTCAAGGCACTCTATTAAGTGCTAAGGAGTAAAAAGACAAAACCCAAATAGTCCTCTCAGACAGTCTGTGTTATACAAGGATCAAAAATAATGACCGTTTCTTCAGCCACATAGTGAGTAGGGTGATTTCTTTTGCTCCCATACATTAGTGGGTAGCTCCTAGGGGTTGAAATATAACAGGGATGACAGGCATTCCAGGGAAGGAAAAACTGGGACATCCAGGAACTCCTACCAATGTATACCCCAAAGGAGATTTTTTAGTCTTGGCAAGCACCCTGTCATCACTTGACATATCCACCTTTTATTCCATAGCCACTACCCTATTTGGATTCAATTTGGAATCTTTTTGGCTGCTTACAGTATTTTTTCTTTGACCTGGAAGAACTGGATTTTGGCTACAACATTCCCAAGAGCTTTAATTATCCAGCTCAGTTCTGGGTTAGAGGCTTATGCCTGGGTCAAACTGCTCTTCCTATATTGCTGAATTTCATCTCCATCCTGAGTTCAGTGACTAAAACTAGGCCTTGTCTTGTGAGGGAATTGTCTGGCCTTGTCTCCTGTTGTAGTGCAGGCCCAAGCTGCCTGGATACAAGGTTGGTTGCAGGCTTCCTATTAGGACTTCTCATACTTTAACAGATTATGGAGCATTCTCATTAATGATAAAACTACCTTCCATCTGTATAGTTCTTTATAATTAACAAAATACTTCCAAACAACAGCCTTAAAAAGCAGGACAGAGGTTATCATCCAAATTTTTTAAATGAGGAAACAGACCCAGAGAGAGATTTATCCAAAGTCACCAGCTTATAGTTGTCAGTGCCAGAAACTCCAAAAATTGTTGGAACAACTTAATTTTTAATTTTAATTTTAAATTTAAATTTAATTTAAATTCAATCATTCAAGCAATAGGGGATCAGGTCCTGAACTCTAGTGGTGGAGGTATTAAATTGTTGAATCCCTTCTACTACTCCACACTATAAGAGGTAGAAGAGACCTTTGAGGTCAACTAACCCAAAGTTTCCTTTTACAGAAAAAACAAACAAACAAACAAACAAAAAACCAGAGGCTTACAGAAATAGTGATCTACTGATGATTATTCAATGACAGGATCTAGTTCTTCTAATACCTAGCTAGTCACATCTTCTTTCCACTTGTCAAAGAGAGCTGGCTGTCACCTCAGGAAACAGAGAGGAGAGTTAAGCCTTGAATTAAGAGAGATAGATAGAGATAGGTAGAAATAGAGAGACAGAGATAAAGACAGACAGATGGAGGCAGACAGAGATAGTGTCCATGGAACAGACAGAAATGTGGTGATGGGTGAAAGTAAGAAAGGCTAGGCACCAAGCATGGGATATGCTCCTGGGAAGGGAAAGATCAAAAAAAGTAGACAGAAGCCACATTCCATTAAGTATCTGCATATCTAATTATCTAGTTGGTTGAATAAAAAGAATTTGTTTATTTAGGAGGACCAGTCATGGTGATCATTTTGTTGGCCAAGGCTGATTAATCTGGGAATAAGATATCAAAAGAGGGAGAGTAATGTAGGAACTATCAATCTATTAATCAGCCAACAAGAATTAGTAAGCAACTACAATTTGTTAGGTCCTGGGGATACAAATACAATACTAGATTTTTCCCTGTGTTCAAGGAAGGGAATTCAATTAGAGAAGTCAAAATTTCTATATAAATATATGCAAAATAAGTGCATTTATTTTGACAAAGATTGAGATGAGCAAAAATATGAATCATTAATAACAGCTATCATTTTATATAGCGCTTTACAATTTGCAAAGTGTTCTACATGCTTTATCTCATTTGATCTTTACAACAATTCTATGATATGGGTGCTATTATTATCCTCATTTTACAGATGAGGAAATTGAGGCTGGTAGAGATTAAATGATAGAGACTGCCCAACTAGTATCTGAGGCAGGATCCAAATCTATGTTTTTGTTTTTGTTTTTGTTTTATCTCCAAGCATTCTATACTATATACCTCTTAGCTGCCTAACTTCTCCTTTGGTTCCTTCATCTGCTACCCAGAATTCATTCACCTACATTCAACCATTTGATCCAAATTGTTTGTGTCCCTTACATGGAAGTTTAGAGCTCTACCTCTGTTCCACAGCTCTATTTTGATACCAATCACATTTTATAGTCAGAGTAGGAAGAAATGCAAAGGAGAAATAAACCAATAGTTTTTACTGAATAGTGAGTTGTTACCCCAATGGTTTGTATCCTTGGGTTTATCAAACTCTATGCTGCTGTGTTTAGTTGCTTCTGGATCTTGTATGCCTAATCTGTTCCATTGATCAGCTTTTCTATTTTTTTAACCAGTGCTAAATTGTTTTTATGATTATTGCTTTATAGTATAGTATGAGATGTGGTGCTGCTAGGTCCCATTCTTTCCCCCTTTTTTCATTATTAAAAGAGAAACAAACCACCCAGAACTATCGAAGGGGCTCTCCACCCCTCTCTAATGAGCCACCAGCCGCCAAACAAAGGATGCTCCCTGCTAATACACACATATTGCTGTAGTCATGGAAACACACTTAGCAACAAAGAAACCTTGACCTTTCTCCATCTGTTTAGAATCTCTACAATGACACATTAATTTCAGCATATGAAAACAGAAAAAAGAAGGGCAGAGATGCTAGATTTCATATAATTTCCAGTCACTCCTAAGCCCCCACCCCTCACCCCCTGCATCTCCCACAAACCTTGATAAAACCTGCAGATGAAGGGAAGGCAGACGAGCTGGCCCTATCTGAGTGCTCTCAGGTCCACTCTACCTACACAGCTTCTTCCTAGTATGAATGAGATGACTTGAATGTTGTTGTTTAAATAAAAAGCAGGTTTCAGAACAGACTTTGAAAAGGGCCAGAAAAGTATAAAAACCAGGGCAAAGACATAATTGGGATGGGCCAAAGGGACAGAAATAGAGAATGTCTGGTCAATTTGGACAAAGTGAAGAACTAGTAAGCTGCCCTTGCTATTCAAAGGCATTTACAAAGTCAATAATGCTATTCAATTTAATAAGTATTTACTAAGTCTGGAGGGGTGCAGGAGTGCTATCCTAAATTCAGAGGAAACATATAAGTTACTACCATCGCCTAATGAATAATACCTCAGAAAACAACAAAAATAGCTTATAAGCAAATATGACTAGCTTAAAACAACCCATTGCATTTGTGCTCAAGTATTATAATTCCCTTTTTACAGATGATTAGGCTGAGACAGTGAGGTTAAATGATTTGCCCATAGTCATATGGTAAGTGTCAGAGAACTTAAACTTTTAAGGGATAGTAAGACTAACATAGGTTATTTTTTTTGTTTGTTAAGCTTTTGGAAAATGCACGTTATACAGTGGAAAGAGCACCAGTTCTGTCATCAGAGAACTTGGGTTTCACTTCCTGCCTCTGGTTGTTATTCATTTTGTAACCTTGGGACAGTCACTTCACTACCTTGGGACTGGAGATCCAAAACAAGGGGGTTGGGCTAGAGGGTCCTTCCAAATCTAAATTTGCAATTCCTATTGTCCTTTTTGAATAACAAACCGTGGGCTTTAGGAGGCTAGACTCTAGGTTTTCCTAAATTCACTGAATGGAAGTACTCTCCTTCCCTGAGGCCTTCACTTCCATTGGATGACTTCTTCTAGAGCCTCCATTTAAGGCGGGGATTCAGGCCAGCCATGTCACATTCCTATCCCTGCTATAATCCAGACTACAGGGATTATCGTTTATTTCTGCTGGTATCTATATTATCAGAACATAGCACTGTGCCTGGCATATAATACTCACTTGGTTGACTGACTGATTGGAAAGTGTGAAACCATGGGCAGGCATAGCAGATTAAGATTTTAGTGAGGCAGGGGATGTGGACAAATAAGGACATTAATGCATTGTTGGTGGAGTTGTGAACTGGTCCAACCATTCTAGAGAACAATTTGGAACTATGCCCAAAAGGCCATAAAACTGTGCATATCATTTAACCCAGGAATACCACTACTAGGTCTATATCCCAAAGAGAAAAAAGGAAAAGGTAAAGGACCTATATGTATATATTTTTTCTTTTTGAAAATAGATTTTCATTAATAAGTGTATTAATAAGTTTATTTTTAACATTTTTTTTTTTAGGCAATTGGGGTTAAGTAACTTGCCCAGGGACACACAGCTAGTAAGTGTCAAGTGTTTCGTCTGAGGCCGGATTTGAACTCAGGTACTCCTGACTTCAGAGCCAGTGCTATTTTTAACACTTTTTAAAATTTTTATTTCTGAATTCTTACCCTCCTTCCAATCTTCCTCCCACCCATTGAGAAGGCAAGTAATATGATATCAATTATACATGTGAAATCATGTAACACATTTCCATATTATCCATGTTACAAAAAAAACAAAACAAAACAAAAAACAGTGAAAAAATTATACTTCAATCTGTACTCAGAGTTCACTAGTTTGTTCTCTGGAAGTGGATAGCATTTTGCATCATGAGTCCTTTGGAAATGTCTTGGATAAACATCTTGATCAGAGTAGTTGTCTTTAACAGTTAATCATCATTACAATATTGCTGTTACTGTGTACAATGTTCTCCTGGTTCTGCTTACTTCACTTACAAAAACTTTTAGCAACTCTTTTTGTGGTGGCAAAGAACTGGAAATTGAGGGGATGCTCATGAATTGGGGAATGGCTGAATAAATTGTGATATATAGTTGTGATGGAATACTATTGTGCTGTAAGAAATGATGAGGGGGATGGTTTCAGAAAAACCTGGCATGACCTATATGAACTGATACAGAGTGAAGAGAGCAGAACCAGGAGATCATTTACAATAACAGCAATATTGTAATGATGATTAACTATGAAAGACTCTCTGATCAATATAATGATCCAAGATAATTCCAAAGAATTCATGATGATAAATGCCAGCTACCTCCAGAGTGATGAACTCTGAGTGCAAGTTTAAGTATAATTTTTTCTTTTTCTTTTTATTGCTTTTTTTTTTGCAACATGGCTAATATGGAAATATGTTTTGTATGACTTCACATGTATAATTGATATCACATTACTTGCCTTCACAATGGGTGGAGGAGGGACTGGAGGAATGGAGAGAATTTGGAACTCAAAACTTTTTTGAAACGAATGTTAAAGATAAATAAATATGAAGATTTTTTTTTTTATTTTATTGGGGAAGGAGCACTTGAGCTAGGCCTTGAAGCTATAAAGAATCAAAAAAGAATACAGTGATTGTGTAAACAAAAGCAGTGGTGATTGCTAGATTTTCCATTTTTCCATTCAAAACTGTTGTTAGGAGAAAAACAATTATACTGGCCATAGAGTGGACAAAAAGAAAAAAAGGATTCTGTTTTTAGTCAGATAAAAGTAGCATTGAGTAGATATAAGGAAATTATATTTCCATAGGATTATCAATATAGTAAAAAATGTCATTTTAAAAAATCCCTGATGGTTGGATAATAGCATTGACTAGTGTGCAAATGAGAAATTCTTTTGTCCTTTTTGCAAAATTGTATCCCAAATTTATTGTTTATGAAACATTCACATTTTTTAAAAGATCATATATAAAACCATAAACTTCAAGATTTTTTTTTAATACATTCTTCAAAAAAAGTGTATACTAACAAAGAGTAGTGATATTTGCTTCCATGCCTCCTTTTGGTGTCTTTTTAAATTAGATTCATTCTGAGGTATGGATGATACTTACCTTGCTGAAAATGAGATTACAAGGCAACATTCTGCTCTACTGGATAGAATATATGTTTTGTTTTGTACTGAACAAAAAATAAGTAAAGTGGGATCTTAAAGTCTCTGTGTCTTTCAGTCCTTTGTCAGATGGTAAGATGTCTCCATTGTTGAATATCACTTACAAAAGCATGCTTGTTTCCTACTGATACCCTTGTCAAGGATGCCCTCAATGTATGTCTAAATTATCCTCGTAGAGCTTTTGTAGAGATAGGAGAGTAAGCATATAAGCCAGTGGCTACTGACATTCTCTTGGTTATGCTTTGTGGATATTAATAAGGTTTAAGAGATTTTCCAGACTTTTGGTATGTTCCTTTCCCTTGCATACCTTTGTATTCCCAGGTTAACAAAGAGCTCCTTATATAATAAGTGTTTAATGAATACACTTCATTCATTCATTCACCTCCAATCCTTTGTTCTCAATATCCATTGATTGCTCTTCATAAGAGTTGATAAATGAATTTATATGCTAAATTGGTGTTGTGTTTGGCCACCATCTCTCTCTCTCTCTCTCTCTCTCTCTCAGCAATCAAATCAAATGGTTTTGTGTGAAGCAATTTTTAGGTCGTTTTGATTTCCTTTTTTGGAGGGAGCTAATGACTAATTTTTGCATAAAATTATTGTAATTAGTGCCAGTGTCATTTTTCACAGCCATTTCCCATTTTCCATTGTCAATTACTTATTCAAAAATTCAGAATGTAACATTTTTCTCATCATTATTCTTTTTTCTAGTTTTTCACTAATGCTGATATTTGCTCTAATAAATCAGTGGCCTAATGGTACACAGAAAGCAGTTTCGAGGATAACTCCCATATTAACAGTAAGTTTTTCCATCACTGTATTTAAAATATAATAATTTATTTTTGAAATGTTATTTGCTCCTTCAAATGTCCCTTGAAATAATGTTTCTTGTTGCCTTTTATGCATATGATAAAAATCAACTCCACCAATTCCTTTTTGCATCTATAAGAAGTACTTATCAGTTAGCCTTCCCTTTAGCAGCAACTTTCTTCTTTCTATAGCTTTGCTTTTAGCAAGAATGACATTATTGATGTTATTTAGCTCTTCCAATAGTATGCCAATTAGAAATAGTCACTGGACATAAATATCATATTTAGAGCACCAACAGTCAAGTTAAAGCTCATAGATAACCTAAAAACTGTCTAAATCCTCTACCCTCTCTCTCTACCCCTCTGTCTCCCACCAAAATAGAAGCAAAATAGAAGCACAAGACCAAGGTCTATTCTGTACTCTTCTGTTTCATGAATTGCCAAGGCTAAATAATTCATCACCAAGTGGCCAGCCTGCTGGTGATAAGCCTCTCCATATTTAGTTAAGCTGGTCCTCAGCATATTGGTCTGCTGCCCAGACCCTACTCAAATCCTTTCCAGCACAGTAGAAACTGCCAGGGTTCACACTAACCTTTGAAAACCCAGGGCCAACTTCATACCACAATGACATATCAGAGTAGTATTTTGTGTTGGGTGAACAAATTGTGCTGTATACATGCGATAGAATATTTCACTGCAAGAAATGATGAGTATGAAGGATTCAGAGAAACTTGGGAAGACTTGTATGAGTTGACACAAATAACAGAACCAGGAGAACAATTCACAAGATAACCACAATAATGTAAAGGAAAATGACGGTGAAAAACTTAAATTCTAACCAATACAGTGTCCAGTTGTGACTTCAGAAAACAAATGGCAAAGCACATTTTCCACCTTTTGGCAAAAAGCTGGCAGAAATAGCGGTGCAGAAATAGGCTTAAAAGTTTAGAGATGGCCAATGTATTAATTTGTTTTGCTTATATGCAGTTATTTTTTGTAAGCAAGGGTTCTAACAGGGTGGGGATTGAGGGGGAAGGGACCAGTGGGTCACTAGGAAGTGACAGCGCTAAACAAAAAGAAAAGAATATTAAATAAAACATTAAAAAAAGGGAAGACAACAAAGATATGATAACTGTCTTCAAGTATGAGAGGCTATTAACAGAAGAAATAAAGTTGTTCTGCTCAGTTCTAGAGGGCACAACTAAGAGCAATACGTAAAAGAAGCAATTTGGATTTGATATAGAAAGAAACTTTCTATCCAAAAGGGAGAGATAGGGACTTCTTCCTCTAAAGGAAAGAACACATCAGGCATGCTGTACAGGGGATTCTTTTTCAAGTACAGTTTAAACAAGAGGTGTCAAGCTTATAGCCCAGAGATGTAAATGGTTTGTGAAACTTCTGAGTGGGTGGGGCTGGAATCAGGTTAAAATGTAATTGACATATTTAACAAAATAAATAAAATACAATATGGTATAGATAATGTTAATTTCTGATTTTCTAAGTGGCAGAGATCAGTTTCTTTTTTTTTTTTAGTTTGACACCACTGATTAAATTATATGATTTCTGAGGTCTCATGCAGCTCTGTGATTCTGTGAGGTCACAAGGAAGAATAAGAAGAACTACTTTGGATAGAAATTGTGTTGTGTGATAAAATAACCAGAGAATATGACCTTGAAGGAAGGAACAAAATCAAGAGAAGGACCAGGTTTAGCTCCTGGGTCAGAGGTCCTTGTCTGCAGAAAGAAAATGGACTAGGGATCAGATGCCAGGTATTGTAGCTACAACTGTTACACTACAGAAATGTGCCTAGGTAACTCCTAAAGTCTCTGAGTCTGTTTATTCCTTTTCTATGCATAGTAATATTCTTGAATCCCTCTTAGAATCCCACATTTTCATAAAAATTCTGCTCAAGAAACACCTTATATTTAAAGACTTTCCTGAATCTCCCAGCTGCTAATAGACACTACCACCACCCCTCACACACAAAAACTATTTTGTTTTTTTGGTCTTCTTTCTTTTCTTTTCTTTTCTTTTTTTTTTTTTAATATGTATCCCTGGCTAAATAACATACTAATGTTATTATGCTCTCCTGGTGAGCAGAATTATCATTCCCTCCCAGAGTTGGAAATCTCTGGGAGGTAGTTTTCTTTACAAACTCCTATTTTCCTTCATATAAATAATGGGAAGGAAAGTAGAAGGTTAGTCAGTGAAGCACAGCCTCCCTTAAGTCAAACTGCTGATTCTTTTTTTTTTTCTTTCTTTTTTTTGCCTAGAGAGATAGCCCAGAATAAGTCTCTCTGTTCTAGGTAATTATATATTTTTCAAAAAATCAGTAATTCTCTTCCCACAGATCTGAGCCCCCAGCTATAAAAGTACCCTGGAAAAGTGTAACACAGTTGCAAGATCTATTTCTCTCTCAGTGAAACGACTCCTTTATTGACTCTGCTGCAATTGCACAATGAATACCTAGGCTAACAAAGCAAGGGTTAACCACATTTATCATAATAAGCTGCTTAAAAGACAAGTTAGCAGAACAATAAGCATTTTTTTCCCTTAAGAAACAGAGAGAAGTTCCAGGAAATAGGTACATAGCTTCTTGAAGGAGGAGGGAAATAAGAGAAAGAGGAAGAAAATTCACCAGCTCTGGTCTTAATAATTGTAACAGCTCCAGGAATGCAGCATCTGCCCACATACTTTGAGCACATAACCCCAGTGTTAGAGTCCTGGCATCTAGTACTTAGCACAATGCCTAGAACTTGGTAGGAACTTAATACATGCTGGTTGACTGATTGATAGTCATGGCAGCTGCTTCCTTCCCAAACTCTTTGGCTTACCTTGAACCCCTGGTCACTATCACCCTGCTCTGTAACTAACCTTTGAGTAACTTTATCTCTCTCCTTCTCCTTTAAAGTCCAGAACCTGTTAGTTATATGGTCTGAGTAACTCTTCCACAATGCTAAAATGGGGAGATAGAAATATATATAAATATATATACACATATGTATACTTATACACAGAAATACAGATGTAGATATACATATATATAAATACAAACACATATATACATATGCACAACTCTCTAGATTCACATATGTGGACATTTATACACATACGCTCATAGAAATATAGACACAAATACATATTATATGCAATATACGTATTACGTATACACATGTATTATGTGTGTATATTTTGTCTCCTAAAGAATGTAAGCTCTTTGAGGGCAGAATTGTTTCATTTTTTCCTTCCTATTCCCTATGCCTAGCACATAATGAGATGTAATTAAATGCTTGGTTTTTGATTAACTGAAAGATTTAGTTGCAATTTAGGTGTGATTCCTTGGGAATCAGAGGAATGGACTAAATGACCTTCAAAAGTCCCTTCCAGCCTCATCCTCTTATGAGTCAGTTCCTCAAGGAGACTTGCACATTGTATTCAGCAGCTGCAAAAAGCAGTAGGATGTGGCTACAAGAGGTTAATACAAGTCAGAGCAAGGGCCCTTTAGAGTTTTCTGCTTTTAATTTCTCTTTAATGACTTGTTGGCCAGGGGATTCTCACACTGTCTTATTTAACAGCTTTTCCTGCACAATAAACTGTGCAAGGCACCCACTCTCCTGCCCACAAACCGAACAATTAAGGGATCGTTTATCCTACACAGCCTGACAGAAACAGGAGACTGAGGAGGGCCAAGAGGAGTCTAGATTTATTAAAGTAATAAATAACCTGGAAGACCCCACCAGAGCCTCTGCCTCTCCTATCTTATTTACTTTCTTTGTGCGGCTTTCTGAGATTGGGAGACGGCGGGATTTAATTGCTTGGAAAGGATGCTGTCTAAGAATGGCACAGAGCTCCCATCTTAGAAGCAATAAAATAAAGCAAGGGAGGCTGAGGAACTTAATAACCGCTCTTGCTGCCAGCTCGGCTGGGTGTCAGGAAGCCAGGGTTTATGATATGCATCTGTGTGGATAAGTACCCACGAGTGGAACCCTATATAGACATTGGGCAGGACCCAACATTGGCTGGGATGGTCAGGGAGAGGCCACCTGTGGGTAAACTTGGAACATCTTGTCAATTGCTCCATCTTCCCTTTTTTGTAATAAGGTTTAGATCTTTGAGTGCATTTGGGACATAAAAATCCCAAAATAACAATGATACCTTGAGTTTATATATGGAACTTTAAACTTTCTCAAGTTTTTTCACATACAAAATATCTTTTGATCTATGCAGGGTGTTTTCCCCCCTTATTATTAAAAAAAAAAAAATTCCACACCTGTATTTGTCTTCAGAGTTGGGTAAATACAGCCATTTGTTCCTGTCTCTCTAGACTCTCTGGTGCTTTTATCAGCTTTTCTTGACCCTCTTCCCCTGCGGTACCTTTTTCAAAACCTTCTCTGCTCAGAGACATGCCCCTGCCTCTCACCTACTCACAGCCCTCTAGGATTTACAGTTCAGTTTCAGTCGATTTTTTTTTTAGTTGTGTCTGATTCCTTGTGAGCCCCTGGATCATAGCACACCAATGCTGTCCATGGGGTATTCTTGGTAAAGATACTAAAGTGGTTTGCTATTTCCTTCTCCAGTAGCTTAAGGTAAACAGAGGCTAAGTGACTTGCCCAGGGTCACACAGCCAGTAAGTTTCTGAAGCCAGATTTGAACCCAGGTCTTCTTAACTCCAGGCCCAGCACTCTACCCACTAGAACATCTGGCTACCTCTTGCAGTTCAGTTCCCTTCCTTAATTGGCAAGTTTTTCTTGAAGACAAAGTATTAGGATATAAACAGTACTTTTCTGCACAGGTCATTTGTACATGGTGACAGCAAGTCACCTATCCAGAATGTAGCCAGGAACTAGGAAGGAAGCAAAGAAAGGTGCCACAGTAGGTTTACAAAGGATTTTACAACAACAACCCAATAACATAGGTAGTCCATATATTATTATCCCCATTTTACAGACAGGGAAACTAAGGCTTATGGAAGTTAAGGGACTTGCCTAAAGTTATTTAGCTAAAAAACAGCAATGACAGGACTGGAACCTGGGACTCTCAATCCAAGCCCAGTATTCTTGCTACTATATGACTGCTAAAATCCATGCACTAAAATTTAGGAGCTTAATTCATTGGTGCTCAGTAGCTCCTCACTAAGAGCTTATTTACTCTCGTTTTACACATCATTCTAATAACCTTGGTGCTCTAGTTCCAACCTTCAGCAGATTAGAAGCAGCAAGTTAGAAAAGGTAAGGAGGACCACCAGAGGCAGGTATACTGATAGCAATAAGAAGTGAATAAGAGAGAAAAAAACATTGAAGCATAAGAGCACCAATCCAGAAGTAAAGCAGCCTGCGCTCATTTAGCATGAGGGACCTTTAGCATAACAGCCCCTAAAGACATCACTTGTATCACAGCCCAATATAATACTTGAAAATGGTGACCCTGACATATCAAAAACAAAAGGTTGAAGTATGCTTAGTATCTATTTAAGAAAGCTAAGACATGGGTAATAGATATCAAAAAATGATTCCAAAAAGTTTTATTCTATGAATAAACCCTTAGCTATTTGAAAAATATAATTATCTGCATGACTCATTCCCCAGTGATTTCTGAAAGCCAAGATATTGCTGTATACATATTCGATATTCTTTTCTTACCACCATGCAAAGCAAAAATTATCACAAACATATCATCAATTACTTATGTGTGTTCCCTCGTAAGCATAACAAACAGCTCAATAAACTCGAACTTTCATTCTTTTCCATTTTCTTGTTTATTCTGCCCTCCTCTTTTCGACTAAATGTTTTACATTTCTAATTCTTTTCTCTTCAGACTCAGTAACAATATTGTATTGCGGAATGCTTCATGCATGTCCTTCAAAATGCTTTAAAGGGTATTTTCTGACCCTTATAACAACCATAGTAAGGTGGATGAGACAGGCATTTTTGTTCCCATTTAACAGATGAAGAAATTGGGGTTCAGATGGATTAAGAAACCTGCCTAACATGACACCTACTTGTTGACAGAGCCAGCATGCAGTATTAGAGAGGATTTTGCAAGGGTGGAAGAACAGTGTGAGCTAAGGACAGGCAAGAATGAAAGCCCAACCCTGATTCCTAATCCAGTAAAGTTGTTCTTTCTGGAATATCCCCCAGATGTTTAGAAATTAAAAAACAAAACAAAACAAAACAAAACTGTCGGTTGTTTCTTAGGTAACTCTACCAGAACATTACAACTCCCCTAGAACAGAAAAACAAAAGAACCCTTCTGAGTTTTTTGTTTATTTCTTCATGTTTATTTTTAGCTATAGTCACATCAATCCACAAACATAGATTGTGGCTTCTGTGTCCAGAAATCTGGTAGAGTCATCATGTCACAAATCTAAAGCTCACAAGTCATCTAATCAAACCCATTTTACAAATAAGGAAAGTGAGGCCCAGAGAAGTTCAATGATTTGCCCCAGGTAACATAAGTAGTTAGTCACAGAGTCAGGGTTTAAACCTGGATACGCTGCTAGAGGTCAGAGGAGCTCAGCTCTTCAGCAAAATCTCATTAGGCCTAGGTTTATAGATCTTCCCTTTTTAAGCAACTAGAGCACTTGCTATTTGAAGCAGAATTTTTGCTATTTGAACCAGTTTTGTGGGCAAGGCATAGTGGCTAGAGTGCTGAGTCTGGAATTAGGAAGGGTGGGAGGTAGAGAGGAAGAGAGAGAAGGAGAAAGGGAAGGAGGGAGGAAGGGAAGAAAGGAAGGAAGAAAAAAGAAGGAAGGAGGGAAGAAAAAAGAAAGGGAAGGAAACAAATATTAATCACATATTATGTGCTAGACCCTGTACTAAAAGCATCACAGCTATTGTCTCATCTGATCCTCACAACCCTAAGAGGTAGGTACTATTATTATCCCCATTTTACAGATGAGGAAACTAAAGCAGAGAGCCTTTCAATGATTTACCTGTGGTCATAGCTAGTAAGTATCTGAGGCCAGATTCATACTCAGGTCTTCCTGACTCCAGACCCAGAGCTCTATCCACAGCACCACTTAGCTGATAGCAGATTGCCCAGGGACACTGACAGGCAGTATCACTCGCAAGTCCTAGGGACAGTAGTAGCACCTAGACTACATGATCTGCTTCCATTCTAGTCCCCACAACTATCATCCAGAGGAACAACCCCTATGAAGGGGTCTGCCATTCCTGCTAAAACCATGGCTCCCACCTGTGGGCAGGTAAGCCCAAGAGCCCTCATAAAAGCAACACCTCCCAGGCTACTGACCCTGCAGGCAACATTCAGAGAAGCCATTCTTGCACAGAAGCAACCTAGACACTGCTTCTGCAGCTGTTGAAGGCCCAACTGCCTTAGTACCACAGTTACTAAAAAAAAAAATTAAAAAAAAAAAAGCAAAGTTCTCACCAAATTCCTTGACACCATCAAACAGTTTTATCAATTGAAATGACATTACAAAAGCAGCATTTTCATCTGTCTTGCTATTACATCATGAGGACCACTAAGCTTTTCAATTTTTTGACTTGCCTCTGAAACTTCCTTTATGTATTGTCTCTCTTTTTTATTGTATTGTCCTTGAAAGCAGAAGCTGCCTTAATTTTCTTTTTGTATCCAGCACCATGCTTTACATTTGGCAAGCACTAAATAAATGCTTTTTCATTTACTTACACATGTCCTAAATTCATTTAGCTTCCAGATATGTTGGGTAGGAATACAACTTCCCTACTCGTGGGTAATGGCAAGAGTAAGGGGTGTGCCCGTCCCTGCACGTGGCTGAGGTGGAATGAAGGAGCAAGTGTTGGTAGCTGAGGAGGCTGAGGTTGGGAGGTCAGGATGTTGGAGAGAATATCCACATATGTGTTGAAGACTCTTCCTGTAAGCATAGGTATTGAGGCAGAAAGGAAGATGAAGAACCATGTGCTGAACTCCTTGCAGAAGAATGGGAATGACTTCAAGGCCCATAGATAACTATAGCCAGAGTCTGGATTAGATGATATATTTCTTTAGAGTGATCCTCAAAGGAAGAAAGAGTGTCATTGCTATTAAAAAGGTACCTCCTCCTAGCCTCCTATAAATTGGTTATGAATATATTTTTGTATTTGGGTTGTATATCCATTTGAAGCTTGTGTAATCTTATATTTAGTTGTATATACATTTGAAATTTGTTGTGAACTACTAGACTAACCCTAATTTTTGCCAAGTTGCCTTCCAGTTTTTCCAGTAGTTTATAGATGATTTTAAAAACAGCAATTGTAGTACTTTATAGATATCTCTACTAAATATTTTGTTAGATTTGTTCATTCTTTCAGCTTATGTACATATTCTTAGATTTCATTTGTCACCCAATGCATTTTTAACTGGGTATGTTTATTTTTTTAATTAAATTAAATTTATTTTTTTTTTAAAAAAGGAATAGAACTTCCCTTTGCCTACTAACTCATAACTAATAAGTGATCACCTACTCCATGCACATACAAGGCCAGTCGTGCTTCCAATCAAAAAGTTTATAGCATTTTAGAATTGAAAGGGACCCTAGAAATCATTTAATCCAACCCTCATTTTATAAATGAAGAAACCAAAGAAGTAATTTAAAGATCACATAGCTATTTATATATTTATTATTCTTCCCTAAATGTCTCTGGGCAAGACACTTAACTCTTCTGAGCCTCAGTTTCCTCATCTCCAATTGGGATTAATAGGGTTATTAGGAGTGTTGAATGAGCTGAACTATGTAAAATGCTTTGCGAACCTTACAATCCTTTAAAATTTTGACCTATTAGAAGTAGCAGCCACAGCCACAGCAAGGCCAAGAGCAAATTGTCGCTTTCCTAAATCTCAGTTTAACAATCTTATCAATTTAGAGACCACATGGGGCAACATCAGAAAATAGTGGAAGAAGTCAAACCTATTCTCACAAGTTTAAGAACTTAAAATCTGATTTAAAAGGCAAACATAGGAAGAAATCTCTATCAAATAAACTGCCAACAAGGAGTCATCAGGAGGTCATGAGAGGCTAAGTCTAAACAAACAACCAATAGCAGGAAGCTTATAAATTTAGCTGTTTTAAAGGGGAATACTTGGATTTGAGATAATAGCTATAGATTATCTGTAAATATAAGGTAGAAGCCAGTTCTTTCTATGGTTCTGCTCTAAAAAAAGAATAAAGTCACTTTCTTCCTCTGTTGACTAAGTCCTTTTCAGCTGTAAATCTATGATTTATGATTGAAGTGTCAGATCCATTTTTGCATTCTTTGACTTCTCAGTATTATTCTTATCCACATCTCATCTAAATGAATAATTTGAATTGTCAATAAATAATAAATAAAATGTATAATCTGAATAATGTATAATTTGAAAGTGGGATTTAAAAAGGGTTGTTGCATATTTTTTCCCATCAGATTTTTTTTTTCTGTGCTGAGATTAAATTTGTTTTCTTTGTATCACATCTCCATTTAATTCTAAAGCAATATAAAAACTGACTCAGCTTACACAAAATCATATTACAGACAACATTTCAGGGGTGCATCTGACCCATATATTAAGGATTTGCCTGGAACATGAGTCATATATAATTTGCAAATAAAAAGTCAGACCTCAACTATGATGTCGATTATAAGCTAAACTGTGTAACAGAAAGGGGACTTGTCTCATGGCACTATATAAACTGAAAGAAGTATAGGAGAAGCCAAGCAGGAAATAGTGAATAAATACATGGCTCAAGATGAACTTCAAATCAAGGTTAGATATGTCAGGGAAGTTATAGAGAGGAGTCTGTTCAGATATGGGATAGACTAAATGGCCTCTTGAATTCCTTCCAATGCTGAAGGCAAGGATTCATTAACAGATTTTAGAAGGGGTTTAGGGGAGGAGGTACTCAATTATTCTGTACCTAGGTGCAATTTTCTCATCTGTCTGATATTGACCTGAAGCATTTAGTTTAAGAGAGAGAAGCATTTATTAAGCACTCACTGTGTACCAGGCCCTGTGACAGGCCTGGGGATATTAAGGATAAAACAATTACCTACTCTCAAGTCAGGACGGATAATTTATATGTGTGTACATGTAGATCTCTGTATATACACACATATGTGGTAGAGCAAGAGAGTGAGAGAGAGCAAGAGAAGGAGGGACGTGTGTGTGTGTGTGTGTGTGTGTGTGTGTGTGTGAAAATAGAAACAAGTTAATTTTGTGGGGAAGGTACTAGCAGCGGGAGGGATCGTGAAAAGCTTTATGAAGGTGTCCTAAAAACTGAAACTTGAAGGAAGCTAGGGATTCTAAAAAGAAGAGGTGAGCAAGAATAGCATTCCAGGCATAGGGAACAAACAGTTAAAAGGCAAAGAGATGAGAGATGGAATGCCCTGTGTGAGAGACAGAGAGAATGCAATTTTAGCTGCATTGTAATTTGCATGAAGGAAAATGAATGTTTTTTCCCCACTAATTCACCAAAAAAAAAAAATCATTTAGCATTGAAGACATATTCTGTACCATACATTATGATCCCTTTTTTTAAAAAAATTAAATTTTATTCTTTCAGTTTATAAAAATCAATATTTTCTCTCTCCTACCCCATTCCACACTAGAGAAAAAGGAAAAAAGAAAAAAAAAAGCTTTCATAGCAAATAAGCATAATGAAGCAAAACAAACTGCCACACTGGCCCTATACAAAAATATGCATCTCATTCTGATTCCATCATCTCTGTCAAAAAGTGGGTATCATGCATCAAAATCTCTTTTCTGGAATCAAGGTTGGTAATTGCATCGATCTGGAACGCTAAAGTGTTTTAAAGTTGGTTGTGTTGACAGTCTAAACTTGGTATAAATTGCTCTCCTGGTTCTCCTTACTTTCCTCTTCATCACTTCACACAAGTCTTCTACAGTTTCACTGAAACCATCCTTTTTACCACTCCATAGTATTCCATTTCATTATTATTTTCAGTCATTCTTCAATTGATAAATACTTTCTTAATTTCCAGTATTTGCTACTACAAAAAAAAAAGCTTCTTTAAGAAGAATATTCTTTAAATATTGTTGTACATATGGGCCCTTATATCTCCCCCATAAACCTGCCTTTTTATTTTATTTTTTTTTTATTTTTAGGCAATTGAGGTTAAGTGACTCGCCCAGGGTCACACAGATAGTGTCAAGTATTTGGTCTGAGGCCACATTTGAACTCAGGTCTTCCTGACTTCAGGGCTGGTGCTCTATCCACTGTGCCACCTAGCTGCCTCCAACTGCACCACCTAGCTGCCCCAACCCCGCCTTTTCAATTTGTAGTATAGGCCTAGTAGTTGTATTGCTGGGTCAAAAGGTATGCACAATTTGATGATTTAGGGGCATAGTTCCAAATTGCTTTCCACAATGGCTGTTCCAATTCACAGTTCCACCAGCAAAGCATTAATGTATTTGTTTTCCTAAAACTTCTCTAGCATTTGTCATTTTCCTTTATGGGCAGTTATGTCAGTCTGAGGGGTATGAGGAAGAATCTCAAAATTGTTTTATTTGGATTTTTTTTAATCATTAGTGATTTGGAATTTTTTTGTGGCTATTGATAGCTGGACTTTTCTTCTTCTGAAAACTGTTCATATTATTTGATCACTTGTCATTTGATGAATGGCTTGAATTCTTATAGATTTGAATGATTTTCTCATGTATCTTAGAAATGAGATTTTTAACAGAGAAATTTGCTGCAAAGATTTTCCCCCACTTACTACTTCTCTTCTAACTTTAGTTGCATTGAGTTTTCTGTGCAAAAGTTTCTTTTTTAATTCTATGTAATCAAAATTGTCCATTTTGTCTTTTATGGTCATCTGTATCTCTTGTGTGGTTACAAGCTCTTCACCTAGCCATAGATCAGAAAGGTAATTTCTCCCTAGCTCCTCTAATTCATTTGTGATATCCGTTATGTAAAGTCATATATCCATTTGTAACATATCTTGGTATGTGATGTGAGATGTTGGCCTACACCTAGTGTTCAGTCAGATTGCTTCCCAGTTTTTCCAGCAGTTTTGGCAGAATTTTGGCAGAAGAGTCCTTATCCTAGTAGCTGAGGTCTTAGGGTTTATCTTAAACTAGGCTACTTCATTTGCTTCTGAAAGCTACATACCCAATCTCTGCCACTGATCGTTTCTCTATCTTAATTAGTGCCAAATCATTTTGATTTCTTTGTAGTATATTTTGAGAGCTGGTATTGATAGGCCCATTGGGTTCAATTTATGAAGGATTTTTAAAAAGAGGAATTTATATTTGATTCTAGAATTAATAGAGACTCACTGAGGGCCCTAGAGGGATGGCATGGTAAGGTCTGTGCCTTAGGAAAAGAATTTTGGCAGCTGTATGAAAAATGAATTTACTTAGTAGAGAGGGGATATTAGCCAAGATTAATTAGGACACTCTTGTAATAGTTCAGGTAAGAGGCAATGAGGGGCTGAACTAGGGTGTTATGTGTCCGTAGAGAGAGAAGGGGATACCAGAAAAGCTGAAGTAAAAACAATGTGGTGCAAGTGAGAATGAGTTAAGGATGACACTACGTCTATGAGCTTTTTTACTGAAGGTGCCCTGGAGAGAAGTAGAGAAGTTTGGAAGAGGGATATGTTTGGGGGGAATGACAATGAGCCCCATTTCATACATACCAAAATATGTACTGGATGTCTAGTTCAAAATGTCAAATAGGAATTTCATGATATAGAAGTAGAGCTCACTAAAGAGACTGGGTGTTCCCTTCATTCTAGATCTCTTCCATTCGTACTCCTTCCATCTACTTGCTCTCACTTAGATCTGGCTTCCTGCAGATGACACTGCATTCCTGACTTTCTCAACCACCTCCAATCCACTCCAATTCCAGAGGGTGAGTCTAAATACTCCTTGGCATTTTTAGACTCTCCCTTTGCCATCGTCCCTCAGCAAATTCTCTTTTAAAGAGGATCTGGCTGCTTTTCAGTTTCCTTCACTGGCTCCTCATTTACCTCATGCTGTTGGTATGAACCCTAACTGTAAGTGTTCCCCACAGATCTATCTGGGCCCTCCTTTTTTCCCTACTTGGTCTCATTTGGTGACTTTATCAATTCCTATGGGATTATTATCTCTATACAGGTAATTCACAAGTCTATTTTCTGGGCCATCTCTCCCCCATCACCAGCTGCAGATTGGACATTTCAGATTGGAAACATTTGAGACATCTCAAACTCTGCACGTCAGTCAGGCAACAAGCATTTATTAAGCATCTACTGTGTACCAGGCATTGTGCTAATTAAGTCCAAAACAAAACTTATTATCTTCCCCCCTAAACCTGCCCCTCTTTCAAACTTCCTGATTTCTGTATGAAAATACCACCTATCTTCCAGTCACCCAGATTCATAGCCTCAATATTATCCTCCTCACACTCTTCCTCATCCCACATCCAACTAGTTGCCAATTCTTACCACTTCCACCTCTACAACTTCTCTCACCTCCACTCGCCCCTCCCTTCTCTCTACTACGCAGAAGCCCCCCTACTTCAGTCTCATCATCTCTCACCTGGACTGATGCAGAAGCCTCTTAATTGGCCCCCATACCTCAAGTTCTCCCCACTGCAATCCATCCTCTCCATAGTTGCCAAGGTAATTTTCTTTAAATGCAGATCTGACCATGCTTTTCATCTACTCAATTAATTCCAGTGGCTCCCTATTGCCTCTAGGACAAAAGACAAACTCCTGTTTAGCTTTTAAAATTCCTCACCACCCAGCTCCAGCCTGTCTTTCTTGCCTCATTAAACATTATTTCCCTTCCCCCATTTCAGTCGAGTTGTCGGTTCTTATAAGCCTAAATGCATTTCTGATAGTCGTTAGCTAATGAGCATTGCCACTTAAAGAGAAAATAAACAGATAGAACTGGAGAAAGAGCTACAGCTAGAACTTGGAACTTGAAGAAAGTCACTTCACTCCTCTCAGGCTCTCAGTTTGTTCATTGGTAAAATGGGCATGCTACTATTTTGGCCATCACTGTCACAGGGTATGGTGTGAAAGCCAAATGAGATGAACAATGTAAAAGTACTTTGAATGTTATATTAAGTTATACAAGCATAGGATTTATTATGACTTTATCAAATAAGGCAGACTATTAAAAGGTAATCAAGTAGACCACCTTACTAATCCTAATGGAAAGCAATATTTCTTTTGTGACTGATTCCATGTGTTTTAATAAATCTGGGCAAGAGTTAATCATTTTCCATCCTTTCAGAAATGCAACACACGTTTAGCAATAAACACAACTGGATATTTATGAAGTGTCAATGTACTTCATTTGGATCACCTTCATTCGACGTGGCTGATACAAGAAAATTAAAGCAACGTTGTTTCACAACATCATATGAGGATAGAAGTTCAGCAATCTCCAGTGTGCCTTGGGAGAAATATGACCCCGTGGAGGTGACTGTTTTAAGTTTAGGGATCGGGGGCTTGGCAAATGGCTGTACTTGCTCAGGATTCTAAGGACACCCTCAGATACATCTCTTCCATTTTTCTAGTGTTCTCCTGCCCAAAATGAATCCCATAATGTAGTTCAGAGAATTCTTTGCTTGTTCTCTTTTAATCTGTATTCCAGAGCATAATTCAGATTCTTGGGAAGGAAATACATCTTCTATATAGACACCTGAAACCTAAAATGTTCCTTGTATAGGCTATTAATTATTTATTGCCAGTTTCCCCTGAACATCATTTATATACCTAACAGCTTAAGTGAGATGGGTCTGCACAATGAAGTGAGCCATCTCTCTGCTTCTGCCCAGTGTTCCTGGATCTAACTTACCTCCCTCCTCTCATCTTCTCTCCCCAAATTCCCTCATTCAACACAGAGGTCCTGAACATATCCAACATTTCAGAAAGAAAGACTACTAATGAGATCAAGTGTTGTTTTATTTTACTTTCCTTATCTTTCAAGCAGTGATGTGGCCTGGTAACATGATTAACATCATGTTTAAACATCAAACAATCTGGCTTCTAGACCAAGTTCTACCATATTGCTTACAAGTTGTATGACTTCAGACAAGTCATTTACCCTTGTGGGCACTCATTTTCCTCAATTATAAAATGTAGAGATTGGGAATTTGCATTGAGCCAATTTACAAAGCAGTTTCCTTAACCAGGCCCTGTGAAATATGCCGTGCAAATACCTAGGAGTCAAAAAGATGTAGTTATCAGTTATGGATCTGGAACTCACTAGCTATATGCCTAGCACTTAGCACAGTACCTGGCACATTGTTGTTGTTCAGTCCTTCACTTGTGTCTAACTCTTTATGACCTTGTGGACCATAGCATGCCAATACTGTCCATGGAGTTTTCTTGGCAAAGATATAGGAGTGGTATTAAGTGAATTAAGGCAAACTGAGGTTAAGTGACTTGCCCAGAGTCACACAGCTCACAAGTGTCTGAGGCCAGATTTGAACGCAGGTCTTCCTAACTCTAGAACTAACACTTTGTCCACTGAGCCAACTAGTTGCCTGCGTGGCACACAGTGGGTACTTAATAAATGTTTATGACCTTGGTAAGTCATACCACCTGCTTTGGACCTCATTTTTCTCTGCTGCAAAATGAAATTGTACTAAGTGACATCCAAAAACCTTTCTTACCTCCCTCCTCCTCTTATCTTCTCTCCTTAACTGCCCCTATCAACACAGAGACCCTGAGTACATCTAGCATTTTAGAAAGGAAGTCTACTAGTGAGATCAAATATATATATATATTTTTTTACTTTCCTCATCTATCAAGTAGTGGTGTGGCTTACTGATGCAAGCACTGGTCTAAACATCAAGCTCCATCTTTAACTCCATTTTACAGCTGGCTTGCTCATGGCTAAATAGATAACAGTGGAACTGGGAAGGATGGTCAAGCCTTTGGTAAAGTAAAAACTAGGATATGCATGTACGGCAGAATTAGTATTCAAAGCTCTTTTGGCAAGTTTTCATAGAGAACAGTTAACAAGTTCAGCCCATGATGTGCTTAGTTTTTCATGAAGGACATAAGAATTCTGTTCATGAATGGTTTTTAGGATTATGCCAGTCCAATGGCTTATGCTATCACTGCAAGTGACCCCCAGTGTGTACAGCCCCTAACACTGCTTTCCTCCAGACTCCCCTCTCTCCCACTCAGCATGGTCAAAGCAAATGGTCAACAGACCTGAAAGATAAATTAAATGATGTACCTACATCCCCAAACCAGTTTGAGAAACAAAAGGGATTTAATTCAACCAATTAATTGATCAAGTTCAAGTAGATGTTTTCAAGATAACTCTTTGCTGGTGTGAAATAAACCATCCTCAACCTCACTTTCTTGTGTGTATGTATGTTTATGTGCATGCATGTAAGTAGATACGATTTGAGCTCTCCCTCCTCAAATGACCATACTAGGCACTCATACATGGCCCAATGCCTGGCCACGTAGGGAAGTGTTGAGGACAAATGTGACAAAGGACAGGAAGAGGCTTTGAAAAACATTAAAAAAACTATCCAAATGTAAAACACTATAATTTTTAAGTTCTGATAGATGCTTAATTCTTTAAAGAAGGATGAGACAGAAAGGTAAGAAGCATTTCCAAGACTAGTTAGGATACAGGACTAGATGACCTCGAAGGTCCCTGATATTCTGTGGGCATTGCCCACTGAGTTAAAAGGTAGGCTATTACGTACTTGATATACTTTTGAGGGACTTAGGGAAGTCTTCTTGAGACTACTTGTCAGTATCTGAAATTTCAAGATTAAATTTCATTGTTTTAGATTGTGTGATGTAGGAGATGAGAAGGGATGAGAAGGGAGATGGAGTGTCACATTCTGAGCAATAAGCCAGGATTCCTTCGGGATAGGGGCACAGGCTTTGCACCTGAGATGACAGATACAAACGGAAGGAAAAAGGAAGATGGAAAGGACACTCTCCTTCAGGGTTTGTACTGAACAAGAACATTGGCTACTGGCATTCATACATTCTCCATATGGGGTCAGAATGGAAAAGATTTCCCCAAACAAAATAGCAAGTGGTGAAGGAAGAGCCATAAAGGCTGGCAGTGAATGAAACCTAGAGAGCTTTTCATCTTCTTTTCAAATATTAATTTATTTTCCAAATGCAGCCTGGGACATTAAATCAGCTAAAAGCATCCATCTGATAAAAGCTATGCAAATATCTTTATAAATATACAGAAATCATCAATAACAGTGACAGGTCAGATAAAGGCACATACTTCTACTCAAAGCTCTAAGCTCCAAATACAAAATGCAAATCCAGAGATATTTCTTCTCTCCCCTGGTATTCTTCCCCCCCCAGCTTTGCAGACAGTTACAAATTGCATATATTATTCATAGCCCCACCCCACCCCCTTGCTCTAAACCACCTCCAGAGAGTAAAACAGACTTAAAACTTAGAGGAACCCCCAATTTAGGGTTTTGGATGAAAAACACAAACTAGAAATTGCTGAACTCAGTCCAGATGCAAATTGGGACACTGCTGCTCTGTGGATGGTATTTAAAACACACACATACACACACACATATCTACCAGTGCTTGATAATATTCCAAAAACAACTGGAACAATTGTTCCAAGAACAATTTCAAGCTTCCAAAAGCCCAGGATTTCTGTTGCTCCTCTGGTTTCATCATCTAGTCTTGGTATTCCTCACCTTTATAAAATGTTGAAATCTGGATAACAAGGGGTCTATGGCAGGTCTTGTTTGTTAGGAAGACAGGCTAGCTACAAAGCAAGAAAATCAAAAGAATGGGTCTGACCCCTGGTTTCAAGTCAATCATGTGGTCAGAGTCCCCTGAACATGTTATGTGGTTCAGCCTAGACCTGAAATGAGGAGTCCTATGGTGTAAGGGTCTGATTTAGTCTTAGATTTCCTTTTTCTTTTTCTTTATGTGAACTTTGAGTGACAGATCCTTTCTGCTTTCTTATCTGTGTAACTTTACATTGCAAAGAAAAAAAATTTAGATCAAAAGAAGGATAACAAGGGTCAAAAGAATCAGGTAGCCTATCACTATGCTCTATCCCCCATATGAGTGAGGGGGACTGCTGCTCCTGCTACAGCTGCCAAGGACATCAATAGAATAAATGTGGCTACATTAAAATATGGGCAATTTCTATTGCCTTAGGGATATTGTGGGAAAAGGGAAGGGGTACCAAATAGTCTCCAGTAAATATAGAGTAAGATGTCCAGGTCTGTAGAGCCACATGGGGCAAATTGAGAATAGATATAATATCCAATGATGGCAATGCATTCAAGTATTCAAAAAGAGAAAAATATAAGCATCTGGGCACTGTGCTGGAGTGTGTATTATAGATACTGATTGCTAATAGGTTGGTCAAAAGGAACTAGTAGAAGGACTATCTATGATATAGTGGAAGAGTCCTGGGTTAAGAGTTAGGAGATATGTACCCTGACTCTTCCTCTTCTGCTAATTACTTGAGTATTTGGGGGCAAGTCACTTGCCTGAGCATCAGTTTCATCATCCATAAAATTAAGGTGAACATACCTTACCTACAGAAGTAGGTAGTATTAAGAACCAGACATACTTGAAGTCAGGAAACCTGGTTCAAATTTTGCCTCACATACTTGTTTTCTGGTTAACCACTGGCAAATGTCTTCACTCCTTAGAAGCTCAATTTCTCACCCGAAAAACTGATATGATATACTATTGACTTCACAGATTTGTTGTGAAGAAAGCACTTAGAAAACTCTAATGTGATAGAATAATATTATGCTGAACTCTTATCAGTATGATGAACAAACATGATTCCAGAGGACTAATAATGAAAAATGCCACCCACTTTCTGATAGGTGAAAAATTTGGAATACTGAATGGGAAAAAAAGGTTTTTTGGACCTGGTCAATGTGGACATTTTTTTGATTGATGATACACATTTGCAAGAGGTTGTTTTTCTTATGTTCTCACTTCTAGGAAGAAGAATTAGAAAAAAAGAGTGTTGGGGGACAAGAAGGCAGATTTTGGCTGATTAAAACATAATATTTAAAAACATTAACTGAGAAAGGATCCATAGGTTTCACCAGACTTACAAAGGGGTCCATAACACATAAAGGGTTACAAATTACTGGTTTATACAGATCATTGGGAGCACCAAGGCACCTCTCATTTGCTACGTATTAGGAAAGAGAGACACTATAATTATATGTCAATGGTAAGTATAGCAGGGGTGTGCTGAAATCAGCTTGCACAAGCTCCTGAAAATTGATCACTAAATTTTTAGTGTGAGTGTAAAACCCCAGAAATTGGCAAATGCTACAAATCAGTCTTGTTTTATTGTTTTGTTAATTGTTTAGACTTAAGTGATGGATAAAACATTGTGTCTTCAGAGATCTGGTTGTTAAACATTTACTAACACATTCCTTCCTGAGTATAAGCAACAGGGTCACCTAGTGAGAGGATGTCTGGACCCTCACATAAGGGACTGCTGATTTGTGGAGTCCCTAAAGACTGTGACAAGGGCATCGTGGTGTGATCTGTAAAAACTATAAATCTTTAATTACTGGGTGAGGTGAATAAAGAAATCCTTTCTATACATCTTTGCTGAGGTATAAAAATCCCTTGACAAGATGACTCAAACTCTTCTGAATTCACCTGGCCCTAGTACCCAGCTATTCCTTGCTATGCCCTTGGGCTTGGACTTTACAAAGGAGAATACAGTAACAGGAGCAGAGGTAGATACAGACACACAGAAATGAAACATGGAGACTCCAACTGAATTCTCTGGAGAGGAAGCCGGCTTCTGTGTGCACCCCTCTGCTCATCTCTACTTTTTGCAATCTTCTTTCAAGACTCAATTCAAACTCCACCTTCTATGAGTAGTCTTTCCTCATTCCTCCCAGCCACTGGTGCCCTCCCTCCCCAAACTAGCTTGCATTCATTTTGTGTACACTAAAATATGTACACATCATCTCTGATAAAATAAAAGCTTATTTTTAGTACAGTGTCTGACAAACAGTAGTCATGTAATAAATGCTTATTAAATGATTTAGACACCAAGTATATATTATACTCTAAGTATATTCCAAGTATACTTCTTTGGCTGACAGATAGGAAATAGCAAACAATACAAGACAGTACATAAGCATAGCTTGCCATCATTAACTGAGTCCTCAAAAAAATTTTAGGCAAAACATGTGAGGTATGGAGTCATTTCCATAGGAATAAGGTCATAAATCTGAAAAATAGAGACAATATTTGGTGTTGCAATGGGCTGTATGACTTTATGTTAGGGTTTGGCTATAATATATAAGTAATATCAATATGAAATTGGTCAGAGCAACTTCATGTGGGGTATGCTTCCATTCTGCTATCTGTTAATGGTACAGCATATCATTATGGGTGGCTAAATTGCACAGTGGATAGAGCACTAGGCCTGGACTCAGAAAGAACTGAGTTCAAATCCAGCTTATATACTTACTAGCTGTGTGACCCTGGGCAAATCCCATAACCCTGTTTGCCTCAGTTTCCTCATCTGTAAAATGAGTTGGAGAAGGAAATGTCAAACCACTCCAGTATCTTAGTCAAAAAAACTCAAAAGGGGTCATGAAGAGTTAGATTATGACTGAAAATGACTAAACAACAACATATGATTATAAGTGCTATAGACATTCAGAGGAAATTAAAATCTGAGGATTAGAGTAGTCAAAGACAGCTTCATGCTAAGCATGTCACCTGAATGTCACCCCTCTTCCTTACTTGTCAATTTCTATCAAATATCTCACCATCTTTCCAGTCATTTGGGTTTGTAACCCCAGGGTCATCCTTGAGTCTTTCCCATCCATCTATATATCTAAACAATTCCTAAGCTCTATAGATCCCAGCTCTATGGTATTCTCACATTCATTTACACTCTCACAACTAGCTCCCTAGTTCCAGTCCTCATCACCTCTCATCCGGACTGTTGCAGCAGCCTCCTATTTGGTATCCCTCCTTATAGCCTCTCTCCTTTCACACATTCTTCAATCGAAGGTCTGACATCACTTCCATGTTTAAGAAGCTCCAGTGTTTCCCTATTGCCTTGAAGACAAAATGCAGACAAATCTACTGCTTAGTGATGGTTCCAATCTATCTCTCCAGTCTAATTTCCCAGTGCTCCCCCTTAGTTTCTCTGTCTTCTACCCAAACTTGCACTTGTCAGTCCCCATAATATACATTCTATCTCCATTCTATCTGTGTGCCCTGGTGTTTGCTGTACATGACCAGAGTTGACACCTTCCTCACCTCTGCCTCTGAAAACCTTTCACTCCCTTCAAGGCTCAGCTCAAAGATCACCCCCTACATCAAGACCTTCCTGGTCTCCCCAGTCGGTGGTTCTCACTTCACTTTTGAAATTGCTTTATATTGACATCCCTATGTACATGTTATTTGGCTCCAGTAGAACATAAGCTCCTTGAGGGCAGGGACTGGTTCATTTTGATTTTTATATCCTCAACATCTAGCATATAGTTGTCAATTAATAAATGCTTTTTGAATGGAACTGAATCTTGAAAGGTGGGTATGAATTGGATGAAGCAGAGGGAAAACCATTCTCAGAGGGGGAAAATGTTACCAGTTTCATAATTGAAAAAGCATGCACTGAGCTCTGTGTATTTTGGTTGCCAAGAAAATCACTTGCCTGTTCCAATGTCAGGGGTCAATTTTTCACCAGATGCGTTTATGGTTATTGATTAAGACACTAAAGTTTGGTTGTGTGTTGACTACCATAAAAAATCCTGGGAGAATAACTGATAACTCAATTTCTTTTCAGATGTTCTCTCAAAAGTGTCATTTTAATTTGATTACGAAGTCCCTTGTCCTCTTGAAATATTAATTAACTGAGCCCTTTGGTCTTCTCTCTGAGCTGTCATTAGCCCCCCTGGTATCAGCACTCATGATAATTATTCTCTTGGGTCCTTCTTGCATAACTGACCCTACAGCATCCTCTGCCTTTATTTCCTTGCTATGAATGTTTATCTGGGTCTAATTGAATTAATGTAGTCATTGCTCCTACTTTCTCTCTGCCAATGATTCTCTTTTTGCTTCGTCATGCTAATTAGTAGCCAGACACATGTGGGACTCCCATGCAAATTGGACCCCTCTGCTGTTTATAACTCTTTGGCTCTAGGGGCTTAATTACTACCTGGTACACCTGCCTACTGAGTGGTTCTAACATCTGTGTAGCCTGAGGAACTTCTGTCACACTTTGGAGCTGCTAATGGCAGCCTGTCTGCAGAGGCTGAGATATAGACTGGAGGCATCTCACTGAAGCCTTTGGCCACATTATTTTTTGACTCAAGAGCATGCCATGGTTTCTTAGTTCCCAGAGGAAATTATTTCACCATTAAATCTGAACTCCATTAAATGGATTCTTAAGGTCCCTTCATAATCCAGCATCTCCCTACTTATCCAGCCTTCTGTCTTCACCAGCATGAAACCCAAGGAGTCAGGCTCATTCGTGCTTATTACATGGCATACTCATTTCTACACTTCATTGATTACTTTTATCTTCCAGGATGCTGAAAATCTTAAGAAATACTAAAAGAAATTAGGAACAGAGTGTATAAAAGGCATAAAGATGTGGTCCTGTGGGCTTCTCCACAGTCAGTCTGAAAGAGGTTAGGACTATAACAGGCAGGGCACCAGTAAAGAGAACATTTCTAGAGGACTTAGCTAGCCAGCTGCTCCTACTAGTGTCTTCCCCTCTATCTATCTCTGAAACCCAGATTTACCTATGTGCTGAGTCTCTTTGTATTCCCATATTGTTTCTATTCCCTGGCCCTATTCCTGACTTGCTTTGTGATGTCAGGCAAGTCACTTAACCACTCTGTTCCTCTGATGAAGAGGATAACTATTCCTGACCTATGCATAAGGGCCCACTCATGTCATTCAAATGGCACTTAAGCTATGCTACATTATATTGTTGTTCATCTTCTTATGTGTGCGTGTTCTGACTTGCAGCTAGTTTTTAAGTTTCTAGAAGGCATCAACCTTTACACACTTGTTAGAATCCCTTGTGAATGGCAAGAAGCAGGTATTTAATAAATTGGTTGGTAATGCTGATTGATGATGACTTGTGCCCAAGGCTCTCAAATGCAGCTCTCAGAGGCAACAGTTGCATCGCCAGAGATACAGCTTAGTCGCTTGTCACAGTATGACCTTTTCGTACAGTTGCTTGTGCCAAAAATTTGATCCTCAGCCATCAGAGAGAGGGAATACACAGATGACACATAGCATCCTCGTCCATCTTCTCATAGGTCATAGTACAGGAAGAGACACAGAGACAAGGCCATGTCAGTTTGTGGGATCTGAAATAAATCAGCCACCCCTTTCACTGGCAAATTTACCTCAGTATGATTTTCTCTCTACAAATAACCAAATGCTCCAAAAGTCTACATGGTTGCAGGCATCCTCCTTGGTTGTCTACTGGCAGCAGCCAGTATTCTTTCTTTTCTTCCTCCATCCCTCCCACCCCATACCAATAAGGAGAGGGCAATGCAGTCTGTCTGTCGCTGACTGCTGTTTTCCTTTACCATATTGCTGAGTTAGCTACCTGCTACTCACCCCACCATTTCCCAAAGCTAAACCTTTCTGCTGTGAAAAGTAGTTTGATACCTGGGTATATCTCTGGTGAAGCTCTCTGACTAGAAAGGAAGCACAGAAATATCTAACTCATGCTCAGTCCCATAGACCAAACTGCTTTCCAATTGAACACCATCCCCACTGAAGTTGGGAATTTGAAATTTTCCATACCTCATTTGGACCAGAGAGACCAGCTAGGAGGCTATTGCCATAGTCTAGTGGGCTGAGAGGTTGCAAAGATCTGAATTACATTGGTGACTGAGTGAGTAAAAAGAAGGGGATAGATGAGGAAGATATTGTGGAGGTAGAATCAATAAGTGAATTGTTCAGGGATGAGAGAGAGGAAACAGTCAGGGATAATTCTGAAGCTGTGAACTTGGGTGACTGAAAGATGAAAGTACCACCCTCAACAGAAATAGGGAAGTTTGAAGGAGGACCTGTTTTAGAGAGGAAGATAATGAGTTCAGCTTCAGAAACAAAGCAAACCCAGAAAAACAACTCTGCCACAAATCCTGGCATTTAGTGTCATTTTAAGCTTTGCAAAGCACTTTAAATACGTTCTCTCGTTTGATTCTCACAATGACTCTATGAGGTAAGTGCTTTGCTATTGTTTAGTTGTTTCAGTTGTGCCTGATTCTTCATGACCCTATTTGGAGTTTTCTCGGCAGATATTGGAGTAGTTGGTCATTTCCTTCTTCAGCTCATTTTATAGATGAGGCAACTGAGGCAAACAGGGTTAAGTGACTTGCCCAAAGTCACACAACTAGTAAGTGTCTGAGGCTGGATTTGAACTCATATCTTCCTGACTCCAAGCCCAGTAACTCTATCCACTGTATCACCTAGCTGCTTCCATAACAAAAGTACAACCACAAAGAATATCTTTGATACCAAAAATCTTCCTCTCTTCCATGACGTCCCATTTATATAATATTCCCTTCCTCAATAATAACATAATAACATTCTTACTGCCTTGAGAGCTCAGGAATGAACTGTCTATAAAGGGAAAACCTTAACTTTGCTGGCATAATCCACCCCTGGACGGCCAATGCATGCATATAGTCCATTCTTAATCCTTCCAAACCCAGTATAGATTTCTAAGAAGTTTTCCTTAGTCTGATGGAAGATATTTCTCAGGCTTATGATTTAGACAAGGGTGATACAAATAGATGAGTAAATCTCAGACCTGCACAATAGGTACCTGTTCACCTTGGCAGAAAAAAAAAATTAAAATGTCATCCAAATATGTCACAACATATTGATTAAAGAGTTCTACCAAAAATTTATTATTCAAACACCAGAACTTTGGTGGTGCATTACCCACTCTGATTTGACTAAAATAAATTCAATTCCCAGTAGTCCCATAATCTTAGCAGCCAGGCCCTCCAATTTTGTCATGGATAGAAATCCCAGTCCATCACATTAAGGGGACATGCTTCTTTTCCTCTAGATCCTGTCCCACTTCCTGACAGACTTCTATTTCCTGGCTAGATACTTCATTCATTTTTCCTTCATTCCTCATCATCCTGGTAGCCTGAAGCCATAGCAAGAAATCTCCCTGCATAAAACTCTTCTTCAAATTGTCCATTAGTCAGGGGCACCATAATGGAAGCAGAGATAATGGTGGTTATTGTGCTTCTGCAACAGGGGAGCTCCTGGACTTTTTATTCAACCCTAATTGCATAGTTTTGAAAACTCTCTAAACCTCCCTAATACCCTATTCCAATAATAATAATAATAATAATTAGCATGTATGTAGTGCTTTAAAGTTTGCAAAGCACTTTAGAAATATTATTTCACTTCATCTTCATAATAACTTTGTAAGTGCAATTATTAGCTCCATTTTACAGATGAAGAAACTGAGGCAAAGGCTAAGTGATTTGCTCATGGTCACATAGCTAGTAAGTGTCTAAGTTTGGATTTGAACACAGGTTTTTCTGACTCCCAAATCCAGTACTCCATAATCTTTATCATCTTATTTCAGACATCCAGCTAGTATTTCAAAGAAATCCACAAGAACTAATTGCATTTTTAATTGTACTTTTAATTCTCTCCTAAGTGTCATCACAACTTCTGCCTCTTCCCAAGCCAACATTATGCTGAAATAAGAACTTCAGAGTTGCCAAGAACCTCAATGGTCATTGTGTCCAACCAATACCTATAAAAAGAATTCCCACTTCTACAACATACTTCACCAGTAGTCAACCAGACCATGCTCGAAGACCTCCAGTGAGAGGAAACTCCCTCCATCCCAAAGCAGCCTGTTCCACTTTTGGAAACTCTGATTGTAAGGAAGATTTTCTTAATACAAAGCCTAAATTTGCAGTTTTACAACTTCCACCCATTGTTCTTAGATTTTTACCCAGGGGAAAAAAAAAACCAGACCAAATCTAATCCCACATCCACATGACAGACTTTCAAATACTTGAAGACAACTGGCATGCTGCCTTCTATCTTCTTTTCTTCAGGACAAATGGCCAGTTCCTTTGACAGCTCCTTATATGACAGGAACTCAACATCATCCTGGTTAATCTCCTTTGGACATTCTGATTATCAATGTTCTTTTTGAACTGTGTTACCTAGGTTGATGTACATCATACTACAGATGTGTAGGACCAAGCACAGTGGGACAATCACTTTTTTTTTTTAATTCCTGAAGCTATGCCTCCCAGTGTAGCCTAAGATCAGATTTACTTTATTGACCACCATATTAAGTTATAACTTTCGTCTTGAGCTTACAATCCACTAAAGCCCCTAGATCATATTCATGCTGAGCCATGATTTCCTCCATCTTGTCCAAGTGAAACTGACATTTTAACCTATGAATCACAGAGACCATGGAGAAGATGCACAGCTGCTTGACCTTCTTCCAGCCAACAATGAAAGATACAGACCACTGGGGATGATGAAGAAATGCCTTTATTGGCCAATAAATGTGAAGATATTTAAAAGGAAATGACCCATCACAGTCTCTCTCTTCTCTTCACTGCAGATAGAATCAGGGCTATTCCAGTCTATCCCTGGAGGGATGAAGAGAGAAGGTTGCTGCCCTTCCCTCACCCTGACAGAATGGTGACCACTCCCAGGTAGCGACAGAAGCAGGGGGATTCACCTGAGTGAGTTTGAGCCTGGGCTTCATTGTATCTTCTTCTTTGTGTTTCCATGATTCTTTGCCTCATTGAAGGTGACCAAACATCAATGCCAAGATAGACATGTCTAGTTTTAGAGGTTACCTTCAGACTATGAGAGTTTCTGGACCCATTGTTCAGAGCTGACTGGTGGGGGTATAAAGGTATAACCAGGTAGTGCAGTGAATAGAGCATGAGGCCTAGAATCAGGATGGCTTGAGTTCAAATCTGGTCTGAGATACTTACTAGCTATGTTTTCCTAGGTAAATCACTTAATCTCTGTTTGCCTCACTTTCTTCATTTGCAAAATGGGGATAATTAGAATCATTGCATAATATTGGATAATAATTAGATAATTCAAAGGCATCTGCCTTCCAGGGTTGTTGTGAGGTTCAAATGAGAAAATAATTATAAATAATTTTATATATATATATAATTATAAACCATTTAGTGAAGTACCTGACATCTAGTAAGCGCTACATGTGTTAGCTATTTTTGTTACTGTTATTATTATTATTAACCAGAAAAGATGACCATCAAAAAAAGAGGGTCCCAAGCCCTAATTGTCAGAAGACATTAACCTGGAAGAAACTGTTTGGACAATACAGAACCATAGTTTGATGTATTTTGTATTCTTTCCAAATTCTTTGTATTTTGATGAGTTTCAGTCTCAGTCTGCTAGGAGAACATGATAATTGTTGTTATTACTGCTTGTTTTGAATCTGTCAGTGCATTCTATAGCTCTTGTGGGTGTTAAGTATTTCTTCTATGTGTAAGAAATAAATAGCCACCCCATATCAAATCCATATTATACATTTTGTACCTTGTTACTCTTTTCCTTTGAGAAGAGCCAAAACTAAACTTTCCCTAGGGTACAAGGGTAGAGATGGAGGAAACTGAATTGTTTCCATTTGAATTGTCTTAGGCAGATTCTTAAGATTACCTGGTAAGATAAGATACCGGACACTGAGATCCTTTCTCAAGCTGAACTGCCAAGCATTCAAACTCTATTGCAGAGAGAGCAACTTCAATGGGCTGGCCACATTGTTCAAATGCCCAATGTATATTCACCTATTTTATGAAGTATTTTATGAAGAACTCACACAAAGCAGAAGAGCACATAGCAGTCAGAGGAAGTGATACAAGGACACTCTCAAGATCTCACTGAAGAACTATGGAACTGATTGTGAGACATAGGAGATGCTGGCACAGGACTGCCCAGCATAGCATGCCAGCATCAAGGAAAGCACTGTGGTCTATGAGCAAAGCAGAACTGCAGCAGCTCAAAAAAACATGAGATGCATAATTTTAGACACATCTCCAGTTCAAATATTCATTTGGAATATTTGTGGCTTACCTATGGTAGAGCCTTCTAAGATACTACTGGTCTGATCAGCCACAGACCGACATGCTGTACATTGATTCCGACACAGTGATGTCATTTTGGTCCTCTTTGAGCACGAAGGGCAATAACCAACCAACCAGACATGCCCAGGAAAACACCAGCACAATACACTGCTCCCTTCATTACCCTTCTGCTGGTAAGGATGCACCACATTCCTGAACCCCAAAGATTTATCTGAGTCTGAATTTTAACTTCAATGGAAAGAGCACTGACTCAGAGGTCCTGGGTTCAAATTCCATCATTGATGCTTACTACTGTATAATTATGAGCAAATTGACTTATTCTTCCAGAGCCTTGGGTTCCTCATTGAGGGAGTTGAAATATGAGGATCAATTGAAGAAACCGTGGATGCTTACCTTGGAGAAAAGAAAATTCAGGGGACACATGATAGTTGGCAAGTATCTGAAGGATACTTTTTGGTCTCTGAGGACAGAAGAAGTAACAGAAATTACCAAGAGGTGAAATTAGACTTGATGTCTAGATAAACTTCCTAGCAATTGCATCTCTTCAAAAGTGGAATGGATTTCTTCAAGAAGTAGCAGGTTCTCCATCTTGGAAGTCTTCAAGCTGAGGCTGCATTGACCACTTGTTGGGTATGTTAACAGTAGGGATTCTTTTGCTAGGGGGACTGGAGTAGATGTTTATTGACATCCCTTCCAACTCTCCATTTCTGTGATTTTATGGCCAGGTATCTTTTAGGTCCAGCTCTAAATCTCTGATTCTGTGGCTTCTTTCCAATTACAAATTACCCCATCCAAGTTTTCACAGTTGTGATGAACCTAATTATTTCCTGCCAGTAGCCACCACTCTTCCTCTTCCCTAAATCTCCTAGCTACATGCTGCTCCCCAAGGCAATAATGGCAGTAGTGATCCAGCTGCTCCCAGCTCCCTTGTTCTCCCCAGCTATGACGGTGACAATGAAAACAAACAAACAAACAAACATGCTTTGGAATAAAAGTGCTATGTGAGTACACAGTATTCTAAGAGGGAATTGTGTCTATGCAAATGAGAAAGGAATTAAACCAAATTGTGGGTCTGATAATCTAGCATTTTGATTCCAATTGGGTCTTGCAGTTGCTCTGAAATCTTGGACAAATCACTTAGTCCTTCTGCCTGAGATATAAATGGAGAAAATAATATTTACCTAGCTCCCTGCTTTAAGGATTAATTACTGCATATATTTAACAAGGCAATATTTCCAATCAACTGTTTCCTGTAATCTAGCTGAATGCATAATTTTAATTCTCTAGTGTCCAGCTGCTCAGTGTTCTCTTGTCTCAGAATCTATCCCAAGGAAATATTCAATAAAATTGTTTACAGTTACGTTCCTGGAAAGCTAATGAAGTTAACATTGGTTTCCTTACTGAATCAAAACGTTTTGCATACAACATGTTCAGTCTGCCATAAGTTTGAACAAGAGAATTTTAGCCAGAAAGATATTCTGGATCAATACTGAGGATGAGCTAACTGGGGAAACTAGGTGACTATCTTTTTAGAATGGGCTTCCCTATTTTCTACCAATTAATTGAGCTTTTCCAATGCTAAGTGTAAAACATACTTAAATACCACCAGTTCCAAAAGTCAGTCTGTTTTTTTAATGAATGTAATACTAGGATGAGAAGGGAAGCTGTAGATTAGGGGAGGGGGGATCATGGGAAAGGGAAATTTTGCATCTTTTTTTAATATTTCATTTTCCCCCAATTACATGCTAAAAACAACTTTAAACATTATTTAAAGTTTTGAATTCCAAATTTCATCCCTCCCACCTTTTCTAACCCTCCCTCCTCCCTGAGATGGTAAGCAATCCAATATAGGTTATACATGTGTAATAATGTAAAACATTTCCATATTAGTCAATGTGTTCAAGAAGACTCGAATAAAAGAATGAAAAAAGTGAAAAATAGCATGTTTCAGTCTGTATTCAAACAATAATAGTTCTTTCTCTGGAGGTGGATAATAGCTAAGTCATTCACAATTCTTCATCATACAATATTGTCACTGTGTATAAAGTTCTCCTGGTTCTGTTCACTTCACTTTGCATCAGTTCATGTAAGTCTTTCCAAGTTTTTCTGAAATCATCCTACTTGTCATTTCTTATAGCACAACAATATCCCATTACAATCATATACCACAACTTGTTTGGCCATTCCCCAATTGATGGGAATCCCCTCAATTTCCAATTCTTAGCTATCACAAAAAGCTGCTATAAATGTTTTTGTACAAGTAGGTCATTTTCTCTCTCTTTTTTTTTTTTATGTCTTTGGGATGTAGACCTAGTAGCAAACCCAAAATTCTTGATGGAAGCATTGAGCAAAGTTGCTACTACTACAAAGATGGACTACCTTAGTATAAGCATACAGCCCATGAAAGTTTTCAAAGGCTATGGCTCATGTAGTGTGGTAAGCAGGTTTTCACATTTAGGCAAATTGTCTCTCTTTCTTAGATGATCCTTCGCTGCGAATCCTATCACAGTCCTGAATCCCACCTTTGGAAATGTAATCAGATTCAGATCTGCCATAATTAAAGACCAGACATAACATAGGCTCATTATCACTGGCTAAACAGCTTCAGTAGACTGCTATAGATTTGAGTTTTATCCTTACCTTCAAGGCTGTAGCAACACATAATTAGTCCTTTCGAAGACTGAGTTTACCCAGTCTTTAGGATGATACAATTTTCTCTCAAGGCCTATCCTTATTAGGGCAATGCTGATTAGTCATCTAACTAAACTCTCAGAATTGGGCCTTGGCCAATCAGGAGTGAGGGGACAATATTTCTATTAGCCAAATAGAATATTTGAATGTTATAAGCACACAAGCACATAATAGAACATATATGATAAACATTGTAGACCTAGTTAGTTTACCAATCTTATGTATAGAATATGATCAATGAATGTATGGAGTGAATGAGAGTAGAAACATGTAACACCCCATAGGGTGGCACAGTGCCCTGAAGTCCTGGACTCACACATATTAGGTCCAACCTTGGGGATGATGCTCTAAATCACAACTCTGTGGATTATATTACCAACTAGAGTATCTGTTGTAGGAGGTACCAGAATATAGCTTATTCCTAGGTTTCCATGAGTGAATACAAAAGATTTCCCAAGATCCTAAATACTTAAGGTTGAATACAAATATTAAGCATAGGATAGCCCACGGAAAACACAGAAGATACAAAGGACATAAACAATGAAGACTATCGTAAACAATGCAGACTATCATAAAAAATGCAGAAAACACACCAAGCAGCCATAACAGACAAATTATAATAGACTGTTACACTTGTACTCCTTTACTAGTAGAACTCGCTTTTACTTAGGGTCCAAAAGTCCACGAGACTCAACACCTCCCCATGTTTTGTACTCCCCCAGAAGAGAACTGAACTTGAAACCGCTAGACAGGACCCAGAATTCTGGCAAGTTTCTCTAATGTACCCTAGAAACCTGAACAGACATTCCTCCTTATGGTACTACTCTGAAGGACTGGACTGCCCTAGAAGAGAAACCCATGTAAGAACACTAGGCAATATCTCTCTCCTTTGGGATCTAAGCATCCAACTAACATCATACTAGTTCAGTACAAAGTCCAAATCCCTTGTTCCTCCTTATCTTGGCTAGCTGCTTCTACTTACTCCTAGGGCTAGAGGCATGCATGAGATACTCTTCTCTTACATAGTCACATTCCTAAGAAAAAATTCTCATCTCTTAAAAGAAAGGTGGATCCTTAAACACCTGAACTTGGGTTTACCAATAAGGAAAATTCCAAGGCTAAGACAATCCAGGAAACTCTTCCTTCTCTTGTTAGAAGGCCTATTTCCCAGACTCTTGCACTTGGGGATGGGAATGAGGAAACCTTAAGAAACTCCCTCAGGAAGCCAGGATGCAGAAATTTAAATTTTTCAGGCCTTCTGAGTGGATGTGCTTGCTTCTGCTCCTTGACTATCCAAAGCTGTCATTAATAGTTGTAGTGGGTGGAGGAGACAGTGTACTCCCACATATTCCTGCTTCATTTTTAGTATGTCTCTGGAAGAAGGGTGCAAAAAGAAAAAAGTAGAAAGGGCCCATATTGGTCTCTCAGTTCTCTGTTATAGGCCTCTGAAAAGAGATTTGTCCCACAATAATCCGCCCCACAAAACCTCACAAAAAAAGCTTTGTCTCACAATAATCTGAGCCAAATAATCCATTTGGGGGAAAGTCTCCTTAGTGAAATTCAGCCTCTACAAGGGAACAAGGAGCGTCTTCAAGCCAACAACTAGTTCATCTTGAGAGCTGACTTAGTCACTGAGATTTAATCAGATACTTTTAGTCTCTTCGATACAGTACTAATGGATATATCCACACTCTTCTGTTTTAATTTCACCAAACTAATGAGGAAGCTCCCTTGGTCCAATCCCGACTATGATTTGTGTCAGACAGTCTCTTCTATCTGTAAATTTATTATCCTATCAATGGCTAACACCAGTGTTAGAGTGAAACTCTTAGCTATGTTTTTATTTAATTTTTCATGGATTTGTTTGCTTTTGAAGGTTATGTTTTGAACCATAGTATAGCTAAGACAAGGGTGAAAGTTCAATAGTATTCTCCTATAAGAGTAAATGATGTCCTTACTTCCTCCCTTGCATTGTTTTACACCATCATGGTCCAGGATAAGAGGGTTCCTTCCTGTAGTGTTGGATTACAATTCCAAAGAAACTTTAGGAAGTCAGTTAGAAGCAGGAAAAGGGGTAGGAGAGAAGCCATCTGAGACAGGACGACTGGATTCAGTTGCAAATGGACCTGGTTTAATCTACTACTGTCTCTGGTCAAAGGCTGGTGAATTCCTAATATGAATGCCAAGGAGGAAGAATGGCCACACTAAATAGCCCCTGGGATGCAGCTTTTCACTTAGTAGGTGTCAGAAGAGCAAGATTCTTTGCCAGAAAGGTTTATGAATGTCTCTATCATTCCCTGCCTCAAGCCCAGGACTAAAGAAATCTTACACTGTTGCTTGGATTTCTTAGCAATGTTGTCTGCTTAAAATGAAGGTCAGAAATTGCATCAGGGCAGCCTGGCTAGTTGTTTGAGATAGAAGTTCAAGGAGCTACTAAAGGAAGATAATTCACTGGGGTCTAAATGCTTAAAAGAATTAATTTGCTTTCCAACTAACCTAATCCTCCTTCCCCTTCTTACAAGGATGCAGACACTGTCCCTTCATACTTTCATAACTCTTCAGATAACATAATTTATATAATCTTCTGGTTTAAAATCCAAATTCATGTATATGTATACATATATATATATATTTTTGTATGCATATATGTATAAGTTTACGTGTGTAACAGGAAAAGTCAATTAATGCCTTGAGTACCTTGCTTTGCATTACTTTGCTAACCATCTATCAGCTACAATCATTTTAATAGGATAAGAAGTAACTGAGTAATTTACAGTAAGAGTATAGTCCTGGGTGAAAATCTGTGGACTGAAACTATGATGTAGTCCCAGATGAATACCTGTGTTTATTAATCTTAGGAGTGTAATATTTATATATAAATCTTTATATCAAAACGATGAAGAAACAAGGTTTCCCAGAAATGTAAGAAGTCTAATTGTAGCATCATAAGAAATATAAAAGGTAGACCTATGTGTAATAAACTGCCCTGGACTTATGCTAGAGCCATAGTTAGACCCATTTAAACCATGAGTTCAACTGCTTGAGCAAAAGGGCTGACCATTTGCACCATGGGTTGACCGACTTAAGCCATGCACAAATAAAGAGAACTATAAATACTTGTAAATTCTGTTACTCGTGGTCTCAGACTGCACTGGGCAGATTTCAGAATACCACCTTTGTTTCTTTTAATAAAGTTTGGTTTCTTTGCGCAGAAAGGCCTCCCAATTTCTTTTTTTACCACATTTAAGTATATACATATACTTTTGTAGGTATATGCTTGTATACATGTGCATATTACAGTCTCTTAGTGTAGGCTATTAATATACAGATAACATTTCTCATTTGAGGAAAAAAATGTTTAAATAAGGCATCAGAATACCCCTCTAACAGGTTACTGACATGAGTTTCTAGACTTTGTATCTCAAAAGACAACATATGGTGGAAAGAATGCTGGACTTAGAGCAAAGAGTAGATATATCAAGCATTTACTACATGCTCATTATGTGGCATTACCTGATTTGTAGCCCTAGCTAAGATGCCATTACCATCATTATCATCATCATCATCATCATCACAATAATAATTGCCAGCATTTATATAGTTCATTTGATCCTTATGATAATCTTAAGAGGTAAGTACTATTATTATCTCCACTTGACAGAAAATGAAGTTGAGGCACAGAAAGACTAAGATTCGAATTTAGATTTTCTGACTCCAAGTCCAGTGTTCCATGTTCTGTGCCATCTCATTAGTTCTGAGACCTTAGGCAAGTCCTTTTCTTCCATGAGCCTCAGCTTAACCATTTTCCAAATGAGAAGATTGGCCTAGATTATTTTAAAGTTCTCTTTTAGCTTTAAATCTTTTGACTTCAAGATCTTTGATAATAGGACAGTCAATCCAGCTACAAGAGATGTGGCTATTAAAAAGGTTTGAAAGACATATTTCTGGGTAATTTAATCATTTTATTAATATAAAAAGGCCATAATGTTTATTAATAAAAAGGATGGCCATTTGGCCATCTCTCTTAGACCAAAGATAATCATGGCTCAGGATTTATCTGTTCTTTTGGAAGGAGAGTAGTAATCAACTCTGATTGGTTAACAATTGATGAGAGAAAGAATATGACAATAAGGGGCTGAGAGTGACAACATGTCACCCTTGGACTGAGAGACTATCTCTATGCCCAGACCACCCCAAGTCCTGGGCAATCTGTTCAAAGAATTTATGCCCCACCCAAGTCTGAGTAGGACACAATGACTCTACTCTACTTGGGTGGGGTCTGAACAAGAAAGTCAGTTCAATCTCATTATTAGCAAAGTCCTTCAAGAGACTGAACTTTTCAAAATCAGGACTTTAGGAAAAGGGGAGAGCTCTGGATCTCCCAGAATCATTGGTTATTAATAATTATTTCTCTCAGGGATTAAGTGAAGGACTACGCAAAGAAAGGTTATTTGAAAAGACTCTCCAACGAGTTCTTCTAAGTATCCAATTCAACAGATTTACACTCCATTAAAGGAATTACACATATATCCAGAACTATCATGGTGTGATTTTACTGGGTCTTTACAACCCTACTGGTTATCTTGGGTTACTTTATATCTACAAACATGGTGGTATGTACCATAAACAAAGAGGAACAGTGGTATACATGTTTCTAAGTGGATCAAAGATATCAAAGCCTGTTGTCCTGAATCATGTTACCCCAAGGAGCAGATGAGTATTTTCTCATGTGTTCCCTTGTCTAATTCCTATATGTGTGCTATATGGGTGCATTAGTAGAATAGTATGGCCCAGGTTTATTTGGGAATGGTAATAATTTTATTATTTGTGTATTCTGAGTTAATATATGGCTACCTGTAGTGTTATTATTACTTCTTTTTCATTTTTAAGTAAATGGTTATATTTAAGATCTAAAAGTATTGAGAGTTCCTAGCTGTATAAATAGAAATGCATTGATGTGGCCTCAAGAACTAAGATGGTGAGTAGGGGAGTATATTTCTCCTCAACAGAGTTCACCCTAAGAGGATTTTAGTGTGGTGATCTTTCTCTGGGAAACTAGACCTGCCAATGTTACAGCAGGTTGGGGTGAACAAGTCAACCCAGAGATTATGTTGGTATCTACAAGTCCCAGGCACAAAGTTGGGAGATAGAACATTATATAGGAGAAACAGAAAGCAGTTCATTTTGCTTGGAATGTAGAGTGAATGAGTGCAAGTAATATTTAATCAGCACGAAAAGAAAGGTTGGTGGCAGGGAATGATAGAGACATTCATAAATCTTTCTGGGAAAGAATCTTACTCTTCTGACACCTACTAAGTGAAAGGCTGCATCCCAGGGGCTATTTAGAGTGGCCATTCTTCCTCCTTGGCATTCATATTAGGAACTCACCAGCCTCTCACCAGAGGCAGTAATAGCTTAAGCCAGGTCCATTTGCAACTGAATCCAGTCCCCCTGTCTCAGATGACTTCTCTCCTACCCCTTTTCCTGCTTCTAACTGACTTCCCAAAGTTTCTCTGGAACTGTAATCCAGAACTTAATTCCAGGTAGAGAAACTTGAATGTAAGATCATACATTCGGAGCTAGAGGGGAACTTAAAGGTCATGGAATCCAGCCCTATCATTTTACAGTTGAGGAAACCGAGGTCTAAAGTTTTAAATGACTTGTCCAAAGTCATACAGATAATAAGTAACAGAGCTAGGATTTAAACCGAGCTGTACTGACTCCAAATCCAAATGTTCTTTCCTCTGCACCACACTTCTGTATCCTCATGGCAAACAGAGCCACTAATGCTTCTTGAAAGGAAGAGTGATACGGTCAGGCTTGTGCCTAAGGACTATCAGTTTGTACTATGTTTAGATGATGGTTTAGAGAATGGGAGAAACTATTGGCAGAGAAAACAACTGGGAGGCTATAGTAATCCTCTTGGTAGAGCAAGATGAGAGCCCTAGGTAGGTTCTGTGAATTGAGAGGAGGAAATGGATGTAGGAATGTTGTGGAAGAAGAATCAACAGAAATTGGCAACAATTTAAATATGGTAGTGGGAGATGAAAAGAGAAGATTTGGACCTGACTCCAAAGTTGTAAGCCTTGGTGACTGGAAAGATAGTAGTGCCCCAACTGACTTATGGGATTCTGCACATAGGTCCTCAACATGGCTGCCTGCCCTACTAGATCCCTTATCTTGTCTACAGCCTCTTGTTTAAGGCCATACATAACCAAAACTCAGCATTCATTAAGCCATTATCATGTGGCAAGCAAAGTGCTACATGCTGGAAATAAAATGACAAAGAATGAAATAATCCCTACTCTCAAGCAACTCATGTTCTTTTTAAAAAAATTTACTTGTTTTAATCAGCCAAGATTTACTGTCTCACCCTCAAAGCAAAAATAATAGACCTAGAAAACAGATCAAGGAAAAGGAAATTAAAAAAAACCAAAACACAAAAAAACCACCCACCTCCCAACTGGGAGCACACACACAGACTCAAACAAGCAAACAAAAAAAATCTATCACAAACAAGTATAGTCAATTTCCACATTGGCCATATCAAAAAAAAGAAAAAGTCTCATTTTGTACTCTGATTTGTTCACCTCTCTATTGACAACAGAAAGTCCTTAGTTTAAAAAGGCCAAGGTCTCTCACTTCATCCTGGGCTATCTCCAGTCATCCTGATCTGTATCTTGCTACTGGACCCAAAAGACTTCGGAGAAGACAGTGACGTTGGTGGCTTTGCATAGCCATACCTCGCTTAAATCCAATTCAATTGCAAGTCATGACATCACCTTCCTGATGTCATTGGTCCTCTTTGAGAAGGGAGGACAAACAACAACCGACAATAACATGTTCCATTACTGGCCCTCTGGAATCATGGTTGGTCCTTACACTGAAAAGAGTTCAGCATAAGAGTTTTCCATTACATTTATATACCATAACTTGTTCATCCATTCCCCAGTTTAGGGGCATTCCCTTAGATTCTCATTCTTTGGCAACTCAAAAAAGTATTTTCATGGATAGAGCACTGACCCTGGATTCAGGAGGACCTGAGTTCAAATCTTGCCTCAGACACATAATACTTACTAGCTGTGTGACCCTGGGCAAGTCACTTAACCCCAATTGCCTCACAATTTGTCCTTTCCCTCCTATTTTCCTATTGAGTAAAATATATTTCTGTACCCAGATCTAGATGTGTTCAGTCTTCTTTCTTTTGACCAGTTCAGATAAGAATGAGGTTCAAGTGTTAGCTACTCCCTCCCATTCTTTCCTCCTTGTTTGTATAGATGGCTACTTGTATACTAACATTCTGTAAAGTTATTTTCCCTAACCCCCCTTTCTATCACTGACCCTGTAACACACTCCTCACAGTATCTTCCTCTTCTCTCTTTCCATTCTTTTCTTAAGATCAAGAAATAACAGAACCACTTCCAGGCCTTGTCTGATTGGACTGCCTCTATGAACCTTGATGACGTTAGGGTTCCGAAGAAACACATCTATCACCTACTCATATTTGAATTGTAAGTAGTTTATCCTTGGACAGCTAGGTGGCACAGTGGATAGAGTTCAGGTCCTGCAGTCAGGAAGACTCATCTTCTGGAGTTCAAATACGGCCTCGGACATTTACTAGCTGTGTGACACTGGACAAGTTACTTAACCCTGTTTGCCTCAGCTTCCCCATCTGTAAAATGAGCTAGAGAAAGAAATGGCAAACCACGCCATGAAAACCCCAAATGGGGTCACAAGAGTCAGACATGACTGAAAATGAATAAATAATAACCACCAAGTTTACCCTTGTTTAATCCTTTCTCATTGTTTATTCATATTTGCCTTTTTTACATTTCTCTTCACTCCTGTGCCTGAACTTCAAAGTTTATGAAGCTCTGGTCTTTTCTTCAGTAATACTTATAAGTCCTCTGTTTCATTAAAAGTCCATTTTGACCCCTGCATCATTATATTCAACTTTTCTGGGTAAGTTATTCTTGGCCATTAGCCTATATCTTTTACCTTCTGAGACTATTGTATTCCAGGTTGCTAAATCATGAGTGATTGTGACTATGGCTCCCTAGTACTAGAATTCTTTATTTCTGTTTGCTTATAGTATTTTTTGCTTTGACTTGAAAACTCTGGATTTTGACTATGATGTTCCAGGGAGTTTTCGTTTTGGGATTTCTTCCAGGACGTAATTGCTATATTCTCTCTGTTTGCTCTCTGGCTCTAAGAGATCTGGGCAGTTTTCTTTTATAATTTCTTGAAATATGGTAGGCTCTCTCTCTCTCTCTTTTTTTTTTGTCTTAGTGTTTAGATAGTCTAATGGTTCTTAAACTTTTTTCCCTATATCCATTTTTCAGGTCAGTTGCTTTTGCTATGAGATACCTTATATTTTCGCCTATATTTTCAATCATTTGACTTCATTTTAATATTTCTTATTGCCTAATCAAGTCATTGGCTTCTATTTGGTCCATTCTTATTTTTAGTGAGTTTGTTGTTTGGGCAAAGGTTTGAACCTCTTATGCCAAGTTGTTAATACCGATTATGATTCTTTCTTTGATGGCTCTCATTTCTTTTCTAGTTCCTCAATTGCTCTCATTTCATTTATAAAAATAATTTTAAACTCTTTTTTTTAAAATACCTGCTTCATGTCTTCCAAGAATTCTAGTTCAGTTTGTACCTAAGCTGTGTTCTTCACTGAAATAATGCTTATAGTGTTTGGGAGTCATTGTCTTCTTCTACATTTGTATCTTAAGCATCCCAGCCCACTATAATAACTCATTATGGTGAGATTAGTTTTGTTTGTTTGTTTGTCCATTCTTCCAGACTACTTCCTGACTTTAGACTTGATGTTCAGACTGGGCTCTGCCATATTTATGGAGGAAAGATCTGGGCTAGACCTGGTGCTGCTCTTTTGGGATATTGAATGTTGTATTATTTCAGGATCTCAGGTATAGCCTGGGAACCTGAAAGCTTTCAGTGTTCTCAAAGTAGTCTGGTCCAGGGCAAAGTCTGATTATTGCCCCACTGTTCTAGGTTCTACAAGTTCCTGACCTGGATTTGGATTTAAGCAAAAGAAGAGGGGCAGCTAGGTGATGCAGTGGATAGAGCACTAGCTCTGAAGTCAGGAGGACCAGAGTTCAAATCCGGCCTCAGACCAAACACTTGACACTTAGTAGCTGTGTGACCCTGGGCAAGTCACTTAACCCCAATTGCCTTGAAGAAAAAAAAAAAAAAGCAAAAGAAGACCCCTGCTGGACTCCAGGCCCATCAGCCAGCTAGAAAGTTCTTTTGGTGTAGCGACAGAATTGTAGGCTCCCCTTTGGTCTGGAACTCCTGTCCTGTTATTCCTCTATAGGCTGGGCTATATCCTGGAAATGAGACCCTGATCTAAGTCTGAGAGGTTTCAACCACCCTGCTATTGTAGCTGCTGCTGCTGCTGTTGGCTTCTGAACTTCCTCCTTGCTCAGTACATTGACAGAGCCTCCCTATCTGTGAATGCCATTCTCCTGTGCAGGTCCCTTTCTCAGTTCACCCTGAGTCTGTCACTAAGAACTATACTATGGGCAACAAAGTTCCAAGTTTGTACCTGTTCCCATTGCCATGTTCCAGCATAGGTCTGGGAAATCCCAGTACAAATCTGGGGCCTCCTCTTGTCCTGGTGCACAGTTTCTCCCTAGGCACTGAAGTGCTCTGCACCTGATGTGCTCCTAGCCTGGCCCTGTTCCCAATGTCCAAAGACCTCTCTGTGTCTCTATGTTGAGCTGGACTGGGCAAAGATTCAACTTTACTTTTTCTGAATTTTCTCATCAAGATTCAGTTCGCATCTGTTCAGAAAAGATTGTGGACAGGAGCTCATCACACTGCTTCCAATGACTCCACAATATTGCTTCTAACAACTCCACATATTGGTTCTCTCAGTTTACTTTCTAATAGGAGAGCAGAGTACATATATGTCTATACAGAATAAATATAAAGAAAATAAGTACAAAGTCGATAAAACAAGGTAAAGGTGGAAGGACACTAGTAGTTGGGGTTGGACAGATAAGGAAAGACTTCATAGAGAAGATGATACGCTTGAGGTGAGTTGTAAAAGAAATGAGGGACTCTATGAATTGGCTGTATGGAGGGAGTCCATCTGCAGCAAGGGCATTCATAGCCAGTGCAAAGGCATGAAGATGGGTGGGAAAAGTTAGAAAGAAGGCCAGTTTGGCTGGATGGCAAAGTGCAGGAGGGAAAGTAACGTATTACGAGGCTGGACAGATTGGGGACAATTTAAGAAAGGCTTTAAAAGTTTGACAGAAGATTTTTTTTTCCTAGAGGCAATAGGAAACCACTGGAGTTTATTGAATATAGGAGTGATATAGTCAGATCTGTACTTGAGGAAAGTCATTTTGGCAGCAGTATGTAGGATGGACTGGAATAGAGATCTGTGGCAAGGAGACCAATTTAGGAAGCTCTTGTAATAGCCTAGGCAAGAAGTACTGAGGGTCTGAACTCAATGGTATTGACTTTGTGAGTAAAGAGACAGGATTATACGCAAGTATGAAGATAGAAACAGCAAAATTTAGCAACTTATTGGATATGTGGAATGAGTGAGGATGAAGAGCAGAGAATAACCCTAAGGGTGCCGATCTGGGAAGAACCATTGTGACTTTCACAGAAACAGGGAAGCATGAAAGAGGGGAGTGTGGAGGTAAAATAATGAGTTCAGTTTTGGACATAATGAATTCTATATATTTCTTTAGCATCCATTTTGAAATGCCCAGTAGACAGTTGGTCATGTGGAAGAAAAGCTCAGGGGAGAGACCCAGGATGGATATATATACGTTTGTGAGTCATGTAAAAAATTAAAAAATGAGGGCAGCTAGATGGTATAGTGGACAGAGCACAACCCTGGAGTCAGGAGGACCTGAGTTCAAAATCTGTCCTCAGACACTTGACACTTACTAGCTGTGTGACCCTGGGCAAGTCACTTAACCCTAATTGCCTCACCAAAAAAAAAAGAAGTAGAAAAAAAAGATAATTATATACCAGGACAAAGCCTTCAGAAATACCCACTACTCTAGGTAAAATGGGTTTGTGTTCCCCAGTAGATAAGTAGCCAAAAGTTTTCAAAAGAATTAACTCTACAGTCATATGAAAAAATGGTCAAATCACTAAGAAGAAAAGTACAACTTAAAACACCTCAACCCTATCAAACTGGCAAATATGAAGCAGTCAGTCTTAGAGTGTGAGAAAATAGGTAACTTTTGCATTACTAAGGAAGCTATGAATTAACCCAACCATGTTAAAAAACACTTTGGAATTATTCAAGAAAAGTAACTAAAGAGTTTGTAACGTTTGACCTAAGGAGACCATTCCTAGGCACACATCCCTAGGAAGCAAAAGAAAAGTACCATATATAGTAAAATATTAATAGAGGCACACTTTTCATAGAAGAAGAAAAAAAAACCAAGCAAAGTGGGAACCAATTAATTATAGAATAAAAAAAGTGAAATATAAAAAAAATATAGTGTCTTATTAACATCCTTGGAAAAGAATGAATCCAGAATTCAAACAGAGGGAGACTTAAATGGATTGATACAGATTGAAATAAGCAAAACAAAGTAAGCTAACAAGGAGAATAATACACATTATGACTATGATAATATTAACAAAAACACTATAAGGAAGCCAAAACTAGAGCAATTATAAAATGACCTCTTCTCATCATTGGGACAGATAACGAAACATACTCCTCTCTTTAGAAACGTGAGGAGACAACAGGTGTGAAATGTTACCCTGTCAGATGTGGTCATTGTGTCTGTTGGTTTTGCCTAATTGTTTTTGTTTTTGACAAGGGAACGTCCAGTGGTATCAGGAAAGGTTTTATCTGGAAATATAATGTAAAAACAAATGATGTCAAATAAAACTTTTAAAAATAAAATGGGCTTTGGGGAATATATTTTTGACCATACTCCAAATGTTCAATATAGACCTTTCACTTCGGCCTACATGAGCTGTTGCCTTTAATGTTTATAGGTAGGCCAACAATTCTCAGTACAGAATTAGGCTACCCATGGTATCGCCAATCTTTGCAAGGGGTGTTTGCAGAATTCCAATAATTCATTTAAAAAGAAACATAAATGTCTGACATACTGTCATTTTAGAAAGGGGGCATATGCTAAAAATACTAATGATCCTTAGGATCATCAGGTATCTTGACATTTTCTGCCACCACTCGTCACTGGGCAAAGCCTAGTGATCTGAGTGAGATGCCTCATCTTCTGGAAGAGTTTAGGAAAATATCTCAAATCAAGATGTGGATGCTTTAAATTAAGAATTGTTAACCTGCTTATGTGTGTGTGTGTGCACGCGCGCGCACGCACGCACAAGCATGATGGACTCTTTTCGCATTGATAAAGTCTCTTCAATGATCCCCTTTTAGCACTATGTTTTTAAACAAATAAAATAAAATAGGATTATAAAGGAAATCAATTGTATTGGAAGTCATCAAAATTAAAACAATAACAACAACAACAACAACACAAGTTCACAGACCCCAAGCTGTGAACCCCTGCTTAAAATGTACCTAATAGTCTAAAAATCTGGTTCTATAAACAGTAGATACTTTCTAGACAATTGCTGAATTTAATACAACCAGCTGCTCTTGAGAATCACAGAATTGAAAATTTAGATCTGGAAGGGATCTTAGGTAGATAGATAAACAATCCAGTAATCCATTTATTAAGTGTTTACTATGTGCCAAATGGTGTCTTTGGTGCTGGGGATACTAATACAAAAATGAAACTATTTTTGTTCCCAAGAAGCTTATCTCCTAATGGGAAAAATCAATATATAAAGGGAAGCCAGAAATAGGGAGAGGTCCCTCTGCTTCCAGAAAGGGTAATGGATGTAGAATCAAATTTAGAAATCTCTTCTCTGTCACTTACAACTTCATACAACTTGTATTGTGCCACACTACTTGTGTGAAGTCATAAGTGACAGAGAAGGGACTTGAACCCAGGTCATTTGATACCAAATCTATCACTCTTTCTATCCTCTGAAAGGTAGAGTCTGCAAAGGGGAATAAAGCTCTCAGGACCAAGTGTTGCCTGGAGACTTGACTGCACAGAGTTTGACATTACTTAGAGAAGTGATGAATCAACTCAGTGTTGTCTGAAAGCTATAATCCCTGTAATTTATGTTAATATGAGTCTATGTGGATTTCCTAATTAGCAGTATTTTGTGCCTAGGGTAATGGATATGGAACATCTCTTCTATCAGAGCCTGTGTGCTCCCTCTTTCCAGGTCTGATTATCTAATTTCCTACAGCAGGACTATAAATCACCTTAAAGCTACAGGCATTAAAAATACTAACAATAATACTAAGGGCAGCTGTCTACCAGCTTTACAAACAAATATTTACAAATTTATCTACAGGTGACTGGAAATCACGGTTATAGAAGTTATAAAGTTATAGAAGCCTTTGTTTACTTAGAAAACCAAAAGAAAAATAATGCAACATATAAAAATTTATAACAAGAAAATGCTGTCCAGTAAATTTGAGAATCTTGCTTGCAAGGACCTCAGAGATAATCTAATCTAAACCCCCATTTTACAAATGAGGAAACTGAGATCCAAAGAGGGAAAAGACTTGCCCCAGCTATCACCTCAAGATAATGGTAGAAGCAAAACTATAACTCAGGTCTTCAGACTACCATTCCACTTCCTGTGGAAAGTGTTCTTTCCACAGAAAGAAAAGTTGGGCTGCACCGCTGCTTATCCTCGGTCCCATTAAAGGATGTTCTATTCTGTGACAAAGAGCTAAATCTCTGGAAGGAACTCAAGGAATGCAGAAATAGCTTACCAAATACCGAAGGTGCAAATACTTCTCATCAAACTCTTTAGTTTGGGTTTTAATGCCCTCCACAATGTAACACCACCTTGACTTTCCAGATACCTCTTTGGTAATACTTCCTTCCACTTGATCTTTGTTCTCATCTCTCTGAGAACTCTGCAACTTTGAATGTTCCCATAGGTAAGAAGAGAGTAAGAATACCTGTGTGTGGAGCACCTATCACTAGGACATGCAATTGGAATTGTATTTTTTAAGGTGAACATTTATTGAATATTCTATCACAAAAAAAACATTTTTATTTAAACTAAGGAATCTAAAGTTTAGCTGTCTTATTTTTTAATTAATACCTAGACTGTACTTTAAAATACAAATAAAATTAAAATAAGACAAAACAGCAAAAATTTTAAAAGATATGATACTGTGTTCAGACACACTTTACATGACCTGTACACATGGGAATATTAGGAATATTTGTACTGTTTACCATACTTGCAGGGGGTTGTGAGGAAAGTGCTTTCTAAGGCCTAAATTTCTATAAAAATGTGACCAATTCCTTTCTACTTGAGTGAGATTGGTGAAGACCCCTCATAAAATCTAAACTTAAATGAGTAAAATAAGGTAAAGACCCCTAATAATAATATATGTGTATCCAGGTCAGGAAGCTTGTAAATAGTCTGTATAAATATATTCAAATTATTACAGAAGATAAGTATAACTACAAATTGTTCCAGGATCTGAAATGAACAAAACAGGATGTACTAAGAGGATACTTGAAATGAGGCAGGTGAAAACTATGTAATGATTCTGTAATTTCCACTGCTGTTGCTGGGGTAGTTTTTTTGTGTTTAGATTGTGCCCTCTGAAGCCCAGTCCATGGAATAAGAGGTAGGGGGCTAGGAAGGGGTTGCAGTTAGAACCTATAAAAATGCTTGCTTGGCTGACACCACCTGTGGTCTTGCATCGAACTGCCTTTCAGTGCGTGTCACCCTTTCTCGATATAGAAATCAAATCCTTTCTACTTTCTACCTGGAGAAGCCTCAGAATTAATTTGGGTAAGGGTTATCACCGTCACACATTCAGCTGTAGAACTCATCCTTTCTTATAAACATCCTGCTTGTTTGTTAATCTAGTCTCCACCCCTAACTTTCCAACTGAAATCCTAACAATTCTTTAAGAATCAGCTCAAAAGTTTTTAGTTTTGTTTTGTTTTTTCTAAAGTCTCCCTTTATGTTCCCCCAGTCAGATGTTTCCCTCTTCAAATTGTTCATAGAATTTTCAATCAATTCAACATGTCATTATGTTGTACCTACTGTGTATGAGGAACTTGTGTCTGGCTCTTGGGATGCAAAGAGAAGAAAATATATATGCCTGCCTCAGGCAGTTTATATTCCACTGGTTTTATAAAGCTAGGGGATTAGGACAGATACTTAGATAAGTAAATGAAAGAAAATTTGATGAAAGATATTTTATTATTGAAGGAGTAAGATCAGAGAAAGTAGCACCTGAGCTGAGCCTTGAAAGAAGATAGGGAAGAGGTTGAGCTGTAAAGTGCCCCTAGAGGGTTCAGTGAATATAGTGTTGCTCTTGTAGCCAAAAGACTTGAGTCTGAATCCTGATGTTATCTTACTAGCTGAGTTAAGTGCCATAAATGGGCAAATCACTTAACCTCTCCAAGCATCAGTTTCTCCCTTTGTAAAATGAGGATAACAACAGCATCTATCTCACAGAGCCATTATGAAAATTAAATGACATCGTGTGAAAAGTGCTTTCTAAATTTGAATTGTAATTGTTGTTATGGTGGATAGCTTTTACAAATAAAGGTGAGCAGGAGGAGGAATGTTAGCTACAGAAACAGCTTGCCTCCAACGTAGAGTGTACGAAGGAGAATAATATAAAATAAGAACAGGAAAATAAGGTTTAGGGCTCAAAATGCTTAGCTGAGGAGTTTGGATTTTATCCTAAAAAAGAGATGAAGTTATTAAAAATTCTTAAGCAAATGAGTAACATTAACGAATGAAAAGCAGTCTCTAAGCCCTTACTATGTGCCAGGAATTATTTATGTTCTCTTGGTCACCTTTTGTTTTTTCAATATTAGGATCATAGGGTTATAAATAGAGAGCTCCAAGAGACCTCAGAAGCAATATAGTCTCCAAACTCCTCATTTTGCAGATAAGAAAATTGAGGCCCAAGGAGGTTGTAACTTAACCAGAGTCATACAGAGTATCAGAGGTGGAACTTTTTCACCAACTCCAAAGTGAGGGCTTTTTCCACTATACAAAGTAGTTTCTTATGAACAATAGAGCTTTTTAATTTGCAAGAATCTCCAACATCTTGTTTGAGTCTTGAAGGACAATAAGTCAAATCGCTACAGACTAAGGGAATTGCAAAGGCTTAACATGGGAAGAGTTTGAGGACACAGATTCAATTACTAACCCTTGTTGTCTTTGGTTCTAAGGTTCAAGACTTTTTTCATGCTTTTGGCATTTTCTTTATCTTCAAATACCTTGTATATCAGTCCACATCTCTAGGTTGTGAGAGACTCTGGGTATTTTTTTTGGGGGGGGGTGCTGAATAAACAATTTGATTAAAAAATGAGGCAAGTATGTACAGTAGGTAGAGTACTGAACCTGGAGTCAGGAACTCCCAAGTTTAAAATGCAGCTTCAGACATTTAGTAGCTATGTGACTATACTAACTGTGGAAAGTCTGTCTGCCTTGGTTTCCCCATCTGTAAAATGGGGATAATAACAGCACCTACCTCCCAGGGTTGTTGTGAGGATTAAATGAGATAATATTTGTAAAGTACTTTACAAATCTTATTGCACTATAAAAATTCTGGTATTATTGGGGTTTTTCTCTAGTATTAGTGTTACAACATTCTTAGACTCTTTGAGGTATATTGATTTATCAGTCCCTGAGAACTAAAGAGTAAATCCTCCTACCCATTTTTCTTTTTACAACACTATTCATCAGATATTTCAGGAAAACTGTTTACATCTGAATGGCTTACCGCCCTCCTATGCAGCTCTAAGTCCCGTCACGTGCCACAAATATCCATAGCTTCATTTTCAGAAAGTGTTTTCAATACCATTTGATAGCTGATACCTGGAGGTTAGAATATATCAAAGAGTCAGCTCACTCCTCAATAATACACATTCCAAGAAAAATTTCAAATGTTTTCCTTTTTATAATAGCATGTGTCAAAGAATAAAACAGAGTGAGTAAAACCTTATCATAGATCAGAAATCTGTTTCAGCACCTTTCACATGAAAAAAGACCTTTCATAGAAGGCCCATTCTTCATAGAAAAATGATGATATTCATTTTTTTTGAACAGATAATTTTTTATGTCTTATACTAAAGTTTAATTTTTCAAATATTATTCTTTGGATTTGATGAAGATGGGAGCTAAATCCCAAAAAGGAAAAACCCTGGACTTTCCCACATGGTCAAATCTCTGGCATTTGCCTGAGGCTATAATCCCATCAACTGGCCTTTCTTTGTGGCTACACCTAATCTCCCAAATCTATTACCCTTAACCTAGCCTAACCCTCCCTATGGCTCTTGGCCATTTCCCACACTTAATCCTAGCTAGGCTCCATTGACCAGGTCCCAGGAGTCGGGTTCACTCCAGTTTACTGGTCACTCCCATCCAGATCCTCCTTGGACCCCTCCTCCAGTCACCCCAAACTGCTTGGCCACTCCTAGATCCCTCCCACAGTCTTTCTGTGTATAAGGTCCATCTTGTCTTCATTAAGGTGATCAGATTCTTAAAATCTAGCCACTGCTCTGATTCTTAGAATCTAGCCAATACCTCACAGACTCTCAGATTCCTCAAGAGCCTGGCTAATATGGCGGATCTTTATAAACCTTGTCTTTGGCTGAAAGAAGGCTTGGGTGGAATTCTTTCTGGCAGGACCCGTGTGTCATGATCTTGGGGTCCCAGCACCTCTAAACCCCTAAACCTCATAAGATTGACAAAATAAATGAAATAATAGAATGTTGACACTGTCTTCATATCTTGTACTGCCATATTTTGAAACCTCAGATAAAATAAATTTTCTCTATATTTAAAAAAAAATAATTTTCCTTTAAATATACAAAATATATCAAAATTGTAATTTATTAATGGAACCAAGTAGAACTTACATTTTAATTGGTGACACAAACTTGTAAGAATATGAGAGAATTGTAGGAATTAAGTGGATCACACTAACTCCATCTTGTGACTCCATTCTGGATGTAGTTCAGTTCCCTTTCTTATGGGTCTAGTCTACTTTCTGTCTTGTGGGAAAACCTTATTCAATTATGGAAATTGTGAGAAAACTTTATCACAGTGTTTGAATCTGTGTGGCTAGGAAGCTAGACCACCTCTATCTGTTGCTTAGAGACCCTTAACCTAGGTTGTGCTGACCAGAAACTAAGTCAGATCTGAAGATTGATGCAAGGAGTTTTCTCACAATTATACATCTCAAGCAACCCATATATCTTATCTGAAAACTGGCACTATATTGGTCAATTAGTTACCGTTTCTTTGTTCCTTGACTGAAAACAGACACTTGGGGGGAGTAGTTACACCTCTTTTTCTGATTTCAGGGAATTGGACCTGTTTGCTCTCCCCCTCCCTACTTGGAAAGTCCCTAATCTTTCCTCCAATTAGAAATCAGATTTTGTGCCCTGTTAATTGCTTTCTTTTAATTAGTTGGTCTTATTTGATTGTTTTTAATGCATAAAAGTCTGTTTCTCCCTGTCTTTGGGGTCCAGCTCCAAAGCTGAGGAGGCCTGGTCCCAATTTATTATGCAGTTGGCATGTATTGCTTAATAAATAGACATGTTCAGAAGCTCAAACCATTGTTTCCTCAGTTATTTCATCTTTCACCCATCATATATATTAGAAATTGCATTACAACTCATTTTTTGCACAGTCGTTTATGATAATTTAAACACATACACATATAAGTAAAAATGAAAATATTCCAATCTATACACAAAGTATATAGTCTCTAATATAGTTCTAATATAGTACTGCTCAATAGAAGATACCATCCTATACTATGATGACTTAGTGCACATAGAGGACATCAAAAGCAGCTATCTGCTCAGAATATAAAGAGTATGCTACTGATATCAATATTTAAAGATTAAAAATTAATATTTTAGTGGGAAGAAAAAGGTTTCTGAATCATTAATAAAATAAAATTTTAAAAATCACTTCTTTGACCTTTATCTTTTTTTTAATGTCTTTTTTTGTATATGTTTCATAATGTAACATACAAATAAAGTGGCACATGAATATAATTTGGAAAATGTTTTTTAACTAATGGGATTCACTGTCAGAATATTTTGGAGAACTATGGCATAAAATACCAAGAGTTTAGGTGATTTACCCATAGCTACAGCATGTGTTAGGGGTCGGTGTGCTGTAAGCCAACTTGCCTCTACACTTCTTACATTGAGCTGAAATCTGCCTCACTACAGATTATATCTGCTACTTTTAGATGCCCCTACCCCTCAAAATCAAAAGAGAAAGAAAAATGTATTTACAAATTCAAATTTAATCTGGAGAAATGAAAGATCAAGAATATTAAAGGAATCAATGAAAAAAAATGAGAAGGAAGAGTGGTGTGTAACAGCAGTGCCAGATATAAAACTAAACTACAAAGATGTAATCATAAAAACAATTTGGTCCTGGATAAGAAATAGAAAGGTTGATCAATGGACTAGATTAAGGCACAGTAACCAAGTGTTTGATACACCCAAAGATTCCAGAAAAACTTAGTGAACTTAGATGAAATGATGCAAAATGAAGTAAACAGAACCGGGAGAACAATTTATATAGTACCATCAGTATTGTAATCAATTGTGGAAAAACTTAGTAATTCTGATTAAAATAATGACCAACCACAATTCTAAAGGACTAGTGATGAAAAATACTATCCACCTCCAGATAAAGAACTGATAAACTCAGAGTGTAGATTGAAGCATTTTTTCCTCTTTGTTTTTCTTGTTTAATTTTTTCAGAAAATGACTCAATTAAAAATTTATTTTGCATGCCTTTTCAATGGATGGGGGAGGGGCTGAAGAGTGGGAGAGAATTTGGAACTGGACATTTAAAAATAAAATAAATTGAATTAAAAAAGAAAATTAAAAGTAAGAATTCATCTAAAAAAGATAAAATACAAATACAAATTTATTATTTTTCAAGTTTCAAAGATGGTAATAGGAATGTCTAGTCTAGGTGGTATAGTAGAAAGAGCACTAGCCTTAGAGTCAGATAGACTGAAATTTGAATTCTGTCTCAGACACAGACTGGGCAGGCTACTTAAGCTTTCTCATCCTAAGTTTCCTCACCTGAAAATGGGGACAGTAATAGCACCTACCTCCTAGGATTGTCCAGAGGATTAAATGAGATAACATCTGCATGTGTAAATGTCAGGTGACATCATTATTGTTGTTTTTGTTATCATTGTTATGATGATGATGATGATGGTGATGATGTTGTAACCACAGTACACTTAGTCTTAGTCCCATCCCATTGAATTTGGAGATGGGAAGGAAAGTACTCAGAACAGCAGCATGGCATTGATGAGTCACTCCTTCACTTATCTACCTCATCAAGCTGATGCAGAAAAGATCCCTGGATTCCTCTGCCCTCTTGGCTTTCCTCCGTCACCCAGGAGACTTTGTGAATACCATGAAACGCTAACTCTATAGCATCCTCGAACAGGATTGGAGGGGTTAAGGTGGTTCTTCAGGCAAGACAGCCCTTTCTCTTCCAACCAAGTCCCCATGCATAGTCTTTCTCCTTGTCCAGGTGCCTCCCATAATATTGATTTGTTTTTTCCCCCAAGTTGGGATGAAGGTACTCCCTCTACTGATGACGGTCACTCTGATGTAACTTTTTCTCTGCTAAAAACACTAAATAAGTAATTTTAAAAGCCTTTTGCTTGATTCGAGGCTTCAAGGGTTAGTAAGCAGAGAATCAGTGAATCAACAAGTTATGTAATAACATGCATATGCTCATTTTTGTCCTGGACACTCCAGGATAAACAAAGTTTAAAAAGGTCCTTGCTCTTGAACTGCTGATGGTCTAAATGGGGACCTCAGAGTAATCAGTTTCAACCAACACCGTTCCTGAATCATAAAATCATAGATTTAGCAAACTGGCAGGGACTTTTAAAAGTCTTTTAGTTTACTCCCCTGGCTATACAGGTGAGGAAACAGGCCAGAAAAGAGAAGTGGCTCCCCCGAGACCATGAATATATTATTTGGTGTTAAATTGTGTAGTATAGGTTACAACTTCCACAGGGGTTCCAAGAAGATGAGACCTATGTGGTTCAAGAAAGGATTGATGGAAAAGGTGGAACTTCCCCAACTTGTTATGCAGAAGAGTAATATTGGTTCCCATTCTCTATATAAACCAAGACCTCAGTGAAAGGCTGAGCTCCCTGTTTGTGGAAGAATCAGCTCAGGCTTCTGGCAGGCAGGGAAAGAAGAGAAGCAGAGAGTTTGTCAGAACTGAAGTGTGCCTCTCTGTTAACTGAGACAACATTGTAATTCTGCACCCACACCCCACACCCAGCAAACACAAACAGACACACACACTTACCAGTGATTTGACTTTGCATCTGCTCCTTCAGCTGATTTCAACTCCAAACAAGGTATTCCTCCCAGGAGAAGTTCCTTACTTCTAAACTCACCACCAGGCTGCTAATTCACCACCTGCCTCACGCTCTGCTTCCTTCTGATTGGAGGACAGGAGGGTGGAGTACCAAATTTCTCCCAATGCCTATCTTTATAGAGGGCAGAATTTGGACTTTGGCTCCTTCATTCCACTTTGCACCTGCTACCCTACTGGGTTTCAACTCCACAGAACAAAATGCTCCTTGGTGTTCCCCCACCCCCTGCTTTCCTGCCTCCTTGTGGGTGTTGTCTCCCCTATTAGATTGTAAACTCCTTGAGGATAAGAACTGTTTTTTTTTAACTAGTTGTATCCTCAGTTGCTTAGCAGAGTACCTTAGCACAGCATATAATAGTTACTTAATAGGCTATATTGGATTTGTATTCTTTTTCCCAAATTCCTTTCTTCCCTCTTCCCACTGCCCCCAGAATATTGTTCTAATCCTGAGCCTTCCCTTGAGTGAATTAAAACTGTTGAAATAAATGCTTTAATCATTCTTCTTTTAAAGAAAAGGTGGTGTTCAACAAAGACTTGACTAGAAATGGTGAATCATACCAATCAAAAAATTGTTATGGATGCTGCTTCATCATGTTGCCATGAATTGAAAAGATTTGCATAAGCATGACAAATTAAGGTCTGACATCTTACATTCTCTGTCAAATGTGGTCATTTTGTTGGTCAATTTTGCTTAACTGCTTTTATTTGTACAAGGGGGAATCCAATGGAGATGGATAGATACCAGGTAATTACTTTTAGGTTAAAAAAAGAAGGTATAAATAAACTTAAGCCTTCTGAATCCAGTCTAGCAGCAACAGTAGTGATACTTTACTTTTTTTTAACAGAATCTTGAAGTTTACAAACACTTATAATAACCCTCAAATGCTAACATGGTTTGTTACTCTTGGTTCTTCTGGGGAAAAAGCAGTTTCCACAATGACTTTTGTTCTCACTGAAGTTTGAAAAAGAATCAACCATGCAGATATATCTCCTGTAGGGAACTCTACCTATAGTCAGAAAGAAGACTTAATTGGATGTTAGTACTATTAATGATCTTTTGAAGTACTTAATAAATGCTTTGTAATTTATTCATTCAATTGGAAAGATAGAATTATGAACTCTGGGGTGAGATTAGAGGTGTGTATATAATTTTGGTATTAATCTACATAGAAGGGATAACTAAAGTCATAGGAGTGGATAAAACCCCAAAGAAGAAAGAGTTAAAGAGGTCCAAGGGCATAACACTGGGAAAGGTCCTCATTTAAGGTCTTGGAGAATAATAATAGCTAACATTTACATAGTGGTTACTATGTGCTGGGCAGTATGCTAAGTGCTTTACAATGTATTATCTAATTTGATCCTCTCAACAATCCTGAAAATTATGTGCTATTATTATTCCCATTTTACAGATGAGGAAAATGATGCAAACAGAGATTTAAGTGACTTGCCAAGGTTACACCGCTAAAGTATCTGAGGCTGGGTTTGAGCACAGGTCTTCTGACTACAGGTCCTTTACTCTATCCACTGCGCTATCTAGCTGCCCAAGGAGGAGAAGCCAACAAAAATAGATAGAAGGAATAGTCAACAGGTAGGAAAACAAAAAGAATGCAGAAACATGGAAGCGAAGCTGATCTACATTTTGAAATGCCACAAGAATTCAAGGACGGGGCAGAGCCAAAATGGTGGATTAGGGGGTAGCTGCCCAGCTGAACTCTCTAAACATTTTCCTCCAAACAACTTTAAAATAATACCTCAAATCAAATTTTGGAGTGATACAGCCAACAAAAGATTTACTGGGACATTTTTCTGAATGTCCCAGTAATTTCTTGCCGTTTTTAATGACAAGAAAAGTTCATGCACGTGAGTAGAAGCCTGCCCAGTGCTGCCTACATGTTTTTTGGATAGTAAAAACTACCTGACTGAGGATGAGATGAGCAAAGTGGTTACTAAATTATTGTTCTCCCCTGCAATGATTCAGAAAAAGGTTCAATTGCATTACAAATCGAGTTTTCATTTTCTCTATTTTGAATTCAAAGAACTAAATGCCTCCATTGTTTCCTGATTCTGGCCTTTTATAAATATATATTTTCATCTTTGAGAAGGGTCTCTTTTCCCTGATAAGTTTCATGTAAAATTCAGATGGGACTCTGTCACCCTTGGGAAACTTTGTAGCATTTTTAGAACAAGGTTTACTCAATTACTGACTGCAAAGGAAATTGATTCAAAGGCTGTTCCATTTGTTTTTTTTTTTTTTATCTCCCATGGAGAACTTACTTGCCAAGACTTCAATTAAACCTTCTGTCATTCGATTTCCCTTGCCACCCCCCATACCCTTGTTCATATTCACTCCACAGAAACTCATCACTTCCATTTTCTTTCTTCTGTTTGAACCTCAGAAGTTGCAAGCTTGAGACATCTCTTCTTATGTAGGTTTTTTTTTCTATTCAGCACCATTAAGCTGCTTATTTAGATTCATAAAATCTCCCTTAGCCCCTTGCTTTTTGATCCATTCAATCAGTTATATTAAAAGAGAAAAGCATCATCTCCAATAATCCTTCTCATTTGTTCAGCCTCTCCTTGAGATCTGAGAATTGATATCTGGTCTCCAAATGAATCTGTTGGCAGGCTTCTTCCCCCCCTCCCCTTTCACTGCCACCTCTGTTTTTCTCCCCCTCTCATTTTGGAGGCTGCCTTTCAAATTGCCACCCTGTTTTGCATTTTCTCAAAGTCGAGGAAAGGGTGATAAAAGCATCAACCCTAGCTGCTTGAGAGGTAAAACAATCTGCCAGTGGCTCCTGCAACCCAAGCTCTCCTCCTCCAGGCTTGATTAAAATTTCAAGTCTTCCCTCCAAATATGCTGACCCTAGCCAATGTATATGAGGTGAAAAGCCACCTTGCATTTCCAGCTAATGCTTGGTAGAGATTAAGAAAAGAAGGAAAAGATAAAACTTTAATCTCAAACTGAGCTTTTCAACTATTTTCCCTCTCTAGACTAAGGCAGTATCTTCCTTCTGATTTGGCCCTGTTTGCACTTTCTTTTCATTACTGTTAAAGCAAAGGAACTTCAGCATGGCTAGAACTGGAAAAAGTATGGTGCTCCTAAACCCCCAACGTGCCATCGTGCCATGTGTTTTTGTTTCCTCTTTATTGGAATGACCTTTTCCTCTCCACCCCACAATCCAGATCTTCCTTTTACCTGGTTCATCTCAAGTCTAACCTTCTCCATGAAGCCCACGCCACTCTGAAGCCCCATTTCTCCCTCTAGATGCTCCTCATTTGAGCCTTGTTTTATTACTTGTATCTATGTGTTTTGCTTCCCCCAGTTAGATTGGGGCTGGAGAGGAGGGGTTACATTTCTTCTGTATCACAGGCCTATCACAGGGCTATGTATATACAACCACTCAGGTATTTTTTGATTGAATGAACTACTTATATTTCCCTTTTTGAAACTTAGCCAGTTCCACAGAAATCTACTCCAATTGGTAGAGTCATAACTAGGAATTCTGGTTGCTGGGTGAGATCAATCTAACAAGCACTAAATATTTGTAAGGTCCCAGGCACTATGCTAAGAACTGGGGATATGATGAAAGAATACAAAGAAAAATGTATAATATATAATAATATATAATAAATATAAAAAAGCCTCAAGTAGCTTACATTATAATAAGGAAGTCCATACATACATGTCTAAGTATATAGTGAATATATACAAAATTAATACAAGGTAGTTTTGGAAGGAAGCACATTAGCAGGTAGATCAGGTGAGTCCTCATGTAGAATGTGGTACTTGAACTGAATCATGAAGGAACCAGGGATTCCAAGGCAGAGGTGAGGAGAGAGAAGACTGCCGGCATATGGGGTAGGAGGACAGTGAAAAGCCAGGGAGATAAAGAGATATATCTTGTTTATAGAATATCAATTTGGCCAATATGACTAGATCATATAGTGCATGGAAGAGGGTAATGTGTAAGACTGGAATGGCAGGAAAGGAATAGGTTTGAAGCTCTTTAACGCCAGAGTTTATATTGGATTCTAGGGGTAAAAGGAAGCCACTAAAGTTTGTCAGGTAGGTAAATGACATAGATTTGACCAACACTTTAGTAAAATCACTTTGGCAGCTTTGTGAAGATAAATTTGGAGAGAACACTTCCAGTTGAATGGTCAGATCAAAAGCCAGATTGCAGATTTTTTTTCCCATTAACTCAGTTTTATTTAGTTTTCAGTTTTAAATTCTCTCCTGTCTCCTCCCCTCTCTCTCATCCATTGAGAAGGCAAGAAGAAGGAAACCCATCACAAATATGTAAAGTCATGCAAAACGTTCCCACGTCAGACATGTCCAGAAAAACAAAGAAAATATGTTTCAATCTGTACTGAGTCCATCCGTTCTCTATCTGGAGGTGGATAGCATATTTTATCATGAATCCTTTGGAATTATGATGGGTAATTATGTTGACCAGACTTACTAGGTCTTTCAAAGTTGATTACTTTTATAATATTGCTGTTACTGAATAAATTGTTGTTGTTCTATTCACTTTACTTTGCATCAGTTCATATAAGTCTTTTCAGGTTTTTCTGAAACCCTCCCCTTCATCATTTCTTGTAGCATCATAGTATTCCATCTCATTCATATATCATAACTTGTTCAGCCATTCCCCAATTGATGAGCATCCCCTCAATTTCAAATTTTTTGTCACCACAAAAAGAGCTGCTAAAATATTTTCGTACATATAGATCTTCTTCCTCTTTTTTATCTCTTTTGGGTATAGACCTAGTAATAGTACTGCTGGATCAAAGGTTATACACAGTTTAATAGCTTTTTGGACATAGTTCCAAGTATTGCAGAAGATTTAGAAGAGAGTAAGAGGGGAGGAAGTGGAGGCTTAGAATGTTGATGGCTTTTTTAAGGAGTTTGGTTGAGAAAGGGTGGAGATACAGGATTAGCTATCAGAGATGGTGGGATCTAGTGAGGAATTTTTTTTTTTAAGGATGGATGAGAATTAAGGTTTTTTTTTTTTTGTGGGATAATTTACCCCATTCTACCTCTCCCTTTCTCCTTCTCCTAGTATATTCCTCTCTCATCCCTTAATTCTATTCTCCAGACCCCTTCATTTTCAACTCACCCTGTGCCCTCTACTAATCTATATCTATATATACATACATATAATTTTTTTTCCCCTCCAACTACCCTAATACTGACAAAGGTCTCATGAGTTACAAATATCATCTTTCCATGCAGGAATGTAAACAGTTCAACCTTAATAAGTCTCTTATGATTTTCTCTTTCCTGTTTACCTCTTCATGTTCCACTCAAGTCTCGTATTTGAAAATCATATTTTCTATTCAACTCTGGTCTTTTCATCAAGAATGCTCGAAAGTCCTCTATTTCATTTAATGACCATTTTTTCCCCTGCAGGATTATACTCAGTTTTGCTGGGTAGGTGATTCTTGGTTATAATCCTATCTCCTTTGCCACTCGGAATATTATATTCCATGCCCTGTGGTCCCTTAATGTAGAAGCTGCTAAATCTTGTGTTATCCTGATTGTGTTTCCACAATACTTGAATTGTTTCTTTCTGGCTGCTTGTAATATTTTCTCCTTGACCTGGGAACTCTGGAATTTGGCTACAATATTCCTAGGAGTTTTCCTTTGGGGATCTCTTTCAGGAGGACATCGGTGGATCCTTTCAATTTCTATTTTGCCCTCTGGTTCTAAAATATCAGGACAGTTTTCCTGGATAATTTCTTGAAAGATGATGTCTAGGCTCTTTTTTTTATCATGTCTTTCAGATAGTCCAATAATTTTTAAATTCTCTCTCCTGGATCTATGTTCCAGGTCAGTTGTTTTTCCAATGAGATATTTCACATTGTTTTCTAATTTTTCATTCTTTTGGATTTGTTTTAGAGTGTCTTGATTTCTCATAAAGTCACTAGCTTCCAATTGCTTTATTCTAATTTTTAAGGAAGTATATATATATATATTTTTTTTTAGGAAGTATTTTCTTCAGTAATCTTTTGGACTTCCTTTTCCATTTGGCCAATTTCTCCTCATTGGCTTTTTGGACCTCTTTTGCCATTTGGGTTTGCCTATTTTTTAAGGTGTTATTTTCTTCAGTATTTTTTTGGGTCCCCTTTAGCAAGCTGTTGACTTGTTTTTCATGATTTTCTTGCATCACTCTCAGTTTTTCCTCTACTTCTCTTACTTGCTTCTCAAAATCCCTTTTGAGCTCTTCCAAGGCCTGGGACTGATTCCTATTTTTCTTGGAGGCCTTGGATGTAGGAGCTTTGGCTTTGTTGTCTTCTTCTAGTTGTGTGTTTTGATATTCTTTGTCACCAAAGTAAGATAATATAGTCTGACTCTTTTTGCACTGCTTACTCATGATTCCAACCAATTACTTGAGTTTTAAACTCTTTGTTAAGGTACGAGTCTGCTTCTAATGTGGAGAATGTACTGTCCCGAGGTTCGGAGGTTTGTACAGCTGTTTTCAGAGCTACTTCTAGGGACCTGTAAATTTTCAGTTCTTCCAAGGTGTTGTGATAAGGGGCGAGGTATTTCCTCTCCACTGCCACTACAAGCTTCACCACGCCAGCACTCCTACTCGCCCCAGGACCACTCCTCAGAACTGTGACCCAGATCCAAACACGGGCAAAGCAAGAGATTCCTGCCTCAGCGCTGGCAAAGAGATCCTTGCAATCCCCCTCTCATCAGCCACTCGATTCCCCCTCAGTCTGTGGGCCAGAAGCTCAGGAAACAGTCGCTGCCCCGAGGTCACACTCGAGACTTGCGGCTGAGACCTAGCTCCTTTCTCATCGCAGTCACAGACTTTTCCCACTGACCTTCCACCTTGTCTTTGGCATTCAGGGGCTGAGAAGTCTGGAAACCAGTGCAGCTGCCCGAGATTCAGTCCTCTGAGGCCTGCTCCAGGCTGCGGCCTGCGTGCCCACACTGAACTGCGCTCCTCTCCCCGCCTAGCGTGATATACCTTTCTGATCAACCATCCAGGCTGTCTCTAGCTGGAAATTTGTTTCACTCTGTCTTTTTGTGGGTTCTGCTGCTTTAGAATTTGTTTAGCACCATTTTTTATAGGTATTTGGAGGGGTTTGGGAGAGAGCTCAAGACAGTCACTGCTTTCCCTCTGCCATTGTGTCTCCGCCCCCGGAACTTTGATGAGAATTAAGGAAGGAAAGATCATACAGGGAGAAACTGATTAGAGGGAGGGAGAGGATAGGGCAACCTACTGAAGAAGATGAACATGAATGGCATCACAGTTACATTGTAGAGAGGATGGCCTCAGTAAGGAGAGGGGTCACTTCATCAAAAACTAGAGTAAATCCATGTGAAGGGGTTGGAATGGTGATCTAAGGTTAAGGAGTTTTCCTAAACTACTGATCTGGCCGCCTCATTCCCTTTCCCAATAAACACCAGTGGTTCCCTATTGTTTTGGGATCAAACACAAACTCCTCTGTCATTGATAGGCCTTCACAATGAGGATCGAATCCATTTTCTCAATCTTATTATATTCACTGCATGTTATAGACATGCCAAACTGATGTTCTTGCTGTTCCTAGCATTCATATAAAAACACAATTAAAGTATACAAATATGAATGAGAAAATATGGCCACTAAGCAGAACTGGGTAAAGAAAGATGAATGGGATTTGTATTGAAAACTTTATGATGGATTGAAATCCTATAAAATTAACTTTTGCTTATTTTTTCACCATTGGGTAATGGTATCTATTTATACACAAAGAAACAGAACTTGCTAAAAATCTGTTATGTTTGATTATTGTTGTATTGTATATCTTTCAATAAAAATGTATCTTAAAAACCAAAATTCACCTGCTTGGCTAGCTACAGTAATTCAAATTAATTGGATAATTAATTATTAACAGTCAAATTTTATTTAAAAGTTTGGAAATAATGAAGAATGTTGTTGTTGAGTTATTTCAGTGGTGTCAAACTCTTCATGACCCTATTTTGGAGTTTAGCAAAGATACTAGAGTGGTTTGCCATTTCCTTCTCCAGCTCATTTTACAGATGAGGAACTGAGGCAGAGTATTAAGTGACTTGTCCAGGGTCACACAGCTAGTTAAGTGTTTGAGTTCAGATTTGAACTAATGAAGATGAGTCTTCCTGATTTCAAACCCATTGGTCTATCCACTGTGGTATCTAGCAGCCCATCATGTTTCATTAAACAATATTATTATTAATAATATTCTTGGGATGAAAAGGGTTTTATAATATTAACAAACAGAAATTTAAAATGTTGTTTATTTCATCTTTATCTCATTTTTTAATTTCTATTTTTATATTTAAAATGCTCATAATATATTAGCAAAATAGTACATAATATAATTTATAAATATGCTTATACTGGAGTATGTGCTCAAAATTTTTTTAACTGATAGGGTTATATGATTTAAAATTTTGGAAACTACTGGTTCAGGGGATTTCCAGCCCACTGTTCGTCCTAGACAACCCAAGATCTGTGTCACCCATCCCCAATCCTATACAAAATATGGTACAGAAAAGCACATATCCATCTCAAAGAAGTGCAAACTTTGTCCTGTGATGGACTGTGACCCTGAAATGCTCCTTATCACCAGGTAAAAATGAGGTTCCTGAAGTATATTCCCTCCCCCAGAGCCTGTCGATCCCTGAAAGACTCCTTTTTATTTTGTCTACTACCACTACCACTCCCTACACCTTTCTCCATGGCCCCACGTTCCTGAGCTGCACGGGAACTTTGTCATCCTTCTGTCTGAAGCCATAAAACCTTATCTGGAGGAAAAGCATCTTTCATCAGATCCTAGCCCCATCAGCTAAATTCCTACCAGGACTGGCAACCCAAAGTCTCCCTTCTTTCCTCTATGTTAGAACCCTGGGGGGGAAAAAACAACAACATAACACAGATAGTCCTGTCCTAGTTGTTAACTGCTGCTACAATTTTAAAGTAATCTGGGGCATTCCCATCAGGAGTTAGAAAAGAAAGGAAACAGGTATTTCTGCTATGAGCATAAAGCAGCTCGCAATCCTTTGGGAGTAACCCTGACATGTGCCCATGGAAGTGACAAGGCAACCATCAGGGATTAAAAAAAAAAATGATTCTTGCTGAGGAAAAAAGGTCATGGACAAGCCCTGTAGGTTGTCCATGTAAATGCACTGGATGCTGGACAAAAGACATTCCTCATTCACTAGGTCATTCTTATATGAATAGTTGGGTAGTCGTCATTCTTCTAAAGGATCCAAATTGTTTTCATGTTCATTGTGATGTTAATCCCCCTAATATTCTTATGAGGTAAGGATGGATCTAATTATGGCACTTAGGGGGTACAGTAGATAGACCACCAGTGCTGAATTCAGGAAAATCTGAGTTCAAATCTGGCCTCAGACACTTACTAGTTACGTAACTGTAGGCAAGTCACTTAACCTATTTGCTTCCATTTCCTCAATTTTAAAAAGGGAATCATAATAACACCTGCCTTCCAGGGTCATTGTGAGGATCAAGTGAGAAAATATTTGTAAAGTGCTTGGTACATAGTAGGTGCTTTATAAATACTATCTGTGGTGACAATAATAATGTTTGAAGGCAACATAGTATAGCAGCATTGAGGAATGCAGGGGGTATAAGGGTGGAATAGAAAGAACTCTACTCTTAGAGTCAGAGTACCTGGGTTCAAGTTCTGACTATGATACTTTCTAGCTGTATGACCCTGGATATGTCACTTAACCTTCCCCCGAGCCTCGGCTTCCTCATTTGTGAAATGGAGATGATAATATCTGTACTAACAATCAGGGTTCTTGTGAGGGAGAGAGAGCTATAAATGTGAGCTATTCTTGATAAGAGAAGTATCTCTTGCCTTGATGTGGATCCATGGTTTGCTGAAAACAGAAGAAAAACACTCTACCAAGTCAGTGAAAGTGCCCTGGAGTCTCCAAGTAATACAGCCATAGAATGCCAGAGCTGGAAGGGACCTCAGAGAGGATCAAGTTCAACCCCATTTCTTTCACATCTGAGGAAATGACAGCTCCGAGGTGGAACAACCTGTCCAAACTAGTGGGTAGAAGAGCTAGAACTAGTACTGAGATCTCCAGACTCCCCAGTCCACAGCTCTTCTCACTGTACCATGTTGTCCTCAGTAGCCATGCCACCAAATCAAGCTTTAGTTAAAGAAAACTTTCTAAGGGGAATTTCTGCCCCCATAAGTGAGGGTCCCCAATTATGCAGGTACAGCCTCATCTCCTAAGGGACAGTTTGCTTGACCTCCTGCAGATTTTTATCATCGGCTTTTCACATTCTTAAAAAATCAGAGTGTCTGGCTCAAAAATAAATAAATAAAAGAGCCAATTTTTGGTCTGGATATATCATTTTCCATTCACTTTATAGTAAACAGCAGGATCTCCAGCTTTCCTAATTATTTACAACAAGATTTACTCTAGTCTTTGCTTTTAATCCCGTTACTGAGCTGCTATGACTCAAAAAGACCTAGAATTCCACTGAGGCACCTGTTGATATCACATAAACCCTGAGTAGCAATATACCTGGAGACATTTCAACAATGTAACAGGGTAAGAAAACATTTCAGCAGGAGCTTTCATCCATGTGACATCACCCAGCCATCTTCTTATTCTGCTAATGCTGGAGATGGAGTTAATATAGCATAGCATAGGGGAAAGAATGATGAATGTAAAGACCTGAGAGTCTTGACTAAAATTCCACCTCTGATATTTATTAGTTGGGTGACCATAGGCAAATCATTTAACCCATCTTTGCCTCAGTTGGTTGATCAGAAAGTCGAATGATAACATTTGTACAGTGCTTTGCAAAACTTAAAACACTATATAAATGCTAGCTGTTATTATAATTAACATAATTATTATGATAATTATATAATAATATAATAATGATATAACATATAAAGCACTTTGCAAACACACACATATAACGTAGAAATCTTAAGTGTGGGACTCAAAAGATCTTTCCTCACTGGCATTAGGGGTACCATAGTGTAATGGAGCACTGCATTTGGGTCAGAAAGATCTGAATTTAAATTTTGCCTCAGGCAGTTATTACTGTGGTGGTCTTGGGAGTAAATCACTTAATCTCTTTGGCCTCAGTGTCCTCATCCATAAAATGAGGGGCTGGGGTGATAGTCCCTGCTAGCTCTAAATCTATGATAAAAGCCTTTCTATAAAAGCTATATACCTAAAAGCCTTTCTAATATGGCTGGATTTAATAGAACCTGCAACATAACCTTTAAGAATCCATCATTCCTGGAGAAATAATGGTGATAACTCATACTTTGATACCATTTTATAGTGTAACAAGTACTTTCCTAATGAGAACCCTGTGAATTAGATAGTGCAAGTATTATTGTCCCTTTATAAAGACTAGGAACTAAATTTCAAGCTTATGAAGAAACAGATCAGACCATGCTACTTTCTTGCTCAATAATCTTGAGTGGTTGAGGCAGGTAGGTGGTGCAGTGGCTAGAGAGGAAGGCCTGAAGTCAGGAAGACTTATTGTCTTGAGTTCAAATCTGTCCTTAGGCACTTACTAGCTGTGTGACCCTGAGCAACTCACTCAACCCTGGTCGCCTCAGTTTTCTCATCTGTAAAATGAGCTGGAGAAGGAAATGGCAAACCACTCCAGTATCTTTGCCAAGAAAATTTCAAATAAGGTCACAAAGAGCTGGAAACGACTGAACAACAACAAACCTGAGTGGTTGGCTATTGCCTCTGGGATTTAATAGAAACTCCTCAGGCTGGCATTTAAAGCCCTTCACGATCTGTCTCCAGACTATGGTTCCAGTGCTGTTTTACATCCCTCTCTTTCATGTACTTTAAGGTTCAGCCAATTGAGCTTTCTTACTGGTCTTGAAATTGACATTCCATTTCCTGCCTTATCAATGTCTGGAACGTAAATATTCCCCCCTTCTCTCCACCACCTCCATCAACACAGTTAAGGTATTGCCTCTTACTAAGAAACCTTTTCTGATGTTCTCCCACTTCCTCCCACCCCTGCAAGTTGTTTATAGCATGTGTTTATATACCTCTTTAAGGTCTGCAAAGCATTTTACAAATGCTATCTTATTTGATCCTAACAAAAATTCTGTGAAATAGATGCTATTATTATTTCCAATTTAGAGATGAGGAAACTGAGGCTCAGAGCCATTAAGTAATTTGTCCAAGGGCACACAACTAGTGAGTAACCCCCTGGCAACTCTCTAAGATTATAAATTGTGAAGAAAGTGCTGAATGCATTGGCAGAGGGGATTCTTTATTAGGAGTTCCTTATACCTTTAAAACGACAGGTTGTGTCTAATTTTTATGCCTAAGACCTGGCTATGGAGTGAATTTTGTAAATGTTCAAGTATGTTTGCAGCACACAAGGAGGAAAAAAATAAATGTGTATTTCTGTTTATAGTTCTGTTTTCATACTCATAGATGTAAATCTAAAAAAGAAGCCCTCTGGAGAGTATCCGGAGAGTAGGCAGGAACAATTCTTCCCAGTTGCTCTCCAAACTTGTTTTCCTAAAACCTCCCAACATAGCTTTCAAGTAAAACAAACAGCTTCAACCTGCACTTTGTTACCTTTCTGAAATGCTTATAGCAGCTATGAATACTTACCATCTTGAAATTTACACGTAAATCTTCTCAAGGATGATAAACATCATCTTCCCTCAGAACTACAAAGTTCAGAAAAAAAAAAACCAATTAAGGCAGGGTAAGAAAACAAATCTAACTGTGGCCTATCTCAAGAGATTCAAAGAAAATATAGAAAACTCCTAAAAGAGTATTATTTGTTTTATGTAAAGGAATTGTAAAGTATTGAAGGGCTGCAATGTGAGAGGGATTAGCTTTGTTTTGTATATCCTAAAAAAGCAGAACTGGAACCGATGGAGCATTGGAATTTGTTGTTGAGTTGTTTCAGTTGTGTCTGGACTCTCTGTGACCCCATTTGGGTTTTCTTGGCAAAGATACTGCAGTGATTTGCCATTTCCTTCTCCAGTTCATTTTACAGATGAGGAAACTGAGGCAAACAGGGTTAAATGATTTGCCCAGGGTCACACATCTAGTACATGTCTGAGGCTGAATTTGAACTCAGGTCTTCCCGATTTCAAGGCTGGCCCTGTATCCATTGCTCCACCTAGCCGCTCATAGCATTAAAATAAGACAAACATAGTTAATTGTCTATTAGTAATATTTTTCCTTCTTTTTTGTTTGCTTTTTTTTTTGTCCAGAACACTGATTTCATGAATTTGAGGAGTGCTACTCATATAGAATCCCACAAGAGATACTCTGATGCAACTTAAGGTCTTAGAGAATAACCTGAGGCACTGAGAATTACTGTGTTAGCAATGGGGCTGTACTAAACTCTGGGATATGAATAAAAGCAAGCAAAACAATTCTTACACTCAAGGAGTTTACATTCTAATGGGAGAAGACTCTAAATTCTAAAAGGGAATTGTGGATATGAAAAGGAGAGGGTGAGATCTATTTGAAAGGTAACATGACTGGAGATATCCTGAAAGTTTCATTCAATTATCATTACTAAATATAATCTTAATAACTTTACTATTCTAACCAATTGAGATCTTATTGCATTTTAATTTTGGCATCTAGTGTATTAGTTATCCCTTTCAGCTTCATGTTGCACACAAATTTGATAAGCATATTATATACGTTTCCATCTAAGTGTGACAAAAAGTATTCAAGGATCTGTTGACAGGTGTTAACTGCCAATTGTACAATCAATGATGTAGAGATATGAGGGGAAAATCAGTTAATTATGTCAGAGCACAGGCATCACTTAAATAAAAAGCATTGAGTCCTGAACATCAGTTTCAGGAATTTTATATAGGTTTTAGTTACATAAGGGTACAATGGAATTTTAAAGAGTAAATAAAGGAGGACGATTATTTGCAGACCAAAGAACAGATAGTAGAAGGGGAAGATATATCACAAATAAAACAGGAAGCTAGACAATAAACACTGGAACTATAGCTAATATCTCAAGCTGAAACTTGTAAACAGACAAATCAGGAACCAATTAGATAACAACAGACCTGTAGTTGTTATCCCAGCCTGACTTTGCAACTCACCTTAAGTATATGGTGATAATAAAGTTGAGCCAGAAATTTTCTTATCACACAAGCTATTGATCATATGGAACAAGGACAAAGCCCTGTGGTAATCCACTAAAAATCTGTCTTCACACTGAAATCAATTAATCAACACTCATTTGGTCCAGTCATCTGACCCATCCAACCCACATCTCTCCACGTTGCCCTTAAGAATATTGTGAGAGATTTTGACAAATACTTTGCTGAAGTCCAGGTAGTTTATTTATATTATCCCATCATCTAGTCATCATATAATAACATCATATAATAACATCAATATAAGAACTCCTTCATGACTTAAGGTTTGCAAGTTTATTCACTTTCCTTGAAATAACTCTGTGAAGTATATAGGTAGTACAAGTATTATTGTCTCTTTATAGATGGGGAAAAATAGGCTGGGAAAGGTTGTTATTGAGCCAACATCACATAGAAAATTTGGTAGAGGGTTTGAAGCAAGGGCTTCTGACTCCAGATTCAATAGGCTTCCCATGCCACCATGCTACCTTTACAAGGTAGGTGCTTCTAGTATTTTAAATAATTTTGTCAAATAAGGAAAGGAGGTTATTATCATTTGACTTGCTCTTAATATATTTTAAAAAATTTATTAAAGAAAATATTAGGTGTTTGTTATGTTCAAATCAAAGAGATGGGTGCTAGAAAAACTAAGATAAAAATGAAACTGCCTCTGTCATCAAGGTGTTTGCATTGTGCTGGGGGAAATGGGATTCTCACAGATGAGTAAATACAAAGTAAGAAGGATAAGAGAGCACAAATAACTGGGCAAGTGGAGAGGGGGAATAATCCCAAGCAACACCCCAATACAATCTCAGAAGTTCTCAATGGACTATCCATACATTCTGTCAGGAGGCTGATTTCATAATCTAATACTTTAAGGCTTTTAGTTTCATTGATGTAATCATTTCCTCCATTGGCCCAAATAATTTATCACCTGTTTGAGGAAATCTCCTGGCAATTAGACTCTCCAAATTTAATTAAGTGTGGTCACCTCTGTCCTAAAATTAGGCATTGGAACAAATTAGTTGGGAAAGGGAACACGACCAGATCAACCCAACAGAAATGGTGATAGGATCTGGAAGGTGGCCTATCCAAATTGCCCCCTAGCTCTAGTTTGTGGTTTTTGCAATCACAGAAGCCAATTTTATAAGCTATTTGCAATGGTACATTTTGCTTAGTGGTTTTTTTTTTTAATATTTAACCTGCTTTGTCACACGCATTATTTCTGCCATCATAATTTGTGTATTTAGCACCTAACAATTAACTATCAGCAACAGGTTTATTTTAATCTGTTTTAATTTCTGTTTAATCTCTTCTCCATGATTTTTAATAAAAATGTTAATTAAAATGTTATTTTTTTGAAGTGTAAAAGCTAGAGATTTATTGTTATTTTGTGATTTAATAAATTGTCTAATTGGCTATGACACTTTCCCACAACTAAATACCACCATTCACCAGTACAGAAGTTGGTACTTAACCAGGCTAAGGAACAAGGCAGAAAGAGCTGACGTGAACATCACTGGTAATTCAACTTACACTCTTTGTGCCTGTGTATTGTACATTATTCCCACCGAGAAAGTGTCTTAAGAGATTAGTGGGACAGTATGGCTTCCCCAGCCTTTTTTTAGCAAGTAGTTACAGAAGTAATAGAATTGAACTTCAATATTTCCCTTGATTTTATTGGTCTGAACTTATGTTACTTAAACATGTTTTAGTTTTAAAAACTATACACAAGGGGAAAATAAGCTGACCTAAGAGAATACTGAACTAGTCAGTCAAATATATGATTAACTTCTAGGTCATCTTTGAATTGGTCCTAGAGGAATGTATCACCCTACAGTTTGAGAATTAGGCAAATACAAACTTCTCTGGAAGTAAAGAAAGCCAAATGTTCTTACTATATAGTTAGAACAGCTCTTGATCTTTCATCTGTAAATTATATTTCTATACTACCCAATATCCATTTCAATTCAAATATCAAACATCAAAATGAAAATCACGACACCTGCCAGATGTTATAGGCGCTATTGTACCATCTATTCCTTTGTCTTGTGTTTCAGTTTTGCTTTCTTACTTTCATCCATCAGCAACTTTTTGTCTATTCCAGGTGGGAGGAGAAACAGAGGCTGGTGACTTTGCCCAGCCCTCCTTCACTTAAATCTAATTCATTTGCATGTCATAGCATCACCTCCCTGATGTCACTGTCCTCGTCAAGAACGTAGGACAAACAACAACAGTCCATCCAAAGTAGCAAACTAAGATTTGTTCTTCTTATTTCCAACACAACGTAAAAGCCCCTTTTTATTATCCTTACCATTTTTTATGGTGAATCTCGGTTGATCTTTTTTTACCTACTTGATTATTATGTAACTTTGCTACCCTTTAGCATTTTACCTGTGGTTAAGTGCCTTACCTCTCACCTTCTGTACATGCATTTGTAAAATCTGATATCAATAGAGAACTCCCTGTACAGTCACATCATTCTCTTTAAACACCTTTTTTCTTCCCCATTAGGATTAATCATGGTTTTGTTATCAAGATTCTGTTTTTTAAAGGTTCCCATGACTCTTGAGACAAGCATCTTTTCTGTTCATTTTGAAATCAACTCTCTAAAAGTCTAGGGTACATGTCAAACATATGTCCAGCAGCATTTCTCACCTTAATTCTCTAACATAGTAAGATAATAATCATATATGTTTTAACAACAAATTCAATTTAATTAAACAATTTTTGTTAAATAGCTACTATGTGCAAAGCTGTAGGCTAGGAGTTAGGTATAAAGCAGTCCCAGACCCTAAACAAACTTGCGTCCTTTAGGGTTACATAGCATGATTTAGTATAATACAAGGTAGAAAGTGAATGACAAAAATAAGAAACCAGGTAAAGAAATTGTGCTAGGAATATCTGAGGAAGGAGAACATCATAATTAGGGAAGGAAAGACTTTACTGAAGAGCTAACTAAACTGGGGTTTAGGTAAGAGATGTAGAAAGTGGAGATTAGGAGGGAATTTATCCCAGATACGGGAGACAGCTTGTGTGAAGTCATTAGAATGTGAGCTTCTTGAAGGCAAGACCTATTTTACTTTTGTCTGTTTCCCCAATGCTTAGTACTGTGCCTTAGCACATAGTAGGCACTTTAAAATGCTGGGGGCGGTGGTGGTGGTGGTAAAAGGTCGTTTAATCCATGTCACATGAGGCTCTAGTAATAGCTTGTTTAGACTGGAATAGAGAAGTTCCAGGTAGGACATGATATATTTCATTAAATATCTAAGGAGTGTCATATGGAAGTGAGATTAATTTGTTCTGTTTGACCTAGAGGGCAAAAACAGAAGCAATGAGAGGAAATCACAAAAATGACAACTCAGGCTAAATGTGAGGGGAAAAAATTCTTGATAATTAGAGCTATCCAAAAACACACAGATGGCTCTAAGAGGAGGCAAGTTCTCCTTCCCTAGATGTCTTTAGCCAGACTGGATGACCACTTATTTTGTTTGTTACAGTGAGAATTCCCTTTTTTAAAAAACTTATTTATTTTTAGTTTTCAACATTCACTTCCATAAGATTTTGAGTTTTAAATTTTCTCCCCTTTCCACTTCTTCCCTCTGCCCCGCCACCAAGATAGCATACGATCTGATATAGGCTCTATATATGCATTCATGTTAAGCATATTTTCTCATTAGTCATGATGGAAAGAACAATTAGAACTAATGGGAGGAACCACTAGAATTAGGCAATAAAACAAAACAACAAAGGAAAAGGAGAGCAAATAGTATGCTTCCATCTGTATTCAGATTCCATATTTCTTCCTCTGGATGTGGATAGCAATTTCCATCATGAATCTTTTGGAGTTGTCTTAGATTGTTGAGTTGCTGTGAAAAGCCAAGTCTATCAAAGTCAGTCATCCCATAATGTGGCTGTTACTGTGTACAATGTTCTTCTGGTTCTGCTCATTTCACTCTGCATCAGTTCACGTAAGTCATTCCAAGTTTTTTTTTGAAGTTTGCCTGCTCATCATTTCTTATAGCACAATAATATTCCATTACATTCATATACCACAACTTGTTCAGTTATTTCCCAATTGATGGGAAACCCTTCAATTTCCAATTCTTTGCCACCAGAAAAAGAGTTGCTATAAATATTTTTGTACATGTGGGTCGAGAATTCCATACATTTCTAGTTCTGGGTTGCTATGGAGGTCCCTATCAATTATCAAATTCTGTGATATTGTGAAATAAGGTAGCAGCCTAGGTTTGGGGTACATTGTACATTTAGCTGAACCAGTAAAAAATCTGAGGTACTGATAAAGGCAGGACAAGGATCCAAGCTGGTCTTTGTAGATGTGTAGCTAAGGTTTTTAGCGCTCAAGATTTGAGGACCCTTGAGGGGTTTTGGTCTAGTATTTACTGAGCACTTACTATGTGAGAGGCCCTATACTATGTGCTGCAGAGAATACTATTGCACTAATATCTTCTTGCCAACTACCTTGTCCCATGCACCAGAGACTAAACCCTGAACATCTTTACCTGTTCAGCTCCCACTTTGCTCCCACCTTTTTCATGATTGGTGAGTGCCTCACCTGGCTCAGTATTTCAACCATGCTTTATCTTACTCACTCCTCTCCAGACACTTTGCTGCCTACCAACATAGGGGTACACCTTTGCATACATATACACATATACACTTACACACATATACACTTCCAGTTCTAGAACTATAATCAAAACAATTCTGTCATTGTTCCTGGAAAGGATGTTTTAATCTATTCCCCTAGGTGTCCACTCACCATTCCTATAATTTTCCAAATTAAAATGCCTTCCCTGGCCACTATCTCATTATAGGTTTAGAAAAGGTTCAAGATTTCAAGATACCAATAGCCCAGTACAAGGAAACACAGGAGTATGCAACAGGACTATACAGTAAGCTGAATATTGAGGAGACAAACTTGCGATAAAAAAGTGTCATCAGAGCACAGGCCCAGTAGAGCAGTGAGTGAAACTGGATACACAAACCCAGCACCATCTGGTGGATTTTTATAGGGTCCTTAATGGGGTCAAACAGGACAAGGAGTTTGGGGGAGAGAGTGAGGAACTTGGAGCTGAGTATTGATGCTCATTCATGCTGCTGAGAGAGTCTAACTGATTTTCAGACTCCATGACAGGGGGAAAGGGGATGCTATTGCTGGTTTTACTCTGATAGGATGACTTGGGTTTTTAAGCTTCCCTGGGTCTTTTTATTTAGATGGGTGGGGAGGCTAGTAGGGTCATTATACCATTTCTTTTTAGGGGTTGTCTCCTCCATCAGAATATAAGTATCTTTGGACAGTTGGAAACATATAAGCAGGACAGTTTTGAAAATAACACACAAATCTATTGTACGTATGGAGGGAGAAGCAAGCCACACATGGTGCTGATGTGGGCAATTTTTTTCTGCTCTACTTTGTATATGAAAATGTTCATCATATTTTATGTTTTTTAGGTTCTAAATTTTTTAATTAAATAAAAATGTTTAAAATATGTTTAGAAGGATGTAAACATCTTGAGGGTATAGATTATCTTTGCAGTTATATTTGGATCCATAGCAGTTAGCTCAGTGTTTTGGCACATAGTAAATGATAGATTCAGAGAATGACAGACAGACAGACAGACAGATAGATATACAGATAGATCCTTAACAGATGCCTTTTAATTTATTAATTAAATATATCCAAGCCTTTCAGGAGTTTATAATCTAAAGGTAGAGATAAGACACAAATAATGAAGCAACAGAGTTTAATAATATCAGGAAAAAAATACCAGTTCAATACACTGATAATGGCATGCACATTCTGTTGCCAAATGAATGGTTCAGAACAAAATTGCTATTTTTTTGTGGTTTATTGAAAGGACAGGTCAGGTTGACCTAGGGAGGCTTTTTGGAGAAAGGAAAAAGATGTGTTTTGAAGGATGGGTAGGATTTAAGTATCATAAAAGTTGTTAAGCACCTTTAGCCTTACACAATTTAGTTGGGAAGGGACCTTAAAACTCATCTACTTCAGCCTCTACCAGAACAGGAATCCTCTCTATGACATTCCAAGGAGCAGCCATGCAGTTTCGGCTTATAAACCTCCTGTCATGGAGAACTTATTACTATGGAAACAGACTTTTGCATAGTTCCAATTGTTAGGATATTGTATGTTTTTTCCTTACAGTGAGATGAAATCTGTCTTTCTGCAACTTCTATGTATCACTTCCGGTTCTGCCCTCTGAGCCAGGTAGGAATCCTATGAGCAAAAGCATTCAAGTTGGAACACTCAAAAGAATTTTTGAAAATCAATGAGTTTGGCTGGAGCAAAAAGTTTGAAGGGTGAATACCAGGATATACTTCATAAATACTAGGTGATAAAGCCAGAAAACTGGTCTGGGGAGAGATCATGGAAGATGTTAAATGCCAAGCTAAGGGGTTTTGACTATACTAAAAGCAATAGGAAACCATGAGAGGTTTTCGAGTAGGAGAATGATATCATCAAAACTGTGTTTTACTAAGGTGTCTGGAAGTATTAGTGGGCCAGAGAGCTTAAGGGGGAGAGAGAATAGAAGGCTGTAAAGACTTTAATGAGTGTGTTGGCAGGGAAAGTGAAAAAGATGAATATGTGAAAATGGAAAGGATGAGACTTTGCGAGGGATTAGAAAGATAAACAAGAAGGCATGAAGCACAAGGAAGGATGTGGCAAGGATAAGACTCCTACAAATAGCTCAGACCTGCAAAACTCAGCAGTAGGTAGGGGACAAAATTAAAATAGGCTAAACTTCTTCAGGCCACAGATAGGTTAGACTAGAGACAGACTGACAATGGTTGGTTTCTGTGGGTCTCGTGACAAACAGGAGAGTACACAGAGGCAACCCTACGTTTTTCACAGGCCACCCAAAATCCTTTGGCGGATTGTAAGTGGCCTGTAGGCCATATGTTGTGCAGGCCTGAAATAATCCATAATTTAGCATGTGATGATGTTCGTAACAAAGGCTGTGGTATTTTCTCCTTCCCTCTCCCACCTGAGCAATTTAAAGAAATGAATGGTGTCCATCTAATAGAATGCATAGTGAAATATAGCTTGGTAATTGGTGGACATTAGAGAGAGGAAGAAAGAGAAGGAAAAAAAAGAACACACACACACACACACACAAACAACCAGAGGAAAAGAAGGGACTTTTTTCTTTTTAAACCACTATTGGGTGTTTCCAGCAGGAGGGGTACCAGGTGTGGGGTATGAACAGGACCCAAGGTCAAGGGAAGGCTGGCCCTTCGGAAAGGTGGGAGAGTCTAAGGAGGAGAGGAGCTACCTCTCCCCTTCGAGCCTCATCATTGTGTTGGCTCAGAGCCATTGGCTGGTCACATGTTAGTAGTAGGCTAGATTCTGGAGGAAAAGTGGCAGGTGGAGGCACCAGATCATTAGTGAAGTTTCCTGGCTCCATGACTATGGGTTGAAGGGATGGGAGCTCAGGGGAGTAAAAAAAAGATAAAAGGAGGACTCTGGAGGTTATATCTTGATTTTGCATGGGGAAGACAGTACTGAAAGATGCAGAAGACTAGAGACTGATCTTTGCCCTGCTGAAGACATTTTATGAATTTGGCAGCTGTGCTTTAGAGCTGGAAAGAGACAGGAGGAACAGAGAAATTAAACAAAGATGATAAAATTCACCTCTGGCTTGCAGAAAGCAGTAGGCAAAGACAGGACATGTGAGGATGGAGGTCTCCAAAAGAGGAAATCTTATCCTGGGACTATACATGACTGAGCATTTAGATATATCTTTGGGACGAATGGTTTCTCATTCAGGGGTCCCATTCCCATTCCCATTCTGAGATCTCTAATTTATCCTTCTGGGGAAAAATGTTCTCCACTCCAATATACTCTCCACAAAGTTCTATGTCTCTAGTGGGTGAGGGAATATACATAGTAACATATATAGCCCAGACTATTCATTCTTCTAGGGCTGTGTCCTCACTAGAACATCCAAAAGCGCCATAGCTTTAGAGGTAAAATTTAGAGTTTGTCTAGGTCAGCTTACTCTATAAATGAGATTTAAGGAGGTTGTGACTTGCACAAGATTAGGTGGTAGTAGTGGAAGGTATTAAGTGGAATATCTAGGATATGAACCAAGGTCCTCTGACTCAACATTCATTCTCTTCCTCACTATACCATGATGCCTCCTCTACATCTAAAGTTTCTGCTGGAAGTTTCTCTGCTGAGCTGCTGTCCTTTATCTACAGTTTCTTAAACTTTTTCCATTCATGACCGCTTCAGAACTTCTCAAACTATTGGTCAGGTTGCAACCCACAATTTAAGAATCACAGCATTCTCTTAGGCTGCTTTCTCTAAGGACCATATACTGGTTTTCTGATGAGCTGCTACTGCCATCTGATGATTCTTTGCTGAAATGAAGCTGTTCTGTTGACTTCACCTTGGGCATATTCAAAGCTCTTGTGAATGTAATCTTAGCCTCAGAGCTATTTCAACTCTTTTGTGAATCAAACCCAACACCACCCAGCCAGCATAAAAAGGGTGTCTTAGGTCAAGTTAGTATTTCAAACTGCTTTGCTTATATCTCTGTGGCAATTTCCCCAAACCCAACTGATATTTGTGTTGTAGTGAGTAAATTCCTCTTAACTGCATATCGTGTCCCTGGTTTATAACACTAGAAGACTGGAGGGGTAGGGATAGGGCTGTTGACCTTTGTTCTGAATTCTTAAAGTCAAATCCAAATTGTGGCTCTTCCTATATAATAAAATGTTCTCATGTTGGAAAAAAAATAACATTGAAGGATTGCTGAAATCTTTAGAAGAGAGAAAGGAGAAAGAAAAAATTTCACAAATTCTATGCTTAATGGAAATCAACATTCAGTGATTATGTTTCACACTCATTCTCCTTCCTGCTAGGACCTCAGGGGTAGGGAACCTGTGGCCTCAAGGTCACATGTGACCTTTTAGGTCCTTTTGACTGAGTCCAAGTGTTACAGAACAAAATTAAGGGGATTTGTTCTGTGAAGTTTGGATTCAGTCAAAAAGCTGCACTTGAGGACCTAGAGGGCCACATGTGGCCTTGAGGCTGCAGGTTCCCCAATCCTGTGCTAGGTAATATTCATATCCTTTTCTCAGTGAGTTGAGCATAACTGACCTGACAGGAGGTGAGCTCCCTATCATAGGAAGTATTCAAACAGAAATAGGGTGACTATCCAACAGAAATATTTCATGAATAATTCCTAAACTGTTTTAAGATGGATTCAATGATTTCTAAGGTCTTTCAAACTAGATTTTACATACACAGGACTTTTGTTATTTCATTCAGTAAGCTTCATCTTAGAGCTGAAAAGTTAGCTGGTCACTACTAAGGTATTTTGAATTTCATTTAGTTGGTAAGCTGTGTACTGAAGTTCACTTATCAGTAGAATTTTGGTCAGTAATTTTAACTCAAGTTGTTAATTTAAAGGCTAGTTACCCACTTGATGAGGGATACTGTCATGTCTGAGGCAACAGAGAAAACCCTTAATGATCCTTCCAATATTAAGATTTTATAATTAATCATGATTTAATATTCACACTTGGACAGTTTGTCTTAGAGTACTCATGATGACCATAAGGAAAAAGAACCTTTAGGAAAATCTTAAAAGTTGCGTACTAACATCTGTTGCACAATATGGAAAGATAGAGACACTCTGTAAGAAATCTGACAGGCTTCTCCTAATCAATGAAAATGTTGAGAGCTGGTGACTTCATTTCAAAGGTGGACGCAGGAGAGAATGATGAAAAGCATGATATAAAATATAGTCCCAGTTTAAGAAATAAAAAGGTTAAAATCTTGTAGACTGCTTAGAAACCCCACAGCTATATATCATGAATAGCTTCTTTAAGAAAACAGTCAGACACTACTGTACCTTGTGAGAACTAAACATTACCAAAAAAAAAAAAAATGAAACTTACTATATCTTAATTGATAGGAAATGATCACTTACTAATGGGGGAATAATTATATAACTCATTGTCTTTATAATCAGATTACTGATTAGTTATAATGAAAGTCAAAGATAATATCACAGAATCACAGAAAACAGATAAAAATGAGAAAAAAGATACTGCTCCAACCTGACCTAATCTTACAAGCCTCCAAAGTGAAGGAAAAAAAAGGAAATAGAGAAAGACATAGATATTGGTCATGATTATAAGCACATATTACAAAAGGTTAAAATTCCAAAAACTTCCATAACCAGAGAACCTTTGATCACATTACCCAATGGGAAGAAATGGTAAGCAAAGGCAAAACCAGTTTAAAGTACAAACTTATGTGCAAAATACAAAAGAAGACTGTGGCAGATTATGAGTACTATCACTTCATAAAACAGTAAAAAACAGTGGAGAAATAAACTGATCTGCAGACCACTTGGCATGGGACTCACCTGAGTTATTTCATGCCAAGAAGATTCATAGATGAACCTGACAAGCAGTCAACAAATATTTGTAAATGCAGAACATTTAAAAGCATTTCTATAGTAGTCTGTTTTTATCATCAATGACAATGAAGCTACTGAATTCAGCCTCCAGCATACCAGTCCCTGATAGGCTAAATTAATTAGGAAGTTAAAACAGTATTTAAGAACATGGTCAAGAGGAATGACTAGGCCAGATGAAGTACTCTAAAGAATTCTGGGCTGGACACAACTTAAATTTGTAAGCAACAAGAGATGATTTCACAAGATATCTCAAAAAAAGGAAAATGGAAAATACTAAAACAATGGAAAAATATCAGACAATATTAATATCCTCAAAAAGTGATTGAGAGGGGCAGCTAGGTGGCGCAGTGGATAGAGCACCGGCCCTGAAGTCAGGAGGACCTGAGTTCAAATCCGGCCTCAGACCAAACACTTGACACATACTAGCTGTGTGACCTTGGGCAAGTCACTTAACCCCAATTGCCTACCAAACCCCCCCCCCAAAAATGATTGAGAGATCCTTCATAACTTCTGCCCTATATATCTACTTTCTCATCTTTATAAAATCTTTTCAAGAATGATTTTTACATTTATTGAGTGTCCTTCTGTGCAATATAAGAAGGGTATAGGCAAGTTCTTAAAAAATTATTTTATATAGCTAACTACATCTTTATAGTCACATAATTGACTCAAAAGTGCAAGGAATACACTATCACTCTGTGTTTATTGTTTGTTTGTTTGTTTGTTTTTTTAAAACACTGGCATCAGAGAGAAAAATACAGCCTTATGCCCTCTCCTACAACCAATCTCTCATGCATATATATTAAGATCATACAAGAGTCTTGGAAAATGCTACCATACAGATGACTGTTCAACAAACCACTGATTATTATCTTCACAAGAGACATCAAACAAAGAGATATATGAACACCAAATGTATCCTCTACTATCACTGAGAGTCCTGAAAAAGGTATGAATGTGAAAAGAATTTTGTCTAGATTGTTAAATCCTCCTGATTTTCCTCTTTGCAGATGATACTGTACTGATTACATTAAACATCCCAGAATATTACAGGGTCTACTCTATAAGGTCCAAAATTGCTCAAAAGAAATTAACTTAACGATACAGGAAAATTTAAATGGATAAAAATGCCTATTATCCAGACCAATTGGAATTGCCAGTCCATTGAGTGTAACCATAAGTACACATATCTGGGAAAAAGTATTGCAGGTAGATGGAAGTTGAGCAAAGAATTGATTAAGAAAAAGAAAATGGACTGGCTTTCATTTGATAAATCTATAGGGATTTTTGATGATCTTAAGCTTCTCGTAGTAGAAAGACTCATTTTAAAAAAATCATTGCAATCTTTTGTTTTTATATCACCTTCATTTCCAGTTATATCCCTTGACTTTCTACTACACAGTAAGTCATCATTTGAAACAAAAAATAAGTCTTGTAGGGAAACAAGATAGCTATTTTCTGGTATTTGAAGGACTTTTCCTCTCCAGGCCTCAATTCCCTCATCTGTGAAATAAATGGATTGGACAAGATGAGCTTCACCATCCCTTCTAGCTTTAAATCCCATGATCTTTTGGCTGTCAAGTAGAAGAAGGATTGGACTTAGACAGTATAGTTCCAGAGGGCAGAACTAGGACCAAGGGTAGGAAATTACAATGAGGCAATTTTGACTCAGGAAAGAGAAATTCAATATTCTACCACATGGATGTAATACAATGATCATTAGTATTTATTATTTATTCACTATTCTAAACATCATTATGAAAACAATGCAATTTCTATCTAATTTCCCTGCAGCAACAATTTCATGTATGTCACAAAACCCAGAAGACATAGGCCAGAAATCAGCTCTTCATATTAACTCTCTTCTGCTAGCCAACTCACACATTTTCCTTTATTATACTATCAAACGGCACATTATTCAGGGCCTAAATATTTAGTGTGTCATTATCATTGCCTCTTCTTTTAGCGGCTTCACTGATATCTCCCCTTAGAAGTGTTATGCTGAGGAAGTGACAGCCATATCAAGATCTAGTAAGAAGTCTGTTAAGATGGGAGGAGGGGTGAGTGTGGAAAGGAACCTTTCCCTAAGACTTAAAACTTAAAATTAAGGTAAGGGCTTCCATATATTTCCATTATTCAAGTTAGCCTTGTTCCTACTTTACAGAACTCATTATATTTATGCTTATTACCCCACTTCTGAACTTCCTTATTACTGTTAAGGGAACCACTATGCTTTCATTCATCCAGTCAATCAATCTATCAATCAATAAACATTTATTAAGCACCTACTATATTCTAGGCACTTTATTATGTGATGGGGATACAAAAAGAGGCAAAAGACAGTCCTTTCCTTCAAAGAGCTTACAATCTAATGGGGGGGACAACATGCAAACAAATGTATATATAAAACAAACTATATACAGAATAAATAGGAAATAATTAATAGAGGGAAGTCACCAGAATTAAGAAGGGATGGCAAAGGCTTCCTATTAAAGATTAGATTTTAGTTCACAACCTTGGTGCCATCCTTAACTCCTCACTTTTATTCCTACATCCACATATCCGATTACTTGCCAAATTTTGTAATTTCTTTCTACCTGGAATTTTTCAAATATGCCTCTTTTCTCCACTCATACAGTTATCACCTTAGTACAGACCCACATCAGCTCTCACTATGTCAATAGCTTCAACTGAATTGCTTCAAGTTCCTCCTCACTTCAAGTCATTCTCTGCCTAATTGACAAAGTTATTTTCCTAAAACATATGTTTGCCTGTCACCAAATAGATTACAAAGACCCTCTAATACTTTTAGGATCAAATATAAACTCCTTTGTTTAGCATTTAAAACTTTTCACAATTTAGCCACATCCTACCTTTCAGTCTTCTTACACATTTCTCTCCTGTGAGCACTTGGTCCTGGCAATCTGGCTTACTTGTTCATCACAAAGTCATTTAACCTCTGCAAGCAACTCTTGAACACAAAGTTATAGAGAAATTGCTGATAACCTTCAATAGAGGGAGTTGAAACTACAGGCCCAGACAAACCTGAGCCTTAGTTTTCTCATCTGGAAAATGAAGACAGTGGACAAGAAGACCTCTGACATTTCTTCTGGTTCTAAATCTATGATCCTATGATGGTGGCCAGATCATTGAACGTGACCAAAGCCCAGAAATGGATATCTGAGAAAATATCTGCAATCCTGTATTCAGCAGCAACTAGAAGAAAGGCAGACCCTCAGGGATTTTATGCCCTGGAACAGATGACATTCTACACACCAGAAATCACTGGTTTTCCTAAAGCCTCTCCCACTCAAGATATTCTGGTCCTCCCTCTCAAACAGAAAGGGGGAAGGTATGTAAAAATAAAATGAAGTAAGAAACCCAGGTGGAACTACTATGAGGCATGCCCTTCCACATCAATTATTCCAAACTCCTACCACAATTAGGGAGCTATGATTGGCAGTAAGCATCCTGTGTTTTGAGCTGCCAAACAATTGAATATCTTTTTTTTTTTTTTTTGCTGCTGCTAATAATGGATCGTACTTACAAAGTGACTTCCTCACAATAATTTTATAAGGTAGGTAGTACAAATAATATATCCATTTTACCAGAGAGGTTCATGATCACAGAGCAAGGAAGTGGTAGAAGTGGAATTTGACCTCAGATCTCCTGACCCTCCAAAGGCAATGCTTTTTACAACTATCCTGTACTAGTAAATAAAGCACAAGGATTATTTGTTTTTTCTCTCATGTGGGAGTGAGAATTTAAACAATGTATCAGTATTGCTTCAATACGTGTTTAATTATGTCGATTATATCAAATAAACCTATGATGGATTGGTTTTGCCCCACAGGGAGATCTCACGTTTATCTAGTGACCTATGGAACAGCATACAATAATATCTAACATTTATACAGTACCTTAAGTCTTGCAGACTTCTTTCTATATATTATGTCATTTGATCCTCACAACAAACCTGAGAGGTAAGGACTATTATTATCTCCATTTTACAACTAAAAAAACTGAGGCTGGGAGAGGTTATGTGACTTGTCCATTTTCACACAGTTAAGTAAACTATTTAGGACGCATTTGAATGCAAGTCTTCCTAACTCCAAGTGTAGCATTACATCTACTATTCGCTTTGTTTCCACATTTTGCATCTTTGTACGGTGAAATAGTGGGCCTAGTGTTGTCTTGCTATGGCTTATATTCTATTGGGGGAGACAATGTGTATATGTATAAGAATATAAAAATCTGTTTTTAAAATATAAAGGAATTTTGACAGGGGTGGCACTAAGCTATAGGGATCCAGGATACTTGTTGAAGGGACATTTTAAATGGAGCTTTGAAGATAACTAAGTATGCTAAGTGGGGAGGACAGACTGAGCAAAGACATAGAGATCAAAGATAGACTGTCAGCTGTGAAAAACAGAAAAAAGTCAATTTGATTGGACCAAAGGATGCATGAAGGAGCAGCCATGCTGTGAGGGCTTTATATTACCAAACAAAGGAGTCTGTATTTGATTTTGGAGGAACTGGGGAGCTACTGGAGTTTTGGGAGCAGTGAAGTAATGTGTTCATACCTATGATTTAGGAGTATCTCTTTGGCAGCTGTGTGAAGGATGCATCTGAATGGAGACAGACTTGAGGCAAGAAGACCAATTAGGAGTCCATTCTAATAGTCCAAAAAAGGACTTGAACTCTGTGGTAACTGTGTGGGTAGAGAATAGGATGTGTGTAACAGATGATGTCGAGAAACAGCATTTCAGGGTTTGGCAAATGATTGGATATATGGGGTGAGGGAAAGTGAGGAGTCAAAAATGATTCTGAGATTATGAACATAGATGAATAGAAAAATTGTGGAAATAGAAAAAAACAGAAGCTTGGAGAAGGAAAACAATGAGTTCCATTTTGGACGTGTTGACTTTGAGATGCCTACAGTATAACCAAGTTGAAATTCCCAATAGTAAATGGTATTGTGGAACTAGATTGAGCTCAGGAGAATGACTGGGGCTGAATATTTAGACTTCAGGGTCATCTGTATGGAAGTGAAATTTGAACTCATGAGAGCTGATGAAATTGCCAAGAGCAGGACAGAGAAGAGGAACTTGGAGACAGAACCCTGCAGTACACCTTCAGTTAAGGGAATGGATGTATGGCTGATAGTACAGGAAAGATGACTTAGGTAAGAAGAGTACCAAGCTAGAAGTCACTGAAAAGAGGGGAAAGAATCCAGAACAGGAGGGTTGTTAAGGCAAAAGGGGAGAGAGTTCTTTCTGAAGAGTGACTTGGCCACGCAAGGACAGCAGTTAGGGGAGGAAATTAGATACCACTGGAAAACAACATAGGTATGTTTATGCAATTGTCCATGGCTCCATGAGCAAGCTGGTGGCTTAGATGTTGTGGGGAATGTGCTCCCATCTCAGGCCCTGAGACACTCAAGCCTCAAATTTATATTGAGTTTTTAGACAAAGAGCTAATGTGGCACTAATAGGAGGCTGCTTGTCACCAATGAGACAAAGCAGTGGGGTAGTATGAACCACTGAAATGAGGGTATATTCTGAATTGCCTAATAAAGAATGCAGAATGAGGGCCAAGAGGCCAAGAAACGCAACTCTAATTGTGCCACACCATAAAAACGGTTGTAACAAGGGAGAAGTCAGGTCCTCAAGATCAGTTAAGCCTTAGCATACATGCAAGTATCCCAAAGGCTGAGGCTGAACCAGTCAAACCTGGGACATAGCTGCTATTATTATCTCTGTTTTCGAGGAAACTGAGGCAGACAGAGGTTAAGGTTAAGCCCAGGGTCATAGAACAAGTAAATGTCTGAGGCTGGATTTGAACTTGGGTCTTCCTGACTTGAGGCTTGGAATTTCATCCACCTTGATGTGCCCAGTAAAGAGCAGAGTCATGATGCTTATGGAAAGCATGACATCATCATCAGAGAAGATGTGCCACCTCATTGATTCTATTTTTTTATATTTTTTTTCCTGATTTTAGATGAATGAATATTCTGAGATGGGAATACCCAGGTTTGTTCAGTGAGTCCATTAAAGCCATCAGAGCTCTCACTAGTAATTCCAGATGGTAGCAGGAATTGTGGCAAACAACAGAGGAAGGCACCTGAAGGTGGAGGTGGAAGACATTCCCCTGAGAATACAAGAGCTTCAAGGATTATGACCCCTATGATGGAGAGAAATGCTGACTATGGATTCTAGAAAGGGACTAGTCTTCAGATCCCAGCACAGACCTATGCCCACAGGGAACTTCATGAGGACTCTATAAAAAGATAAAAGGATTTTTGTGGCTAACAGTCAGAAGGTATTCTTTATATATACACGTGCTTCACTCTTGCATTGTAAGTTTGAGCCTAATCTCCTAAGAGACCTCATGTATACAAAGGGAAAGTATGCCCCTGGGTTGGTAGTGGGAATATTTTATAACTATTGTCTTGCTATGCCTTCTCAGTAAATTGCCTTTTCTAGAAACTAATAAAGTTCTACAGATTGACTGACACTGGGGAGCGCACTGGATGGGAACCTGTGAGTGACAGTACTAGATTCTACCACCATTCAGTGTAATTCTTTAGAACCCTAAGGGGAGAAGTACTGTTCTCTCCTCTGAGAATCTAACTTGCCACAGCTGGTGTGATTCCCTTGCTATAGGGAACACTTGGAAAAAGAAACTCCCTCTACCAATTCAGGCTGGCACTTTCTCTTCACCTTATATAGCCGTAGGGTGGTGTGAAGAGTGTCGGGAGATTAAGTAACTTGCCTAGGATCTAACAGACAGTATGTGTTACCGGCAGTACTTGAACTCATATCTTCTTGGCTCCTAGGCAATTCTCCATGCCTCACTGACAAAATCGCATACATGTTCTTAGAAAATCTAGACAAATTAAATACCAGGTAGTTTCAGAGAGGAGGCACTAGGAGTCTGAGGTGATGGGAGGAGGGAACATCAGGAAAAGCCTCAGAGAAGACCTTTGAAGAAAGCCAGGGATTGTAAGCATTAGTGAGGAGAGAGTACATTACAGAAATGAGTCACAGACTAGTGTGATAACTATCTGAGGGAATATACTTTGACTAAGCACCAGACCCAGATATTAACACAAAACAAAACAAATGAAAAAACAAAACAAAACAAAACCTTACTCTTTACCTGGTAGCAACTTACTTGGTTTTTATTGACCTGCCCTTAGATGAGTCTGGTCAGTTATAGCCTAAAGAACTTTCAATCTGTCCTAACTAGAAAGACTTTCTAGTCCTTGTACCTTAGTCCACAGGTAAGCCTGAAGAATTGAAATTTACAAATTGGTAACAGAAGGAATTACCATGAGCTTGGTAAGCAAGAGAACAATGAACACACCCAGAACAGATAACAACTGGGCTCAGAAGAAGGTGGAGACAAGGCACCTAGCTAAGGTAATGTGCCCAGCATAACGACATGATGTTCAAGAGAGATGACGTGTCTGGTGAAGAGCAGAGCTGTCATCCTTGGTGAATGGCATGATGCCATCACCAGACAAGGTGGGCCATCCGGCAGTGCGAAAGGTGTGAGTTGCCGTGGCCACAGAAGCCTCTTATCATGTGTGCTGTTGTTACATGGGTATCTTGAATATACACTGTCACACAAATGCTCTAGCTACTTATATTCCCTGGGTATGTCCCTCGTGGGTATTTCCTGGTCACACGTTCTCTCTGCATGTGTGCCTCCTCTCATTGGTTGTGTGGTACCCTTTGGTGGATGTAGGCTATTTGTACATGGGGAGAGCTTTTCTTTTCACTATATTTGCTATATTGCCAATTAAATGCCATTTTATTTGGAATTAATTTGTCCTCTGGCCTGCTGGTAAAATTATATACATTGTTGGGAGCTTGTGAATCATGTTTTCAGTGCTAACTCAGAGAGTGCTGTACACCTGGATTAGATTTGAGGTGGGGGCCCCAATGTGAAAGGGGATGGCCTAGGTGTTACATTTAAATGAAGACACAGATTTTGCTGCTTAATTTGGTATCCCCTGACTTATCAGAAATAATTGAGATTTTTAGGGTTCTAGTTAGCGGACATTTTATTCAATTTCATATAGAGACATAAAGATTCTTTAGACGATTAGCAAGTGAAAAATATTAATGATTAATTAATAAATTAGACACTTTTTTTTCTTTGGGGGAAAATAATGTGGATCTAATTCTAGCTGTGGTACAATGGAAAGAACGCTGAATTAGGAGTCGAAGAAATTAGTTTCAAATCGTAGCTCACTTTTCTCATCTGTAAAATGGAGGCATCCAAATAAATGACATCCCAGTTCCTTTTCAGCTCTACCTCTTACGATACGATGAGTCTCTGATCACCTTGGAAAATATCACTTGTTTAACCTATTACTGCTCTAGTATATGAAACAGTGGGACAGAGTAGTTCAGTCACCCGATAGGACAAGACCTAGGAATTCTAAAAATATTTCTATGGCAGATTTAAATGATAGAGCCTGTGGTATTTCAGCACTCACAGTTTGGAACTCAACAGCACAATGGCAGGCACACAGCAGGTGCTCAATACATAGTTGATGATTACAAACTGAAAATATTACACTCTGCAATAAATCATCTCATTACACCAAGACAAGCTATTTCAGGCTTAGGAAAACAAGTTATATAGCAATGCCATAATTTTTCATTTATAATGAAGTGATGATTTTTTTAAATTGAAAAATATCTTTAGGAAAACTTGGAAATAGTGGAAATTATGATTTAGGGCCAGTTCATATCTAGCAGTATAATAGTCAAAAATATTTACGCAGTTTCTCAGGAATTTTCATTGCCTCATACTTAATGGGGATGGGGGTGGGGATGGGAATAAACTTAAATACCTCGTGAGGGCATGATTGAGTTTATTTCAATCCTTTAATAGATCAGGAATCTCACTGGAAGGAATACTTCCTCCACAAGCACAGAGGCATTCTCGTTCTTATTCATATCTCTCCATACTCAATGCTTTGAAAGCCTTCAGTTTTTAACAAAACTTTGGCAGAATGCTTATAGTAAAGTCCTCTAAAATTATTATTTTAATGCCTATTGACAAACAATATAAGGTTCATTAAAAAACACACATGCTGTTCATCCAGTATCCCTCAGTCTCACTACATGATGAGGCCCATCTCTTTTCCCAGTTATACATGTTCTGGAAAATATATAGTATACTGCTTCTTACTCTAATGTGTTAGAAATGGAAATAAACTTGGGGGCAATATGGTATAGTGTTATTGTTTTGTTCTTTTCACCATGTATCCTTACATAGTCTTAGTGCTTAGTATAGTGCTTGGCACACGGTAGGTACTTAATACTTTTTTGTTTTTAAATCCTCTATATTTCCAATGTGTCCCTCCCTCTTCCCCTCTCAGAAAGCTGTCTCTTGCAAGAGAGAAGAAAAAAAGAGAAGGAAAACAAAGTTTGGCAAAACAAATAGATGAGTCAATTCTGAAATTACATGCAGTGTGGTTCCACATCCCTAATTCCTGACCCCTGAAAAGAAGGAAGGTGTGCTCTCACATATCTTCTTTAGGTCACGCTTGGTCATCATATTTTCCCAGCTTCCAACTGTTCTGTTGTTCTTTCAGTTGCATTATTGTAATTTTGTTTTCCTGGTCTACTCAAGCAAGGGTGAGGAACGATCAAGAAAATCAAATCACCACCTCTCACTTGAAGCACTTGATAAGATGCTAAGCCCTGTTCCCTTACCTGAGATGTGAAGACTGCCTTGAATCAATCAGTCAACAGCTTTAGACTAAGTGTCATTGATCAATTAAGAAGTCCTTGATGATCACAGGATGAAATGGAGTGAGATTGCTCAGGAAGTCTGTTAGCATTTGTTATGAAACTTGGTGATGCCCTAGAAGGCTTTTATAAAATCAAGAAGCTAGTTGAGAATATAGGATTTGTGTGTCTGCCAGTATAAAGGACAGTCCTTCCAGGTAAGGCCCTAAGAAGGAATTGCTGGGGGAGAGGGAAAAGGGAGAGAGAGAAGGAGATGGGGAGAAGAACATCATCCTCAGCTTTTGTCTCCTCCACAATCCACTGGACCAGACGAATATCTTGTGAACTTCAGAGGGTTATGAATTTGGAGGCTTCCCACAGCAGTCCTGGAAGCACCCCTGAAATAACTAATATGGTGTCTGATTTGAGAACTAAGGACAAACTAGACAGACTGAATACAAGCAACTTCAATTCTATAAGGAGTCCAATAGAGGAGAGATATTAGACCTAAGAGGAACTTCACAAACACCCCAAAAAAGGGACAAAGGGATTTCCAGTATACTAGACTTGACATATAATGCTTTCTGAGCATTTTTAGCCCACTTTCCCCTGGATTCATTATGTCATAGACTTTTGGTGGGATGTTTTATACCAACTCTTCTTTACCACCTCAGTAAAACCTCCCTTTCTAAAAGCTATTTAAATCTAGCTAATTGATACTAACATAATCATCAGAAAAGCAAACTGTTGGGGGCTCATGAACTTAAAAAGACAGAATCCTGAGGGGAGATGTGGCAGCCAGGCTTTGGAGACTCAGTCAGTCAGGAGGTTCAGAGTGAGAAGGGTAGTTTCAGAGCAAGTGCTACAGTATCTTTTATTTTAGCTTATTTGGATCTTCTTTTCCTTCTTTTTATTCATCTTATGTGCCATTTCTGACAGTATGACACTACTTCACAACTTATTTAGTGACTCAGCCAATGAGTATATACTTTTGTTTATAGTTCTTTGCTACTATAAAAAGTGTTTCTACAAGTATTTTTTGGTGTCTATGGGGCCTTTTTAAAATCATTGATTGCTCTGGGATATATGCCTTGAATTCTAAGGTTTATTGGAATACAACTGTGCATACAAAGTTTTGGTAACCACATCCTAGATCCCATTATGAACCACCAGAAGGTCCCAACCAAAGCTGGTACCAAGCAGGACTTGGACCTCCTTTTTCCCCCACTGTAGGGCACCACAGACTCTATGAGGGATGCTTGAAGGGTCTAGCTAAAACCAAGCAAGACTGCCTTTCCCCTCATCTACTTCTCATTTTCCTGCTAATCATCCCTTCCCTGCTCCTGGCCTGACACTGACCCCCACATTCCCACCTTTGCCAAAGAGAACTTGGAACCCTCTCTATGGTGGGCTCATTTTTGTGAGAATTTTTTAAGGCTAAGACTGGCAAAGGAAGATAAAGGAACCAAAATGGACATAAATGGACAAACAAAATGGCAGACACTTGAATGAGTCCTAAGGACTTCTGGGCCTTGCCGAATCTTGGGAACTCTGAACCTTTCTATTATACCAGTAGCTGAATTTACGAAGATATATATTGCCTTCCCCAGTTAAATTGTGTCTTCATTTTTTATTTGAATCCCTAGTCCTTAGCACATTGTTTGGCATATAATAAGCACTTTATAAATACTTTTTCATTTATTCATTCATTCCTTCATCATTCAGGGCCTGAGTATTCCCCTTCAATATGAAGAATACTTTTTTTTTTCAACAAGTTTTCTATTCTAGCATGGAAATAGAATTTTTAGAGAAATACATCAAAAATAGGATCATAGGCCTTTAGAGCTGAAAGGATATCTAAAAAACCTCTAAGTTGAAAAGCTGGTAATTCCTTGATTTGCCTTAATGACAATTTCATCTTTCAAAAGTTAGAGAAGCCAAAATGAAATGCTATTCTGTATCTGATGATTTTCACCAACCAGGAGAAACTGGTTTACTAGGGTAGAAATGATGGGAACCTAGTGAGCCAGTAATTACTCCTTCTGAAAATTTATGACAGAGGCAAGGAAAGTTGGGAATAGTCTGAAATATGTCCTAGATTTGTGGAAAAGAGATGAGAGGATTCAGAGAACAGACAGGTAGGACTGTAAGAACTAATATTCTATAGGGGAAGTCTGCTCCAAAGGGATGAGAAGTTCTAAAGACTTGTATCTCAAGATACAAAGGGAAAGAATCCTGGTAAGAAAACAAGAGTTATCTAAAGAGACTTATTGGATACACCAGGATCTCATCAACCAATTTAGTTTTATAAACACATATATAAAATAGAAGGAAGGCACATAACTAAGGGTGAATAGAAAGGCTGTGAGAAAAGTGTCAGGATTTTTAAGGTTAAGACTGGCAAAGGAAGCTAAAGGTAATAAAATGGGGTGCTGTTTTTTTAAAGCAACATTGGATCAAAGAATCAAAGAAGGGATGGCAAGCCAAAGATGCCTGATGAACAGAAGGAAGAATTGCTCAAGTTTTATTTTGCTTCTATTTTCTCTTCTAAGGGGAATTATCTTTGGACAGGGAGAGCAAAAATGATAAATATGAAGCTGATACTCAAGATAACTAAGAAGAAAGAGAACATGGAGCTGCCAAGGATGACTTCAAAGTCATCTAACCCAGATGAATTACATGCTAGAGTACTGAAAGAAATGGCCAATGGTATTGCAGAGTCATTGTCCATGATCTTTGACAGTTTGGAAAGGTAGTGTGGGACCAAATGTTCTAATGTTCAAAAAAAGGAAGAAAATTGTCTGCAAACTATAGGCTGGTAAGCTTGACTGCAATTCCTTGCAAAATTCTAGAACACATCATTTAAAGGAAGGCCAGTGAATGTATAAAAAAAATGAAGTAATCACCAAAAGTCAGTGTTACCCCCTTTAGATTATGCCACTTTAACCCAGTGAACCCATGCTAGTCATATGCCCTGAGGAAGAATGATAAAAAAAAGAAAGGTCCCAAATACACCAAAACATGGCTAGCAACACATCACTTTGAATTGGAGCAAAGAAGTGGAAATAAAGTAGATGTGAAATTCTAATGACTAAGGTTCCCCACCCCTATCCTCCAAGGATATGAAAAGACATTTGTTTCTTTGCAGAGGTGGTGGATCATGGCTGTGTGTGGGATATTGATTATATTGCCAGATTTTTCAATGTGTTAGATAGTTTTGCTGTGAACTGCTTTCCCCCTCCTTCCATGTCATTCTGTTAAACTGTACAACTGAGCACTTTATGTGAAGGGGAAGGATATATTGGGATAAGGTGACATAAAAGCACACCATTATCAATAAAATGTATTAAAAATAGAAGAGGTCATATCAGACTAAACACTTCTTTTCTGACAGAAGTATTAGATTGATAGAACAGAAGAATGCGATAGCTATAATTCATGTAAATTTTAGCAAAGCATTTGAGTGTCCCATGCTATTGTGGAAAAGATGGAGGGACGTACTAGACAATAGCACAGTTAGATATATTTGGAACTGGTTAAATGGCCAGACTCAAAGAATAGTCATTAATGATTCGATGTCAAATTGGAAGGTCTCTGTATTTTGACTCTGTACTATTTAATATTTTTTTTTATCAACTTTATTACATACTGAGATGGCAGAGGTGAGGATAGCTATTCTCAATGACTGGGTCAGGATTCAAAAAGACTTTTATTCTAGACCAGGGTTCTTAACTTGGAGGCTGTGAACTGCTTTTTTTTTTTTTTTGGTTTGTTTTTGATAACTGCATTTCAATATAATTGGTTTTGTTTGTAATACTAAAGCATCTACAGTGTGTCAGGTACTGTGCTAAGTGCTAGAGATACAAAAACAAAAGTGAAATGATCCCTGCCCTCAAGTGACTTACACTCTATTAAAGAAGTAACATGTACATCTATCAGTAAAAACAAAATACAGAGACTAAACAAGATAATTTTGTGGGGACGTCACTGATATCTGGGAGATTGAGTGGTTTCACGTAAAAGGTAGCAAATTAAATTAAGTTTTGAAGGAACCAAGGGATTCTAAAAGGTAGAGAAGGTGAGGAGGGAGGGCTTTTCAAGAAATGCGGGGGGCGGGGCAGGGGAAGAAACCGGACTAAGACCCAGCAGCAAAAAAAAAGTGTAGTGTCATATATGAAGATGTCAACTGGGTGAAGCCCACCCCTCAAAATGCAGAGGTGTCCAAGCTGAGTTGAAAGCAGAAGTTTTATTAGGAGGAAAATCAGACACTAGTGCTGAGGTATCCCAGTACAAAGTACAGAGGAGCCCCAAGCCCAGGAGAAGCAGGGGAGATTCATGCTTGAAAACCACAAAAGGGAGGTTTAGGGAAGGGTTGGGAAAAAGAATGAACAATCTTTCCCAGGAACAGGTGGGAAACAGAAACAGGATGTTTTGCAGGAGCAGTTGACTACAAGTCTGGTTTGGGCTGGGGGGGAAGGGGGGAGACAACTCAGCAAGGTCAGCCAGTGAACACCAGCAGAGGGGTCTGGGAGTGAGCAAGATTTTGGCTCATTGAAAGCTCCTGATTGGCTCCTTTCAGCAAACAGGCTTATTGTGTTTGGTGCACCAGCCTGGTAAGGTAGCTAATAGAAAACAGACATATCAATCTCAGGAATACTGCCACATTGTCCCCCTTCTCACCCAACTCCAGTCAAGGAGGCTGCAGGGCCCACTTTTGACCAAGGAGGCATGATCTGTTGCTACCTGGTGTGGCTTCGCCTTGCACAAATCTAACAAGATGAGAGGTTGCTAGTTTTTGCTAGAGCTTAAAGCGAATCCTTGAGGGGCTACTGGGTTACATCCCCTCCCTTAAAAATGGGGAAGGCAGAAAGTAAGAAGAATAAAAAAAGGGGGGGCCGTGACAGAATTAGCAGGGTCCAACCTGACTGGATCATAGAGTGTGTGAAGGGTAGAAATGTATGCTAAAGCTGACAAGGTAGGTTAGGGCTGGGTTGTAAAAACTTTAGATGTCACAGAGATGGACTGCTATTTGATATTAGGGATGAATGGAGATAATTGACCAGATTGACATGATCAGAAGGTCACTAACAATTCTATAATCTTAAGTAAGTTTACTTCACTTCTTGGAGTACTTCAGGTCTTTCATTTGTAAAATGAAGGTTGGACCAAATAATCTTCAAATCTCCTCCATCTCTAAATCCTATGAATTTTCAACTTCAGATCCATTATCAATAAAATGAAAAGGGCTGGATCAGACAGCCTCTAAAAATTCTTAATAGGATTGAAATTCTGTGAATCACAGGTATTCCATCATTGAACCACTGTTCCACTGATATCTGACATTCTTTGTCATCCAATCTTTTCAGAAGGTTGCTTTTAATATTTATCGAGCATCACATATATGAGGTATCACTTTTTTTCCTTTAAAGATAAATTATGTGATCATGTAAGGGGTGTCATATCTAGAAATTTGAACTTATGTGTACAAGGTTATTTTGTTTTATCTCTGAGGCCTAAGAATTGGCTGGAAGATTGTGAATTAAACACATTTAAGTAACTCTTTTACGTTTACAAAGTCTCTCTCCTTTTCCCCTCCCCCATGACCTTATAAATTAAGCAGTATATTAACAACTTCATTTTATTGAAAACTGAGGTTCAAAAAAGTTAACTGATTGACTTTCTATGGTAATTAAGTATCAAGAACCAGAATCTGAACCCAGAGCCCCACTGAGTTCTTTCTACCATATCATGCTGCATTTAACATTAAAACATGAAAGACATGATTAAACTTAAATCTATGATTTCATTTCACAAGTATCAAAAAAGATACAACTGAAAAAGCTTATAGATGCAAAGTTTATGTCAAAAAACAGTTTATTGAAATGAGTGTATGTTTATATTTATACATAAAAATATTTCAAGCTTGATGCTGAAAACTACTATAATATTGCTGTTTGGTTAGTCAGTTAAATTACTTTTTTCTCTTCTACTTTACATACTTACAACATATTTTAGCAATGATCTATATTTTCAAAATATTTCTGTGTAAGTAGGAGGAAACGATTGTCTTTTCCAGATGAAAACATTTTCTGACCTGGAGTCATTCATAAATTGTGAAATACTAATTTTATGTACAAAATAAAAAGAAAAATTTACCTTTTCCCCTTAAAGATTCCCACCCTCAACTTCCAATCAAACAGAAACCAGGCATAATCAACCCATACCATTATTTATAAGGGCTTAAAGAAGTAAGGTGGCAGTGGATAATCTCAGGCCTTTAAGACTCATAAGTTCTATATCAGCCACATAATTCCTTTGAAAATTAACAACAGTTATAAGCAGTGAAACCTATTTCTTATTTTAACAATGTGTACAGTTGAAAATAAATACACAGAATGTTTCAAAACAAAATCTTCTGGAACACTTAAAGCAATGGTTTCCCAGGAAACCATGCTTAAGCCCCTGGCATTTCAGAGACCACTGCAGCTCAAAGATGAAGTTTTCTTTTCCGTCAGCTGTTATCCAAGTCTTCATTCTATAAGTATCTTCTAAGCTAATTGTTTCTCTCTTTCAAACAAGTGACACGACTTGACATTCCATTACAGTGACAGCAAAACTCAGTTTCATTTTCTCCAGTACTAGAAAAAATTAAAAATAAACAAAAGAGGGAAAGCACTTAGTTTAAATGTTCATATGCAATTATGAGATGTGAGGTTTAGAGTTCTAAAGCATGTGTTCAGGCACATGAGGTCTTTGTAGGTCTTTAATGCAACAATTCCAATTTGTATTACACACACAACCCTCCCTGAAAAGACTGAATTTACTATGGCATATTAGCTGGCATGCATGAGCTACTTTTAAAATGCCTGAGCTCTGCTATATGATGACAAATAATTGACATCTTTTTTTGCTGCGGTAGAAAAATGTTAGCACTGAAGCTAAAGAATTTGCTAGCTTCATGAGTGTTTATCAACTAAATAAGGAAATGAAGGAAGCAGCCAGCCTTAATTTTCATATCTTTTATATACCAAGTTGATACCTCAGTACTTATGTTTGTTGAACTAAAATGAAGTAGCAGTTCATAAGGAAAAGACCTGGGAGTTCTGTGCCCTGTAAACCAGTAAAAAAATAATGAATAACTTTCCAGGGAGAAGAAGCAACTAGTCTGTATCATAAGAAGAACCATCTTGTCCTGGACCCTATTTCAATTTTCATTTCCTTGGAAAAATTGGAGGGGGACACCTCTCCAGCCATTACTTTCCTCTACCCTTCCAAATCAGGCCTATGGCATAGATGGTATAGCACATGACCAGGGGCGTTCAGCTAGGGATCAGAGTATGGTTTGAAGGCACCTGCCTTCCCTTTCCACCCAGAAACATGTTGCTGAGAAAAATGGAGAGACTTGAAAAATGATCATTACAATTTTTATGTGAAACAGAAAAACTTCCAGTGTGGTCTCTCAGGAATGGGTGTTCTTGGCCCTGTGATCTTTATTAGTGACTTGGATAAAAGCATGGATGGCATGCTTATCAAACTTGCATATCAATTAAATTAATTAATCAATATTACAAGCTTATGTGGCAGAAACTGTGTGAGACGCTGGGATTATAAATATAATGAATGAACAATCTCTACTCCCAAGGATATGCCATTCTGACAGGGAAGACAAGTCCATATACAGATATACACTGAATAAATAGAAAAATGAATAAGAGTAGTTGGGGAGGGGAAGGTGGGTATCAGGTAAAACTATGTCAAAGGTGATGGTGAAACTGCATTTTGAAGGGGGAAGGATTTTAGGAGGCTGAAGTGAGAAAAAAGAATATTCCAGGCAAAGATTGTGGCCAGTGCAAAGGCAGAGAGACTGGGAAATGGACTATTACGTATAAAGAACAGAAATGAGTCATTTCTCAGTCATGTCCAACTCTTCACGACTCCATTTGAGATTTTCTTGGCAAAGATACTGAAGTGGTGTGCCATTTCCTTCTCCAGCTCATTTTACAGATGAGGAAACTGAGGCTTAAGTGATTTGCCCAGGGTCACAAAGCTGGTATATGAGGCCAAATTTGAACTCGGGAAGATGAGTCTTCCTGACTTCAATCCCAGCACTCTATCCACTGCCCCATCTAGCTGCCCTTTGAGAGAGGGAGTAACACACAATAAAACAGAAAACATAATTTGGGGAAAGGTTGTGAAGGGCTTCAAAAGATAAGAGGAGTTCCTATTTTATTTTAAAAAGTCATAGTGAACCCTAGAGTTTACTGAGTGACATGGTCTGATTTGCACTTCAAGAAAATTATCTTGGCACCAGTTTGAAGAATAGGCTACAGTTAGGAGAGAATGATCAGGGAGAACAATAAGGAGACATCAAAATGATCTAGACAAAATGATGCACAGTAGGGACTGCTAGCTAACAAACTAGATGAAGAAAAGAGAGAGAGAGAGAGAGAGAGAGCGAGTGTGTGCGCGCGCGTGTGCTAAGGACCAAGCCCTTTGGCAGTCTGGTGAAGCCCATGGATCCTTCAGAAAGTTGTTTTTTTTTTTTTAATAATTGAAGAAAATGATAAATTTCTGTTAGAGGTTAGTGGAAATGAAAATGTATTTTTTCCCTCATCTAAGTTCATTACTCTTTGGAGTCAAAACCCCTGACCAGACAATAATAAAGACATAAAAAGATCTTGACAGTCTAGAACACTTTAAAGTACAACTTCGTTAGTACCAGATGGTATAGAAAGTATGGCTAGATAACAATTCATTAAAAAAAAAAGTCCCGGGATTTTAGTGTAACGTAAGTATAGTCAAATTTATGACATCATGGAATGAGTCGAGAGAAACATGGCATCCAGGAATAAGGATATGATAGTTCCACTATATAATGCTATGGTCAGACTACACTGAGAGTTTTGCTTCAGTTTCAGATGCTGTATTTTAGAAAGAACATTGTTAAGTTGTAGAGCATCAAGAATGGCAAAACATCTTGAGTTCATGTTACATGAGTATTGACTGAAGGAATAGGGGAATGTTTAGATTTAAGAGAAGACTTAAGAGGGATAGGATAACTAAAGCATCCTGTTAAGAAGAAGAGTGAACAGACTGGGTCTGCTTAGCCCCAGAAGACAGAACAAGAAGCAATGGGAAGAAACTGAAAACAGACAAATTTAGGCCTGATGAACAAAAACTTTCCCATATTTAAAGCTATTAAAAGTCGATTGGGGCAGCTAAGTGGCTCAGTTGATAGAGTGCAGGGCCTGCAGACAGGGAGACACTCATCTTCCTGAGTTCAAATCTGGCCCCAGAAACTTACTAGCTGTGTGCCCTAGGCAAGTCACTTAACAGTGTTTGCTTCAGTTTTTTATCTGTAAAATGAGCTGGGGAAGGAAATGGCAAACCACTCCAGTATCTTTGCCAAGAAAACTACAAATGGGTCACAGAGAGTCAGATGTGACAGAAAAATGACTGAACAACAACAAAAGTGGAATGAGTTGTATTAGGATATAATGTTTCCTCTCACTAGACATTTTCAACCGAAGGTTGTGTGATTACTTGTTGGTTCTATTGCAAACGGGATACTTACTCAAGCATGAATTGAACTTTACTAGAACAGTGATTATAGTTCCCTCCAATTTGGAAACTCTGTGATTCCACCAAACCCCCCCTTCAAAAATAACAATAATAATAATTATAATGATAGCTAATATTTATATAGTGCTTACTATGTGCCAGGTCCTGTGCTAAGTGCTTTATAATTATATTTCATTTGATCCTCACAACAACCTTGGAAAGTAGTTGGTATTATTTCCGTTTTACAGATGAGGAAACTTGAGGCAAACAGAGGTTAAGTGACTTGCCCAGGGTTACACAACTAGAAAGTATCTGAGCATGATTTGAACTCAGGTCCTCTGACTCCACTCCATTACTTTGCTTCCCTGATTCTGGAGAGTCTTAGCCTATAAATACTGTTTATACTGGGGACTGTAAATATAGGAATTCATTTCATGGATATATTTGGTTAATTTTCTGATACACATTTTACATGTTTCCTTTCCAATAAAAACAGATTGGGGAAAAAAGCAACAGAAAGAAAATAAATAAATACTTGGCAGTTTTAGGGCATTACAAATTCAATATGAGCCATTGATAGATAGTGTGATGTAGCATGACTGCCAGAAGTAAAAACTTACATTGCACTAAAAGAAGTATGGAATGTCAGAGAGCAAAACTAGTTTGGACCAGTGGGTAAAAGGCCTCACATTTTGGCCCAAGTTCATCTGTTTGAAATTCGTCTTAATTTTTTAGCAGAAAAAATTTCAAATCTTTTTCCAGTTACAAGGTTTTATTTGGAATTATAAAAAATGTTAATTGTAGAACTTTATCAGATAATGTATTTGTATTTATCAGAAGTTGTAAAATCACTATAGAATAATTTTAAATTATAGTCCATTAAGAAAATACCTTTTAACAAAAAATAATTTGCAACATTTTCCTGTCCATCAAATATGAAGATGATACCATTAGTTTATCACTATTAATACATGCATTTTAGTACTTCTATAGTTGAGGATAGGAATCTACATGTAACCTTTTTTTTTTTTCAGTCTCCAAAAGTGACAGCTAATTTTGAGATATTTAATAGGCGCTGACGGTGAAATTTTGTGTTAAATATTGTTTTATTTTCATTAATGCTTTAATAACCAAATAAGAGAAAACCTGCTCAGAGGTCAGCAACATCAGCAACTCATCTCCTCTCTCCCACAATCTTCCTCTTCTCTCCTTTGATCCTCTCAGTGGAAGGTCTCTATTCATATTTGACTAAAACAATGGAGGCCTTTTACTGAGAGCTCCATTCCCTCCCTTTCTCACACCAGCAACAGCATCTTGTGTTATCTCTTCCTTCTCAACAATTCTTGGTGAAGAGGTGGCCTTTCCTTCCATTTTCTCCAAACAGACTGTTCCCCTAGTATCTATGTCTATCTCTACTATCCTTAAAAAAACAAAAAACAAAAAAACAAACAAACAAAAAAACAACCTCTATATATTCTTATATCTCTTCTCTTCACCTCTTTGCAGCTAAATTCCCTTGAAAAAGCCATCTATGGTTAGCACCTCCTATTCTAAATCCTCTGCAATCTGGTTTCCAACTCAATTGTTCAATTGAAAGTGTTCTCTCCAAAGTTATCAATTGTTAATTCTTTGCCAAATCACATAGTCTTCTCTCAATACCCAAACATCTTGACCTCTCTGAAGCATTTGATGCTCACCCCCAGGCTTTTGTGACATTGCTCTCTTTTGGATTTTCTTATAACAATCTGACTGTTCCTTCTTAATTTCCATAGTCACTAACTATGGATATATGCCAAGGCTCTGTCCTGGTCTTCTCTTTATTTCTCGTTTGATCTCATCTACATATTCAACCTACCATTTCTTGAGCTAGTCCCATACCACAAATTGTCTGTTGGAAATTTCCAATGGATATCCTGGAAACATTTCAAACTCAAAATATCCAAACTGAACTCATTATGTCTCCCATAAAACCCATAAAAAAGCTCTTCTGAACCTTCCCTTTAATATTGAGGATGCCATCACCTCTAGTGACCCAGGTTCATCATCTCAGCATTATTCTCTCCTCCTTATTTTCACATCAGTCAGGTAACAAATATTTATTAAGTGCCTAATGTGAGTCAAACAATGTACTAAGTGTTGGGGTTACAAAAAGAGGCAAAAGACAGTCCTTGACCTCAAGGAGCTCACAATCCAATGGGGGAGACAATAAACAAATAAATATGTACCAGCAAGGTATATTCGGGATGAACAGGGAATTATTAAAAGATGAAAGGTGCTAGAATTGAGAGGTTGGGAAAGGCTTCCTACAGAAGAAGTGATTTTAGTTGGGATTTAAAGGAAGCTAGGAAAGCCAGTAAGTGGAGATAAGGTGGAAGAGCATTCCAGGCATCGGAGATAAAGAAAATGTCTATAGATGAGAGAGTGTTTTCTTTGTGGAACAGTCAGGAGGCTACTGTCACTGGTTCAAAGAGTTGTAGGAGGTGGGGGTTAGGGGGAAAAGATGAGGAGTTCTGTTTTTAAATTATCTTAATGGACATCCAATTTGAGATGCCTGAGAGCATCTGGTAATGTGTGATTGAAAGTCAGTAGAGAGTTTAGAGCAGGATAGGCAGATTTGAGAATAGTCAACACAGATATGGTAATTAAATCTACAGGAGCTGATAAGATCACCAAGTGAAGTAGTATAGAGGGAGAAGAGAAGAGGCCCAGGACAGAACCTATAGTTTTAGGGAGTGATCTGGAGGAGGATCCAGTAAAGGAGACTGAGAAGGAACATCCCATATCAGTTGTCAAATACTGGTATTTCTACCTCCACAACTCTTTTATCTGACATCTTCTCTCTGTTCACAGTCTATTGATCGATGGGGGTCAGATTGTGGAAAGACTTGAAAGCTAAGTTAAGAATTCTGGACAGTATTTTCCTAACCAAAACTACACAGTGGTCTGTTACAAACATCAATTTCTAATTTTGGACCACCTTATTCTCCACAGTTTCAAAGTGGTAGTTCGGAGGGCAAGAACCAAAATAACAGAAAAGTTGAGAGTCAAGTGTGATAAGCAGAAGAAAAAAGAGTAATCAGGATTTTAAGTTTATAAATTTTAAGAAAGATCATTGATAGTAAAAGTTTTACAGAAAGGTAAAAATTGGTTAATCAATGGGAAATAATGATACAAATAACAGGAAATAACTGCAGATTTATGACTAGGAAAATAATTTTTAAAAGCCAAATATGTTTTTAGTAGCGGCAGCATGGTACAGCATAGAGTACGTTGAATTTGTTTTCTGAGGACCCAGATTCCTATCTTGGCTCTGTTACTTACTAGCTGTGTGATCTTGGTCAAGTCTCTTTACCTCTCTGGGACTCCACTTCCTTATCTCTAAGGAAATGAAAGGGGACTAGATGACCACTAACTTTCCTTTCAACTCTACATCTATGATCTTATGAACCTATGATTTTAAGATAAGGTACTACATAAATAAAACAAAAATATACATAAATTAAGATACACACATGAAAGGAGACTCCTTACCTTCACACTTAAATGAATTATAAGTTCACTAAAGAACATTATATATATGTCTTTGATAACTTCTGTAACGATCTCTATCTAGCAGATGTATTAAAACTTCCAAATGTCTGAAGAAAATGTTAGAAAAATGAAATCCGTGCTTTTCTGCAGCTAAGAAAACTCCTATAACTAAATTCACTTTCTACCCTCTAATAGCTTTGATAAGAAACAAACATTCATGGAACACTGAAATACAATAGATAACTGTAATAACTGAGCATAATAAAAACTGTTAACTAAGCAGGCGCAAGCCTTCTTGATGATCACGTTCAAGTGTTTGTAAATCTTCTTTAGAGAAGATAAGGAAAATAAATGTATGTAGATGGATAGTAAACCGAAGGGCATTTTAGCTAAAAACTGCAGGGCATTCTGCCGACCACCGCTGTTCCAATAATCAACAAACCATACGGCCTCAACACATTTGTCATGTAACAAATGCCTATTTGAAAAAAAAAAAAAAAAGAAAACATTGTGGGTTTAATTGCTGTTTTGCAGCAGTACTGATTGCAGAGCACTGAGAGAATACACATGGGCAAAATGAAATTCAAGATTGGTTTTGGCCAATGGGCAAAACAAACATGATACTGCATATTCATGTAGTATTAATTGCTCCCAGTGACCCTGCTATCCACCAACTTTTCTTGGCTGCTTGTATAGCTGATGGATATCTTTATTGGGTGGTCAGATGAAAGGGAGGGAAGAAAAACATTAAAATGTCATTTATAACAAACCACAAGTGCATTTAAAACCTTCCTGCTTGTACTCAAGAATATTAATGTATGATAAACTGTAGCAAAGATCTGTGCTAAGGAAAAAAAACCCTAATATTAGTTCCAACTCAAATGGCTTATAAGTAGACACGTTGCTAAGTTACACAAACTGGTTGTACATAATCCTTTGGTGTTACCCAAATGCTTTTTTTTTCACATGCTATAGAAAAAAAAAAGAAAAACAACTTCCCTTGGCTGTACAGACAACTGGCACAAAACATGAGTGATACGAGAGTGTGAGGAGTGAATTACTGTCCTAGTACCAATCTGACCTTAGAGCCAAGCTCTTCCTGCACGGCATTTGAACACAGTGTTCTTCAATAAAATACTGCTGCCTTTCATTTCTATGTGATTCAAACCTGTATGAGGCCCATAGGATTTATGGCTCAAACTAGTACTCAATCCTTTCCACATCAGGATATCATTTTCAAATCTGAAGTGTCTACTATCTTACCAATTAAAGTGATGGGATATTTGGACAAAGGAATAGATAGTATAGAAAAACAATACAAGGAGGGATGGATTTAGGAGGATACTAAATATGGGCTCTACAAAAGGAATGTAAATATTTGCCTTTTCTACATGGCAACTGGAGTAAATGTTAATTACATTAAGGAAATTTGCCACTGGACACCAAGGTTTAAAGCCAGAGGGAGGCTCCATGTTGACTCTAGACAGATTTGAAGTAGACAGAATGAAAGTGAAAGAGAAAGAGGTCAAATTCGCAAAAGGAATACAATTGTATATGGATACTATTTATACAATAGGCTTTCAGAAAAATAGAAGATCATTAATATTTGGTCTGATTTGAAAAAATTAGGAAAAAAGCTGCTAACCAGATACTTTCACAAAGCAAATAAGAATCCAATTAAACTTAGACACCTGAAACTTTAGGAAGTAATATACTATACCAGAAACAGTGATATGTTATATCTTGCATGTATACGTTCACACATAAAATATATATTACAACAGTATATGTCACATCTAAAAGTCAAATGAAAGCAGCAAGGACCAACAGCAAAATGTTAAATTGTGATTTTAACAGCATCTGTGTTCTTAAGGAAAAATTAAGAGAATCTCCCTTAATGAATGTGAAAAAGTATCTCCATTTTTCACAAATTTGGTATTTCACATCAGAGACACTCAGTAAATCCTTCACGGGCTGAAAGGAAAATGACCTTATTGAAAGTAATAATCAAATTATTATTGATAATAATAGCAGCTTACATTTTTACAATGCTTTGCAGATTACAATGTGATTTCTACAGTCAATCTCAATTTATTCTTACAAAATTATGTGAAATTGGTAATATAAATGTTATTTCCCTTGCCCTACAGAAGAGAAAACTGAAGCTCAGGAGTAGTGACTTATGGTCCCATAGTTGGTAAGAGGTAGTAATGGGACTCAAACCCAGATCCTATGACTCCAAATTTTGTGTTTTTTCCATTAAGTTACCATGATGAGCTATATAATTCATGCTGTTGATAATTATTTCCTTACAAAAGAGTATTTGATAGCATTTGATCCTTAATAGTACTGTAGGATAGGTTACTTGGAGAGACTGTTAGCTAATGTTCAGACACAGTCTATACAAATATATTTTATGGCTACTGTAAAAAACTGATAAATATCCAACAATCATAAATAAATAAGTAGATTATAGGTTGAAATTTCTACTTTCAACATGTAAGGACCTCAGAATCCATTCAGTTTAACTCATACTTAAGAAACTCCTCTCTACAAGAGCAATCAACACGCATTTATTAAGCATCTACAATGTGCTGGGTGATGGTGATACAGACAAAAATCAAACAGTCCCTGCCCTGCAGTAGTTTGCTTTATATTCTATCAACACCCAGCAAGTAGTCACACAGCCTTTGCTTGAAAACCACCAGGGAAGGGGACATATCAGCTTTTGAAAAAGCTCAGTTCACTCAGAGAAAGGTCAAAGGCCACAAGTTCCCCACCTCTGGTCTAATTCAGATGAAATTTTTTCCTACACTTGCCTCTTTGCAACTTCCACCCATTACTTCTAGTTTTGTCCCCTAATCACTCTTCCCATAGCTATCAAGTCTTCCCTAAGCCATCTCTTTTTTTTTTTTTTTTGGCAAAACATCTCTAGTCCCTTCAGTCTATTTTTCATATAACATGATATTCCCCAACTTGGTTTCCCTCCTGTAAATGCTCTCCATCTTGTTAATGTCCTTCCCAAAATGCAGTACCTTGCCTAGAACTGAATATAATACTCACAGCACTGTCTGACTAGAACAACAGTATACTGGACATTATATTCATTTCTCACCAGCTGCTTTCCTGGACTTCATATTCTCCAGAAACTCATCACTCTGCCAGATGAAATCAACTCTGAAATTCACTTCTCCTCAGCACACCCTGCCCCTGGGGTCATTCTCTCTTTCTGATTCAGGGGACATGGTAAGGGTAGAAAATAAAGGCATCTTTACTGATACTCCACCATATAAGGAGGGCTCTCTAGGAATTCACCTCATCATTTCTAATCCAGCCGCTTTCCTAGACTTTATGATCTTCACAAAGTCATCATTCTGCAAGATGAAATCAATTCTGAATCTTCTACCTCCTCAGATTATCTACAGGACTTCATAATGCTCCTGTACCCACTTCAAAACCTTTCCAATGCCCTGCCAACCTAATCCTTCTAATAATGTCAGAAGAGGAAAGCAATGTAGGGAAAATAGCAAAATGCAAGGAATAGACCCTTTGTCAAAAAACAGAAGACACTGTTAAACTCTAATTTCAGGACTAGCGATTCACCTAGAGTCTATCCTTAAAGGATAGCCAATTTTGGGAACTGTTCCCCTAGGACAGAGTTCTAGGTTATGCAACTTCAAGGCCCACAAACTTAAAGGAAAACATTTTGCAAATATGTTAACCAGGTACTGGCTATATGCACACACTTAGGGTAGAAATATACATCTTATAATACACAGATTTGCTGCTATGCAACAAAATGTAGTACTTAGTCTCCACTTTACGTGGAGCATTGCTCGGTGTGAGAAAACAAGACATTTAAGAATTTCAACCTAACAAAATCTATCAAGCCTCTAGGAAGTTGTCTGTCTTTGGGGATAAAACTTTTTTATACAGTAACAGATTTTGAGAATTGGAAGAGACCTCTCTCAGGGGTCATCTAGTCCAATCCATATAAGAGAAGAATCTCCACTGTGAAACACCCAACAAGTGGTAAGCAGTCTCTGCCTGAAGACATAAAGGGAGGGAGAACTTAGCACCTTTTAAGGCAACCCATTCAATTTTTGGACAATTCCAATCATTAGAAACTTTTCCTTCTAATATCAAGCCTAAATTTGCCTCTGCAACTCCCATTCACTGACCCTGTTTCTGTCTTCTGGAGTCAAAAGAACAAATCTAATACCTTTCCCTCAAGATAGCCCTTCAACTACTTAAAAGTCAGTTTTATGTCCCTCCTGAGTCTGTCTAGTCAATAATATAACTAGCTGGATTGGACTGACTGGTTGGATAAGCTGTACTCAAAGAATAGTTGTTAATGATTCAATGTCACCTTAGCAAGAAGTCTCTAGAAGTCTACTAAGGTCTATGCTGCTGAATATTTTTTATCGACATTCTGGATAAAGTGATAAATGGCATATTCATCAGTTTGTGTGTGACATATAGCTGGGAAAGATAGTTAACACATGTGATGATAGAGTTAAGACAATCTTAACAAACTAGAGCACTGAGAAGGATCTTGGAAAATAAAATGAGTACCTGTGAAGTTATTTCCATTTTCTGTGTGTGTGTTTGTATATTTTAATTTGGTGAGTTATCTGTGCACATTGGTTACACTTTTTAGACAAATACCACTTTTCCTTGTCATTGAAGTTGTTTCCATTTGTATCTAAAGAATTTCATTCTTGAGCATCTTCTATCTTTACTGAGCTGACTTTACCCTGTGGCACTTTTGTTCATTGGGACCATATTTATCTTTCCTTTCAACACTTTGAAATCCGCTTTCAAAAAAATCTAGGTTATATGTCAGACCATTCTGAGATTTTCTCTTCATTTTTATTATAAAACTCTAGAATACACTTATCACTTCCCTCCAATGTGTCCATCACTTCCACTGTAGCAACCAGTTCCTAATAGTAAGAATCAAATACAGAATAGAATTTAGCCTTGTAGGTTCCTCTGACTTTTTTGAAGGATGAAATTATCACGGAGGTAAGTTGAGAAATTATTAGCTGCTCTGCTTTTTGACAGACAAGGGAGCACTAGCAGATGTCTGCAGTTAGTAATCAAAAACTATATATTTTGTTTACAGTAGACTACATTGCTTTTAAAAATTTTGTTTTGATGAACTGTCAGCTTGTCTCTTTGAATTAACCTGAATCAAATTAAAATAATCCATCAAAAAACATCCATTGCCTGCCTGCCTGCTATGTGTACAGTTATGATCATAATGTCATGAGAAAAGTTCTAAAAAATTATTTTATGGTTCTTAAAAACTCTTCTGTCTTTTATAGCTGCAGGTGCACTATATTAAAGTAGGTGAAAGGAAATTGAGGAAGCATGCATATTAGCCTTGACTACAGAAACAGATGGCCAACATCAAAATTCGAGAGAATGTGATTTATTAGTACCACTGCTTAGCAAATATATTAACTAAATGTATGTTTGATAGTGTGGCAGTCATCAAAGAAAAATGAACTTCCTTTCAATAGATTAGTCAAGAGCCAACTAGTGTCACATTCTATAGTGGAGAAGATTAATGTGCAGCTAGGATCCTATTTAATGTACCTGTGCCACAGGGTCTAAGCAAAGTTTCACTTAATTTAACATCTTCATGTTATAGCCATGTGTATTCCCACTTTTAGGTACACACTCCTATGGACAAAATGAAAATGATAAAATTGTAATATAGTAGATTTCTTTTTTTCCCATGTGTACATTTATCTCTAAGGCTATGTTTATCACGGCAAGACTAAGCTCTAGTATAGTGAAGTTGGTCAACTGAGACAGCTGAGTTGCATACTTCAATTCAAATCAACATTTACTAGTTAAGCACCTAAATCGTGCAAGGTGTTGCATATGAAACTAAGGCTAAAGAGATGAACCATAATAGTCTCTGACCAAAAGGAACTTACACTTTAGTGGGCAAATAATGACAACACAAGATGGACTGTGTAAGTGTCACATCATCAGAGTAGCACAAGAAATTAGAAGACAGAGTGAATATTTTTAGTTGGGGTGAGGGGATGGAGAATCAGGGAAAAATTCATGAATGAGGTGGCACCTGAGCTGGGTCTTAAAGAGAAGGGAACAAATTGAACAAAAAGAAATATGAAAGAAATAGGTTCCTGGCATGGGGGCAGTGTATAAAAGCAAAGGAAGTCTAGGAGAATATAAATCGAACTTGAAGAAAGGTAGGCTAGAACAAGATTACAAAAGGACTTGGCTAAGGCTAAGAAAAACACACAATTTTTTGTTTGTTTGTTTAAAGGTACACTGGAGAAAAGAAGGCAATAAAAAAAGGAATAGGACTATTGCTCAGAGTAAATAGGAGGGTGATAAAAAAAGACAAAGAGAATTATTTTAGTCCTGTTTTACTTTTGATTTGAAAAAAAAAAATCTACCAAGGAGAATAACTGCTGAATGAGAAAGGACAGAACAAAAATGGCTAAAAGGTAGTTAAAACCCAAGATAAGGAGGTAGCGAAAGAACACCTGACTTTCCTTAATAAGTTCATGTAACTAAGCCCAGATGAACTACAATTCAAGGTCCTTAAGCAACCAGTAGTTAGGACTGATTCCTGAGCAGTTAGATTCAGAAGAAGGGGGTTTGGTATTATAGGACTACAGAAAGGTAACTTTGCCTTTTCCAACTCACCACCAAATTTTTTTTTTAAAAAGAGAAGGGAATAAAAGTACATGTTAGAAATTTGACTTCCAATTCCTGGCAAAATTCTGGAAAGTATTATTAAAGGAAGGGATAGTGAGTACCTCAGAATGAAAGAGGTGATCACAAAGAGATAAAGGATGGGTTATGCCAGACTTAACTTTATTTTCTTTTCTGGCAGGGTTGGTAAACTTGACTTGATAGATGAGAGTTATTAGATAACACTTATCTAGATTTTAGCAAAGCATATGATATAGTTTCTCATGTTATTTTTGTGGATAAGATGGAGAGATAGAGGGCATAGGGGAGAGCTAGATGAATTTATAACTAGTTGAATGGCAGGGTCTCCAAAATAATAATTGATGATACAACGTCAACTTGGAAGGAGGTCTTTAGTGGCATGCTCAATTTTTATCACTGTTTTAAACATTTGTATCACTGACTAGGATAAAGACACAGATGGACTGCCTATAATATTTGTAGATGACAGAAAGTGGTGGCTGGCTAACATGCTGGAAGACAGAATCAGGATCTAAAAAAGAACGAGACACTAGAAGTAGGACAAACTTCATAAGATTAAATTTAATAAATATAAATGTAAAGTTCTTACATTTATACAATGCATGTTATTTTGCAACTTATGTTCACTTAAAGGGTAGTCAAAAATGTCATATGTTGTAGGTGCTCTTTCTACTTCCTAATACTTTAATGTACAGTGAAAGCTTAGAAGCGGGGATGAGGAATCCATGAATGTGGGAAAACAGTAAGGACACACCAGTCTGACTACAGCAAGGGATTTTATTTATATTCCCTATCACAATACCTTGCATATATGTAAATACTTGCTGAATTGAATTAAATTGTGTAGAAGATAAGAATGGTTAGGTACAGGAGAGCTGTAACAAGTCTTAATAATGAGCTAAAAACTTATAATGAGAAATCACTGTTAAGTTTTATAGTTTAGTAAATCAATTAATTAATAAACATTTATTATGTATCTATTATGTTTCACAGACTATGCTGAATATAAAGACAAAAGATAAACAGTCTCTGACTTCAAGGGATTTATTAAGAGAGATACGTACATATATACCAAACAGATATGAGGTACTCTAGAACCTGTGGGGATCAAGAAAGTCTTCATGTAGAAAATGGAACTTGAGCCGATACTTGAGAACCAGTTGGTAAAATTGTATGACTTCCTCCAATTCCGTTCAACAACATGTGAGTGAGGATGGAGGAGGTGGATGGTGGGTATAAATCAAGAACTGGAATTTGGCAAGGTACGAGCTTCAAGAGGATGGGAGCAAGGGACTTCAGAGTAGAGGATAGCACGGTGTTAAACTATTTAACTTAAGTGTCCATGTTGGACAGAGAAGTAAATGAAGGTACAGCAGAGGTGATAACCTGGGAAAATACTGAGGGTGGAAGGACTAGAGATCATGGTAAGCATGAAAAAGGTTCAAAATGAGTAAGGTATAGGGACAGGGGGATAGAAAGAAATTTATACTCAGATAAAAGAATTTCAGAGTTATCTGATCATGGAAATGGAAAAATCATGAAAAACAGCAACATCAAGGATGTAACCATTCCTGTGTGTAGCTGAGGTAGAACCAAAGAATAAGTCATGAGAGTTGAGTAAGTTGAGCAACTAGTAAGTAAGGGTGGTTGGGGTAACATTAACATGAATGCAGACATCTCCTAGTGCAAGGACAGGAATTTTGGTAGAGGGGAAGAGTTAGATATGAGTTAAATATTGAATTTCTTGAGAAAGTATGGTAGGTAATAGTCACAAAGATCTTGATTGGGTGATAAATGTGGGTAAAGGGAACCTCAAAAGAAAGGTTATTGACTGTGGCACTGATGAAACAGTAGTGGCACTAATGATATCTGGGGGTGGTTCATCTGATAGTAGTATACTGGATGGATCAAAGAGGGTAAAGACTAAAGACAGTTAAGACTAATTATGAGGTTACCATAATCTTCCAGACATGAAGTGTCAGCAGCATGTACAGAGAAAAAACTAATAAATTGGAGTGACAGTGTGAAGAAATGAGTGATACTCTTGAACTGTAATACTTAAAGTGACAAGAAATGCTCATTTAAGCTATGGATACCTCTTACTCATCAATAGTTTTCAACTCATTCTATTGAGAGCTATTCTTAATGGGAATTAATCTCTGATTTTTTAAACAGAAGCCAAACACGAAAGATTTCCTTAATTGAAATGCACTTTACACCCAATCTTGCTAATAAGAATCTATTTCACAAAGTAAGGGACATTTGCATCATACAAATACACACACACAATATACACAAATAAGTTAATTTACTAAACACTGCTGAACAAATTTCTGAAAATCAGTTACTTTTTGTATGCTGTAGGGTCTTGCTGATGCTAGTGGTGGCTGATTTTTTTATCATTCCATCTTACTGTATTAACTTCTTCACTTGGGTTATCCATTCTATTTTTCTTTTTTAATTCTTTACCATCTATAGACTACTTTATAGTATGCTATAAAAAAATTACTTCTTAGTTCATGACATGAAATGTTCTTATTTCATCAACCTTACCTGTCCCCCTTCCTAATCTACTCTGAAGAAAACAAAGTTCTATAAACTTTGACTCCTAGATAATAAACCTTTTATCAATTTTCTATGATTCTAACTGCACAAAGAATAATAAAAAATCTTTCCTATATACCACAAAGTTGATAAGGGGCAAGAACAACCACCAAAAAATACAGTTTTAATTTTCAAGATAATTATTCTAGTCATCCACAAGCAAAGGTGTTGAAAGCTTCTGAAAAAATACATTTCCCCACCTCTCTGTCTCTGGAGATGATGATAAAGTACCCTGAGGTAGAGGTGGAGCTCTCAATAAAGCACCACACAGTAGCCAAACTCATGGTATCACATAGCTCTGGGTGTAATTGCTGTTCAAAGCTGGGGGTAGACAAGTGAGTTTGGGCCAGGACTCCCTTCCCCCCACCCCAATCAAGGTTGAGCTATCTCCACTTCATTTTTCATTAGTCTCTTACTTCAACAATGATACTTTTTGAGGTATCATTAATGTAACAGGTAGAAGCAATTACCACAGCATATTTCTATGCCATAGAACAGATGGCTTGGCTAGCATAAAACAGGACAGTACACATTATCAGTGGTAATATATTTTCAGAGGCAGCTAGATGGCTCAGTGGATTGAACACTGGACCTGGCCAGAGTCAGGAAGACCCGATTTCAAATCTGGCCTCAGATACTTGCTAGCTGTGTGAACCTGGGCAAGTCACTTAACCTCTGTTTGATATAATTCCCTGCAGAAGGAAATGGCAAACCACTCCGATATCTTTGCCAAGAAAACTCCATGGACAGTACTGGCGTGCTATGGTCCATGGGTCATGAAGAGTGAGACATGACTGAACAATTGCAAGTTTTCATTCCTTCAACTAAATATTTACTTAACTCGTGTGTGTGTGTGTGTGTGTGTGTGTGTGTGTATAAGATGGAGGAGAAGAATGATAATAATAATTATAATAATACTAGCTAGCATTTATATAGCACCTACTATATACCAGGCACAACGCTAAGTGCTTTACAAATATTTTCTCATTTGATCTTCACTACAACCTGGAGAAGTAGGTACTGTTATTACCTCCACTTTACAGATGAGGAAACTGAGGCAAACAGAGGTTAAATGATTTGCCAAAGCCACATAGTTAGGGACTGGGGCTAAATCTGAACTCAGGTCTTTCTGACTTCTGGCCCAGTGCTCTGTGTACTATGGCACCACCTAGCTTCCTCAGGAAGAAAGGGGAAGGGGAAGAGACTGAACAAAACTGCAACACTGTGGCAAAGCTGATTACGGGCTGACCTTGAAATTAGGAAGACCCTGGTTGAAATCCTACCACTGACACACAGCAGCTGTGACCATGGGCAAGACCCTTAATTTATCAATGCCCCAGGCAAGTCTAAGACTAAGTTACAGACAGTTGTCAATATCCATGGAGCAAACAATTTCACACTTGGTCTCTATGTTGACAAAGTTATAGATGAGGGCAATTTAAAAAAAAAACAAAAACAAATGAGTAAGTCTGGAGGAGGAGCTGTTTAGGGAGGAAGGAGAGTTATTTCTTAGATGCTCTAACACCATTCCCAGTCATTTCTACCAAGGCCACATTTGAAACAAAACGCAGTTTTACATCGAAGGATTACCAATATAAACACACTGTGGAAAACACAAACAAACAAAGCCTGTTAGTCTCCTAATGGCTTTTTAATTGGGATAAATGCACAGCAATCACCACAGATTGTGTACAAGCTCAACGCACCTATCAGGCAAATGGTAAAGCTATAATTGCTACAACTTCATGTTCTGGGTAGTATCAAAAAATACTTATATTCACCATTGAAAATAAAGGACATGGGTACACACAATGCTTCTTCCTTTGTGGAGAAGAGTGGGTGGATTGTGTCAGGAATAATGGAGGGCATGGATCAGAGGTAGTTCAGCAGGATGAGGGGGCTGTGAGAAGTGTTTGATGTTACTGGAACGATGTGGTTTAGTGGAGGAAAGTAGGCCTGGCCCAAGCCTATGAAGTGGAAAGTGGTGAGGATGGACTAACAAACCATAGCCTTCAATGACAAACATACCTGAGCAAACTTATGGATCTGTTCCACCACTGCAGCAAAAAGAGCATGGACACTTTCATCAATCAGGCTCTGCATATAATGCACTGCTTCTTCATCAGACAAGTCTAAACGGAACTTATCTTGCACCTAGAAAAGAGTTTGATGGCTTCTTATATGATGAAAAACAAACACAGATTTCTCTAACAGAGATCTAACAGAATTAGACCAATAAAGGTATTTTTAGAATATATAGCAAGTTATTTCCATGGAGGAGTAATGACCCATAACTCACAAGATACAATTCTGAATGAATTACAAAACTATTCCTTTGAAAATAGCCATTTACTGTATAATGCTTAATGTATCATATATTCTATATACAATACTGTGTACATAATTACTTCTTCTATGCTTAAGATAAAACATTTACATAAAAAAGTTAATAAAAATAAGATTCTGTTAGGCCCTTCTAACTTTAAAGTAAATAAAGCAGATTAAAATAATTCTTTGTAATACATATTTAAGGGCTTGTGAAACTTTTTTTTTTAAACTAGAACCACCATGTAAGAAGAATTTCAATTTGTAGATTATATTTGCTCACATTTCCCTTCCTTTTCTGGCTGATATATTTATTATGAAACTGTTCAAGACTGGGAAATTACATAACTGCCTAGCACTTGGTCCTCAAGAACCTTCAGAGGCTATGCACAAATCTATTTATAGCCATAGTTTTTGTTACAGCAAAGAAAATTTGAAACAAAGTGGGTACCTATCAACTGGGGATAACAACTGAACAAACTGAAGAAATTTGGCAATGAGTATGTGGAGTAAGAGTTAGGAGGTGAGGATGACATCAAGGGCCTGGATGACTGGGGGGTGGTGCTCTCAACAGTAATAGGAAAATTCATAAGGGGAAGCATTTGGGGAAAAAAATAATGAGTTTGCTTTAGACACATTTAGTTTATGATGGCAACAGAATATTCAGTTTAAGATGCCCTAGAAGGAGGTGGTGATTGTGATTTTAGCTCAGGAGAAACTAGGGCAGGACACAGAGATCTGGGAACCATCTGCCTAGACATAGTGAATCTATGGGCTCTAATCTCATTAAGTGAAATGGTATAGAGGGAGATTATCAGAACATGAGTGAAGAACCAGCAAAGAGGACTAAGGAGTGGTCAGGAGAACAAGGATGGAAAGTAGTATCATGAAAACTGAGAGAAAAATTGTAATATGGGGTGATTAACAGGCAGAATGCTGCAGAGAAGTCAAGGAAGATAATAAGGGGAAACTGTGGAACGTAATGGTACATGCCCTTATGCAATCCCTGAAACTGGAGAGGCAGAGGCTGGAGATGGTTTGTGCTTAGGAATTTTGAATTGTAATAGGCTAAATTTATTGGATTTCTGCACTATTTCTGGCACCAATATTGTGAGCTCCTGGGAGCAAGGGACCGACCAGGCTGCCAAAGAAGGATGAACAGGTAGGTCCAGGTTGGAAAAATGGAGCAAGTAAAAGCTCCCTTGATCAACTCTAATGATATCAGGTCCATGAGTAGCTGCTATACTTCCAATCTGAGCAATATAGGGAAACCCTGTCTCAAAAAAAAAAAAAATTACAATGATTGGACTGGATGATTAGATTGCATTGGATTTGGCAATTAAGTGATCATTTGCAACTTTGGAGAGGGCAGTTTCACTTGCCTGATGAGGATGGAAGGATTTAGAAGACAGTGAGAAGGAAGAAGCAGCATTGATAGTATATAGCTTTCTCAAGGAATTTTGCCATCTAACATCAGTCCCTTTACTTACTTTATTTTCACTCCCTTCTAAATCCTCTGTAAAGTGGCTTCTATTCTCCAGCCACTGTCACTGGCTGTATCACATGCCTCAAATGCTCTCCTTGCTCACCTCCACCTCCTGGCTTCCCTGTTTTTTCAAGTCTCAGCTAAAATCCCACCTTCTACAGGAAGCATTTCTTCATTCCTCTTCATTCTAGTGCCTTCTGTTTTTATTTCCTCTATAAAATTTATTTATCCTGTATATAACTTGAGTATAGGTGTTTGCATATTGTCTCCTCCTCCATGAAAGCAGAGACTGTTTTTTAAAATTTATTTTTGTTTTATTTTATTATTTATTTATATATCCCCAGTGCTTAGCAGAGTGCCTGGTACATAGTACCTGCTTAATGTTTATTGATCAACTCTCATTATCATCCACTCTATTATCTTCAATCTCTTCCTATCTGGTTCCTTTCCATCCACCTACAAACCCAAGAGAGGTTTTGGCAAGGCTTAATCAACAGAAGAAGGGGCAAGAGGATGGAGGATGGAGAATAGTGTAGATCTGAGTTAATTAGCCAAGGAGTTGGGATAGGGAGAAGAGAACAGAAGTCAAGATGAATATGAAGAACACAGTTGGGTCATAAGGAAAATGGAATGATAAAAGATTATGATCAGTTAAAGGAATTTTGGAGCACATGAAGAGGGAAATGGTATTATTTGTAGGTAATGGTAAGGTCAAAGATGCATCCAAGGGCTGGAAGTAGCCTTGGCTAAAGGCCTGATTGAGACCCAAGAGGAAAAAAGCGGCATTCCATGCAGCAAGTTCTCCTTCCCCTCCCTGGCCTTTCCAAGCCCACCTCCTGCCCAAAGTTGCTCAGATCCAAGTTACAGTGCAGGTAACTAATTCTTCACCATGCCCCTTTATACTATTTCTATCATTAAGAAATATTTTGCTAGGATTTTTGGGGGCAAAATGCTAATCAAACACACACACACACACACACACACACACAGAATCCGTCCTTGAAGAACTAAGGATGTAAAGTGAATGTTGAAATGTGAATTCTAAGCTTAGTAAGCTTAGTACTATCATTTGCTCTTGGTTTCATATTAAATGAATGATAATTGAAGTAATATTAAAAATAATAATAGGATACACCATTTGATGGGCAGAAATAACTACCTGGAAAAGAATAAAGAGCAAGAAAGTGCTAGAGCCTCCTAAGACTGTTTTATTTATACCATTTTGGACTGTGTGGGAAACTTTCACCACTTGTTCAGTGTTTTATTCTTTACCTGTCCTATGGCTAGGTTAATTTGAGTCTAGGTTGGGATGGGTAGGGGAATATGATATGGAAGTTAAACTCCAGTTATGGTATGTCTCATCTTAAACACTATACCAGCAATAACACAAGCTTACAGGTCTTGCAAAGCAGGAACGGTGTTTTATATGATGCCAAATGGCCATTCTAGTTATTACTAGGCTTGCAATGACTTGAATCTTTCGGTAACTCCTAAAAGACTAGAAAAAATTACAAAGTGATTGTGATCTATTAGTACAGGGAGTGTCTGTAATGCCAAAATCACAGTTCCTTTAAGCATTTAACTTATTCTGACTGACAGAATTGTCTGGTAAATGAAACTCATTATTTCCTGGGTAGGTAATTCACCTACTCTGTCTTGCTTCAGTTTCTCATGCATAAAAATTCAATGATGATGTAAGAAATTCAACAGATGTTTCAATTGCTGTAAGAAAAAACAAATATGCAAAGGATTTCTCTCAAGAGGATGTAATGAACAAAAACTTGAAACACTGTAATAACAATGGTTCTGCATATCTGTCATTTAATTTGAATGATACTAGAAGGGATATAATTAATGATAAACACAATTGCTACTCAATTGATGACAGTTCCACTTTGAGACATTCAAATCCTACTTAGGATGCCAATTTTATACATAATGGCTCTTTTAACTTAAAAGAAGAGAACATTCTTTTGATGAGTTCTGCACTTTCTGCTTGAAGGAATCTTCATTAAAAACACACTCCAGATAGCATGGCATTTCACATTAGAAGAATATACTGTAATCAATGGACATTCCTGGACCTAACCTGAGGTAATCAGAAGAGTATGCTCTTTAATACTTGCAGAATTATTTGTATATCAATGAATCAGTGGTTCCTGGTGTTGTCAGATTTAAATGTCATATTTATAATGAAAGACAGATCCAAACTGATTTTTGTTTAAATTCAAAATGAATATATGTTTTCTTTTCTTTTTTTATTAAATCTTCCAAGTGTTCCTGTTAAATGTAGAGGACCAATTCTCTTTGCATCTAGTTTTGAATTTGACCACTTATTTGAAATTCTAACTCTTTAATTCACAGTGTCAACTAAACTGGAAAGAAATGACAGTTATTGTAGTTACTGAAAAAATGAGGGAGGGGCCTACCTTTTTTTTAAATGCATTTTAGTTCTACGAAACTTTTAAAATATATTCAACTGAATTATTCACCAAAACAGCTAATTCTCAATTATTTGTATTAACAGATTTTTAAAAAAATGAATATACATTCTTACATGCACATGTATACATACATACATACACAAATTCATATATGTATATGCATTTATATATCTATGTATATTTATGTATGTGAGGTAAGTTGGCATGGGGCACAGAGGCCCGGCCTGTAAGTCAGGAAGGTATGGGTTAAAATCTTATCTCTAATACATACTAGCTATAGGCTTCTGGGTGGGCAAGGCACCAAACCTTTCAGTGTCTTAGGAAACTACCTACAATTACAATCTGCAGAGTAGTTGTTGATCTACATTTGTAGACAGTGCTTCCTACCTGAGAGTTCCCTATATCGAGGAAAACACAGGTCCAGACTAATCCACAACACTCCTTGGTCCCATGATATCACCTAACAGAAGATTTGAATTGTTACAGTAACACATGTGACTAATAACAAAACTACTGACTATATGCCAAGGAGATTAGGAATTTCTGACATTTCTAGCAAATGTGTGCAGTGATAACAATCACAATAAACAGTGTCCTTTGCTGTGACCCTTACATGTTATTTCCGAAGGCAGCCTACTTTGCCCAATCTTAACTCTGACTCTTCCAAAAAACGGATATTGAGAGTGCAACATAACCTCTGTATAATCTCCACTCTTACAGTTGGAGAGAGTTCTAATAAATTGCAAAATTTACAAACCCCACAAAAAGACAGAGGAAGGAAAAAAGGGGGGAAAAAGAGCAGAAGAAAAAACCAGAAAGTGAATAATCATGAATTGTCCTGGGCATATGAATAAATGAAAAATACGTGTAGCTCTTTTTTCTTTACACACACACACACACACACACACACCTCAGCAACATATAAGGGTGCTCTGTAGTATGATGTTGTTTAAGATAGCTACAATAAGGCATAATAGGTTAAAGGTGACTAACAAATAATTTATAGTCATATAAAAAAAGGCTCTAAATTATTATTGATTAGAGAAGTACAAATTAAAACAACCTTGAGATACCATTTTCCTATCAGATTGGCTAAAATAATTAAAGGGGAAAGCAGCAAATGTTGGAGGGGATGTGGAAAAACATGGACACTAATTCACTGTTGGTAGAACTGTGAACTGATCTGACCATTTTGGAGAGCAATCAGGAGTTATGCCCAAAGAGTTATTAAAATATCTATACCCTTTGACCTAGAAATACCATTACTTGGTCTATTTCCAAAGATTATTAGGGAAAAAGGAAAAGAACTTATATGCTCTGAACTATTTATGGCAATTCTCTTGTGGTGGCAAAGAACTGGAAATTGTGGGGATGCTTTGGGAAATGGGTGAATGGAGAAAGGGCTGAATAAGTGGTGGTATATGATCATGGGGGAATACTATTGCACTACAAGAAATGATGCACTTGTTAATTTTAGAAAAAACCATGGACAGATTTGCATGAAATAATGAAGAGCAAAATGAGCAGAACCAAGAGGACATTGTATAGAGTAACAGCAATACTATTTTAAGAAGAACATTGAATGATTAAGTCATTTTTACTATTATAAATATTCAAATTAACTACAAAGAACCTGTGAAGGAAGACATTATTTGCATTCAGAGAAAGAACTAATAGAAGCATGTATAGAATTATTTTACACACACACACATACACACATTTGTGTCTAATGGTAGCCATCTCTAGGGTGGGGAGGGGGGAGAAAAGAAAGGAAAAAAGTTACATGACAACTTTATTGTATATTTAAAAGGAATAGAAAATTGTACATAATAGATTGGCAGTTTCATGTGCAATCACTTTTTTTTTTAAAAATTCTACTATGTTACAGAAATGCTTGTTTTATTTCATAAATTAAAAAATAAAATTTAAAATAATTATCTTAGACAGATATACATTACTACTTTAAAGCACTTGGTACTTTCCAAGCTTTATTTGAGCTGGTCATACACATTCCAAAGGTTTGGTTCCCAAAGACTTTAGGATAAATAAGACTATCTTTTCCTATACTTTATGCCATTTCATAATGTTAAAGATGATAAGTTACACGACCAAAGACACTATACAAATACAAAGAAGAGACGGTACATTAGAGTGTCAGTTTTTCCATTTTTCTTAATCATGAGCTTAATTTTCCCATATTTTAAAGAATTTTAAGTTTAACAATGGGGCATGAAATGAAGTCTTTAAAATAGTATATTTCATGCATCATTTGTATTACCAGTGATATATAAAATACATTTTTGAAATTAAGTTTTACATCTCAAATTTACTGCAAATGATCTGGTCACAGTGAGTGTGGCCTTTTGACTGAGTGCAAGTTTTACGAACAAATCCTTTTATTAAGGGGATTTGGTCTGTGGAGTTTAGATTCAGTCAAAGGACCACACTTGAGGACCTACAGGGTCACATGTGACCTTGAGGTTGGAGGTTCCCCATCCCCTAGGGATATCACTGGTAATACAAATGATGCCCCACTGTTAAACTATACTATGTATCAGCCATATTAATCAATATTGTTTTAGACTATTTAAGATAATGGATGATGGTGCCTCTGGCCTCATGTCCTCCTTCAGTTCTCCCCTCTGGCCTGGAACCAAACCCAAGAACTCCACCCTCCTGCAAGTGTTCACAGCCAGCAGTGTCCTGCCCCACTGCTTCTGCATCCACCTGGCATGTGGTGGTTCCTTCTCACCCAGGGCCATGTCTTGGCAGCACAGCTGGGCCTGGCATTCCTTATCAGCAGAGGTTCCCTCAATCTTCCCCTGCTCAGACATCTGACTCCCCACACTGTGTGGGAGGCGAAAATTCCTGTGGAGGGGCCAAGGCTACCTCCCAACTCAGCTAGCCCCAGGGATCACTCATTGTTACAGTGGAATTAGACTGGAGGTGTTTACACTTCACATGGACCAAACCTCAGGCCTGGAATTTTTCTTCAGTTCTTTTCCCTTGTCCTGGGAGGACTACTGTTCTGCTTGTTTATTTTTACCTCTTTACATTCACCCTGAGGTGCTATTTTGTCTTGTATGTGGGGGAAATCTGGTGAGCTTGGAATTTTCTCATCTACTTCACCATCTTCCCAGAATCCTTTCCTACAGGTATCTTTGATCCTATTACTCTAACCTTCTTCAGGATTTTGCCCTTATCATGTCTTTCTCTCATGAATCCTTAATGTTTCTCTGTTTACTACTGGCCTACACATATACTCAGGTCTCCCCAATCCTAAAAACTAAACAAATCAAAACACCTTCCATTTGACTTTACTTCCTTTTTAACATACCCATAAATACCCTTTCCTTCAATGCTAAACTTCTTGGGACAAGTTGTCTACACTCAATTGCTCTATGTCCTCAGCGCCCACTCTCCACTCAATCCCTTTAATACTCTATTAAAACTGATGTTTCAAAGGTAACCAGTCACCCAATGGTCAAATATCTTTAAAAAAATCCTTATCCTTCTTAATGTTTCTGTTTTTAATATAGTTATATATATATCTATCTATATATATAGATATATAGATAGATATATCTTTTAATATAATTTTCCTACTGGCAACTGTCTCTTCTTGTCACACTGTAAATATCTCACTTTGCTAGTTCTCCTCCCTCTCTAACCAAGTATCTATTTCTTACTGGAGCCTCAACCCCATGAAAACCTTTTGAATGGTGGTCTTTTGATATCTTTTCTTCTTTATCTACAATTTATCTTTCAAATACAAAACTCAAGAGAAGCATGAAAAGGTAAACAGGAATGAGAAATCATAAGGGACTTATTAAAGTTGAACTTTTTACCTTCCTGCGTGGAAAGATGATATTTGTAACGCATGATACCTTTCTCAATATTAGAGTAATTGGAGAAGGGGGTGGTAATATATATGTGTGTGTGTGTGTGTGTGTGTATACATACATATATACATATATATATACATAAATGTATTCACACACACATAGACAGAGGGCACAGGGTGAGTTGAAGATGAAGGGATGATATCTAAAAAATAAAATTAAGGGGTGAGAGAGGATTATACTGGAAGAAGGAGAAAGGGAGAGGTAGACAAGAAAAAGCTTTTACAGTGGAGGGGAAGGTGACAGGGAATGAATGAATCTTACAATCTATCTTACCCTGCAAGAAAATAGGGGGGAAGGGGATAAGAAAGGGGGAGATGATAGTAGGGAGGGCAGATTGGGGGAGGGGGTAATAAGAAGCAAACACTTTTGAAGAAGAAATAAATTCCCTTCTCAATGTATATATTGTTCTCTCTTTAACTCAGATCTGATGTGAGGATTCCCTCTAAAAATCCCTCCCTTATCTTCTCCCCGCTCCCTATCCTCTTAGCTTTTTATTTTTTTCTAAAGTTAGAAGACTTTTACACCTTCTAGAAACAGATGAATTGTCCCCTATTTAACCCATGACAGCAGGGTTCCAGATCTACCAGCCCTCCTTCCCCATCTAATTCCTCTGTGTCAGTTCTTCTTCTTGGACCTCATTTGTATAAGATAATTACTCTTTTGGCTTTGTTTTATAATGTCTTGATTTCTCATAAAGTCACTCACTATATTCCATTTGCTCCATTCCAGTTTTTTTTCTTTTCTCTTTCTTTTTGGTGAGGCAATTGGGGTTAAGCGACTTGCCCAGGGTCACACAGCTAGTAAGTGTCAAGTGTCTGAGGCCGGATTTGAACTAGGTCCCCCTGACTCCAAGGCCAGAGTTTTATCCACTGTGCCATCTAGCTGCCCCCATTCTAATTTTTAAGGAAGTATTTTCTTCCATGAGCTTTTGGACTTCCTTCTCCATTTGGCCAATTCTGTTTTTTAAGGCTTTCTTCTCCTCATTGGCTTTTTGGACCTCTTTTGCCATTTGTATTAGGCTATTTTTTAAGGTGTTATTTTCTTCGGTATTTTTTTTGGGGGTCTCGTTTAGCAAGCTGTTGACTCATTTTTCATGATTTCTTGCATCATTCTCATTTCCCTTCCCAGTTTTTCCTCTACTTCTCTTACTTGCTTTTCAAAATGCTTTTTGAGCTCTTCTATGGCCTGGGACTGATTCATATTTTTCTTAGAGGCTTTGGATGTACAAGTTTTGACTTTGTTGTCTTCTTCTGGTTGTATGTTTTGATCTTCTTTGTCACCAAAGTAAGATTCTATGGTCTGACTTTTTCTTTGCTGTTTACTCATGTTCTCAGCCAATTACTTGACTTTTAAACTCTTTGTTAAGATAGGGGTCTGCTTCCAGTATGGAAGATATACTGTCCCAAGCTTTAGGGGTTTTGTACTGCTGTTTTCAGAGATACTTCTAGGGCTCTGTAAATTTTCAGTTTTTATCAAGGTGGTATGATCAAAGGTGAGGTGTTTACTCCTTTCCCGGCCAGTGCTCTGGTCTATAAGTGACCACAAGCATGCTTTTCTGTCTTGGAACTGTGAGGAGGATTCCCTCTCCATCACCACTACAAGCTCCGCCACGCCAGCACCCCAGGACCGCCACCTAGAACTGTGACCCAGATCCAAGCATGGGCAAAGCAAGAGAATCCTGCCTCAGCACCAGCAAAGAGATCCATGTAATCCCTTTCTGATCAGCCACTTGATTCCCCCTCAGCCTGTGGGCCGAGAGCTCCGAGAGCAGCTGCTGCCCTAGGGCTGCTCCAGGACTGGGGCTGGGACCAAGCATCTCTCTCACCGTGGTCACAGGTTCCTATTGACCTTCTAAGTTGTCTTTGGTGTTTGCGGGTTGAGAAATCTAGAAACCGCTACAGCTGCTAGTGATTCAGTACCCTGAGGCCTGCTCCAGGTTGGCTGAGGCCTGATCTTTGCCTGCGTGGCCCATGCTAAACTGAGCTCCTCTCCCAGCCTGGTGCAACAGACCTTTCCTATCAACCAACCTGGCTGACTTTGGCTGGAAATTTGTTTTTAATGTTTGTTGCTATTGTTAAATATGCTAGGGGAATTTTTTAAAAGAATTCTGAACTGATCTTTTTAAATGAAAAAAATCTTTTTGTAATATAATTTTGTTTAAGCATCAACAGACATTTATTATCTGTTCAAAAAGTCTGAATTTTCCTAGCAGGTAAGTAGGGGACACTACAACCAACTTTGAAAAAAATTTTTTTTTCTGCACCTATTTTGAACTTAATACTCTGCTGGGTACTATATTCAAATTTCTAACATTTTTGTCTCTAGTTTCATAAACTTGAATTTGCATGCTATCCACATTATGGAAGATCAATTAGTTCTACTGTGTCTTATTTTATTTCACTTTATAACACATAACTAGTATAAGCCACATTTCTGTAATAAAGACAGGATAAAATTAGGTAGTCTCACTACTGCCAAACTTAAGAAACTAATCAGCTATATAATCCAACAGGACTTTATTCTTCCTGAACAAAAGAAAAAAAAATTAAAGTTTTTTTTTCTATGATGAGTTCACAATGATGTTCTTTTGTTATATAAACTATGTCAAACTATATAATCTGTACTTAATTTTGTAGGAAGTTTTATACAAGACACAAACTGCTATTTGCTATTCACATATTTCAACTAACACATTTTAAAGCTAGTGGACAGAAGTGATAACTGGGCAATTTGCTTTCAGTTAGATGTGGAAGTTGATTATAAAATTACATTCTAACAGTTCATCCCTAGGGAGTTAAAGCATTACTGGAAAGATGATGATACTCAAGAGTAAACAGCCCTGATTTATCAGATCCTGCTTTTTAGTCAAATCTTGAGTGGATAACATTTTTCTTTTTAAAAATTTTGTACTTCTGGCAGTAAGAGGTAATTCCATCTCAGATGATTCCCATGGGTACCATATTCAGAAATTAGCTATTACTTAATAAGCCAAGAAAAGAAGCAACCTCACCTCACTTGGAATTTGATTTTCCTACAGTCAATCTATAACTACCCAATACATATCCATTGGTGGGGAGACTAAAGCTCATCTTTACTTTCCCCTCACTCAAGATTTGCCATCTTTTTTCATTTCTAGGAACTAATTTACATTACTTGACTTTGAATATAGAAAGACTAGCCGGAAGTCCCTGATCTGCCTCAGAAGTAGGCAATTTTCCTGTTATTAAAAACATTATATTAGGCTGGACACTTAGAAAACATCTCTCTTATTTATAATGAACATTCAATCTGCCTTTGATAGCAGGACGATCTGTATATCTACTCTTTCAGGTCTACATACCTAATATATAAGGTTATTTACTACAAACAAAAAGCTGAAATGTATTTCTAGACCTAACTTCATTATCTTTCCTGAAAAGCAGTTATTTCACTGTTTAAAACCAATTTTTACACTTTTGTCTACAAAGCTCAAAATACAGTATTTAAAAACGCTATTTAACATCCATTAATATAAAAGGAATAAAACTTTCACTTGAAATAATTTAATGTTTTGTATCTCTTAAGCAAAAGTGTCTTTTATTAAAACAATTAAAAGCAGAACACTTTCCATTAAAGTTCCGTTACTGAAAAGATTAGGGACTTCCACATTAACAAAAATTCTTTCCTTGTATACATTTCCTAATGGTTTAATCACTAAAGTGTAAAAATTACAACAACAACCCCCTACCCCAATTTTGATTCATCAGGTTAAAAGGATAGTTTTAATCTAAACATCATTTTCTTGCTGAGTTCACTTGATTATTTCGGCTGAACTCGATATTTTTTTCTCCTGTCTTCAATAAAGCCAGGAATTAAAAATACAGAACATTTTAAACAGAAACAAATATCATTATGATTGAAGCTTTAACGATTTAAAAAAAAATAAAGCAAATGAAGTCTCTCCCCTGTAATATGACATAGCTACTAGTGAAACAAACAAGAAATATATTGCTAAGCTTTTCATGAATGTGATATTACGGTCTGAGTGACTACTGACCTTATAGATGCTAAATGTAATTTAGTTTTATAGGTCAGTCCGAAATGGATTTTTAGCTAATTTGGAGTTGCTTGAAATATATATAGATTTTTTGTTTAAAGCTTAGAAATATCGATTCAGAAGCTGAAAACATCTATTTAATTCTACAAAAAGATATAGTATTATCTTATTAAATGACTTTGCACAAACTTATTATTCAACAAGGTTGAAAGGCTCATTCCTTATGATTGAAATCTATTATAACCTATGTTCTATCTCAGCATTTTTATATGAAGCCTCCATAAGTATTTTTTTAAATCGGAGGAAAATTTAAGCATCCTGAGGGTAAAATCTGTCTTAAAACATCTACTACTCATTTTGTTACACTTCAATTGTGCATTCTGCAGTAGTTCTTTGAAAACCAATTCTCCATGTATAATCTCCTAACAAGAATATCTGATTTCTTAATGATACCATTCACCTATTCATACAAGATAATAGCACAGCACTTTAACCTACTGCAGTATTAACACCTTTTATTTCTCCACTTTTTACTATATGAGAGAGCATAATGGTTATGTTTCATAAGGTGGATAGGCATGGATAGGTTGCGATCTGTATTATCGGTGAAATATTTCTATCAATGAGGTTACAGATTTATTGGAGCACTGCAAAGTTTTACACTAAACAAAAGGGCAGAAAAAAAATTCCCTAATAGGACATAATTCTTCTTCTTTTTTGCCATCTCAGGTTTATCTCTTTAAAGACTCCTTCCTTAACTCATCTTACTCTCATTCCTGTCAAATGCCTCGAACCTTCTTTCTTCAAACCAGACTACTATGATGTCTCTTGGCTATTCAATTAATCTTAAAAAGTGAACTCTTAGATTTAAATGGAGAGTTGATAGTTTCTCCCTTGTATCTTACCTATATATGGAATACTTCTGCTTCTAAAATTACTTTCCAGTTGTATAAAGTATGCTCTTATTTTGATCTGTCAATAGTTAAAGTTCATTAATTTGGTGTATCCATCGAGGACCTGTAAATTAGTAGACTGTGTTTATGTCCAAAACTCCCCTTTCAACCTAACTGTTGGTTTTTACGTAAGTGCCCCCGTTAGAACAAAACAGATAGGTGAAAGAGCGTGGGGAAGAAACCTCAATACAAAGCAAAACACATCACTTTGCTTGGCATTGTCTTGATGTGCTAATAACAGCTTCTGTAGACAGCATTAAACAGTTAAATAAACTATATAAAAGAGAATAGGATAGTCTCCAAAACAATTTACTAATTTGCAAATTAATAGATATAAGCTACAGGATAGACATTAGCTATACCACAAAATATTTTGCTGCTTATTTAATTTTTTTATTAGATTATCTGTATATCCTTTCTCCATGATATTACTCTACTTTAAATTATAAACTTAAGGTAGGAAATATTTCTCTGTAATTTTCTTGGTTAGGAAAAAAAAAAGCTGGTGGATGATGAACTGCCATGTATATGACTGAAGGGATTATACAAAATTGGAGAGAGTAAAAATTCATTTAAATATTGAAGTATTATTTCATGCTTAGCCACCCAATGGCCCATTAGTATGAGGTACTCAAATATTGATGATGATGGTATGCTAAATGCCTGAAATTCTGTGACCTAATATAGTTGGGGAAGAGGACGTTCTAATAAATGATTTCTGATTATATATCAAATAACATACAGCATAAATATGAATTATAATTTTATAAGAATTAGACTATAATAGGTAGTAAAAACCAATGTACAGAGAAAATGAGCATCAATAAGGGCAAACAATCTTGATATATTTACATGTCAACTTTCCAAATGTCCTAGAATGCAAATGTCATTCTAGGTCTCTTACAACTGTATATCACTCTATAGTTTATAAAGCACTTTCCCACACAGTCTTATTTGATCCTCACAACCACTGAGTGAAAGAAACCAAGTAGTTCTAGAACGATTATTACTCCCATTTTATATATGTGAAAAGTGAAGTTCAGATGTTAAGTGCGTTTTACAAGGTCATATTGATCAAATGAATTTATTTTACTCAAAGAAGGCCTCTCAACTTAAATAAATTTGGTTACATTACTTTAAGTGCTATGGATAACTTGCAGTTTTTAAAAGATATTATAAAACTTAGTAATTGGCTCTCACATCCTTGAGAACAATGAATGAAATTTAAGTAGCCAACGAGGGAGGTCAAGGTCTAATCACCTTATAAATCCAATCCAATCATGAGGCCAAAGCAAAGCTCTATCACACAGCACAGGCTTGCTTGAGGCAAATGTTACTCACAAGAACTGCAGTATATTGGTAATACTATTAGAAAAACTAGGTTCTACAAGGAATGCCAACAAGTTCATTTCATCAAAAGAAAAGGAACTATTACTATTTTTATTGTTAAGACACATTTTGTGATGCCATACATTTAAAAATATTCTGTCACATTTTCTACATCATTATGATTTTAATAGGAAAATTATAGGATTTTAGTTATCAATAAAATATACACATATAGCAGAAAACAATTGTCTTTTTGAAATGTTCTCTGCAAAAAAGCTGAAATTATGTTTTAAAATCCATTTAATGGAACCAGAAACACAAGAGATACTGGGGAGATGCATAGCAAAAGAAAAAGTACTATAGCACATGCTTCTTTTATAAATTGTCAAATTAAAAACAAAAACAACACAGAATTTCACAATAAATAACATTACTAATCAAACACCTGGAAAAAAGAGTATTTTCACATTTAGAAATGAAAGGATTTTTTTTTCCCAAATGGAAACAGATATGGAACTAATAAAGAAGAGCACTGTAACTTAATTGGCAGAAGAAATTGGGAGATTTCAGTTGACACACACTGTCAAGACTCTTATAAAAGACCTCAAAACAAAAATGAGTAAAATCAATTCAAGGAACAGTGAAGCTATGACAAAGATGAATGGGATGAAAATAAGTAGTAAGACAGACAATGAAGGCAGCAGATGCCAAAAGGATGGAAACTTTTGAAATCTGGTGTAACAGCTGAATATTGCAAAGGAAATTTATATCAGCCAATTATACTTTTTGATGGATGAGCTATAGTCAATGACAAAAAATAAAATTATAGAAAACAAAGCATGTCAAAAGCTAGTGTCATGAATAGTCTATTTGCTGTTGGCAGAAACATGTTTCTCTACTTAAACACCTACAAGTTGGATAAACGTAGTTGTGGGATCCTGAATCACAATATAACTATGACGACTGAGGAATAAACAAAAAACATGTTTCCAAAGTTAATTTCTGTAGCAATAAAAATGAATGCTAAGATAAATGAGATTATATTAAAGTACGTAACATATAAGCAAAGTAAACCACGTATGTTTGGTTTGGGCTAATGGAAAAGAAAATGACTGGCTATATTCCATTAGTGTCTAATATGGAAACCTAGACAACATTTAAGTAGTTGTATTAGAATTCAGTGCTTCCCTGTGATGACTTCCACAATCAGTCTACCCAGGAACCTCCATCCCTGAGGTCACTCCATCTCCTTTTGTTAATTTTACCATTCAAATAACCTTATAAGTTGCATTGTCTCCAAGGCTTTATATGTCAATATAGTTTAAGGGAAAAAGCTTCACAATTACCTTTTTTACAGTCTTATCTGGTTCAAGAGCAATATCTGGAATGTTGGCATCCACCATAAGGGAAAACAAGTTCAAAATCAGGTTGGAATACCTAAAAGGATCAGAGTGAAGTAAAATGGTGAGGTCAGTATTCTTCATTTCTCTCATACCAACAACTCATGGCATAGAAGTAAAGACGACAACTTCTTTTCTATTGCAGCCATCATTTCAAGTAAACTAGGACATCATCAAATGAGAAAATATACATAAAGAACTTTGCAAATCTCAAAGTATAATGTAAATGTTGGATATAATTATCATTAAGATATTGAGATTATTCATAAGCTGCCTTTACTCCCTGAAAGCCTGGTACAAGACAGATTAATTACACTGCTAATCTCTAGACCTCTAGTAAACCGGTAACTAAACTCCTTGGAAAGAGTCTTAGACCAAAACATTACCTGGATAACTCCACACGATTATGAATATAGTGGTTCTCGCTATGCTCGCTATAAAGGAAGGAGCATAGCTAGTACATTCTCATAAGGACAATATTTCATTCCAATTGTGTACTTATTTGACAGCTGGGGCACAGTATCACTTATTCCCACCAAATAGTACATTCTATAATGCCTAGCTTTTACCTAGCTGATGGCTGAAAGTAGTGCTTGATAAATGCTTGTTGACTGACAGACTGATGGAGGGGAGAATACCTAGTAAATTTCTGTAGGAAAAGTGGGGACAGACAAAAGTTGAATTGATGACATCTGTGCCTTCAATGACAAGTTAGAGAAATCAGGAAACTACAATTTAACCTAGGAATGCAAGGGAAGGAAGAAGAGGAGAGAGAAAGAGTCTGATTTTTAAAGTAAAATTAGACAATCTGTTTTTACATCAACCTTTGGGGAGGAAAAGACATATCTTTATGCATGTGCTTCATATGGGTGTCTGACATTAGTAAACTGCCTTGATACCCAGATGAAAGTACCCATGCATTTTAATTTTATTCTTCATTTCACTAAACTAGATGGAGCTGATGTTATGGAGGCTTAAGTTTCAGATGTCTATTCTATTAGCATTTTTCACTTGGAAACTCAATGTCTTAATAGTAGAATTGTCTTGAACTTTTTTTAATAAGGAAGTTTAAATATTCAAAGCATGGCAAATATATATCAAACAAAAGAATAAGACTCCATCATAAATTAGTACTATAGGATAAAATCACTAAAGTACATGATAATGATACTTGGAATATAATGATAATGTAATTTCTAGTGACAAAATGACCACCTAAATTTTAAAATGTCCATCATCATTTTCAATATTTTACACTACCCATGAAAATCAACAAGGGCTATAATAAAAAACAAAAACAAAAACTTTTATCTTGATGAAGTCTTTTAGTCTTCATTAAAAGTAAACCTTAGCCAGTTTACCCTTCTCTCAGAGAGAAAAAAGCATAATTTAGTAATCAGATATAGCCTAGAGAATTGGGAGCTCATAAGCTGAATTTAAGTTTGGCTAATGATTTTTGTGTGGGGTGGGCCAAGTCACTTGGTTACTCTGGATTTCAACTTACTCTTTTAAATATAAGAATGGCCACAGCAGGTATTAAAAAATGTATACTTCAATTGTTTCTACTTTTAAAAAAGAATAATTTCTAGTAGCTGAATGTTAGGACTAAAGGTATATAAAGACAATCCTTAATTTTTCAAAAATGGGTAATGGACATCATTATTATACTTCTAAGAATATGGAAGTAGGGAGGTGGATAGGGGCTAGAAGAAAAGAAACGAGAATTATGTCTATCAGAACTTATTCGTATATACGTCAGCTCAAGTGGAACTTCCAACCAGACGTCTTTTGAGATCCCCTCGATTTTTAGTAACTACCTTTAGCTTTGTTTCTTTATCTATATTTTGTATGTCTATATGTACATCTGTATGTATATATGTATGCATGCATGTATGTGTATATGTCTTTGTATCACCAGCACATATTGCCTGCCCTGTACAAGAAGATGCTTAATGAATGCTTGCTGAATTGAACTAAGTGGAGTTTGGATGAAGTGGGTGACTGAAAAATTACTGTATGTTATGTGTTTAAATTAACTTATTTAAATATAAATAGTTGTAAAGCAAATCTAAATGGCTGTGTTGATCTATAACATTAAGTAGTCTGTAGTGGCTCATTGTATTTAAAAAGTGAATATATGGAAAGACATTGAAACCCTCACATTATTTGATGTCTAAAATTTCCCTACTTTATATCTAGGGTAAAAGTAGTCAAATCACTTACTTTAAAAATTTAATGTACCCCTTTCCCATTTTAATATCTGTGCCTACACTTTATGCCACTGTGTATGCATCCTAATCTATCTCCACCTTACTTTTATCTTCTAGAATTGCTCTATGTTGATAATGGCTTCAAAGATTTCTAATAACCTTTAAATCTGTTTTTCTGGAAAGGATGCTGCATGGCTGCTCCATTTAATATGTACTTTCTATTTTGGTTCACTGCCCTCTGACTTAATGCTTTTACATCTGTCAGCATTAACCTGCACTTTCCATTCACTGGTCCAGTCACCAGTGCAATCCCCAGTGAATCTGTTGGTCACACTGTCTTTTATCATTAACTATAGTTTTTTTTTTTTAAAGTTAGTGCATAGTTATTAAATGGATGCTTTTGTATTGGATTTAATCCTTATCTCAGGCATATTTTAAAAGATGAAGAGGACAGAGAAAATATCCTTTCAGATGCTCCACTGAGAAACTCAGTACAACTGACTGAATTTATATTTGCATGAATAAAAGTTTTTAACCATCTTTTTCCTTTATTTTCCAATATATTTTACAATAAAGTTTATATAAAACATTTGCTAACTGAAAAAAAAACCACACTTCTCACCCTTGATAGACAAAGCTTTACTGGCACATGGGCACATACACACAGCTTTGTCTATGAAGGGAGAGTGGTATTATGTGTGTGTATACATACACATACTCATCTATTACTCTTGCTGCATTTCTTAAAGTTAAGTTAATTCTTGGTCCATTATGCTAATTTTTAGAAACACAATATTTTGTTAGTCATATTGTAGCAATGCTGAAAGGTAGACTAGTTATTTGAAATTTGGTGTGGTCACTTAGTTGATGATGATGGTTTTCTTAGAAATATGTGATATCCACATTTTAAACACAAAAGGAAAAAGCACAGAATAGTTAGGAGACCTGGTTTAGAGTCCTGGTTCTGATACTAACTAGCTATCGACTATGGACAAGGAATTAACCTCCCTGTCCCAAAGTTCCTCAAACATATAATCTCACTATATATTTTTTATAATAGTTATTTGTGTAGGACACATTGTACAAAGAGCTTTTATCTTTTGGGGGCATAATTTGGCATGTTTTAGCTGTACTTTGCATCTCACCCAAATCTTAGCATACTGCTTTTAAACAGCAATGTCCAATTAAAATTCAAATGAATTTGTAAAAAAAAAAAAAAAGTTGGAATAAAGATTCTTTTAAAAGGCCACTATTCTAAAATTCTTTTCTACATGAGTCAATGCAGAAATCCACTTATGTATAAATCATTGACTTATAAGCTTTTAGCTGATATAAAAAGACATGTTCCTAAGAAGTATTTTAAATAATTGTAATAACTTCTCACCTGGTAATAAAATTAATTTATTAAACTTAATTTGGGATACCATGTATATATTTAAAATTCCTTTATTAAAAATCATGTCAGCAATTAGTTTGTTGAATAAACATATTTAATGTGGATCGAAAGAATAAACAACATGTCTTCTTCTCTTCAAAAGAGTGTATCTGTTAATTTTCAAGTTTTAGTTAACTCCCAGTTGTCTAAATAGTTAACAGATCATTCACGTTTGTATTTTGAAAGTTTTTGAACTTATGGTTAAACATAAAGATCTGAGTTAATGGAGTCAAAATATTTTAAATAAGTGAAAATCACACTTAAGACACTTAACTCAAATGGAATTTCCTATCGTCTCTATACTGAAAAATATAGTCCAACTTGTGCTGTGTGTGTGTGTGTGTATTCTTCATCTACCAAGTTTTTTTTCTTGTATGTATTATCAAGCCTATCTCTCTCTAATGACCATGGATCTCACTGAGGAGGCCCTGTATTTTTCTGGGGCTTGATGCAATAAGCACAGTACTATGCACAAAGGAAATTTGGAAAACTTTACCTTTAAAAGGAATTACTCTTCTATTTGGACTATGTGAAGTGCATTCTCCATGACACTTACTAACATCTTTGCTACACATGTCCTTGTTTTATGCCTTGCTTGATAGTGATATTCAGAGGATAGTTGAACAAAGCTGGCTCTTTGACATTCATATAATTTTTCATGAGTTTAACATATTCACCGTATAGGTGAAGAGAATCCCCAGATTTACATTTGCTCTGCCATGTCAAATGCTCTTTGTAATAAATAATAAACATAACAGAATCATATATTCTCTACATAGTTCAGTCAATTCTTTGAGTGAAGATGAGGGCTACAGTAGAAAATCATTTTTGAAAGCCTGCCTATTCCCTTTACATGTCTTCATAAAGAATATCCTTGGTGAAAACCACATTCAAAAATATTTTACAGAGAAGAGAGACAAATGCATTCTTGTTTGGCATTCTGAATGATTAATACTGTCTTTTTCCCCCCTAAGTTTTAAAAATAATTTCCTTGTTGACACACTGGTACATTCAAAAGAATACCAGCTTAAAAATCAGAAGATGTATATTCTATTCCAACCTGTAATACTGGTTGTTCAAGTTCTAACATCTTTGGGCCTTAATCCAAAAGACAACTCTACAAATGTACATTACCACACGGTCAATATCGAAATCAGATTGATTTTATATTTGGCAGCCAAAGGTAGAGAAGCTCTATATAGTCAGTTAAAACAAGACCTGGGGCTGACTGTGTCTCAGATCATGAACTTCTTATTGAAAAATTCAGACTTAAATTGAAGAACGTAGAGAAAACCATTAGACCACATAGGTATGACCTAAATAACAACCCTTATGACTATGAAGTGGAAGTGATGACTAGATTTAAGGGATTAGATCTGGTAGATGGAGTGCCTGAAGAACTATGGACAGAAGTTCATAATACTGTAAAGGAGGCAGCAACAAAAATCATTCCAAAGAAAAAGAAGAGCAAGAAAGCAAAATGGCTATCTGATGAGGCTTTACAAACAGCTGAAGAAAGAAGGAAAGCAAATGGAAAGATAGGCCCAAATGAATGCAGAATTCCAAAAAAGCAAGGAAAGATGAGAAAGTTTTCTTGAGTGAGCAATACAAAGATATAAAAGAAAACAACAGACTGGAAAAGACTCTCTTCAAGAAAATCTCAGATATCAAGGGAAATGTTTCAAGGGCATGATAAAAGACAAAAATAGTAGGGACTTAACAGAAGCAGAAGAGATTAAGAAGGGGTGGCAAGAATATACAAAATAACTATACAAGAAAGATCTTAACATCATCAGTAAACATAATGGTTTGGTTACTGATCTAGAGACATACACTCTGGAGAATGAAATCAAGGGGGATTTATGAAGCATTATTAACAAAAAGGATAGTGCAAGGTGAGAGAATTCCAGCTGAGCTATTTAAAATCCTGAAAGACGATGTTAAAATGCTGTACTCAATATGCCAGCAAATTTGGAAAACTCAACAGTAGCCACTGGAAAGATCAGTTTGCATCTCAATCCTAAAGAAAGATAATACCAAAGGATGTTCAAATTATTGAACAACTGTACTCGTTTCACACTCCAGTGAGGTTACACATAAGATTATGCAAGTTAGTGAACTAAGAATTACCAGAAAGGCAGGCTGGTTTTTGAAACATCTACTTCTGCTTCATTGACTACAGTAAAGCCTTTGTGTAGATCACCACAAAATGTGGCAAGTTCTAAAAGAGATGGGAGCACCACATCATCTTACTTGTCTCCTGAGGAACTTGCATGTGGGCCAAGAAGCAACAGTTAGAACCAAACATGAAACAACTGATTGGTTTGAGATTGGAAAAAAAAGTACAAGACTGTAGACTGTCACCTTATTTAACTTACACGCAGAGTACATCACGTGAAATGCCAGACTGGGTGAATCAAAGCTGAAATTAAGTTTGTTGAAGAAACATCAACAATCTCAGATATGCAGGCGATACAACCCTGATGGCAGAAAGTGAAGAAGAATTAAGAAGTTTCTTGATGAGGGTAAAAGAGGAGAGTGTATAAAACCTGGCTTGAAGCTTAAAAGAGGGTGAAATAAAGATCTTTGCAACTGGTCCCATCAGTTTCTGACAAACAGAGTGATAAGAAATGGAAATAATGTTAGATTTTATATTCTAGGGCTCAAAGATCACTGCAGATAGCAACAGCAGCCATGAAATTAAAAGACTCTAGCTCCTTGCAAGGAAAGCCATGACAAATCTGGACAACATATCAAAACACAGAGACATCATCATCTTGCTGACAAAGGCCCATATAGTCAAAGCTACGGTTTTTCCAGTAGTAATGTATAGCTGTGAAAGTTGGATTGTAAAGAAAGCTGAGCACCACAAAATCAACACTTTTGAATTGTGGTGCTGGACAAGACGTTGAGAGTCGCTTGGATAGCAAGGAGATCAGACCAATCAATACTTAAAGAAATTAATTCAGACCATTCACTGGAAGGTCAAATACTGAAGCTGAAGCTTCAATACTTTGGGCACATAAGAAGATGATGGAATTCACTGGAAAAGACCCTGATGTTTTGAAAGATTGAGGGCAAAAGGAAAAGGAGATGGCAGACGATGAGATGAATAGATATGTCATGGAAACAATGAACACGAACTTGGAAAGACTTCAAACGATAGTGAAGAGCAGAAGGGCCTGGCATGCTGTGGTCCAAGAGGTCATGAAGACTCAGACATGACTGAACAAGTGAGAAACAATAAACTATTTTTCTGATGAATGACTAATTCCAGGGATATTTTACCTTCATTTGGCAGTAGAATCTGCTAATTTGAATTTCTTCTTTCTATTGGATTTGTCAAACAACAGTGATCAATAAACATTTAATTAGGAAAGCTTCTGATCACATTTATAAGGTAAAGAATTTAATAATGACATCTGAATGATCATCTCATTTACCTTCTTTATAAAGACTGGTTTTTTAAAGTAGAATGTCTATATTATGATCGAAGAAGATTCTACTTTATGTTCTGATTTATCCTACGCTAAGCCTAGCTAATTATAACAGTCCAATACCATTTCAAATAAAATACGCATCATTTCATTTGATCAAAAAAGATAAAAGGAAACTTTAAAAGCCTACAAGTCCAAAGAAGTTAAACATCCCAATAATTCTGGTCACAGTATCAACTGGCCAATGTAAGGTAAGGATTTTTTTTTAATCGAATATAATTTTCTTTCAGTTTCTAGGTGAGGCATTTATGTATTTGCATTTATGATGAAGGCAGTCCATGAACAACTATATCAAGTTCCAACAGTCCTTCACAAATATTTTTCACCTAACATATTTGCATACTGCAGGTATATTTGCATACTGTAGGTACACATTACTTTCAAAACCTTGCTATATGAATGTATTATCTCATTTTATTGGGACACTGCATTGTGCTAAGTACCAAGAACTGAACTTGAGAGTCATAAGACTTGAATTTGAATGCCTGTTTTGCAACTAACTCATTGTGTGACCTGGGCAAGTTACTTAAAGTTACAGTTAGAATAGAACCAATTTATTTTTAGTTTTTTCTAGATTTACAAAAGCACATCTGTTATGCACATTAAAAATGTAAATTGGAAAACAAGAAAGTAGGCTCATTGGTTTATAGTTCTGAATCACTGATAATCAAATAATTCACACATTTATTTTGTACTGAATTATCAGATTAATATTCAATCATACCCTAAACACAATGTCTAACAGACAAATCTACAATATGACATCATAGAGAGTCTAAAATTTTCAAGTGCAAATGTTTCTATCAACATCCTTGGAAGGAGTAATGTAAATAATACTGCAAACCTAACATTAAATTTAAAAGAAGCAATTTTCTGTAATAAACTATACTATAAAGAAGGCTTAAAGTGCGGACTACCTTCATGATTATGTCCGGCAGTTGAAAGTGCTATTTTGAGTTCTCAATTAATAACTTCTTTGTTTTCTCACCCTGTTGAATTGCTGTCAATCCAAAATGAATGACTATTTCTATGGCACTGGTTTGTTTCTGTTTTCAGTGAGATAGAGTACCTTTGACATCTCTCTAGCTATGATTTCATATTATCTTGTCTACCTCTTTTCTGAGATCACTACTTTTCAATGTAGTTTTCTGCAGTGTTTCATTTATTAAAAAAATCCATATATTTATTAAAGAACTTTCATATGTGTAAAGTGCTTTTGCATCAGTTGGCAAATCCAAAGAACATTGATCTACTTCTCACTCTCTTAGGAGATGTAGAAAGTTACACCAATATACTTAGCCACTCTAAGGACAAACAAGGCAGCATTTTGCAAAATAGTTTGTGTGAAACGTGCCATATGGAGAAGGTTATAAAATGAAGATTTATTTATGGAAAAGATAAAACAAGATTAATAAGAGTATAAATTTCTATACATCTGTCCCACAGACATGCCTCAAATAATACATCCTTTAAAAAAACCTTGGCAGAGAGTGCATGATTTTAACCTGTCGTTAGTCAATGCCAATGCCAAGCCTATCTAATGTGCTACTTTGTTATTGTACTTTCCCCCTGATAACACAAACCCCACTTGTGAGAAACTAGGCTAAAGTTAACTTGAAAAGAGAGTCAGAAGCAAATGGTCCTGTCGTTTCTGATTAATCACTGGAGTTACATGCTGTTTATTTAAGCAAACATTCTTGTTACTTTCTGATGATGTAGTAACAATCAACCCTAAATAACAAACTTCGATGAAGACATGAGGTACATTGACCCTGGGAAAAGACGTGAGGGTGAATGACAAATCAACTACTTCTTTCTAGAAAAGATCAAGGTGTTAAAACAGGAGATAAAACTATGTATCATGGTCTCTTTTGGTTCATATAAGACCTTAACCTCAAAACAATGGCAGAAGAGGCAGAAATGAAGCTGATGAGGGTACTACCAGGTTAAAGATAAGTGATTTGGTATCACTTCAAATAAAAAGTGCTTTTTTATTAGATGGCAAAAGGGGAAGCCAACTGAAGTAAGGAGAGGATTCCCCACAGAACTCCCAGTTACCAGCTACAGACAAAGGAATAATTACAGGGAACAGATCTTTTAGCTTGGTTCCTTCTGTCCTTTCCCATTTTAAAAAAGTACAATGCTTAGAATTTATTGAAAGCGATGCCAGTATGCTGATCTTACTCTGTAGAAGTCATGTCTGCTTCATTTCTAGCTAAGCTTGCTCCTCTTTCTGTGAGGCTTGGTAATCATAATCTTTGGAGAGTTGGGTGCCTTTTTCTTTCATGGGATTTAAAGGTAGAAGAAACCTTGGAGACAACTTTGTCTAACCCCTAATTTTACAAATAAGGAAACTGAAATAATGGGCTCTTGGTTAGGGATGGAGTATACCTACCGAGGACTGGTGAAAATATTTTTGTAAAGTATTTCATAGCTAATCAAAAGGTTTTAAAATGAAAAGGGATAATAAGAAGGGGGAAAAATCTGCCTATAGCTGGATGCTATAGACTATAACTATAATGTAGCATGTTCAGAAAATCATAGAAGACAAAATCCAAAAAAGAAAAGCCAGGAAAAACCCCCTCAGATTTGTCTAGCTTCACATGGCCAATGTGCAAACCAGGAGTAATAATCAAGTTGAATTAAGATCTTAGTGTAAGGAAACAAACTGACATAACAGGTATGACTAGGAAATGGTGAGGTGGGATCCATGATTAAAAAAATGGTTTTGGATATATCTCCAAAAGAACTGAATAGCTAAAAGCAAAAGCAGAGTTGCACTGTGAACTAAGAAAATATACTTTAATATTACTACTGCTATGACCAGCTTATCTCCTTTCTCAGTCATACAACTCTCTGGTAATATCTTTTCTTTTGATTTGACAGTTGATACAAAAAAAATTACAGATATGAGAATTACACTTTGAAAATTTTTATATGAAACTTTTGGATATGGAAAACTATTGGATATTGGAGATATTTCAAAAAGGAGGTAAAGTTAATGTGAAATTATAATAATAACAATAATAGCTAAAGCTTTTATAGCACTTTAAAGTTTGTTAAGTACTTGTTATCTCCTTTTATTGTCATAACAAGTCTGTGATGGGTGCTATTATGACCTCCATTTTGTTTTGAGCTTTGTATATCTGGAGATATGTGTGTATGCACATGTATAGAGCTATGTATGTATATTTGGAGATATATACATGTGTATAAGTATATACACACATATGTATAGTGATAATTCAAAAAATCTATCATTTTACTGATGTGACCATGCCTCCCATCAGTTCAGACGGAAAACAATTCTTTACATTCAGGTCACCAAATATTAATGAACATGTTGCCTTGATTTGGAGGATCTTGTCAAAATTTTAATAGGATTTTTCTACCTCTTTATTGTCTGTAACAGATGGTAGTATATAAGCTATAATTATCCTTAGGTTAATCTCGTTGCTTATGTTCACTGTGAGCATTGCACAGCAAGATAGCCAAGCACTCCATGAAATGATGTTTCTTATTGCTTTGGGGCATATAATGAAAAATCAACTCTGCCAATTTGTTTGTCTATCTGAGGAGAAGCTAAGATATCCTTGCATTTCATTGTAACTTTCTTTTATCTTCTAGATTCAGTTATTGTACAAATGAATGAAAATATTGATGTGGTTCAGTTCTTACAATAGAACATAGATTTGATGGTCACTGGATAAAGAGCTCTCATTTAGATTACAATAGTAATATTTATAAACAATCTAAAACTTGTGATTACTAATATTATTGGCCCCCTCTCTCACCACTACTACTTCAACACCACTGAGGAAGAAGAAAGGTCTGGCAAGGGCTAAGAGGCATTTTACATTTTTCTTTTTCTTAAGAATTTTCATGGACATAGAATTAATGAACATCTTACTGGTGTAGCATCTTTCTGTTCTGAGCTAGACTTGTTCTTCTACAATAGGCAAAGTTGTCAGACTTTCGCTTAAGCAAATTCAGAACTGGATAAATGATTGAAGCCAAATAGTGGGCATAAATATGTCAATATCCACGAGTAGGAAGATTCTGAGTTAACTGTTATGATCATTCCTAGAAAAATAACTAACTGGCAGATATGATTGTTGAGCCACTGTCAGTGATCTGAAAGATAATGGAGAGCATAACTACAAGAAGAATGCAGAAGGGGAATTATTATCCCAGTTTTAAAAAAAGTAAAAAAAAAGGTATTGTATTATATATAATACAAGTGAGTTTGATTCAATTCCTGGCCAAATACTAGTTTTTTTTGTTTGTTTCTATAGAGTAGGTCTCTCTACCTTGCTTAGGCTGGAAGTACAATGACCATTCATGGATTTGATCTTACTAATGATAGGTATGGAAGCCTCAACCTGCTCCATTTCCCACCTGGGCCAGTTTGCCCCTCGTTAGGCAGCCTCTGTTGCCCTTTTTCTGGGGCATATTTGTGTTGGGTTTAGTAAGTACATTTTATCAGCTTTAGCCTAAATAAAGTTCAGAGCTCTCATGCTCAAGCAGTTACACAGTTTTATTTTCCCCATTAGAAATTGTAGGCATGCATATCCAGCCTGGAATGATTTACTTAAAAGGATGGTTATTAACATCTAGAAAAAGTAATGGTAATAAAGAAAGCCAGCAGAAGTTAAGAACAGACTACTACAGAATAATCTCAGTTCTTTTTCGCAAAGTGTTGTAAAACTGGTAGGCCAGGGATTGCTATAGATATCCTTTGCCTAAACTTTGCCAAAGTATTTGAAATGGTCTCATGCTATCTATAGGGAAATGCTGGAGAGATGGGGAAAGTTAACAGCATAACCAGGAGGATCTGGAACTGGTTTAATGATAAAACCCAAAAAGACATTAATGGTTTAATAACAACTTTGAAGGGGGTCTCTAGTAGAACACAGCAGGGTCTGTGCTTGGTTCCATTTGTAGAAGGTTTTTATCAATGACCTGGATAAAGGCATACATAACATGTCTATGAAACCTGAAAACAGTATAAAGCCTGGAGGTATAGCTGACAAAGTGCATGACAAAGTCAGGATCTAAAAAGTAAAATGTAAGCTCCATGAAGATATAGACTCACACTTTTACTTTTGTACCCCCTGTGCCTAGCTCAGTGCCTGGTACACAGCAGGTACTTAATGAATGCTTACTGAATTTAATTGAAAAAGATTTTGATAAGCAATAGTATGTCTGAAAAAGATTTGGGTATTTAAGTGGCTTGCAAGCAAAATATGAGTCAAAAACGTCATACAACAGAAGCAAAAAACTAGTAAAATTTTGGGCTATATTAAGAAGAATAGTGTCTAGAGCTAGGGAGGTGTGATTTGTGTTCTGTCTCCTGTTTAAACCGTATTTATGCTTAGCTCTAGGTACTACATTTTAAGGACACTGAAAGCATAAATGCAACCACAATGGTTGACAGTCTAAAAATTATGACGTATATGAATTTGTTAAAGGAACTGGACATGTCTAGTCTGGATAAAAAGGCATAGGAGGTCATCCAATGTCTTCAAGTATTTGTAGGGCTCCTACATGCGAGAGGGAGCAGATGTCTGTCTTGTACCCAGAAAGCAGAATTAGGAGCAACTGAAGCCAGAGGATAGAAGAAACTTTAACCTCTACGTAAAGAAAAATTTCTTAACAATTAAAACTATCTAAAAATAGAATGGACTATCTGGGGAGGTACTAGGTTTTTCTTCAACAAGGGTCTACAAGTGGAAGATGGATGAACACTAGTTAGAGATATTATAGAGAGTGATTCTCAGTCAGGAATGCATTAGATTAGATGAGATCTAAGGTTTCTTCCAACTTTGAAAATGTTGGGCCCAGAGACTTCAAGAGGTGAGTTTTTCAAGGTCATACTGGAAGTATAAAGTAAAGCCATGTTTGGAATCAGGTCTTTTGACTCTAAATCCAGTACTCTGCATATTATTATTCAAATATCTTCCAATGAGATAATAAGAAGTATTGTCACCCATGTCATTCTGGAACAGGAAGAAAGTATAAAGAAGACTGAAGACTGTGCATGTAGGACATTCCCTTAAACTCCATACTGAAGGAGGTCATATTGCACATCATGTAATATGAAAAGGGTAAAAAATTTCCAAAACCATCAATAGCATATAGCTAATTTTACCTTCGCAGGTGGAGAAAAGCTGTATAACACTGTTTACGGAACTCTTGATACTGTTCACTTTGTGTTCCTCCCATGCCTTCCACCATTTCTTTATTCAGTTTCATTGGAGGAGGGAGAGGCTTCGGATCTCGACCCAAAATATATCCAAAGTCTATATGGAAGAGTTTGCCTACATATGAGGAAGAGATAAGATTTATTTCTATTCAGTTCTTTAAAATTAAGACTCAGAAGCTTAATTCATACTCTCAGAACTATATATCTAAATAGAACTCATATCTTGTTTTTTATAAGGCATACTAGCTCATGATAAAGTACATAAAATGTATTACCAAACAATCATGAGGTTATGAGTGATCTTCAAAATTTCTTCAGTCCATACCCCCAACCTTTCAATGCCACAATTATACCATATGAGGTAAGTGACTACCTTTTATTTTTAAGACAAAGTCAATAACCTAGCCCAGTATTTAAGACATAGCTGGGATTTCACTTTTTTTTGGTAACAAATTTCTTAAGGTGTAGATTAAATTTACTCTGATTCATTCAATCTCCAACAACAGAGAGTGTCATTACAACTTCAAATATAAGAAGATATTTTATTAAATCATCTCTCTCAAATTACTCTTCTCTATGCTGAGTAACCCCTTGTTCCTTTAATTTTTATTTCATTTTTCTTTATAAATTACCTCTTCCAAATATATAATCACTCTGATGATTCTCTACTGAACCATTTCTAGAGTGACAGTAGTATTTTTGTTAGTTTTTTTGTTTTTTTTTTTCTGGGGTTTTTAGTGAACTGTAAGCTTTATGAGTCAGCAATGTGGTATAGTAGCCAAAAAAGCTAATGTGATCTTGGGCTGTATTAAGACATGGCACAATTTCCAAAAATAGGGAGTTGATAGTCCCACTGTACTCTGAACTCATCAGAACTCATCTGAAGTATTGCACTCAGTATTGGGCACCACAATTTAAGAAGAACAATGATAAGCTGAAGAGCATCAAGGGTATGAGAGTGTTTTGAGTTCATGGCATGTGAAGATCTGATGAAGAAACTGGGCATGTTTAGCCTGGAATTTTTTTTTTCAAAGGGGTAGAGAGGCAGAGAGGTCATGATAGCTACCTTCAAGTATCTTAAAGGCTGTCATGTGAACAATAGATGAGACTTGTTCTATTTGTCCACTGAGGGCAGAAACAATAAGTAAAAGTCAAAAGAGGCAAACTGAGGTTTGATGTCAGTAAAAACTTCCTAACAATCAGAGCTGTCTAAAGGTGAATAATAATAACAATAATGATATGTTAACATGTATACATGTATATATGTATATGTATGTGTGTGTGTAAATATGTGTGTGTGAGGCTTTAAAATTTGTAAAATACTTTACAAGCATTATCCCATTTGAGCCTCCTAACCCCTTGTGGCAGTTACTTTAGGTATTATTCCTATTTTGCATATAAGGAAACAAAGGATTATAAAAGTTAAATGAATTACAAACATTCTCCCAGCAAGTTTTGGGAGCAGGATTCAAATCCAGGTCTTTCTGATTCTAACATTTTGGGCAACTCTCAAAGACTGTAAGTTGTAGAGAAAGAATGAACTGCATTGCTAGAGAAAGTTTCCTCACCTGATAGTTCAGAGAAATCAACAGTTCAGCCCCTTCCCTGGACCTAGACTGGGAGAATAAGAACCAAAGGAGGGGCTGGACCTCTGCTTAGAGTAGCATAGGTTGATGTTAACAGCCAAAAGAGACAGGGTAAAACCGTTTAATCTTTATTTTGGTTCTGTTTTCTCTGCCAAGGATAACCTTAGCACTGAAAATGATAGGATAAAAATGGCTAACAAGAAGTTAACATACAATATAAAAGGGGCCACAGAAAAAGAGCCTTAGCTTTTCTTGATGATTTCAATGCACTGTCCAGAAAACAGCAAATATATAAATATATATATTTTTTTCTTAATGAAAAGAATAGAGTCTACAAACCTCAGGTCAATAATCTGACTTCAATTCCTGGGAAAATTTTAAAATGGATCCCTAAAGACATGGTTAAGTGAATGCCTCAAATGTGGTGAATCATCTGCAACATGTGGGTAATAATACTTATATACCTACATCACAGAGATCCTATGATAAAAAAGTGTCACCTGGGAACCATGTCCCACCAAAGGCTTCAGAATCCGTCTGTGCTGTTTAACTACTCACACTGGTGGATAAAATGGCAGTCACCAATGCTATTCCTTTGAGAAAAATGCACACCCACCAGGCTTTAGCCTATACTCTGCTTCTATCTCTGTAGATCTTTAGTGCTGTTATCTGACCCATAATAGCCTAAGGATCCCTTGGCTATGGGCTCTGATCTTGAACTTCTTGGACTTCCATGCCTTTCTATTTGCCTTGGAGCCAATTTCTTTCATGTATTGCAACCCTCAAATGGAGTGTAAACTCTTTGAAAGTATGGAATGTCAAGCCTTTTCTATTTGTATTCCTAGTGCTTGGTTCAATGCTTAGCACACAGTAAACTCTAAATGAATGAATTTTTCATTGCTAGGCCATTTAGTTATCTCCTGATCTTAAATTCTGTTACATGGAATCATATTAAATGAAAATCTTTACAAACCAACATTTTATCAATTTATCAGTACGGCATTAATATTTATGATCCTAAAGCTTTGTAAATACTTTTTTCAAAGGCAGATATTATGTTGTTTTTCATTTCTATCCTCAGTGTCTTCTAAATATTCTATTTCTATTTCTTTCAAATTTAGTAACATGCATGCTATATGAAAAATAGCACATTTCCCAACTATAGCCCTTACTGTATATGTACACACACACACACACACACACACACACACACGCACAAAGAACATAACACTGAAAATTAGATGAAGTCAGTAAGACTATATGAGAAGTTGCATTCTGAGTCTAAGATCATATTTTACATGAGCCATGTTGTAGGATACTTATCAACTTTGTAAGTACTGATACTAGTCTCCAAAAAGAACAATTAAGTAGAAGCTACAGGGACACAGACTTATGATTTCACATTTGGGGTTCAAATGGAAGTTGGTAAGTAAAGAAACAAGCTAGGGAATGAGATAATCCCAAAGTAAAGGCATGGGAACTTAAGATATGTATCAGTTTCTGTTCACTATGAAAAAGAATACCAGCTGGGGAGGGCCCTCATTATGACAAATCACTAAATGCTTAAAGCCAGTTATCAACTCACCATTTCTTTAGATAGATTAATACCAACTGTTATAACTGTTCTTCTTAGGAACAATTTTCCAATTCTGAAAACCGTATCTGTTGTTTTTCTCTGGATTAGCTACAATTTAAAAACATTTTTCTTAAAACGTAGAGAACAAAATGATCACAGCCTTGGAAGAATTGCTTAAAAAAACACAGAAATTAAAATAACTATGTAGAGTAAATGCCAATTGAATGTTGAAGTGGGATAATATGATAATTACTTATAAATAGCTTAAAGCATACATAGCAAGGGGAAAACAGGCTTTGATCCTTATAAGAACATAAGAATTACCATAATTGGCTACACTTAAAGGGTCTACCAAACCAGTATTCTGTTTTGAAGTGTCAATGCCTGGTGAGAAATAACTGTTGCCCTTCTTAAAACTGCTGGGAACATAGCACCAAACTTAATAATCTGCTATGGGTTTACCATGCATTTATTTATCTAAACCATAACTTGAATGGTTTCAGTATATAAACACTCTTGTACTAATCACTATATCAGCTATGTAAAATGGTACACTTACAGCTATTTGCCCTAGATATACCTCTCCTAATGTTCCAGGCATTGTTCTTTGTTACAGCTGGTAAGTGTCTTAGTCAGGATTGAACTCTGATCTTCCTGACTCCATGTTCAATAATCTATCTACTGTGTCATCTAGCTGCCTCACGTGTTATTCCTTTGATCATTATAGTTTTTTGACTACTTCCATATTTTTCTTCAAGAAGTGACCAAAAACACTTTAAATGTGCTTCCTAATCATTTCCAGCACTATTGACACTTCTGGCTACAGCAATATTACACCAATTTCTACAGAGGTAAGCCATGATGACCTGTATGTCCTTTGCAGCCTACTATAGTAATAAGAGCAGTGACCTAGAAGCTTAAAGATCTAGCTTCTGATCCTTGTTCTATCATTTACTAATAAAACTGAGAAGCCACTAGGGGTGGCCTTCTAGGTGGCTACAACCCTTTGACCGAATCCAAACTTCACAGAACAAATCCCCTTAATAAACGGATTTGTTCTGTAAAACATGGACTCAGTCAAAAGGTAGTAGCCACCTAGAAGGCCACATGTGGCCTCCAGGTTGTAGGTTCCCCAACCCTGCTATAATTACAAAATTACAGAATCTCAGAGTTGAAGATTATTTTCTTAGGAAAAGAGTCCTCTTTGCAACAAACCCAACAAGGGGTCACCTTCTGAGATAGCGTGTTCCAAGTACTGTGAAATTTTCCTTATGTCAGGTCTATATTTGTCTCTTTACAACTACTACTCATCTCAAGTCTTGTCTTATGGAGTTAAGTAGAACAAGTGTAATCCTTCTTCTTCATGACAGACCTTCAAATACTTGAAGCCCAGTATCAAGTCTAGCTATGCCATCTTCCCGCCCCCCCCATGCCCCAAGACTTTGATTAATAATAGAGTTCTTTGGGGCAGCTAGATGACGCAATGGATAGAACACCAGCCCTGGAGTCAGGAGGACCTGAGTTCAAATCCGGCCTCAGACATATAACACTCACTAGCTGTGTGACTTTGGGCAAGTCACTTAACTCCAACTGCCTCACCAACCCCCCCCCCCCAAAAAAAAATCAAAAACAAAAAAAAGAGTTCTTAAAAAAAAAAAACCAGAGTTCTTCACTAATGCATTGTTGGTGGAGTTGTGAAATGATCCAACTATTTTAGAGAGCAATTTGGAACTATGCCCAAAGGGCTATAAAAATGTGCAATTTTTATTGCACCCAGCAATAGCACTTCTAGGGCTGTATCCCAAAGAGATCATACAAATGGGAAAAGGACCCACCGGTACAAAAATATTTAAAGCAGCTCTTTTTGTGGTGGCAAAGAATTGGAAATTGAGAGGATGCCCATCAATTGGGGAATGGTTGAACAAGTTGTAGTATATTAACATAATGGAATACAATTGCGCTATAAGAAATGATGAGCAGGTGGACTTCCGAATAGACTGATGCTGAGTGAAGTGAGCAGGACCAGGAGAACACTGTACACAGTAACAGCCATGTTGTGCAATGACTAACTTTGATTGATTTAGCCCTTCTCATCAATGCAAAGATCTAAGACATTTCCCAAAGTCTCATGATGGAAAATGCTATCTCCATCCGGAGAAAGAACTATGGAGTTTGAATGCAGATCGAAGCATACTATTTGCTCTTTTTTTTCCTTCTCCTGCTTTGTTTTGTTTCCTCTTTCTTGTGGTTCCTTTTATTGGTTCTAATTCTTCCTTACACCATGACTAATGTGAAAATACGTTTAATAGGAATGTAAATGCAGAACCTATATCAGATTGCACGCCACCTTGGGGAGGGAGGGGGAGAAAAATTTAAAACTCAAAAGCTTATGGAAGTGATTGTTGAAAACTAAAAGTAAATTAATAATAATAATAATAATAATAAAGAATAAAGTTCTATTAACTGATCCTCAAATGGCATGATTTTGTGTCCCTTTACTACCTTGGTGACTCTGTCCTACAGTCACGATGATACTATATACATAATTCTAATTTAAACACAAAAGTTTTGATTTGAGTATGTTTACTCTCTAAAAGTAAATTAAATAGTATTTCAATCAATCAACTGCATAATGGTGAAATTGGGATATACATTGATAAAATTTTTAAGTGAACAATGAAAGGAAGATAATTCCTGTAATCTCTCAACAAGAAAAGGGGATACAAGAAAATGGAAGAAATTATCCATTTTACACCTAATTTTGTTCTCTATCTTTTGTTTAATCATAAATTATTCACCTATGCATAAATCTAATAAGTAATATGTTCCATGTTTTAATTTTCTTGTGAAATCACCCTTTTTATCTAGGCCATGTACCATTTTGGCCGTATCTTGGTAAATGGTATGATACTGGTCCGTGCTCAGTTTCTGCCATACTGTTTTCCAGTTTTCCCAACAATTTTTACCAAATAATGAGTTCTTAACCCAAAATCTTAAGTCTTTACACTTGTTAAATACAATGTTATCTTTATTTGCTGCTGTAAATTGTATGTCTACTCTATTTCATTGATTTACCTATCTATTTCTTAGCTAGTACCAGATAGTTTTGATAATTACTGCCTTATAATATAGTTTAAGATCTGGTACTACTAAACCTCATACCTGTATACTTTTTTTCATTGTTTCCTAGTGATGGAATCCTAAAAAAGTTGCCCCCAACCCCAATGTTCTAATCTTCCTATAGGCCTCACTAAATAGCAGGCATGTCCTGATTTGACCACACAATCTAGCTTTAACAGGGCATACCTCCCCCACTATACTCAATATCCCAAATACGCCTCCCTGGAACAGCAGGTGTGTCCATGTGATGGAATCCTAGCCACTGCCTCTAGCTAACCACTGCCCCTAGGTCCAATTTTCATATTTCTCACAGAAACAGCAGGTGTGTCTATGCACTCAACCACAACCACATCCATCTAATCTCAGACAAGACCACAAGAGCCAGTAAATCAGAAAGGAGCACCATCAAGATGCCTGAACAAGATGTAGACCCCAGAACAATAGAAGGGACTAACCCTAAGTAGGTACTTTTGCAATAATAGCAAAAGCCATCCTTTAGGTGAACTTATGATATAGAGAAGCTTATTTTAATATCATTATCATACATGCATGCCCCCCCCCCCCAAAAAGGGTTTTTCTGTAGGCATTATGGGTAGCTACATGTGCAGTTCCACTGAGGCTGGGACCCCTCCCCTACTACCTAATCCCTTGACAAACCCCTCTTGCCTTTTTTAATATTCATATATTGTCATGTAATTGCATCTTTTGCCGTATAAAAATCTGTCTTGCTTTCACTAAACTGCTGGTTCCTCTTGGAACCCAGCACACTTCCTGAAAGGTGTCATTCTCAATAAATGCCTTTCCTTGGATTGCAGATGGCCCAGGTCTGAATTTTTTCGAGACAACTCCACAACACACCATAAAACTGCAACACTAGACTTTTATGAAATAATGAAAAGTGAAATGAGAATAGCCAAAAGAACATTGTATACAGCAACCAAAATATTGTTTTAAGAACAACTTTGAGCAAGTAAGTTATTTTGACCATTATAAATACTCAAATTGACTATAAAGGACATATGAAGAAAGGAGCTATCTGCATCCAGAGAAAGAAATGATAAATATAAGAATGTATAGAATAATTTTATACACACACCCTTATTTGAATCTAATGGTAGCCATCTCTAGGGTGAGGGAGGGGGAGGGAAGAAAAAAAAGAAAACCAAATTTATGTGATAATTTTGTTGTATATTTGAAAGGAATAGCATATTGTGTATTGTAGACTTGCAGTTTCATATACAATCATCTTTTTATTGTACTGTTATGGGTAAATTAAAAAGAAGAGAATTTTTTTTTTTTTAAATAGCAGAAGAGAGGTAATAAAATGGTGGGAATGAAAGGGAAGGTCTCATGGGGGAAGAAGTATATGTCTATAACAGGAAATGAGTCTCTTACAATGGGTTTAATCGGGGTGGGGGGGGAGTTGGTATACAGCGAAACCACTTCCTGAGAGTGGTATGCCTCCAAAGGCAACATTCTACTTCAGAAAAAGGTAAATTAGATCTCTTAGGGGCAAGAGGCAAGGGGCAACCAGCAACCAGAAGGGTGGGAAGATGTGGACTCAGAGAAGAGATTTCACAGAAAATAGGAAGCAGAGGGTAGGGGACAGAAGTGGGCCACCTGATTTGCAGGGTAATGTTCACTATAGGGCAATGCTTCTATTCTCATTACTTTCCTCATGAATTGATAGACTTCTAAGACTGAGACACAATAGAAAAAAAGAATAATGGGACAAGATCTACAAAGCAATAATACAGAAATTAAACAGAAAAGGGAGTTCAAACTTGGTAATTCAGAGGCTTTAATTGATATTAAAGGAATTAAAGATATAATAAGTATGAAGATGAGGAATATAAAATTTCAGAATAAAAAAGCATAAGAACTAATGAAAACAACAAAGAAAAGAAATTTTTCTTAAAAAAGGTACAGAAGAAAAAGCAATATAATAAAAAGAAATTAGAGGGAAAGAAAGGACAGTTTTTGAATTAAATAGCTGAGATGGGAAAAAATGAAAAAGGAAGGGAAAAATTAGATAAATAAAAGAAAAAGGAATCAATAAGTTAAATGAAATTCCAAATCTATGGAAATGGCTGACAAATGGGAGGGAATTTTGCAGGTACTGAGGATATGTGGGAAGGAAGCAAGGAAAGAGAACAGAGCCTGTAGTAACAGGGCTGCTTCAAAATATATTAAGCAAAAACTAATCACAGAAACAGCTTGCTGACTTTAAAGAGGAATGGAACAAAATAAAGTTTTTCCCAACAGCAATCTCTGAAGTTCTCATTGTTCAGACCTTCCCATTCACAGAAATTCCAATTTATCCCTGGACCTTTTATTTTCTGTCACATGCATTACCCATGAACAAACAATTCCAAACTCATGGAAACATTACTATTAATAATTTTTTTAAAAAATGTAAGAACAGTCTTCAGCATGGAAATTTGTCAAATGCTTTTTGAAACTTTCTCCCATGTCCACTCACTGTAGTTAGGTTAAGCAGGATAATATTACATACATAATTCTAATTTTAAACACAAAAGTTTTGATTTGAGTATGTTTACTTCCTAAAAGCAAAGCTAGTGTTGTCGTGCATTAAATGGTACTCCAATGGTTTGAGTTAATACACTTTGAAGATTGAGAAATTCATTACAAATACCCAATTAACTCATTGCACCCAAAGCACGCTTTACTGGAATTTAGAAGTTGACAATTCATTGCTGGCTCCAAGTTAAGAATACAAAACTCCCATTCCACCACAGTCTGATTTCTTATAACATTATCCACAAAGATCAGGATTACTGCCTAATTATGGGACATAAAAGAATCAGTTCTTGATAATAGAATAAGTATTAAGCTTTGCAAGTTCAGAGCCTGTGTTTGTAAAGAGGCAATTAATGTTTCAAGAAAATTCATCTTCATACATACCAAAGAGAATGTCTTTTTAAAAGTCAATTTCTCTAAATGAAACTAATAGGGCTTTAAAAATATACTTCATGAGGTTGAAAACATGTTTAAATAAGAAGTTTGGGGAGTTTGGTCTAATTCAAATCCATCACCTTGAACAGTCAAGAGCTAAAATCTGCATAACACAAAGTAACTCTGTTGACTGTTATTACATCCTCTTGAAGCATATTCTCAATACACAGGAAATAAAAAGTGCGAATTAATTTTGCTATTATTTGCATAAGAGACATTGAGAAATTTCTAAAATTTAGTTCAAGATAGCTTAGCACACAGATAACTTGAAGGGAATGATGACTTGAAACTCATGACATTTAATAGTGAGGGTTGTTTTTTTTTTTTTTCAAATGGTAGAATTTTTAAAACTCACTTTGCTAGATGAATTCACTGTTTACACAAAGTTTAAAACTCATCAATCTGGGATTTATGCTTATTCCACTTTCATAACTGAACTATTCACCTCATTTGTTGCAAAAATAAATCCTATATGTCTTTCAAGGAAGTTCAATTTCATCATCCTCAACTAAGTCTTTTATGACTACACCAACTCAAAATGACCTTTCCTTTTCTTTTAATAGTGTTTGTAGTCTGTACCATATAATCGAGTACCTTATATTCTCCAGTTCAAGACAATTCTGCAAACATACATTAAGTGCCTCCTGTGTGTGGGCAGTGGTAGGAGCTGAAGAAATGTAAAGTTCACCTATAACAAAGTAATTGTTATTGTCGAGTATAGGTCTAGTATGTAATATAAAATAATAAGTCCCCAAGACAGGTACAAATGCTAAGTTCTATTTGTTTCATTTGTATACATTTGATCTCCCTAGTGAAATTTCCACACTATTAGAATGCCAAGCAGGCATTAACAATGTAGTCTGATTTTTTATAAACTAAGAGCTAGACTTTAAAGTTAAGATTAGAGACGCTTTTCACATCTATGTTTTGTAACTGCTAGAGTAATGGACCTAAAGTCAGGAAGACCTGGGTTCAAAGCCTACCTCCGATACTTAACTGTAAATATCACTTATTCTTTCTGTCTTTCAGTCAGTCAGTAAACATTTATTAAGAGACTACCATGTGCCAGACACTGGTAAGCACTGGGGACACAAAAAAAGACCAAGGACAGTCCCAATACTCAGGACAGTCTAATGGGGAGACAACATGAAAAAACCTATCCTCAAACAAGCTATATATAACTGACATATGGAAGGCACTAGAATTAAGAGGGATTAGGAAAGGCTTCCTATGGAAGGGCAGATTTTAGCTGAGAAGTGAAAGAAGCCACTGAATCCAGGACATTACATCAATTAAACTGGTGCAGTAGATAGTGTGCTGGACCTGGAGTCAGGAAGATCTGAGTTCAAATTTGGCCTTTGAAATTTACAAGTTATGTGACCCTGGGCAAGTCACTTAACCTCTATTTGCCTCAGTTCCTCACCTGTAAAATGGGGACACACTGGAGAAGGAAATGGCAAACTACTCCAATATCTTTGCCAAGAAAACCCAATGGACTCCACGGGGTCGTATAGAAACAGAATATGACTAACAACTAAACAACAACAACAGCAACAACAACAACAACACCTGAAGCCAGAAGGCAAAGATGAAAAGGGAGAGAATTCTGGGCACAGGGGACAGTCAGTGAAAATGCACTGAGTGAGGAGATGGAATGTCATCTTTGAAAAACAGGAAGGAAGCCAGTATCCCTGGATCACAGTGTGTATGTGGGGGGGCGGGTCCCCTAGGGAGAGGAGGGGTGTTAAGATATAATAAGACTGGTGGGGGAAGAGGGAGGTAGCAGCAATAATTCAGGTGTGAAGTGATGAATGCCTGTATTATGGCAGTGGTAATGTTAAAGAAGAGAGAATATGCAAGAGGTATTACAGAGAGAAAATTGTCAGACCTTGGCAACATATTAGATATTGGGGAGCCAGGAGTCGGGGCGGGTTATGAGGAATTCAATGTGACACCTAGGTTGTGAGTCTAGGTGAATGAGAGGAATGCTGTAACTTTTGACAGTAATTGGGAAATTAGAAACAGAGGGACTTCCGGAGCCAACATGAAAGAGTGAGTAGGAAACTTGCCTGAGACCTCCCAAATTCCCATTCAAACAACCTTGAAACAATGCCTCAAAACCAAATTTGGAGCAATGAAGCAGTTTTTCAGTCCAGAACACCTTGGAGGGTTAGCAGGAAAGGTCTGTCACTGAAGTGGGAGAGGAGCAATTTGGTTCAGGCTACACTTCAGGGAGCCAGCAACAAAGCCAGCAGGGGCAAACCAGCAGCAAGGTCTGGAGGCCTAGTGTAAGCCAATAGCAAGGCTCTGAGTATTGGCACAAGAAGGATGGGATAGTGCCCTGTTCACTCTAAGAGTGGAGCCCAACTTTAACATAAAGTGAAAAGTCAGGAAAGGCTGGAAAAATGAGCACAAAGAAAAAAAAAAAAACCTGATCATAGAGAGTAACTATGTTGACAGGAAGGCACAAACTTAGATGAGGACAAGGTCAAAATGGCTAAATGTGAAACTTCAAAGAAAAATGTGAATTGGTCTTAGGCCCCAAAAGAACTCCTGAAACAGCTTAGAAAGGATTTTAAAAGCCAAATAAGAAAAGCAGAAGAAAAATTGGGAAAAGAAATGCAAGGAATGCAAGAGAATCATGAAAAAAAAGTCAACAGTTTGGTAAAGAAAGCACAAAAAATGGAAAGAAATAAACAAAAATTCACTGAAGAAAAGAACTCCTAAAAAGTAGAATTGGGCAAATGTAAAAGGAGGTACAAAAATTCTCTGAAGAAAACAACTCCTTAAAAAGTAGAACTGGCCAAATGGAAAAAGACTTAGAAAAGCTCAATGAAGAAAATAACTTCCTAAAAACTAGAACTGGGCAAGTGGAAACTAATGACTCCATGAGACATCAATAAACAATAAAACAAAATCAAAAGAATGAAAAAAATAGAAAATGTGAAAATTTTCACTGGAAAAAATAACTCACCTTGAATATAGGTTGAGAAGAGATAATTTAAGAATTACTAGACAACCTAAAAGTCATAATCAAAAAAAGAGTCTAGAAATTAAAAGAATCCATCAATCACTTCCTAAGAGATCACAAAACGAAAACTCCCAGAAATATTATAGCCAAATTCCAGAGCTCCCAGGCCAAGGAGAAAATACTGTAAGCATCCAGAAACACTCCAAATATCCTGTAGCCACAGGCAGGATTATACAGGATTTAGCAACTTCTATATTAAATGAGCAGAGGGCTAGGAATGTGATATTCCGGAAAGCAAAGGAGCTAGGATTACAACCAAGAATCATCTACCTAGCAAAACTGAGTATAATCTTTCAAAATAGCCATTTAATGAAACAGAGGACTTTCAAGCATTCCTAATGAAAACACCAGAGTTAAATTAAAAAAAAAATGATCTTTAAAAATGAAACAAGAGAAGCATAAAAAGGTAAAAAGGAAAGAGAAAACATAAAAAATTCAATAAGGTTAATCTGTTTACATTCCTACTTAATAAGATGATACTTATAACTCTTAAGAACTTTATTGATATTAGGGTAATTAGAAGGAGTATACAGAGGGCATGGGAATGGGTTGAGTATGATGGAATGATATCCAAAACAGTAAAAATAAGGGGTGAGAAAGAGGATTACACTGGGAGAAAAAGGAAGGGATAGACAGAATGGGGTAAATTATCTCACATAAATGTGGCACAAAAGAGCTATTAAAGTGGAGGGGAAGATGAGGAGGAGGTGGGCAATGCTTGAACCTAACTTTCATCAGAACTACTTAAAGAGGGAATAACATAAACAATTAGTTGGATATAGAAATCCATCTTATCCTATAAGGCAGTAAGAAGTGGTAAGGATAAGGGAGGGTTATAGAAGGTAGGGCAGATTGGGGGAGGTCAGAATTAAAGTACTTGTGAGGGACAGGTGAAAGGTGTGTGTGTGTGTGTGTGTATGTGTGTGTGTATGAAAGAGAGAGAGAGACAAAGAGAGAGAAAAACAGGGGAAAAATAGGATGGGAAATACACAGTTTCCGTAACTGTAAATGTGAATGGGATGAACTCACCCACAAAACAGAAGCAGAGAGCAGAGTGGATTAAAAACTAGAATCTTAAACTATGCTGTTTACAAGAAACACATCTGAAACCACAGACACACACACACAGTAAAGGTAGGGGGCTGCAGCTGAATTATGCTTCACCTGAAGTAAAAAAACAAAAACAAAAATAAACAAACAAAAAAAACCAGTTATAATGCTCATGATCTCAGACAAAGCAAAAGCAAAATGAGATTAATTAAAAGAGTTAATGAAGGAAACTATATCTTGCTGAAAGGTAACATAAACAGCGAAGTAATTATCAACAGTAGATATATATGTACCAAATGGTATAGAATCTAATTTTTAAAAATTTTTTATTAATTTATTTTGATTTATCAAAAATCACTTCTATAAGCTTTTGAGTTTTAAATTTTTCTCTCCCTCCCTCCCCAAGACAGTGTGCAATCTGATATAGACTTTACATATACATTCCTATTAAACATATTTTCACATTAGTCATGTTGTAAAGAAGAATTAGAACCAATAGGAGGAACCACAAGAAAGAGGAAACAAAACAAAACTGAAGTAAAAAAAAAATGGCAAATAGTATGCTTTGATCTGCATTCAAACTCCATAGTTCTTTCTCTGGATGTGGATAGCATTTTCCATCACGAGATTTTTGGAGATGTCTTAGATCCTTGCATTGTGGAGAAGGGCTAAGTCTATCAAAGTTACTCATTGCACAACGTGGCTGTTACTGTGTACAATGTTCTCATGCCCACTTCACTCAGCATCAGTCTATACAAGTCTTTCCAGGTTTTTCAAAAGTTCACCTGCTCATCATTTCTTATAGCACAATTGTTTTCCATTACATTCACATACCACAACTTGTTCAACCATTCCCCAACTGATGGGCATCCCCTCAATTTCCAATTCTTTGCTACTACAAAAAGAGCTGCTATAAATATTTTTGTACCTGTGGGTCCTTTTCCCATTTGTATGATCTCTTTGGGATACAGTCCTAGAAGTGCTATTGCTGGGTCAAAGGGTAAGCACATTTTTATAGCCCTTTGGGCATAGTTCCAAATTGCTCTTTAAAATGGTTGGATCATTTCACAACTCTACCAACAATGCATTAGTATTTCAATATTCCCACATCTTCTCCAACATTTACATTTTCCTGTTTTGTCATGTTGGCCAATCTGATAGGTGTGATGTGGTACCTCAGAGTTGCTTTGATTTGCATTTCTCTAATCAATAGTGATTTAAAGTATTTTTTCATATGACTATAGATGGCTAGCATCTACATTTTTAAAGAAGAAATTAAATTAGTTACAAGAGGAAATAGTGAAACTATACCAGCAGGTGACCTCAGCTCCCCCTTCTCAGAACTACATTAAATCTAACCAAAAAATAAACAAGAAAGTTTGAGGAGGTGAATAGAATTTTAGAAAAGTTAGATATGATAGACCTCTGGAGAAAACTGAATGGGAATAAAATGAAATATAACCTTTTTTCAGCAGTACATGGCACCTACACAAAAACTGACCATGTATTAGGCATAAAAACCACACAAACAAATGCAGAAAAGCAGAAATAAGTAAATGCCTCCTTTTCAGATCATAATACATTAAAAATGACATTCATTAAAGGGCAATGGAAGAATAGAAAATTAATTGGAAATGAAATTATCTCATCCTAAAGAATAAGTGGGTCAAAGAACAAATCATAAAAACAGTAATTTCATTGAAGAGAATGACATTAATGAGACAACATGACAAAATTTATGGGATGCAGTCAAAGCAGCACTTAGGGGAAATTTTATATCTCTAAATGAGAGAAAGAGAAAATCAAAGTATTGATCATACAACTAAAAAAGCTAGAAAAGGAATTAAAACTCCCCAATTAAACACCAAATAAAAATATTGAAAATCAAAGGAGGATTAATAAAATTGAAAATAAAAAAACCACTGAACTAATAAATAAAACTAGAGACTGGCTTCATGAAAAAAAAAAGATATTGGTTAATTTGATTAAAAAAAGAAAGAAGTAGGGGAAGCTAGGTGGTGCAGTGGATAAAGCTCTGGCCTTGGAGTCAGGAGGACCTGATCACACCTGGCCTCAGACACTTGAACCTGGCTATGTGAACCTGGGCAAGTCACTGAACCCTGATTGCCTCGCTGAAACAAAAAAACAAAAAAAACCAAAAACCAAATTACCAGTATCAAAAATAAATTCACCACCAATAAAGAGAAAATTAAAGCAATTATTGAGCTATTTTGTCATATAAGCCCCCTAAAAAACCTGACAATTTAAACAAAATAGATGAATAGTTACAAAAATATAAATTGACCAGATTAGCAAAAGAGAAAATAGAACACTTAAATAACTACATCTTAGAAAATGAAATTGATGGAAATTGAGAGGATGCCCATCAATTGGGGAATGGCTGAGCAAGTTGTGGTATATGGATGTGATGGAAAACAATTGTGCTATAAGAAATAATGAACAGGCTGACTTCAGAAAAACCTGGAAAGATTTGTATAGTCTGATGCTGAGTGAAGTGAGCAGAACCAAGAGAACGTACACAATAGCAGCCACATTGTGTGATGACTAATATTGATAAACTTGACCCTTCCTGGCAATACAAGGATCTAAGACATCTCCAGAGGCCTTGTGATGGAAAATGATATCCATATCCAAAGAAAGAACTATGGAAGTCGAATTGCTATTTTTTTTTCTCTTCTGTTGAGTTTTGTTTCCTCTTTCTGATGGTTCCTCCTATTGGTTATAATTTTTACTTACAATACCACTAATGTGAAAATGTTTAATATGAATGTAAATGTATAGCCTATATCAGATTATGTGCCATCTTGGGGAGGGTGGTGGGAAGGAAAGGGGAGAAAAATTTTAAACTCAAAAGCATATGGAAGTGATTATTGATAAATCAAAATAAACTAATAAAAAAAATTAAATGAAATTGAACAAACTATCAATGAACTCCCTAAGATTCATAAGTGAATTCTACCAAACATTTAAATAATTACTTACAATACTATATAAATTATCTGGAAAAGTATGCAAACGAGTCCTACCAAATTCCTGTGCTGATACCTAAACCAGGATAAGCAAAAACAAAAAAAGAAAACTATGAACCAACTAATCTAATGAATATTGATCCAAAATTTTACATAAAATACTAGCAAGGAGATTACAGCAATATATTACAGGGATCATGCACTATGACTGGGTGGGATTTACACCAGGAATGCAGGGCTGGTTCAATAGTAGGACAATTATCAGCATAATTAACCATATCAATAACAAAACCAAAAGAAATCATATGATTATCTCAACAGATGCAGAAAAAGCCTTTCACAAAATATAATACTCATTCCTATTAAAAACAGTAGAGAGCAAATGAAGCTTTATAGAAAACGATAAGTAGTATCTATCTAAAACCATGAACAAGCATTATATATAATGGGGATAAGCTAAAAGCCTTCCTAAAGATCAGACATGAAGCAAGGACATGTATTACCACTATTATTCAATATAGTACTAGAAATACTGTCTATAGTAATAAAAGAAAAAGAAATTGAAGGAATTAGAATAGGCAATGAAGAAACAAAACAATCACTCTTTGCAGATGATATGATAGCATATTTAGAGAATCCTAGAGAATCAACTAAAAAAACACCAGAAATAATTAATAATTTTAGCAAAGTTGAAAGATAAAAAGTAAACACACATAAATTATCAGCATTCCTATATATCACCAACAGAGTCCAGCAACAAGACACAGAAAGAGAAATTTCATTTAAAATAACTGCTGACAATATCAATATTTGAGAATCTACCTGCCAAGACAAACGCAGGAACTATATGAGCACAATTACAAAACACTTACACAAATAAAATCATATCTAAACAACTGGAAAAATATTAATTGCTTATGAGTAGGCTGAGCCAATATAATAAAAATGACAATTCTACCTAAATTAATCTACTTATTCAGTGCTATACCAATCAAATTACCAAAAAATTATTTTATAGAGCTAGAAATAATAATAACAAAATTCATCTACAAGAACAAAAACAAAAGGTCCAGAATATCAAGGGAATTAATGAAAAGAAATGCAAGGGAAGGTAGCCTAGTCCTACCGGATCTTAAACTATATTATAAAGTGGTAATCATCAAAATAATCTGGTATTGGCTAAGAAATAGAGGGGTGAACCAGTGGAACAGATTAGGTACATAATACATTGTAGTAGATGACCATAGTAAATGACCATAGTAACTCTTTAATGACCCCTTCTGGGGTTTTCTTTGCAAAGATACTAGAATGGTTTGCCATTTTCTTCTCCAGCTCATTTTACAAATGAGGAAACTGAGGCAAACAGGGGTAAGTGACTTGCTCATGGTCACAAAGCTAGTTAAGTGTCTGAGTCTGGATGAACTCAGGAAAAGGACTCTTTTTGATTCCAAGCCCAGCACTCTATCCATTGTGCCAACTAGCCACTCCCATAGCAATTTAGCATTTAATAAACACAAAGATGCAAGCTTTTGGGGATAAAAACTCACTATTTGACAAAAAATGCTGGGAAAACTGTAAAACAGCAGAAATTAGGTATAGACCAACATCTTCTACCACAATACAGTTAAAATGGTTACATGGCTTAGACATAAAGGGTGATAACATAAGCATATTAAGAGAGCATGGAACAGGAATTATCTGTTAAATCTATAGATAAGGGAAGAATTTAGGACCAAACAAGAGATAGAGAGCATTATGGGATGTAAAATGGAAAATTCTAATTATATTAAATTAAAAAGGTTTTGCACAAACCAAACCAATGTAACCAAAATTAGAAGGAAAGCAAAAAACTGGGAAAAATTTTTTTTTTACAACAAATTCCTTTGATAAAGGCCTCATTTCTCAAATATATATAGAACTGAGTCAAATTTATAAGAATACAAATCATTCCCTAATTGATAAATGGTCAGAGGATATGAACAGGAAGTTTTCAGATCAGAAATCAAAGCTATCTACAGCTATATAAAAATGCTTTAAATCACTACTGATTAGTGAAATGCAAATTAAAACATCTCTGAGATAATACCTCACACCTATCAGATTGACAATCATGACAGAAAAGGAAAATGATAAATGCTGGAGGGGATGTAGGAAAACTGGAACATTAATACGCTGTTGGTGGGTTTATAAACCATTCTGGAGAGCAATTTAGGACTATGCCCAAAGTGCTTTAAAACTGGGCACACTCTTTGACCCAGCAATATCACTACTAGGTCTGCATCCCAAAGAGATTTAAAAACAAAAAAACAAAAAACCGGGAAAAGAACCTATCTGCACAACAGTATTTATAGCAACTCTTTTTGTGGTGGCTAAGAACTGGACATTGAGGGAATGCCCATCAATTGTGAAATGGCTCGACAAGTTGTCATATATAATTGCAATGGAATACTATTGTGTTATAAGAAATGATGAGCAGGATGATTTCAGAAAAACCTATATGAACTGAAGCAGAGTGAAGTGAGCAGAACCAGGAGAATATCACACACAGTAACAGCAATATCGTATGATGAAGAATTATGAAGGACTCTGCTATTCTCAGCAATACAATGATCTAAGACAATCCCAACGGATTCATGATGAAAAAAAAAATGGTTATCTGCTTCCAGAGAAAGAATTAATGGTGTCTGAATACAGACTGAAGCATATTGGCTTTCACTCTCTTTTTTTCTTTTTCCTTTTTTATTCAAGTTTTCTTCTACAAAATGACTAATACGGAAATGTGTTTTACATGACTGAGCATCTATAACACATATCAGATTATATGATCTATATATCATCTATAACCCATATTAGGGAAGGGCAAACCCATATCATCTATAACCCATATCAGAACCCACCCTCAGGGAGGGGTGAGGGCAGGGAGAAAACTTGAAATTCACAATAGAAAAAAACGTTAAAAATTGTTTTTACATGTAACTGGGGGAAAATAAAACTGTATTAAAAAAAGAAAAAATATATATAGTCAAGTCATTTTGGGACATGTTGAGTCTAAATATATATATTGACAGCTCACTCCCATAGGCAGTGAGAGTTGTAGTTTTTCCCAACCTCTCTTAATTTTGAATTCTCTCTTTTAATTATTTCCTATTTTTCTTGTATAGAGCAAGTCTGTACATATTTGTTTGCCTGATGTCTCCCCAATTAGATTGTGAGCCACTTGTGGGCAGGACTTTCTTTTGCTTCTTTTTGTATCCCCAGCACTGAGCACAATGCCTGGCATACAATAGGTACTTAATAAACGCTTACTGAATGCCTGACATAGGTTAAAACTGAATGTCAGCAGAAATGTTAGGGCTGAGATGGTAGAGCGGAGCGTCATTAGCACGACGACTGTAACTGAAACCATGGGATCTGATGAGATCACCAAGTGAAACAATCCTATATGCAAGATAGGACTATTAATACTTCAGTAACTATTTGACAGAGTTGTTATGAGGAAAGCACTTTGTAAACCTGAAAATGATCTACAAATATGATTACTTATTATTATTTATATAAACATCAGTGCCCTACAGTCTACCAAAGTACAAAATGCATGGCATTCAAGTCCTCGCCATAAGTTAGTTCCAAACTACCTTTCAATTTAGTTCAATAAACATTTATTAAGCATCTACTACGGCGATGTAACAAGGTTCAATGGGCAGCTTGAAATATATAACTGGGATTCTAAGAAAACCAGAAGTCAATATATGAATTTACTGTTCATCTACATAAAGGTGATAACTGAGGCCAAAGTTGGGGAGGGAGGGAAAGGGGAAAGGGAAGAGAAGGAAGGGGGAGGGGGGGCAGAAGAGAAAGACAGAGACAGAGATTACTCTTGGGGACATTGACACTACAGAAGATGAAGCAGTCAAAGAGGTTAAGATATAACAAAACTGAAAGCAGGGCACAAAGAAAAAGTTTATCACAGAAGCCAGGGAAGAATTGTGACAATGGAGAGGCCATTTGTGGCTCTGAAGTGCTTCAGTGGATTGAGAGGCTAAAGCTAGACTAGAGCAAAACTGAACAGTGAGAAAGTGGAAGAAGTGAGTATTGATTACATTGCAGAAGTTAAGCAGCGATCAGGAGGTGAAAGAATGGCTATAGCTTGAGGAAATAGAAGAGACAAGGAGAGTATTTGTTTTGTTTTATACAGAAGTGAGTAATATTTTGTAGACCAAAGAAAGACAAAAGAGAGGGAAATTATTTAAGAAACAGTAGCAATTAATAATAGCATCAGGTCACAGAGGAAAGCATGATAGTATCATAGACCTTGTGCTGGAAAGGACTTCAACGCCACTGAGTCACATCTCCTCAAGATCCCTAGTAGTACAGTTAGTGTGAAAGTGGAAAATTGCCACCTGATCCTCTGAGAATGGAACGAAGGATGCCAGAGAAGAAATAAGACTTTTAAGAAGGGTACTTCAGGAGCTGACCAAATATAGCCTCAATCCTTACACTAAAATATCTCATACCATTGCTTTTCTCCTGTTCTACACTTCAGCTAGACTAGACTAAAAGCTATTTCTGGAGTACATCCTGTACTTAGAATAGAATCGAAAGGGCCATCAGAAGCCACAGAGAAATCCATCCCTAAACAGGGATACCCTCTGCGACAGAATTGTTAAGCTCCCAGGAGGAGTAACTGGCAAGTGTCTTGAACCCAGGTTAAAATGTAATTGGGAAATATTTAACAAAATAATATACAACATAGATAATGTTAATTTGGAGTTTTCTAAGTCACTGTGCAGTCCAAACTCCACTGCTCTACTTTATACTTAACAAGTCATCCTCCTGTCTCTGCTGGAAAACCTCCAGTGAGGGGGAACCCATTCCATTCTCAGGTAGCCTACCCTACTTCTGAAAAGTTCTAATTTTAATGAAGTTTTCCTTTTCAGGCTTATATTTTTTCCCATTCCTTTTTTGTTCTGTTCCTCTAAAACACAATGGTTTTCCAGATTTTCATAGATGTTCATATCACACAACATTTTCTAAGAATACACATGTTATGAGGCTGAAAATTGTTGTGGATGCAGACGGGAAGCTGGTTCAGTGAAAATGTAGCACAAATATACCTCTAAGTATCTCTTAGCTATTTGTTTCTGTCAACTTAATAAACCAGAGAATTCCCTCCAAGGGGGCTCCTCTATGCATTACTCATTTGAAATTTGTCAGACTCTGAACACAGACATGACAAATCATGAAAAATCACCTCTGCTGAAAATCAGAGCTGCAAAAAATGTGAAGTTGTTGAGGGAGGGGAAGCAATATATCCTGCGTCAGCGACTGTCTGGCTTTTCATGCATTTAAACATATTCTATAAACAGATTCAAAAAGTTGCTGCAAGTTAGGTAATTGAGTTAGAAAGGAACTTAATTTCCAGTCATGAGAGAGTTCAGCAATGCCACCTATTTAAGTGAAACAGATGACCTAGATGACCAGTGCTACTTACTATATCTTATTTCATCATTATAAAGATGCAAGTATAGTCGCAGATTTGATCACTGTTATGTAGTGATGGGGAAAAAATGCAAAATAAAGCATGCACACATACACAGTTATTTCAGAATTAGATGCTAAAAAATGATCCAGTAAGCCAAATGGCACAAAGTCATGAAAATTCATTTGAATTTCACCAATTACATTTTTTCACTAAAATTCTATTCAGACATCCTATTGTGACACAAAGAGGTTAGAATGAACCTGGATTTTCAAGAGCACTGAAATCACATTACATACTCTTATAAAACTCAAAATATTCTGAGTATATGTGTGGTGATGCTATATGTCCACCATGTGAGGACCAACCAGATAAGCTCAGAGAAGCTTATCATCATGTTGGTTTCACAAAATTATGACTATTTTGAGCCACAGCAATTCTAGAAAACACCCACTAAATCATAAAAGGGTTGCAATATGTGTCAATGGAAGCATATTTGAGTGAAATCACAGATCTCTGATATACTGAAATTTACATTCTTTTCTATTTTATGTTTAGTTTCAGATATCTTTAGTGACCAGGAATCCAACATTTGGTTGGTCAACTCAGCAACATTATGTTCCAGGTAAAGGTTAACTTTTTATGATCAAGTACTATGGACACAAAAACAAAACAGCCCCTGTCCTCAAGGAACTTACATTTCATAAAGGGAAACAACATGTGCATATTTAAAGAAATTAAAAACATATACAAAAGAATATAAGGTCATTTCAAGGAGGACACTAGCAGCAGGGAGGATCTGGAAAGACCTCATGGAAAGGATGGTACCTGAAGTGAATTCTGAAAGAATCTAGGGATTCTAAGAAGTGAAGGAGGGGAGGCAATGCATTCTAAGAATTGGAAGAGCTGGGGAGAAGGGGGAGAGAGAGGCATGTCACCTATACAAAGGCATAAACTTGGGAGATAAAATGTGTGTTTTGAGTAAAGAGACCAGTTTGGATGGATTGAAGAGTGTGTGAAATGCAGCACTGTGAGGAAGTCAGGAAAGGTAGTCTGGAATTAGGTTGTTCAGGGTTTTAATTATCAAGCAGAGTTTATATCTTGCCCTAAAGGCAACAGGGTGACAATGGAGCTTTCTGAGCCAGGAAGTGACAAGGTCATATTTGAATTTTAGGAATATCTCTTTAGAAGAATTGTGGAAGATGGACAGGAAAGAGACTGAAAGTAGAGAGATCGATTAGCAAGTTCCTGTATTAATCCAGGTAAGAGAAAATAAGGGTCTTAACTGTGGTGGCAGTTATTTGGTTACAGAGAAAGAGGTAGATGTGAGAAATGTTGTGGAAGTAGAATTAACAAAACTTGGTGACATGGGTATGGGGGTGCAGATGGAGGGTTAGGAAGAGGAAAGAGTAAATGATGATACCAAAGTAGAAACACTGGGTGGTTGGAAAGATAGTGATGACAGAAATGGGGAAAATGAAAAGTTGTCACTTTAGGGGAAATATGAGTTGTTTTGGATATACTAATTTAGAGATGCCTATGAGACATCTTGCTTAGGTCTAATAGGAAATTGGTGACGCAAGTCAGGAGCTTTAGAAAGTCTAACCCACGATTAGAGGGAAGTATATGAATGATATTTTACTGGATGACATCCTCTCAAAGAGAATGAGTAGGAAAGGTCAGACAGGTATGTGAAGCAAGAGCTAGTAGTGTCATGAAAACCCAGAGAGAAAAGAGTATATATTTAGAGATGGGGGAGTCAACAGTGTCAAACCCTACAAAGAGGTAAAGTGAGATGAGACCTGAAAAAAGGCCATCAGATTTGGTGATTAAATGATCACTGGCCATTTTGGAGTGACCAGTTTCAACTCAGCAACAAGGCTGGAAATTAGAACATAAGGGGCTAAGAAGTAAATGAAAGAAGAAGAATTAGAGATAATGAGTAAAGATAACTCTTTTTTAGTTAGGCTCTGAAAATGAAGAGATATATAAGAAAAGAAGTAACAAGGTAGAATTCTCCTGTGAATGAATTAAGACTTGGGAGTTTTTTCTTCGGTAGTACTTTTACAGCAAGCTTTATTTCCTTTCCTGAGATTGGATTATTTAAGGTCTCCATTTGGCCTTGTGCTAATTTGGGTATTTCATATTTTTGAAGACAATCTTCTACTTTGTGTTCTCAATTTTGTTAGCACATAACTGTGCACAGTGGGTTCTTACAATTTTTTTATTTATTCTGGTTTTGCTATCACTTCACCTTTTTCATTTCTTTATTTTGTTGATGTGATTTTCTATCTTCTTTTAATCGGATTGATTCAAGGTTTATCAATTTTATTAGTCTTAAAAGAACGAGCTTTGAGAAGGAGACACTCATGGGGGAGCCAAGATGGCAGAGTAAGAGGTGAGTCTCTCTTACTCTCCCTTATTAACTCCTGAAAGCTCAGAAAATATCACCCCGGGAAAAACCCTGGAACAGCTGAACCAGAAGAAAGATGGGGCACAGCAGTCCAGTAGCCCAGGCAGCTTGAGGGATTAACTGGAAAGCCCCCTCTTACCCTGGGAGAAGGGAAGCAGTACAGAACGGGCAGCATACCAGCAAGCTAGTGGAAAGCCCCACCTCAGCATACCAGGAGGAGATCCTGAAGCCCAGGTGGTAGAGCAGGCAAACACCAACACCTGGACCCTGAGTGCCTCGTTCAGGGCAACCAGCTCAGAAAACCACCAGGTGCCTTGGCATTCTACAGCAATCGGCTTTCCTAGTGCCTCAGCAACATCAAGGAAAGCAGCACTCCAAGGGGCCCCAGGCAGATAAACACCCTACAACATCCATCTGAAAAGAGCTGAAGAAAGCTAAAGGAAGGAAAGGCCTGGGTGAGCAGGAAATATCCAGGATCCACACTACCCAAACCTACCCCTAGAGTTCCAGTATTGCTATTCCCAGCCCAACACCAGGTAAGCTGCCAGAATCCTACAGCCTCCAACTGCCAACATTGGAGGCCCCAGCACAGAAAGCCATAGACCAGGCCCTAGGCTCCCAACACAAGAAGCTTGGGTCAGTGACCTCTGCTCCCCAGCAGAAGAGCCCAATATCTTTAAAGGCCAGGAAATAAGCAAACACCATGAGCAAAAAGAAACATACAATAGATTCTTATTATTCAGAAATTCTGAAGAGGACAACATTGTCAACAAACCCACATCTGGAACCTCATAAGGGAATATGAACTGGTCTGAAGCCCAAAAAGCCTTAGAAGAGCTCAAGAAGGATTTTAAAAGTCAAATGAGAGAGGTAGAAGAAAAAATGGGAAAAGAAATGAGAGGTATGCAAGAAAGAGTCAATAGCTTGGAAAAGGAAGGACAAAAATTAACTGTAGAAAACAAGTCCTTAAAAAATACAACTGGCCAACTGGAAAAAAAGTACACTGAAGAAAACAAGTCCTTAAAAAATACAATTGGCCAAATGGAAAAAAAGTACACTGAAGAAAACAAGTCCCTAAAAAATACAATTGGCCAAATGGGGAAAGAGGTACAAAATCTAATAGAAGAAAACAGTTTGTTAAAAATTAGAATTGAGGGGGCAACTAGGTGGCTCAGTGGATACAGCACCGGTCCTGAAGTCAGGAGGACCTGGGTTCAAATCCAGCCTCATACCGAACACTTGTCACTTACTAGCTGTGTGACCCTGGGCAAGTCACTTAACCCCAATTGCTTAAAAACTGGAAAAAAAAAGAATTGAGCAAATGGAAGCTAATGACACTATGACAGAGCAAGAATCAGTCAAACAAAAACAAAAGAATACAAAAATAGATGAAAATGTAAAATATCTCATTGGTAAAACAACTGACCTGGAAAATCGTTCCTAAAGAGACAATTTAAAAATTATTGGTCTACCTGAAAATCATGATGAAAAAAAGAGACTGGACAGTATCTTTCAGGAAATCATAAAGTAAAACTACCCTGAGGTCCTAGAACCAGAGAGTAAAATAGCCATAGGAAAAAATCCACCAATCACCTCCTGAAAGAGATCCCAAATTGAGAATGCCAAGGAATATTGTAGCCAAATTCCAAAATTACCAGGTCAAAGAGAAAATACTGCAAGCAGCCAGAAAGGAACAATTTAAATATCATGGAACCAGTCAGGATTACACAAGACCTTGCAGTTTCTACATTAAAAGACTGTAGGGCATGGAATATGATATTCTGTAAGGCGAAGGAGCTTGGATTTCAATCAAGGATCAACTACCCAGCGAAAACCAGCATGACCTTTCAGGGGAGGAGATGGATATTCAACAAAATAGGGGACTTTCAAACCTTCCTGATAAAAAGACCAGAGCTCAACAGAAAATTTGATCTTCAAATACAAGACTCAAGAGAGACATAAAAAGGTAAACGGGACAGAAAGTGACATGTTATTAATAAGGGCAAACTCTTTACATCCCTACAAGGGAAGATGACATTTGTAACTCTTGAGAACTGTATTGTTATTATACCATGTTAAAGGGGTATACGTAAAGGGGGTGGGTATAAATTGACTTTGATGTAATGATGAAAAAAATCTAATCAAGTGGGTTAAATGAATCCAAGTAAGTGAATTAATCTGATCCAACTAAGAAAATGTACTGACAGAAAAGGAAAGGAAGAGTCAGACAAGGGTAAATTATACCACAGGAAAAGGCACAAAAACCTATTATAGCAGAGGGAAAGAAGGGAGGGAGACAAGCATTGTTTGAACCTTACTCTCATCAGATTTGGCTTAAGAAGGGAATAACATAATCAGTTAGGTATAGAAATCTAATATGCCCTTTGGCAGTATTAGATTGCATGCCATCTTGGGGATGGAGGTAGGGAGGGAGGAGGAGAAAAATTTAAAACTCAAAAGCAAAAAAAACTCACAGAAGTGATTATAAATCAAAAGAACAAAACAAAATAAAACAAAAAAAAACTAGCTTGAGTCTGATCATTTCCATAGTTGTTTCCAATTTATCACTTTCTCCACTAATTTTTTCAGTTTTAGCTTCATGCCAGAAATTTTGGTATGTTATTTAATCACTTAGGAACAATTAGTAACAATACTAAGTAAATTATTCTCAAAAATTGAGAATGAAAGCATCTTACCAGATTCCTTTTCTGAAACAAATATAGTTCTATCACTACATCTATAGTGATGCATCCAAGAAATCAGTCATCATGACCAAGTTGGATTTATACGAGGGAGGTAAGGATGGTTCAATATTAGGAAAAAAATCACCATAATCAACCATACTGAAAACAAAAATATCCAAAAACATATTATTGTGGTATAATGTAAAGAGAAAAAAAAAGATGTGGAGAAAACTTTGACAAAGTATAGCCTCACTTATGCTAAAAACCATACAGTATATAGGAAATAAGGCTCTTTTTTTAATATCATAAAAGTATCTATCTAAAACCAAAAGTAAACATCCTAGGAAATATAAATATACTAAAATCTTCCATAGTAAACACAGGAGTAAAGCAAAGATGTCCATTTCCTTCAGTATTGTTTGATGTTGTTCTGACAATGTTAGCAGTATTACTATGGTAAGAAAAAAAAAAGCAAGGCCTAAAGATAAAAGATAAAACTATCCCTGTTTGCTGAAGATGATAAGTTTATCTATAACACTTTAAGGAATTAACAAGGCACTAAGAGGAACAATAGCTTTAGCAATGTTGCAGCCTACAAAATGAACTTTCACTAGTTCTATAAAATAAAAATCATTAGCATTCCTGTACAAAATGCAAGAGGCAATAATAGAAATGGTAATACCATTCCAAATAACTAAAGAATGCATATGACGGGATCAATCTACCAAAAAACATGAAATACTCGAATAGATTATATTATATGATTCTTAAAGAAACAAAGAACAACTTAGATAGCTGGAAGAATATTCACTGTTCATGGCTGGTACAAGCCAATATAATAAAAATGACATTACCAAAGTTAATTTATACTTTTAATGTTATACCAAACCATCAAAGGGATACTTTTCAAAACTCCATAAAATAATAAAATTCATTTGAACAAACAAAAGAATTATAATATCAAGGAAAATTATGAAAAGGCAAAGGGAGAATAGTACTTCGAGACCTCAAACTATATTATTAAGCTGCAGGCATCAAAACCATCTGATACGGGTTAAAAAATAATAGAGAAGTAGATCAATGGAACAAAATAGATAAAAGAGAATCAGAAACAATAAAACTTCCTAACAAAGTTTTCCATAAAGTAGAAAACATAAATTATTTAGGAACGAACGTCCTATTTGATAAAACCTACCAGGAAAACTGGAAAGCAGTCCAGCAGGAATCAGACTTAGACCAATACCTTACACTATATTCCACAATACAGTATGTGATTTTAATATTTAGAAGAGTTGATTACAGCTCTCTAATAGCTATGGATAGGAGACATATTCCTAAATAAAATGAAAAAAAGAGGCAATTAAAGAAGATAAAATAGCTAACTTTGATTACCTGAAACTGAATAGCTTTTGCATCAACAAATTTAATACCCCTAGGATAAGAAAGGAAGTGGTTGAATAAAAAAAAAAATTTTATCAAATTTATCTTATTAAGGGTTCAGTACACAGAATATGTGAATAATTACAAATAAATGTGTGTATTTAAATACATGTGTGTATACATACATACACATATATATAGGGGAAAGGATATTTATTAGGGGAAATTATGGTGATATTAAAAAAAAGATATCAGTAGAAGCTTATTTTTTTTAAAGCAAATTTTTTAAAAAGAAAAGAACTGAGAGGATAGCAGGATCAAGAGAAGGCCTTTTAAGGATGGGGGTCACCTAAGAAGGTATGTAGGCAACAGGGAATGAGTTAATAAATAGAAAGAAATTGAAGACTTGAGGTGGGAGTTAGTGAAGTATAATTCTATTATGCCACTCATATGCCATGTTTCTATTTGTAATATTGTCACGAAGTTAATAAACATTTTTAAGCACAAACTATCTGCCAAGCACTGTATTAAGCGCTCTCAGGAAAACACCTACACTTTTTTTTGGGGGGTGGGGGTAGGGGTGAGGAGATAGACCTGTGATGTTATTGGTATTCATGCTAAGGAAATTTCCTCCACCAAGGTGTATCATATTTTAAGATACAGAATAGGAAAAAAGAGGGAGAATAAAGAGACCTGTCTCATGGGACATGGATTCTATTTTCTCTATAAAGCATAAGGCAAGGTTCTCTCCTGAGAGGTAAGGCATAGAGGTACGACAAGGGTAAAGTGCTTCTGCTAGGTCATTTGAGTACTTAAATGTTGGCTATGGCCCTGGGAAATGTGGTGATTATACAGGGTCAATAGCCACTGTTTCAGAAGTAGGAGTTGAATCCAGGCTTTCAAGATTGTGAGGCTGGGGCAGCTGGGTGGCACAGAAGATACAACACCGGCCTTGGAGTCAGAAGGACCTGAGTTCAAATCCAGCCTCAGACACTTGACACTTACTAGCTGTGTGACCCTGGGCAAGTCACTTAACCCCATTGCCTAGCCAAAAAAAAAGATTGTGAAGCTGGCTCTCCATCCTCTACTAAGACAATTATCTCTTATATATATATACACAAATACATACTATCAATCTACTCACATCACACACTCATTTGGAGAAGAGAGCAAGAACAGTGACACAGTAGACTGAGTGCTAGATAGACTCAGAAAAGACCTGATTCAAAGAACACCTCGGAAACTTGCTAGTTATGTTTCCGTGGGCAAAAAAAAATAAAATAAAAAAAAAACAACCGAAATTCCCTGGATTTCAGGAAACTGTATCTACAAGTTAACATCAGGTTGTAACCTACACAGATGGAAGGAGGAGTTCTTAATCCAAAGAAACTGTAGGTTCTGGACACACTGGGATATACAACCACATTTAACGCTAACAGTGCCTGGCAAATAGGAGGCACTTACTAGATCTGAGTTGATTCTCCTCCCCTCCACACACACATCCAGTGAAGATATGTAGACAAGGTTCATAGAGGCCCATCAACATCTCGGCTGATGGATGATGAAGACTTTCGTCATGACAATTCTCTAAGACTACCTATTAAATCATAGAGAGATTGCAATTTATGTAGGTGAAGGGAGTACTAATACTCCTGTTACCACAGAATTTAAGTATAGTATGCAATGATTACTATATATCCTTCATACTTTAATAAGGACAGGTATGAAGATTTGGATAGGAAATCAGGAGATTGGTCCTGAGTTGACAATAACGCTTTTAACTTCAAGTGTCCAAGAGGGGCTTTGGAGATTTTAAAAGGGACAGTTAAAACAATTAGCTTAAGGAACAAAATAAGCAACAGTCCCTCCCCACCCCAATTTGCCAGAAATTTAAGTCACATTCCTGGGCCCATTTTTGAAGAGAAAACGCTATAGTGGCTTTTCTTTTTTTAACTTTTTAGAATGGTTTTTATTTTTCTGAAAAGCAAAAAAAGGTAGCTACTTTCTTCATTTATCTACATGAAGGCCATATAATTCATGCTGTCCTGTCAACATTCAAAGAATACTATCTAAAGTAAGTAAACCATACTATGTAAAGTTTATACCAAGAATGGTATTTCTTTGAGAGAAAGAATTAACCAATATTATTTTGAAGAATACAAGGGCAAGAGGATTATCAATGCTTTGGAAAAAGGCATCTAAGGCTCCAAAGTGTCCTCTTAAGAAAAAAAAATAATAGTTTGTATTTAAGAAGCCTTAGTGTTTGCAAAGTGTTTTACAAATGTTATCTCATTTTATTCCCTCAACAACCACTGAGAGGTAGGTACTTTAGTAATCCCCATTGTACAGATGAAAAAACTGATGCAGACAAAAGTGAATACTCCAAGTTCACACTGCTAGGAACTGTCTGAGGCTGGATTTTGACCTCAGATCCTCCTGTCTTCATGTCCAGCATTCTAACCATGTTGCCATCTAACTGCCTCAAATAAAAAAAAATTGTACTTTATTTTGATGATCAAAACAGAATGTATCTCTAAGTCTGAAAATTAAGTATCTGATGAAAAAAAAATTTCATTTTAAGTCCACTTTTACTAATCCTCATGAATTCAGAATCAAAAATGAGAAATTATTACAGTAAATAGGTCAACGGCAAAATAATACTTTTCTATTCTTGGGGGGAAAAAAACAGTGCCTTACTCATTCATATTAAGTTATCAATCAGTTAACCAACAAGTTGTTTTTTTTTTTTTAGCTCTTACTATGTGGTATAGTAGACAGAGTGTTTCAAAGCAGAAAGATCTGGGTTCAAGTACTGCCCATGAAATATACTGGCTATGTAGCCCCAGTTAGTGCTTTGGGCAACTCTGAAATAAGTTGCAGAGAAGGTGCTGACCTGCACTGGTAAAGGGAGTTTTTTTTTTTTATTCAAGATTTCTTTATATATGAATGAAATCACATCCCACCCACTCACCTACACATAAGTATAAAGCACTATGCTAAGCCTTGAGATTACAAAGAAAAAACAAAAACAGTCCCAGCTTGTTGAACTGAATGCTCCTTCAATTAGTGCCTAAATAACTCAGGAACAATGTGTTCTGGTTTTAAAATGGAATGGGTGGTGGTGGTGGCTACAGGTGAGGGGGTGATTATGTAGAAACAAAGCACAGCATCCATCCAGCATCAAGCAAAATACTGCTGATAATCCTACCATTTTACAAATCTGACTATAACTTACAAATAAAAAATTGTTTTTTTTTTTTAACCTGAAAGGGATATCAGAGGCTACCTACTGTAATGGTGGCTATTACTTTAGTATCTATCCTTCCCATATTGTAATAAGGAGGCAATACATCTTTCACCTTCTTCTGCTACCCTACTTGGAGTCTACCATAAATGAGATCGTGGGATCTCCACCACTTAAAAAAAAAATACCTAGAAAAGAGGGTCAATTTGACCTAAATGACAGACTGAGAACCAGGAAGACCTCAGTTCAAATCCTCACATGTATGCAATGCATGATCCTGAACAAGTTGCTTAACCTCTTACTACACCCAGATAACTCTTTAAGACTATAAATTGCAGAAAATTTGTCAAAGACCTGCATTGGAAGAGGGGTTTCTTGTAATAATTAAATCATAGGCATAAATCAAAAAAAATGGAGGACAGAGCCTGGTATTAGCATTGCAATTTACCTTGGTCAAGCCCCACATCATATAGATGATGAAATAAGTACAAAGCAATAAAGTGACTTGCCTAGGGAAACAGGCCCATTTAAAAGTATTGATTTAATGTAAATAAAATGACAAAAAATCTACTTGCACAATGATAATTGGCGTGCAAATTATTTAAGTTTCCTATAAAGTGGTTTTGGTCAGTATGCGGAAACTGACTCTTAAAAATGAACCTAGATGATCTACCTCTCAAAGCCACCTATCATAAGGCACCACCTTATTTCTCTCCCTTCCATACAGACCCTCTGCTCTAATCAGGCCAACCTCTTGGATGTCTGCCACAAAACTAATATTCACTCTGCCTTTTAGGTTTTTTCTGTTTTCTCTGGAATGTTCACCTTTTTCCCCTTTCCGCTTATCTAGACAACCTAAAGATTCCTTTGATCTGTAAGTTCCAAATTCTACCCATATGACAAGTTCTATTTCTTTGAAAAAGTCTTTTCCAATTACTCCAATCCAAACTCATCTCTACTCTGTATGCACAATTAGCTTTCACCTTCTTTACTCGGGAATTTTTGTCTTCCCAACAATAGTAAGCTGTAAGGACTAGGGTCAAACCTTTGGCCTCCTTCAAGATGGGAGCTATTATCTCTATCTCTGATACAGAATAGTACCAACAGTACTGAGGATCTCACAGACATCAAGCTTGCTGATTGACTTAGTGAAGTTGTGAGAATTCAAGACATTTATAACATATAGTATTCTACTTACCTGATAGAAAACTATTCATAGAAGAGACAATTATTCTTGAAAGTTTTAAAATATTAAAAAGGAGTATTTAATTAAATGAATGAAATAAGACTTAAAGTATTTGTGGCTAAAATGGAAAATTCCCTGTGGAATTTTCTTTTACGTGTTCTAGTTACAGTAGAGATTCAACTTCATTCAAAGCAGGTTAAAACTGTTAAAATCTCACTTTTTCCATGTGATCTGTCAGAAATGTTCTATAATCTTGTTAAAGTATTTAAGCAAATGATGTAGCCAATACCTGTAAAAAGTTTTTTTTCCCTATGAACTCCAGCCACAGAATTCTCTAAGAACACACAAAGGCAACTTAGCTAATTCAAATAGGAAACTATATTGTGCCTACAATACAATTCTTGACGGAATATAAAGCTAGGCCTAGAAACCTGCTAAGCCTGAAAATGAAAAACCTATTTCATTTATTTCATTTAATAGGCATCCATTTGGCACATACTGAGTATATAACACTATATGACTCACTCACCCTTAAATCCATGGGAATAAACAAATTCATTACAAAAGAAAGTCTAAGTCATTAGGTTTTCTGTGAGAATATTAAATATAGCATAATACATATACTTAAATGTGAATATTTGATTTATCATTGCTATCAAAACATTTATTTATTCTTGTACACAAAACAAGTACTTTGGACACAAAATGAAAATCATGTTAGCCTTTCTGAGGGAAAAAAATTAAAACTGTGCTACAATTTTTTAAAACACTGCTATTTGGCTTTTAATATAGAAAAGATACAACTAAGTTAATGAACAAATGAGCAGCTTCTTTTGTTATCTTTTTCCCATTATACAGAGATAAAGGGTTCCTTGAAAAATGTGTAGTCCAGCAATATCTTAAAACAGAGGTGTCACACAAGCCAGTGTGGTCCAAACTAGATTAAAATGTAATTGGGAAATATTTAGCAAAATAACAAAGATAATTTTAATATGTGGTTTTCTAAGTCAATATAGAACCCACAGGGATCACTAAATAGCCCCACTTTCTATTTGAATTTGACACAATAGTCTAAAAAGATTTTAAATATTCCTTTTTTCACCCTAAGCCTAATGCCTTTTTTGGGTGAGCAGTATGAAAAGGGGATGATGAAATAAAAAAACCATTTCTCTATCTCTACAACTAAAAACAACTATTGTTCATTTAGCTCATGGTAAGACATTGGATATAAAAGGAATCTGAACCAATTCAAAAAATTGTAACAATCAGACTTAATAAAACGAAAAGGTAAAAGTAAGAGTCCAGGGTTCTTTATTTGGTACTCTCTTCCAAAAGATTCAGAAAAATTAAATATACAGTATTATTTTAGTCTTTACTGTGGAATCCTGAGACAAAGACAGAGCTTTCTTTATTTCAAAAACAGAGTAACTGACAAGTAGGGAGGCTAAGTAGCCTAAGGCTACTGGGTCAGTCAGTCCCACCTCACTCCAAGATCCATGTCTGACTCCTAACTCAGAGTCCAATTCCCTGGGTATGTTTTATTACTTCACATTTTATCAGGGATCCACATACTAATTATACTATAAGCTTCACAAACAATGAGAATTAAACAGTTTTCCCAAACACAGTGGGGACTAGGTTGAACTCCTTCCTAGTTCTGCATTTTCCCTCATGAATAGTTAATAATAATCTAGATACCTTCTCAAAAAAAAATATTCAAATACAATTAAGTTGTGCTCCAAATCAATTGAGCCCATAATATATCTTCCTGAAAAATCTTTCTAAACTACCTCTCTACAGGCTCCCTCACTAAAACTCTGCTTTTTCTTCTAACTTGGGGAAATTATGCCTTGAATTTTGTAAGATTTCTCCTACAAAGTCACGACATTAGAAGAAAAGCAAGAAGTTCTATTAATAATTGACATATTACTCTCCTCAAATTTATCTCCAAGACCACAATGTTCAAAATGATTGCATATACATTACAGTCTACTGACAAAGGAATTTACAAGCTTTGAATTCTTAGTGGATGTATAGTGCCATCTGCTGTACCAGCTGATACTTTCTTGGGAAAATTCTCCAAGATACTGTCAGCTTAAAATGGCCAAAAAAAAAAAAAAAAAAAAAAAAACTGGGAAAAAACAGACCTCAAAATTGAATAGCAAATACTTCTCCATGCTTAGCTTTTATGCATCATATTTTGGAAAAATATATGGTAATTATGGGAATTTAGTATATAGTATACCACTATCTGTATAGAGAAGTATATTTCTAATATTCAATTACTATTATCAGCCTGTTAATCTATTGTTGTTAGGCTGATCCTTCGGTCTTTACCTCCTAGATAAACAGGGTAAAAGAAGAGTCAGGGTATGAGCCCTCATCAGTCCACCCCATCACTCCCACCAAACAAAAACAAAAACAAAAAAAGCCTTAAGTAGACCGGTATTTGCATGTGTTCCAAAGCCCAAAAAGCTGGTACTTTTTTTTCCCCCTCCTGTTCACTACTGGTACTAAGGAACTGGAAGTTAATAATCCTACCTTAAATTGGGATATTTTAAACTTTTAAAAGCATTTTCATGTATGTTATTCCAGAAAAGTTCCTTCATTTCAAGATTACTAAATAAAAATGATGACCAGCAAAAGCAGAGGGAAAGTAACTGGGTAAGCCTTGAGTTCTAGTTGGCAAGAAAGACTATTGTGAAAGAAACAAAAGGGTGCCTTGCCCTCAAAAAAAAAAAAATGCTTAGAGAGCAGGAGAATAAAAAGAATCTGTGCTTTTTAAAATTCTTGGTCTAGTAGAATATTAACTTAGTGTCACAAGAATTGGGATACAACTAATCTAAAATGTGTGCCAAAGCAAGAAATACATGAGGTTTAAAGCATTTAAAATTAAACAGGTACTAAAATGTATTTTCTATGATAGAATGCATTTACAATTCTGTTTAAATGTCTAATGGCTGTCAAAAATGTCTCTACAAAGTCTTTGTACAACAGACATTTAATTAATAGATCTTGAAATTGCTTTGAGTTGTCAATAAAAATGAATAAAGTGATATTATTTTAAAATGAATCATTAAGAGTTTTCAGAAGCTCCAGAATGTATGATAATCACCACTGCTCTAGAAATTACCAATCTTTTTCTACATACTCTCATTCAAGTTAAACCTGAAAATGGAAAAAAAAATTTTCATGCCAGTGATGAAGTCCTAAAATGTCTGCCTTCATGATCGCAAGAAACAATTAGGAAGCAGTTAGAAAAATATAACTCAAACTGCACTGCTTTAAAAAAAAAAGGAAATGTGCTACTTATTTACAAGTACATCTGAGCATATAGTAATTTCTTTGACTTTAAAAACAAATTCAGAGCGCCCTCTAGTGGTAAACTATGCCTGGATAATGAAACATGAAAGTCAAAGCTTCTATCTGGAATATTAAAATACATTTTCAGTAAGATAATCTAAAATCTTGACTCAGGTTAGTCCATCAAAATTTATTAGGTAATATCCACTTTACAAATCTTAGAACTGGAACCCAACTCTCATTCTCCTTCCTGCATAGCCAAATATCAGTCAGAAGGCCCTAGATTAAAAGAAGATGATTTATTCATAAAAATACAACAACCAATCAAGTATTTATTAAGTGACTACCATAAAGTGGATACAGTGCTAGGCCTAGGAACACAACCACAAAAGTGAGAGATGATCCCTGCCCCTAAAGACCATACAGCAGAATAAATGCTAGAAATTTTGGGGAGGAGGTTTAAAGAGTAGTAACTTCCAAATATTTACTTCGTGCCAAATACTCCTGATAGTGTTTATTAAAGCTGTAATTTTAATTATCTGTGTGTTTCACATATACACACACACACACACACACACACACAACTGTAGGTATTGTGTGTATCTGTGTGCATGTATGTATGTACATACATAAATGTAAAGTACGTAACTCAGTGGATCAGTGATCTCATCAATAGTGTGGCTATTCCTGACACACTATTCTGAACTAATTCTGACAAAGAGGAAGTAGTTGCTGAAGAAGAAATACCAAAAGCCTTGGGGTAGGTGACTATTCCACATTAAAATTCTGATAGAGGAAAAATGAGTTAGGCATAGTCAAACAATCACCCTAGATTTTGAGAGAACAAAGACTTGCAGAGGAACCTAAAATTATTAGAGAAAATCAGTCCAGCGAAGAGGGACAACTCTCAAAAATGAACTGTGAAGACACAAAGATAACCAATTCCAAATGAGGGAGTCCTGTAATAATTCAATCAGAAATGTCTAGAATGAGCTGGGGATGAATTCTAAATACAACAACAACAAAAAAAGGTTTTTTTTCAGACACACACACACACACGCACAGAGTTCTGTGATCTTATTATCAAGGGTTATCTTCTGTCAATATAGATTGTAAGTCATTCTACCTTCCTTCCTAATGAGAGTTCAGGGAGGATCCCCCCTCTCTTTCCCTTCCCCAATCCTGAAGGCCTTGCTCTAGTCTCCCTAAAATCAATGGTTTCAGTAAAGTACTTCAGCGATCTACTGACTGTTCTGTGTTCTTAATTCAGCACACACCTTTCATAAAATATGTATGTTTCTCTCTATAAAGAGGTAAATACTTTTTCTTCTCTCTCTCCTTTACTGGATCCTTCTCTAGATCATTCCTTCTAATTATGGGTGTCCCTCAGGGTTCTGTCCTGCACCCTCTTTTCTTCTCCCTCTATACTTCACGTGGTGATCTCATCAGCTCCCAAGGACTTGATTACCATCTCTATGTTGATTCTCAAATTTACCTTTCCTGCCTCAATTTCTCTGCTGACCTCCAATCTTACATCTCTAATAGCCTTTTAGACATCTCACAATCAATGTCTAGCAGACACCTTAAACTTAATATGTCCAAAACAGAACTCACTATCTTTCCCTCCAAACCCCACCTCCTTCTTACCTTATTACTATAGAAAGCAACATCATCCTCCTAGTTTCTCAGTCTCACAACCTAGGAGTCATCCTGGATTCCTCACTATCTCTTAGCCCCCATATCTAAGCTGTTGCCAAGACCTGTCAATTCACCTTTGCAACATCTTCTGAATATGGTCCTTTCTCTCCTTTGATGCAAGTCCTGGTGCAAGTCCTCATCACCTCACATCTTGGTCACTGCAATGGCCTGTTGGTGAGTCTGCCTGCCTCAAGTCTCTCCCTACTCTAATCCATTCTCCATTCAGTCAATATATATTTTCCTAAAATGCAGGTCCAATCATGTCACCTTCCTGACCCTCACTCAATAAACTCAAGTGGTTTCCTAATGTCTCCTCTGGTTGGCATTCAAAATCCTTCATAACCTAGCCTCCCTCCTACCATTCTAATCTTCTATCTTACTCCTTAAAACGTATTCTTCAATCCAGTGGCACTGGCTCCTGGTGGCTCCAAGAACAAGACACTCCATTTCTTGGATATGGGCGTTTTCTCTTTCAGGCTTACCTTCATCCACTGACCATTGACCTCCCTAGCTTCCTTTAAAATCTCACTTTCTACAGGAAGCCTGGCCTAATACCACTTGATTCCAGTGCTTTCCCTCTTTTAATTGTTTCCTATTTATCCTGTATATAGCTTGCTTTGCATATATTTATTTGTGTATTGTCTTCCCCATTGGATTGTGTGCTCCTTCAGGGCAGGTACTATCTTTTGCCTCTTTTTGTATTCCCAGCTCCCATAATTTGCTTTCTCTCTAACTCTCCCTTCCCTCTTTCTCCCTTTCCCTCTTATCTGCCTATTGAGTGAAATGGATCTCTATGACCAACTGTGTGTTTTCATGTTCCTCTTTTTTTTTTGTTTAGATAACAGTTCAAGTGTCAGCCCTAACCCTTCCACTCCCTCCTCCTCATCTGTATATATGATTATTTGTGCACCCTCATTATATGAGAACAATTTTCCCTAACTTTCCTTCTTCTTCTCCTTCAGTGTGTTCCTATTTCCCCCCCTTTCTACTTTTCTTAAGCTCATTAAGACATAACAGAACCACTCTGAGCCCTTGGCCAATTGGTCAGCCTGTACGAACCCTGAATTTAGAATTCAGAGGGGATACATGTATCTTCTCCTCATATTTGAATGCAAGCAGTTTCTTCTTGTTTAGTCTTTAGTCATTGTTCATGCATGTCTACCTTTTTATGTTTCTCTTTACTCCTACATCTGAACTTCAGAGTTTTTCCACAGCTCAGGTTTTTTTCATCAAGAATGCTTAGAAGTCCTTCTTTTTTCATTAGAAGTCCATTTCCCCCCATGTAGAATTATGCTCAGTTTTGCAGGTTGGCATTCTTGTCTGTAAGCTCATATCCTTCACCTTCTGGAATAATATTCCAGGTTCTCTTCTTTATAGTTGTGGCTGCTAAATAGTGTGGGATCTTTACTGTGGCTCCTTGGGATTGAATTCCTTCTCTCTCACTGTTTGCTATATTTCTATTTTGACCTAGAAACTCTGGGCACAGGTTATGTTATTCCTGGAAATTTTCATTTACAGGTTTCTTTTAGGAGGTGGCTCTTTCTATAATCTACTCTTGTCCTCTGGTTCTAAGAGATCTGTGCATTTAAAAAAAATTTTTTTTTTAATATACGTTTAGGTTCTTTTTCCTTTTGGTCATGGAAGTCAGATAGTTCAATGATTCTTAATTTTTTTCCTCCAACATCTATTTTCCAGCTCTGTTCTATTTCTATGAGATACTTTACATTTTCTTCTCTATGTTTGGCCTTTTAACTGTTATAATATTTCTTGTAGCTTCATAAAATCATTGGTTTCTTTGTTGCTTGGCAAAGTTTTGTACTTCTTATGCCAACCTGTTAATTTTCTTTCCAATTCTTTTTTCTAGAGCTCTCATTTCTTTTCCATTTTCCCCCCTCAAGTATTCTCATTCCATTCATGAAAATAATAATAATAATAATTTTTTAACTTTTATTTTAAACTCGTTTCATCTCTTCCAGGAATTCTAGTTGATGTTTTGCCCAAGCCATGTTTTACTTTGAGGCGTTGTCTGTGGATGTTTTGAAGTCATTCTCTTCTTTTACATTTGTGTCTTGAGCCCTGCCCCCCATAATAGCTCATTATGGTGAGGTTAATTTTTTGTTTGCCTATTTTTCTGGCTACTTCTTGACTCTAGACTTTATATTAGAGTCAAGCTCTGTCATGTTTCTGGAAGGAAGGTCTGGGCTGGTTCTGTGGCTGCTTTCTTGGGGGTACTCAGTATCGTGTTATTTCAGGATCTCAGAGTTAGATTAGGGACCTGCAATCTTTCAGCACCACAAAGTGGTCTCATCTAGGACAAAAACTGAGTACTACCCCCCATTCTGAGCTCTCCAACTGCCCCTGTCAGCTCGGGAGTTCCGTTGATTCAAATGGCAGAATTATAGGCTTCCCTTTGGTCTAGGATTCCTGCCCTGGTTATTCCTGTGTAGGCTGGGCTAGATGCTAGAAGTAAAACCCTGCTCTAAGCTGGGATCTAAGCTACACTTCTCCTACTAGCTTCTGAACTTCCTTTCTACATGTCCAGGGCCTCCCAATATGGGAATATAAACTCCAATTCATTAAAAGCAGGTCCCTTTTCTCAGTATGCCCTGGGTCTCTGATCTAGAACTGGGTAGTTGGTAACAGAGATGCCAGTTCACTCTTGTCCCTTTATCAGTGGCCTGAAATGGGTCTGATGAAGCCCTGTCATAACTGTGGGACCTCCTCTTGCCCTGATGCACAAGCCTCTCCCTGTGCAGTAGAGGGCTCTGTACACTGTATGCTCCTGCCCCAAACCAGATCCTAGTGTCCTCAGACCTTCCTGTTTGCCTCCCTATGGTAAGCTGGAAGAGAAAAATGACTTGTGATTTTTTTTTCCCCTGAATTTCTCCATCAGAATTCAGTCTGGTGCATTTTCAGATATGTTTAGAAGAGCCAGTATATAGGAACTCAATACATTGTTTCCTATCACTCTGCCACTTTGGCTCTACCTTCTACACACTCTTGTAACTTTTTAAAATTAGCCTTCGCCATATTAACAAGACCAGAGTCTACAATGCTATTAACACTGTACTTCCTTGGTATCTAAGCTTTAAAGGGGTTGTTTGGTCTTTTTTTTTAAAGATAGTACTAACACGAGTATAGTTCATAAGCTCATAAGTAGAATAAAAGTGATTTTTTACGGATAATGTCATTTCCAGTGTCAGATACTGATTTAAAAGTATAGTTCATGGAAATCAACAGTTTTTCCATACTTATGCTGGTTGAACTACACTTAAAAGTAATGTGTCAATGAGTCTAAGTATCATAATTTAAGAGGGACCATGAAAAAAGAGTATATCCAGAGCAAGACTACCAGGATGGTATGGTCCTTTTTTAGCCCTAAATTTATAAATCTATAACCCTATACATTTTGGAAATTACATGATATGAAGAAGAGTTAAGGGGATTAGAGTTGTTTAGCTAGTAGTAAAAGAGACTACAATGAGGTATAAATGTGTTTTAAAAGGAAGAATTTTTGTTCTTTTATAATGCAGAAAAAAAAGAGGAAAAATGAGTGAAAGAGAAGCAGACTCAATGTTATATAAGAACAAATTCTCTAACAACGAGTGCCATACACAACAACAGAGTAAATTGCTCTATGACACGGTGAAGTTGAAGAATAACCAAATATAATAGATTAGAGATTTCTCTATTAGATGGGAGGCTGAACTAGAAGGCCATTAAATCATCAGTTATTGTGGTTTGTGCTTTAAATAAGCAGCGATCCTATTAACCAATGATTCTGTACAGGAGAACATCCTGTATATGCTGTATAGGATAAATACTCTGTACAGATTTGCTCTTTTCCTAAGTTAAATCACAAATCTATCAATAGCCATGATTCATTACCTGTTTTTGTCAGTAAAAGGTTATCCAAATGCCTGTCTCCAACTCCAAGGATATATGTAATCACACAATAGCCAGCTGCAATGATAATTCAAAGAGGAAAATTACTAAAAACAAAGTCAGAATTTGTAAATGCATTTTGTGCTATTATGATGACAATATATTTACCACCATCCTGTCTCCAACACTTACTGTGTAACCAAAGGCAAGTCATTTAACTATTTTTTAAGCTCAGTTCACCCAGTTGTAAATATATTAATTATAATATGTGTAGTACCTACCTTGCTGTGTTGTTCTGTGGATAAAATTATATAATATATAAGTATTCAAAAACCTAAAAGTATTATATAAATGCCACTGGTAATTATTATTACTATTGTAATTTTTTGACATCACTAGAAAGTGTATGATTTGGAAATAAGCAAAATCTATATTTGCAAGAAAGATATGATTTTGCAAAACTATAGAGTTGGTCAAAGGTTAAATCACATATCAGGAAATTTAATTATAAAGTACGCCTGTGTTATATTCTAATATGAATACCAATTTAAAGCTCATCCTGAAAAGAAAAAGTATCTGTAGAAATACAAAAGATAAAGTTACCATCCTGATAAGATCAGAGGGAACTGTGTTATCTGCCAAGATTACAGAGATGGCTGAAGAGCTTTTTCTTTAAATTGTGAATCTTCTGAACTGACAGCAGGTGGGAAAATAGATGCACTTATTTTAGTGGTAATGGCTTTTAAGCACCATTGCTATGAACTCCTTCTAACCCATTAACAAAAGTGACATGATAAGGGTTAGGGTGCAAAAAGTCTTTGGATATAGTTCTCTTCTTTGGTTTTTCTGCCTTTCTTTTGTGCTTTTGTGTTTCTTCCACTGCTAAGAAAGAATTTGAAACACTAGAATTTGAGACTGACAGTGAATTAAAGATGCAACTCATTATCTTTTGTGACTGTTTGATCCTATCACTCTTTCCCATTACTAAAATAACAATTATAAACTATAATCAGACTCCTCTAACAATATTCCTGCAAATGGTCAAATCAGCTGTCCAAATGCAAAAAGCACTGAAAATGAACTGATCTGTCAATATGCTTTAAGAAAGGGTCTATTAGAAAATTCAAGTTATGATGAAGTAGAATAATATGCCCTCCCTCTCACATGAAACTCATTAAACAATAATATTCATTAGATATTAGGCTTTGAAAATTTAGAAAGGGAATCAGTTCAAACTAATTTGCATGGAATAGTGGTTTGTATAGTCACTGTTTATCTGAAATTGGGTACAAAAATAATAGTTATCTCCCTTTTACATAGAATTTTGCAGTTCCCAAAGAACTTTTTGATGCATGATTTCATATACCTTACAATTAATTATGCCTGAGGTAGGCAGGGCAATGACTGTTATCTACTTTATTTTATTTATTTATTTATTTATTGGCTAAGCAATGGGGTTAAGTGACTTGCCCAGGGTCACACAGCTAGTAAGTGTTATTGTGTTTGAGGCTAGATTTGAATCAGGTCCTCCTGAATCCACAGCCGGTGCTCTATCCAGTGAGCTATCTGGTGGCCCTATGTTACACACTTTACACACAACTGGACGAAAAAAGAAGGGACTTACCCAAAGTCACACTCACACACACACACACACACACACACACACACACACGTATGTATACATGCATGTGTGTGTGTATATATATATATATATATAGATAGATAGATATAAAGAGATACATAGAAAGAGACAGAGATAGAGATATCTGAAAAGAGATATCTCTATCTTTGTCTCTATAGCTAAGTGGTTCAGTGATGAAGTACTAGGCCTGGAGTGAAGAAGATTCATCTTCCTGAGTTCAAATCTGGCCTTAGACACTTAAACTAGCTGTGTGACCCTGAGCAAGTCATTTAACCCTGTCTGCCTTGGTTTCCTCATCTGTAAAATGATCTGGAGAAGAAAATGGCAAACTACTCCAGTTATCTTTGCCAAGAAAATCTCAAAAGGGATCACAACACAACTAAAAAACAAGTAAACAATGACAAACATATAGATGTCTCAACATAGAAAGATATTTTATTTGGGTCTCTAGAGAGATTTGCATATCTCTCTAGAGACAGAGATAGATATAAAGCTTAAGATGTAAGTGTGACAATGAGGTAGTAAGAATGGGGATTTTGTTTTATTTTTACAACATACATACCAATTGGGTCTTGGCCTTCAAGACAGTCACTACAGAAGAAGACAGTTTTAATCCAACAATGCTGCCAAAATGCAAACCGTTTTTTCAACTCTTCTTCTGTACTGCTTCCATAGACAGTTTATGAATTACATAAGAAAATCAGTCCCATTTCTTAACAGTTAGATTTTGGACTGAATTTGCTCAACTGTTTTTTATTCAAAAGTCTCGGTTCAGAAAGACTTTTAGTCCTTTTTAAAAAGGTCAAATCAACCCTCTAAGGATTTGTTACTACTAATGTTATACAAAAAGATGTATGTCAGGTTTTAAAAGCAATTTCAAGTAAAGATTTTCAAAAAAGTTTTGAGCAATGATTACTGCCCTGCCAAGCTTACTAGTTTATATGAAAAAAAAAACACCCTTTAAATTATATAAATTTGGGTAGGTTTGTTTAAAAAAAAAAGTCAATCACATTAGTCTGGTCACAGTTCATACACTGAATAAGTGCCATATTTAAGTTATGTATAAATTAAAAGAAAAATATATTTAACGGGGTAGTAAAGAGTTTTGAAATTTTAAGCTTAAGAAGGCTGTAATGGGAAAGAACACCTTGATTTACTAGGAAAAGCTTTGTAATAGAAGAGGGAGTGTCTAGAACATTCCAGGAACAGAGCAGTTGTCAGTGGCAGACCCAAGGAAGAGTTGCATGATTTTAAAGGGAGAAGTATCAGGAAACAAGGAATGCAAAGGATATAAGTTAGTCCTAGAAATTCTATTCACCTACCACCAATATACCTTTTGTTCAGAGGACTTATTGAAAATGACTACAGAGTGTTGTTGTTATTGTTTTAAAATTAGTGTTCTAAGTACTTTGATTAAGTCTGGTGAGAGCACAGTTAGGTAGATTTAGTATTTGTTGAATGACTGGAAACAAAGAATAGTGATTAATGGGTTGATGTCAAATTAGAAGGAGATGTCAAGTGTAACATGACAGGGCTCTTTTCTTGGCTCTTTTCTGCTACACATATTTATCAGTGATAGAGATGAAGGCCTGGATACATGCTTACCCAGTATGGAGATGAGACAAGGCTAGAAGTAACAGCTAACAGAGATGACAGAATCGAGCTTCATAAAGTCTTCAAAAGGCTAATTTAACTTTTGTGGTTCTTAACAAGACTGAAGTTAATAGAGATTAATGTCTAAGACTGGGATGCAAAATAATAAATTAAACAAAAAATTAGAATGGGAGAAATATAGCTAGAAAGCAGTTTATGTTCAAAAGACCCAGGAACTTAGTATCAATAAATAATAGAGCAGTCAAAAAAGCTAATTTAAAATTAGTTTCTCATAAGAGAAGTAGAGTATATAGAAGGCAGGAGTCAGTTCCACTGTATGGCCCTGTTTAGACCACATTCTGTATGTCTAAATGCCACAAGAATGAAGAGCATAAAGAAGCTAAAACAAGGCTACAGAAGGAATACCATAATGGTGAGAACAATCCAATGATGATGATAGATAATGGGGATATTTAGTCTAGGGAAAAGATGATCTTCATGCACCTGAAGGAATTCAAATTGCTCTGGAATTGCTCTGCTTGGTCCAAGAGGAATGAATTAGGACCAACAGGCATGAGTTACAGGAAGGGAGATTTCTGTTCTATATGAGAAGAAAAAATCCAGAGCTGAACAGAAATGGAAAAGGTCCTTCCAGAGTTTCCTTGACACTGGAGATTTTCAGGTGTAGGCTGGATAAACAATGGAATATTCCATAAAGAAAATTCAGTGTTCAGATAAGCAAATGTTTCTAATATGGGGCTCACCAACCCCCAAAGAGTCTTTCCAAAGGTGGAAAGATTTTTGGAGAGGGGAAAAATCTATGAATTTGAACAAGGAAAATGTTACTTTTTTTATTTCAATATAACAGGTTTCCTTTGTAACCACAGGTATTTTATTTTATTTGTTTAAAAGTATTATTCTGACAAGGGGTCCATAAGTTTTACCAGACTGCCAAAAGGGTCCATGACTCAAAAAAAGATTAAGAACCCCTAACACAGAAGTTTTACTTCTTATGTTCCTACTAATTCCAAGATTCTATGATTATATATGTAATTATTAAGAATAAATTTAAAAAGACTAAAGTAGAGGAAAAATTTAATATAGAACAATTTTGAAAATTAGGGGTTCTTATGTAATCAGGAATTACATGTCTTTGAGACTTGTTTTCCTTTTTTTGTATCACACTTTTAAGGACACCAAACATAAAACATTAAAAGTTCATTTCTTTCATAAATGAAAAAAAGCAAACAAAAGACACAATCCCACATTCTAAACTAATGTCATATTCTCTGACGCAGGTAAGTACATAGGTAGACTTTAAATTGCCTATACCGGGTTCTTGCACATTACAAATTATAAATACTTGTTTTTCTCATTTACATCACCAAGGGTTTAGATTACTTCTACGATGCAGTGAACTTTTGTCTTTGAATAAACTAATAAACCATTTAATAAATTTAATGCTGCATTACTATTCCAAATGCCACCAAACTCAGTGTGGTACACTAGATTATTTCAGACTACTGCAAGATATACCAAAAATAGCAGGCAGAATAAAATAAGAAAAACAAAAAACCAATCACCATATTTGTTGTCCAGTGATAAGAAAATATATAATTTCAAAGAAAAGAGAGGACTAAGATCTAATTTGAATGCTACTGTCCACTAGTTTTAATAGTTTGAAGTACTACACTTTCACACTAAAAGGCATACAGTTTTATTTCCTATATCTCTGGGGAGAATGGGCCATTATATAAAAACATAACAGTAAATGTCCAGAGTGTATGAGTGGCATTCTATTCAAATTACTTTATTGAAAAAAATGTTGAAATTTTCAGTCAAAATTTATGAGGAATGACACATTAAAAAAAGTCATGTTCAGTTATTAAATATATTTAAATTATGAGGATATTATTAATTATTTTGAAATTTAAGATGACAAGATTATTGCTTTTATGACAGTATATTCTAGAATATGTGCTAAGTTAATATTTTGAAGTTTTTTTCTTTTTTTTCCTCTTTCTTTTTTTTATAGCAGACCTATGATTTCAATGATGTAGGAAACTCTCAGTGAGGAGACTCTTTCAACCAATGAACATTGGCAATAGTTCTGTATACAGGAGTATTTTAAGAGTTAACTGCGTCACAGAGAAGTTAAGAGTCACACACACACACAAAAAGTGTCAGAAGTGGAACTTGGACCCAGGTCTTCCTGACCATAAGGTTAAGTCTCTAAATCCTATGCATTTGAAATAAGGAAATACAATCTATCCAAATGATTTTCTTCTACCTGAAAAGATAATTTGCATTCAGTAGTAGGCTAAAAATTTACAATTCTTGATTTCTTCTTAGAGATGCCTACAGTTATTAACTTCTTTTCAAAACAATTAATGAATTCTGTTTATCAGCAATAACACATCTAGAATTCTGAGATGCAGATCCCTAGAAAGCAACCTAATCACTGAACACTTATTTTAAAATATTTTTGGAGGCCATTTGGAAAACAAGTCTTTGATATTTAAGAGTCCTCCAGAATTCAAGGTGAATCCTAAAGAAGTAACAAAAACATTCAGTCTCAAGGAATATTTACTGAATATGAAAATGATTTCATTTATCTAAGAGGTTTATGGGTCCCTTTTAGTTAAATATTCCCAACCAGGAAGGCTTATTTTCTTTCTCTCAGAGACAAACTTGTTAATTAGATTTGTTGCAGTTATAACTGGGTTCAAGTGATAGACTGTAAAATGGAACATCACATCTCAGAATCTTATTCCCTAGAAGATTTAATCTGTAGGATAATCACAGGAATTATGCTTCTATATAATAAACGAGGCTGCAGGATAGATCCTTCAACATCGTCTTTAAAAAATTTAAGGAGTCAAACCAAATAAAATAGGAGCAAAATCTGTATACCAGCAAATATCACATTCACAAAGAATTAAATTAGTGCTGTTATTATTGTTTTGGCAAAATACAATTTTTTTCACTATTGTTCATAAGCATCATAAAGTATGCTTCGGTGTTTTGCTTTTGCTCCTACAATCTCATGTAGTATTTAAAACTTAACATGCTTTAAAATGGTATGGATGTGGCAACATCATCTCAAAAAAAAAAGTTACTTTTACCAATAATGCACATAAATGTCATTACTCCCTAAGACTGAAGGGATAGCTTACTTGCCTATATCTAAGAACATCAGTATAAAGTAATAACTTGAAGACTTACCACAGCTTTTAACATAAGTATCCATCACTTCAGCACTTATTCCATTAGGTCCGTTCTCACTTGGTGCATATCTTCTAAAAAAGTTCTGAAAGGACATTATTTACATAATTATTCAACACAATCCCGAAACAAATGAAGGATACAACATAAGAAATGTAAAGGAATTTTTAAAAATGAACAAAGAGCATTTATTTGGTTTATAACCTTAGTTAATCTATTAGCGTACTGAGATAACAGAACGGACATCCCTCAGGAGCTGGTCTTCCTATTCAGAGGACTGTCAAGACTGAACATAAGAATATATGCTGGTACAGCCATACTATGACAAAACAATAAAATGACATGGCAAAGTAAATTATTATATTAGTGCTACACTTCTCATCCTATAAACTCTTTGTTTTGTTATTCTCTGCAATAGGAACATTGAATTTTAAAAGTACATTTTAAATAGAAATACACTGAAGTGTTTTTGCTTTTAAAAAAAATCAATAAAATGAAAGCTACACAAAAATAAAAACACTAAATTTTAGCAGTTAAAAAAAAGGAGTCACATGAGCAATTAATAAGACATCTGTTCATGCTTCCCATAATGTAGAATTCTTACAACCATCTTTGATGTCCATCATCATCCACATATGAGATCTTAAACCTTGCCAATTTGTTCCAAATACCATAATCCATACTTTTTTTTTTAAATGACAAATTGCTTAGCACAGTTCCTCATCAAATTCAGGTTCTATAGCTCACATCATGTGAAAGAAACAGCTGATATTTTGAGTATAGGGAATTCTCTCCACTAATGCACACTGCAACTCCATGCCCTTGAACACAAAGTCTTCTTGATTCCAAATCCAGCACTCTTTATCCTATGACATGTTGCCTCCAATCACATAATCAAATAAAAGATTTCTTGCTTTAGCCTGCCTCCTTTTCAATTTACTGTGGTGAAAAGAAAAATGGACTAGCAAACCTGGGTTCTAGTTTAAACAAGTCATACCCTGGACCTGAGATTCCTTACCTATAAAATTAGAGGGTTGGAACAGATAATATCTAAGGTCAGCAATCACCATAACTCTCTAGGTTTCTGGAACTACAAAGTTAACTCCCTCATAATAACCTTTTAAAATTTTTTTATTCATTTTAAACTTAAATACAAAAGGAGAAAAGAAAAAAAGCCATTCCATGTACACAGCTGATCATAAGAGAGGATTCAATATAAAACAATAAATTTCATTTTCAAGAAAACCTATGTAATAAATGCTACATGTTGTTTTCAAAGTTACCCAGAGTTTCTGTGCATCCTTCTAGTTTTTCTTTTGTTTTTTGCTGTGCATCTTTTATTTCCCCCCCTTTGCCCTTGCCCTAGAGAAGGCTAAAATTAAATGAGTATACATACATATCTATAAATACACATACATACACACATATACATATATGTAAGACCATACTATGCATATTTCTATTTGTCAGTTCTTTCTTTGGAGGTGGATAGCATCTTCCTTCATAGGTCTAAATCTTTCTGTTTTTCTAAATCAACCAGCTTATCATTTCTTACATAATAACAGTATTCCATCACAATCATATAAACATAGCTTGCTTCACCATTCCTCAACTGAAGGGTATCTATCATTTTAGCCAATCTGTGTGACCCTGGCCAAGTCACTTTGACCCCAAATGCCTTGTCAAAAAAAAAAAAAAAGATTTAGAGCATTTTTTCAGATTATATATAGTTTTATTTCTTCATCGAAAAACTGCCTGTTCATATCCCTTGTCCACCTATCAACTGGGGTATGACTCGTATTCTTATAAATTTGACAAAGTTCTTTATATATTTGAGAAATGAAATCTATACTGAATAATACTGGTGACACCTAGTGTAGGTACCCTACTTTTCTCTTTTAATTAAATCTATTTTAGCTTTAACTTTGTCTGAGATGATGATTACTATACCTGCTTTTTTTACATAATAAATTCTACTCCTGCCCTTTATTTTAACTTTGTGTCTTTCATTTTTATTGTTTCCTGAAAATACCACATTGTTGAATTCAAATTTTTAATTAACTCTTCCATCCATTTCTATTTTATTCATCCCACTTACACTCAAAGTTACAATTACTTGTTGTGTATTTCCTTCCATCCTAGTTTTCCTCACTGTCCTTTTCATTCTATTTACCCTATCCCTCCTCACTCATCTAAGTTAATTCTACCAGCTACCTTGCCTTCCTATCTATTATCTACTCACCCCTCTAAGAATCCCTCCCTTAATCTCTCCCCCTACCCTCCACTTTAATCTGCCTATCTTTCTAAAAGTTTCTCTCTTATCCTCTCCTCCCAGTTCTTAATCTATACACCCTTCTAAAAGCCCATCCCTTATCATATCCCCTTGCCCTCATTTCTTCCTAAATTTAGAAGACTTGTATCCCCTTTCTAGATGAACAAGTTCTCTTGTAAACTATTTCTGATGAGGGTGAGGTTGCAGCACTAGCAGCCCTCCACTCCAACTTGTTTCTTCTCTACCAATTCTTCCTTTCAAGCCTCATTTGTAGGAGAAAATTACTCCTTTTTATTTTTCCCTACTTTTTTTTTTTAGAACTACCCCATCATACACAGCTCAGCCCAAGCCTTTCTCAAACTATCCAAATAATGATGACAATTATAAGAGTACTGATAACATTTTCAAATGTAAGAAGCAAACAGTTTGACTTTATTGAGTCCCTTATAATTGGTCTTTAATGTTTACCTTATACTTCTGGATCTTATATGTTGAATTTTCCATTAAGTTCTGCTATTTTTGTTACAAATACCTAAAAGTCTTTCAATTTGTTAAATGTCCAATTTTTTTTATTCATTACCTTTGCTAGGTAAGGTACCCTTATTCATAACCCCAGCTCTTTTGTTCAACAAAATATAGTATTCCAAAGCCTATAGTCCTTCAGCATAGAAGTTGCTAGGTCATGTGTAATTTTGATCCATGATATTTAAATTGTTTTGTTTTTCTTGTTGCTTGCAATATTTTCTCCTTTTACAGGGAGCTTTGAAATTTGGCCATAATATTCCTGTAAGTTCTCCTCCTGGGACCTCTTTCAAGTGGTGATCAGTAGATTTTTTTCTGTTTCTGCTTTACCTTCTTGTTCTAGAACTTCAGAGCAATTTTCCTTAATAATTTCTTGTAATATTGTATCAAGATTCTTTTTTTGATCATAACTTTCAGGTAGTCTAACTGTTCCTATGCTGTTTCCTTCCGATCTGTTTTCCCTATCAATTTTCTGATGAGATGTTTCACATTCTCTTCTATTTTTTCATTCTTTTGATTTTGTTTTACTATTTCTTGGTGTCTTATAACGTTCTTAGCTTCTCCTTGACCAATTCTAGTTTTCAAGGAATTATTGTCTTCCTTAAGTTTTTGATTCTCTTCTTCTAGTTGGTTGACTTTCTTTTCATAGTTCACTTGATTTTCTTGGATTACTCATTTTTTTCCCCTAATTTTTCCTTGATCTCTCTTACCTGATTTTTAAAATCCTTTTTAAGTTCTTCCAAGAATTCTTTTTGTGCTTGTGACCATTTAATATTTTTTACTGAAAAAGGAGTGCCTTTTTTAGTTCCCCTATCTCCTCCAAATATGAACCCAGATCTTCTCTATCCCCATAGTGGCTATTTATGGTTGGGTTCTTCTCCTTCCCTTATTTTGTTTTTATTTTATTTTATTTTTAGCAGCTTATTAGTATAATCAGATTCCAGTCCTGAGGTGTGAAGAAAGATGCCCCGGGCCTCAGGTCCTTCTTACCGTTATTTTCTGAATAAATAACTGTCCTTGGGCCCAACCTTAGCCACTCCTCTCCACACTAAAGCAAAAGTGATCTAAGTTTTTGAAGGATCTGCCAGAAAAAGTAAAAGCAAGTTCTTGCAGGTTCTACCAGGCTGAAATCACCTAAAATGAACAAAAATCCCCAAACCACATGCTTATTGGTTGCAAGAATTAGAGATGTCTTTTATCTTTTATTACATTAATCAGATGCTTAGGGAATGAAATATAAATTGTACCTGAATACTTCCTTCGGTATCAAGAACTTCAGCAACAGGAACTGACTGAATAAACTGCATAAAGCCTATAAATATATGAATTACATTAAATACAAGCATCTATTGAATAATAGAAATAAAGATTTGACTAAAAATACAATAAGGTACTCTTACGTGCACATATACTTATGAGTGTAATCTTAAGTCTAAAAGGTAAACTCTTAGGATGAATTTTCATTGTACAGTGGAAAGAAGAGTAACCAGGTCAGAATACCTGGATGTGAGGTGGAATAAGACAGACACTGTGTGACACAGCCTATGTAGGAATCTGTTTTACCTGACCATGCATATCTGTTACAAGGGCTTTGTTCTTCTTTCTTTTCCCCAACTCTTATGAAGGAGAAAGGAGAGGGGAGAATCACTGAGGCATTTTTTTAAATACAGATAAGAAAACAGAGAAAGGCCAGGAAAAAACAATTGTAGACAAAGGGGAGAGCTTTGAAAGCTCTTGGTTGACTTTTTTTTATATATAGTTAAAAAGAAAAGCAAGCTTTACAAACACCGATCTGCAGTTTCATGTACAATCTTCTTTGTCTGCTCTACTATGCATGTGAAAATGTCTTTTCTTATTTGGTGTTTGTTACGTTCAGAATTTTTAAAAAAATAATGTAAGCCTTTGCAAGAAAGAATTACATCACACATAGTCTATGTATCTTATCATTGTGCTTTATCAAAGCACTTATCATAGTGCCTGGTATATAGTGGACCAGGTTTATTGAACTGAGTTTTAGTTCTCCTCCTCAGTTCTTTGAGGTTTATTCCATTCATCTAATTTCCACTCAAACACATTGTTCTCCCAGATTCATCAATCTTCTTCAATGCCCATGAGAAAAATCTTCACTCCACCTCAGCTACCCAGTCTTACATGTCATACCTCACCAATACTGTACTATCTCCATGATTTCAAATTCTGAAATTTTTGTTTCAGATCATTACCTCCTATTCTTTCATTTCTTCCCCAGCTACATACCTAAATATAATTTCCACTATCACCAAGACTCACAGTCCTTCAACTCCTTGAGCCTTTTGCTGACTTTGGTTTCATTTTCCTCTCTTTGACCTTATGACTGACCAGTTCAACTAAAGAAGATCCTCTACCTCTGAATCCCGAGCACTTTTGTCCTACTGACTCTTAGTCTCTGCCCCCTTGCCAAACTCCTATCATCTACTTTTCTGTTCCTATTCTGTGCTACTAGAGAAAGTCAGGTAACTGTGCCAAGTTATCTCAGGTCTCCCAATGTTTAGAGTAAACTTTTCATTATTTCCTGATTAACTCTCCACTACTTTCCCTACACTAAACATTCTATTCTGAAACCCTGTACATCCCTTGTTACTCTTTCTTTTATAGAAGAAAAGAGAGAAAAGCTCCCTATCTTCCTATTTAAAATTAATCTTAGAAATTTGTCTTCATTTCATTCGTAGTAAAAAATAATGTATTCCTCTTTACTTTTGTTTCTTCAAATGATCCTTGCTATACAGCTAACAATGATGAAGTTCTGTTTAAATTGAAATGCAGATAATCCCATCTGCATGAATAACATAAATAAAAAATAGCTACTTTCCTTTTAGCATAAAAAACCTGAAGGCTTCTCGGTGAAGACAGAAAGGAAAGGTTGTCGGAAGTCTCCCTATATTGGGCAGCTAGGTGGCACAGTGGATAGAGCACTGGCCCTGGATTCAGGAGGACCTGAGTTCAAATCTGGCCTCAGACATAAAACACTTACTAGCTGTGTGACCCTGGGAAAGTCACTTAACCCCATTGCCCAGCCAAAAAAAAAAAAAGAAAAAAGCCTCCTTATAGGTATATGCATATGTTTTCTGTGTTCTTAAAGACTAGTGTTTCAAATCTCTGCATCTGGCTACCATCTACCTTTCAATATCGATCCTACATTCCTCTCCTTTACAAAGTCAACATTCCAAGCAAATTGGCCTACCTGTTATTTCCTGAACTCACCATTCCATTGGCCACCTCACTGCCTTTGTATAGAGTGCCCTTCTCAAATTCCTGTAATATACTCCTTGCTTAATTATATTTCCTCAGGATCTTCAGGTTCCTTCTAGGCTGAGATATGGTGCCACCTCCAATGGGAAGCCCTCCTGATTCTCTAATTTAGTACTCTCTCCCTTCTTCCTCAAATTACTTTGAATTTACTTATTTGAGTAGATATAGAGTAGTCCAAGTAGAAAGAAAGTTCCCTAAAGGCATAAAGTGTTTTATTTTTATCTACTTCTTCCAGTATAACGTAGTACCTAATAATAGTCGATGCTTAATAAATGTTTTTTGAATGGAACTTATTCCCAGTGAATATATAAAAATCTAGACCTCAGTCATTCATAATATAATGACTACATATAATGCAACAGTATTTTAAATGTTTCACTTTTAAAGGAAGAAAATGTACTCAGTAAATATTAGAATATTAAGCCCTATCACGAGCATAATGTGAAATCAACTTACCATGTTTTGTACTAGTAGCTAATACCTTATAAGGTGTCAACTTCAAATCCAGATTCTCTTTCCGTAACAACTGCAATGTAAAGGACAAATATATTAGCCAAGTCTGAAGGAATTATTTTATGAATTACATTTATTTGACAGGCAATAGAAAAGCTTCATATATGTGCCATTTTTAGACAGGCATCAATCATTATAGTTATCAAAAGGAAATTAATCTTCCATATAAAACTCTGTTAAATGTTCTGACCTCTACTTAAATCAAACACTTCTTTATCATTTGATTTCAGAATGAGTTTCAGGTAAGCCACAGGGATCCATGACAGGTTACGAAGGGTTCAGTTTGGTTACTATATAACTTAAAGAAAAAAGCAAGGTAAGGAACACAGAAATGTTAAGAATACGGGGTAGAGAAGGAGCTTTACATGATTGAAGCAGGGGGAAGGGGAAGGGAAAACCTAGGCATGGGTCATGCAAAAAAGATAAAAATGAAAATGAGGTTTGGGAAATGTAGATAAGATAGCAAAAGGAACCTTCAAGAGGAAAAATTCAGAAGATACTGTAACAGTTCTTCACAGTGAACATATGCAATTCCATTTTAAACTGACCATACAGGAATCATTCTGAGGTGAATAAACATACTAGAAATGTTACTACTTAGCATTTAAGTGAAGATGGCTTAGCTGCTTTTATCTCATCTTAATATGACAAATTATTTCATTTGCAAATTCAACCTGTGTTCTAAATCTTAGGTTTTGGTTTTTTTAAAAATGAATCTCCATCCTCCAAAATGGATACAGTTACCTTATCCATGAGTGAAATGATTTGGAGAATAAGTTGGTCTTGGCGTAGATCATCTCCATGCTTAAATATGACAGGATATTTACCTCCATCTTCTGTTTTGAAGAACAACTGGGCAGGCATAAGAGCACTCTGAAAAAAGAATTTTTTTTTCAAATTTCACTTTGAATCAATGACTTTAATAAAAACAAAGAAATGGTGGGAGAATGAAATGGAAATAAATGATTTAAGAATACTGAAAAAACCTGGAGATTGATAAATGGTGCTTAAATACTGGCAAACTGCACTGCTGAGCACTGTTTTTGAGAAATAAGAGAGGACCTTACAGAAGTTCACAACAATTCACAAAGGCAAACTGTTTTTTTTTTTTTTTAAAGGATGCTAACTGCAAGTATATATGGATCAGATTATTCCTGAATTCCAAGATTCAGGATACCTTATCATTAGGTAGTCAATTAGGCTCCAATATGGCCTTTTAAGGAGCAAATAATGCCAGACTGATATAATTTTCTTCCTTAGGAAGAGTTAGAAGTCATATAGATGAAAGAAATGGATAAAATATTGCAAGTGGTTAGAAAGAAAGCATCCATAATTTTGAAGCAATACCTAACAAGATCAATCTAATACTAAGGGAATGATAAATGGTCTTCCTTTGTAAAGATAGGGGCAGTCTTCAAGAAATAGTCATGCAAAATGCTAGACTATACTTCATTTTTTAATTCTTTTCCATCGATTTCAAGAAATACTTGGATTCTATACCTCCTAGCCAATGTATAGATTTTTTACTTGTTACAAGTTATTTGTACCAACTCTTAAAAAGCACTGTCTTTTGTCACTCAAGAAAAATTCTTCACAAAGATTTGAAACCTAAAAATCTGATCATTAATAATAAAGGAGTAGTTAAACTAGCTGATTTTGGACTTATATGGGCCTTTGAAGTATCTGTATGGGTATTAACACATAAGGCATAAAAGTGCTATGGGTCTCTGGAGTTTTCATAGGATCTGTTGTATATTTTAATCTACTAGATATTTGGAGTATAGGCACAATATATACTCAATTAGCAACAAAGACGCTACTTTTCTATTGAGATTTGAAACTGATCAACTCTTCAGAATCTTCTAGGTTTTGGGGTTCCCCAATAATAAAGTATAGCCAGAAGGTAAATTGCAGATACCATAAAAATGCATTTCCCCAATTGGAAATATGATGTCACATGTCAAAAACCTGGATGAAAGTGACACAGATTTGCTATATTAGTCTATGACCCTGCTAAATGAATTTCTGACAAAATATAGATGAACCATTTATATTTTAATGACTTGAATAGAGAAACTCTAATTCTTCAGAAAAATGTTTCCAGGGATTTTGTATTAAGAATAAATAGTCTTCTTTTACTGTTCAAAGTTTACTGTCAACTTTGTCAATTTGCCTTTCAATGTGTTTCCTTTCTTTGATGCAAAACTGAAGTTGTCCTCTGTCTTCAAAGGTGTTTACTTAAATCTGTAAATATCATTAGAATGAATAATGCTCGAAATAGATTCCATCAATACAGCTATTTTGCTTTCTATAAAACAAAACTGCAAATTCAAAATAAAAAAAGCTACTACTCTTACAATTAAGCCCTGTCCCAGACTTTTGGACTCATGATGGAACGTCTTAGCGGGACCTCCACTCCTCATCCCTGAACCCCAAACCTAACTAGACCTTCCTTCAAATTAGGGGCATCCTTATCTGTAATAACTAAGGAAAAATGAGTTTGATGTTGTTCATTTATTTCAGTCACAACTTTTTGTGATGCCCTTTGAGGTTTTCTTGGCAAAGATACCGCTTTGCCATTTCCTTGTCCAACTCATTTTACAGATGAGAAAACTGTGGCAAACAGGGTTAAGTGACCTGCCCAGAGTCAGACAACCAGTAAATGTCTGAGGCTGGATTTGAACTTAAGAAAAGGTGTCTTCCTGACTCCAGGCCCAGCACTCAATTCACTGCGCCTCCTAGCTGCCCCAAGGAAGAACTACTGTTGCTTAAATTCAGAGATATCTAAGAGAGAAACTCACTACAGCACCCACTACTCCTGATAATAGCTGTATCCCTCTACATCAGGCCTGTATAAATTGCAGCCCAGGGGCACTTGAATCACTTGAGGCATACCAAAGGATTTCAGGCTGCCTGCAAAAAACAGAGAGGAAAACACCTTTGTCTGTAGAGGAAATCCTTTGGCAGGCAACCAAGGGCCATAAGTGCCTGCAAGTTGTGCAGGCCTGCTCTGGAGTAAAGCTCTCACTGGTAACCATAACTGTAGGTCTAGGAGCAGCTTAAGTTTTTTAATCCGATAAGAACTTAGAAAAATACTGCCTCAGCACATAGTATAGGAGAGATTTATGGCACACTGGACAGAGCACTGCACTTAAGAAATGGGAAGACTGAGTTCAAATCTTGACCCAGGTACTTACTAGTTGTATGGTTCTGGGTAAGTCACTGTCGTCGTCGTCATCATCATCATCATCATCACAGCATTTATATAGCATCTACTTAAATTCCATCATCATCATCACAGCATTTATATAGCATCTACTTAAATTCCAGGTACTGTGCTAAGCACTTTGCAAATATTATTTCATATGATATTCACAACAACCCTTGAGGTAGGTACTGTCATTTTACTGTTGAGGAAATTGAGGAAGACAGAGGCTAAGTGACTTGACAAGGTCACAAAGTTAGTAAGTATCTAAGACCAGAACCTGAACTTAGCTCTTTCTGATTCCAGGCATGCACTTTATCCAGTGAACCATCTTGATCTTTTTCACCTATAAAATAGTGATAATCAGCATCTACATAATAGAGTTGTTGTGAAAATCAAATGAGAAGACTATATAAAGTGCTTTATAAATTTTAAAACACTATATAAATGTGAAGTATTACTATAATTACATCATATATACTATAACCTCCATAAATTCTACTTTTATACTAATTGAATTCAATTTTCATACTATTGTAGAGAAAAGTGGAGAGAGATAAACTAGATAATGATAATTAGAAATGAGGATTCAGAAATGGTGAGATTATAGGACCCAAAGAATGAATAAGTGTTAATGGTTTAATGTCCACAAGGTAGGAAGTCTTCAGTAGAGTATCCCATGGATCTATATTTGGTTCTGTGTTGTTTAACATTTTTAATGACTTAGATAAAGGAATAGATGGTATGCTCATCAGATATGCATAAAATGAAAAGCTGAGTGGGATAACAGATTCAGACCCAAAAGGACTTTGACAGGCTAGAGACTGAGTTGAATCTAATAAAATAAAATTCAATAAGGATAAAGTCTTATGCTTGGGTTTGAAAAAAATCAATGTTGCGAGTATAAAATCAGGGAAGAAGAGTTACACAGCAATTTGGAAAAAGATCTGGGGGTACTAATGGAGAACAAGCTCACTATATATCAGTGGTATGATGTTGTAATGAAAGAAGCTAATGAGATTTTGTTCTTTATTAAGACAGGCAGAGCTCCCAAAAAATATGGCGGTGATAATCCCACTATAGCCTGTCCTCTCCAGACTTCATCTTCAGTACTGTATTTATTTCTGCGCACGACACTTTAAGAATGACACTGATAAACTGTAGACTATCCAAAAGAAAACAACCAACATCATGAAGAGCCCTGAGTTACAAGAGGAATATTTAAAAAAAAAAAAAAAAGCTGGGCATACTGAGCTTGGCAAAAGATGACTTAGGAGGGACATAACAGTCTTTGAAAAGCTGTCATGCAGAGGGCTGTTTAGAATTTTTTTGTTTGGACCCAGAATGCAGAACAAGAAACAATGGGAAGAAGTTGAAAAGAGGCAAATTTACATTTCATTTTAGGTGAGACAAATTTCCTAACAATTAGAGTTATAGAAAAACGAAAAGAATGGCTTCCTTTGAGAGTGAGGAGGTGCCCTCTTCTTGAAATCTTCAAGCAGATGGCAGAACAAGGAAGAACGTATTATTCCTGACTGGAAGTACGTTGTATGGGGATTCCTTCTATGTGGCTGCTGAGGTACCCTTTTAACTCTCAAATTCTGTGCTTCTACAAAAATATTTGTGTGTTGAATGTGTTTCAACAAAAGAAAATAAGTTTGTCTTTCACAGATTACTTAAGTTGTTTAAATCACTCTTGGTTTCCATGTCAATCCCTTGTGCTTTACTATGTCCTTTTCTACACTCTCTCTAGCCTCAGGATCCACTAAATCCTGAATCCAGACTAATTCAATCCTGCTCCCTTTGCATCATAGATGCTGGGGACCATCATATGATGGTGTGGTGATATGCACCACTGCAATGCCTAACAGGCTACAATTTGCATCTATTCACAAAGTCAGCTTTCTAGTACCAAGTCAATTTGTGACCAGCCAAAGAGCTGGGAACATTGAGGAGTAAAGGGAATTGCCACTCTGAAATATAAGGCATGATCCAGCATTCACAAAGCAAGTCTGGAGATGGGATGATATTAAAATGGCCAATTGGGATTCACATTCATCCATTTAAAGATATGCACTGAATGTATAAAGTGCAAGTTTTTGCAAGTTCAAAATAATTTTTAATGCCTTGCATTATAGGGGCAAAAATGGCTTTGATTATTAATTAGCTCTGGGCATTAAAGATTTTTAAATAAGACAACAAGGACATAAAAAGACAATTCACATATGAAAAATATTAATGCAGAGACATGACAAAGAGATATAAAGGCTATGATGCACGAATAAAGTTTCCCTCTTCTTTTTTAACTATACTTTTGTCAAATTATAAATAATTTAATTATTGTTACTAATGATAATTAAATTATTAAATTGTAGTCCCTATAATGTAGTAATTATTCCAAAACTCTGGAGAACCAAATTAGTCTCAAATGATACAAATTAAGGTCCATACATTTATAGTTACCTTAAATAGTGTTGCTGTCTCTGGGATTATTCCTTTAATTTTCACCTGTGGTTCTAATGGCAATGGGATGAGTTCTACATCTGACAAATTCATCTTTTCATTATCTCCCAGCAATGCCTGTAGCCTTTCATTCTAGGGGAACAAACCAATAAAAACTGAATTAGATTAAAATAAAATAAATAGATTAAATAACAAATGGTGAAAATATTAAAAGAAGTGTTATTAACTCTTCACTATTAGCCAAAAGGCATTCTATTTTGTGTAAAGATATACAAGAACAGGACAGCTAGGTAGTACAGTGGATAGATCCTTGGACTTAAAGTCAGAAAGACCAGAGTTCAAATCTAGCCTCAGACACTTACTAGCTGTATGACCCTGGGCAAGTCACTTAACCCTGTTTGCCTCAGTTTCTTCATCTGCAAAATGAGCTGGAGAAGGAAATGGCAAACCACTCCAGTATCTTTACCAAGAAAACCACAAATGGGGTTACAAAGTATCCGACATGACCGAAACGAGGGAAAAACAATATACAAAACAACAAAAAACAGACAGAATGAATATGTATATGTGCATACATGTATGGCATATGGGATGTTTGTTGTCTGTCCTTCCTCATCAGAGGACCAATGACATCATGAAGGTGATGTCATGACTTGCAAGTGAATTGGATTTAAGTAAAAGGCAAGGCTGTGCAAAGTCACCAGACTCACTCCAGAGCCATTTGGGTCTAGTGGCAACAGATCAGGACAACGGGAGATAGCCCTACATGCAGTGGGAGACCTTGTCCTTTTTAAACTAAGGTCTTTCCCAGGTCTCAGTCTGATGGAGGCAAAGCTCATTCAGTGATTAAGTCTAGGTAAGAAATGAGGAAAAGAATGGCTTCTTTTACTCAGTGAAAAAAAAAATCAATCTGGGAGGGGAAAACCCCCAGGGTTTCTGGCCAAAACAGAAACAACTGCTATTTACACTCACTTTGAGCCATCCTAGCCCAAAACAATGACCAAATGAGGCTTGGGCTGGGACCTATTGTTGGCCAATCAATGAGAGCCACAGTGATTTGGGTTTTAAGCACTTTCCTTAAAAGAAATCCAGCCCATAAACAGCAAGATATTTTGTGAGGTTTCAGTGATTAAAATTTATATTCCTTTGCGCAGAGCACCCACAGGTTAAGGGAATGATTCCTTCTGTCAACAGAGGGAGAGGAGGCAGTGAAAGGAGGAAGAGAGGGAAGGATGGAAGGCATATGGTACACATACTTGCTTGACTAACTTCAGAGCTATTCATGTGGCTTAAGTCTCTCAAGAGATCAAAGACTTAGGATCATAGCTGCTGAAAAATAATGTTTTATAAGATCCAGGTACTGAATGATTCTCTCTCAATATGTTGTAAAAGGAAGGAAAAATTCCTTGATATCAACAAAAATCTTTGTAAGAAAGACTGAAATGAAATTTATCTTGTTAAACTTGAAGATATAATCAGGGTCATACTTAGGCCCAAGTTAAAGAGTTAAATTTCTATTTCAAAGGATCTAGAAAGCAATTTGCCAAAGCTCTCCTTTTGGAATTCATTTCAAATTATGTCTTGGACTCAAATGCCACAGGACTGAGAATGTTGTCATGCTGCTTCTGTGCATTCTATGGCGTTATACTGTTACCAACTGACTTATAATCCCTGGTCCCTTAGCTATCCCTCCCTGTTACCTTATTATTCATCTTCTCTCTGCCCCCATATCACTTCTGTCCTCTCCCCAATTTCATTTTTAGATAAGGAGAATGTCAAACTCATATTACTTATGAAAAAAAGTTAAATAAATGATAGCTGGTAGCACTGCTCAAGAGCTCAGAAATAACACTCATTTCTTTTGATTGCTAGGCAACACGGAAAGTCACATAATGAATACGCTTGAGAATAATTATTTTCAAAGAGACACAGAAAAGTAATATCACCACACATAAATCAAACTAAGAAAAAGTAGCTCAATAACACAGTACCAAAAATTTCCTACGCAGTTAAAGTCAAATAATGTTTGCAAAATGTAATTTTCAGAGCCAAAATAGAAAAAATTCCCATTGATAAGTATATAATTAAAGTCAAAAGATATTTGCAAAATGTAATTTTCAAAGTGAAATAGAAAAAAATTCCTATTGATAAGTATGCCCTGAGTAGAAACAATGTGATAGACAGCAAAACTGGATCATGAGTAAGATTCAGTTTTCAGTCTCTATTTTGTTACTAACTTGTGTGACCTCCATTAAGTCACTTGATTTGTCTAAGCCCCAATATCCTCATCTACAAAATCAGGTGATTTGACATTGGATATCCTAAGATCATGTCTCATTCTGAAATTTTATCATTCTAAAGTATAATATTGTAGTTTCACAACATAAATAAGCCTAAGGAGGTACTAGATAAAACTTAATTCTTTGCCACAATGGGCCCTCAATTAGAAGCAGAAAAACTAAATAAAAGGTTTACCTTCTTCTTACGATTTCCACTTTCACGTTGCACAGCTTTCATTAGACAAACCAGTCGATCTACAAATGTTTGTTGTGCAGCCAGCAAAGAACGCATAACTCTAACAGACTTATCACCCTGACAGGATTAAAAGAAAGAGAAAATTACTTTTCTATACAATAGTGATGAGGGTTTCTTTAGAAGCTAGGGTGATCTTTATTTATTCTTCTAATAGCCATAAACTTCAAGACAAAGCTGAATTGAAAAAGATTAATTATCTTGATTCAAAGATAATTAGAAACATTGGCTCCAGTTAAAAATCCCATCATCACATCTAAAGTTGAAAATTGTCTGATTCTTCAATAAAGATTAGTTTCTGTCAACAATAACACTTCTTATAGTATACATTAATGCAACAAGATATAATTCATTTAACATTCACTCAACAAAGGTATTAAGCACCTACTACATACAAGTAATTGGCTGCACTCTAGGAAACACAAATACTTAAGACAAAAAAGTATCTGCCCTCAAGGAGCTGATGAAATGGTAGGAAAGATGGCTGTCAAAGAGGATATTCTAAAAGTCTAAGTTTAAGACTTCTGAGACAGCTGGTACATTTTGTACAATAAAAGGAAGACTGTGGGGTGTGGAAGATGCAGAAATAACGTCCACCTGGGCTAAGAACAAAGGCATGATGGTTGAGTAGGTATTGAAGCTGAGCCTTTTATTTAAATAGGTGGCAATGCTAGAGTGTGAAGTCAATCAATCAAGAAGAGAATTAACAATTAGCCAGGCCCTTCACCACCAGGATGTGTCATACCACAATAGAAATACATATTTTAAATTACCTTGAGATTTAAATTAAAATTAAATGTATTTAAAATATGAAGTGCTAGACAATGTTATGAGTATCTTCAAGCAAAGCTATAGATTTAAGCAGAAAAAGACACTTCTTTCTTATTACTCTCACACCCTCTACTGGCTGACCAGTGACATGATTTTTAGAATCAAATCTCAACCAGAAAAGGAAATCAAGTATTTCTGAAAAGTGCTGGAAGAAGTTTATATTGAAGGTAAAGACTTTGAATTGGGAAGATCACACTTAGACATCTGTAAATGAACTTAGTATAAACCAGAAAATTAGGGATCAGAGAAAGCACAAAGGAAAGCATATTTCTTTGTTTTCTTCTTTTCAAGCAAAAGCTCACTTTATTAAAATTGTTACCTTCAGTAATGCCTGACTGAATCTTCTCATTACATTCAGGTACATTTCATGTGTCTTTGGGTCTCTCTGTTGAGTATCTTGATCTTCACATTCCACTATAACATACCTTTAAAAAGTACATACAGTTTTTATTGTCTGAAATCAAAATGAGGCTGACTTAATTCATATATAGCACAAGTAAGAGAATAGGCAGTTGGCAAACCTTAGAAAGTAATATAATTGTCAGCTACTCTTACTGCCATTATCATCACGATTTTATACCTGTCTTTTTTCTCAAACATACAATGACTAAAACTTACAATGCAAATATGAAAGGCAATGTGGCTTGATAAAGAGAAAAGTGAATGTCCAAATCAGGAAAATCTGATCTCAAGCCCTACCTCTTAACACATCCTGGCAGTGGGAGGCAGGACAAGTCATTAAACCTCTCCATGTCCCAAGCAATTTTTTAAGAGTTGGAGAGTAGCTGTCCAGCTGCATCACTAAGAGTTTTCCTTTTCTACTAGTGAAACACAAACACCCACACACACACACACACACTCACTCTCTCTCTCTCTCTCAAAGTACCTCATAACCATGAAATCAGAATGCCTTATGATAGTGAAATCAAATTTAAACAAATAAGCAAACAAAAAAACCTAAGAAAATACTATCCTTTTATTGATGAAAAATTGATTCAGTGACATATCACTTTTGCTAAGAAGTACTTTAAGGATAGAGATACCTTAGATTTGTATACCATTCATGAAAGCATCTGAAACTCGTAACAGTTCAGTAAGTAGAAGGACAAGGATTATCCTTCCTATTTCACAGAACGAAGTGAAAATAAAAAGTTAGTGACTTGCCCAGAGTAACAAAAGTATCGGAGATAAAGCAAGTACTGGCATCCATAATCTCCTAATTCAAAACTCTTACCAATATAAGGCTTCTGTATTTTCTCTTTTTTTTAATGAAAGGACAACATTGGTTTCTCTTGTTTTGGATGATATACGGAAAGTTTTTCCTTATAATCAGCCAAAATCTCCCACTCTACAATATCCAGCTACTACTCTTAGTTTTATCCTCTGACATCTAGAAGACCAAATATCATCCCTCTCCCACATGACACTTTTAGATTCATAAAATATGCCATCATGTCTCCCACACAGTCTCTTCTCCAATCTAAACACCCCCAGTTCATTCAACTGATCTTTCACATGGTACAGTTTTCAGTGTTTTCACCAGAACTGAACCAAATATGCCAGAGTTAGTCTAACCCCAACAGACTGTATGTACTCTGTCACTATGAACTCTCATTCTAGATACTATGCCATTATTAATGCTGTGTAAAACAATCTAATTTTTGTGTCTACCACTTGATGCTTATCATACTGAACTTGCAAACTATAACCCCTAGTTCTTTTTCACACTATTATTTAGCATTTCCTCCCCTCTATACTTACACAGTTGAATTTTTAAATTCAAGTATATGGGTTTACATTTATCTCTACTGAATTTCAACTTTTAAAATTCAGCCCATATGCTAATCTGTCAAAGTCTTTTGGGATCCTAACTTTGAAAGCAAACATCGCTTTCAGCTGTATGTGATACTCAAATTTGATAGCCTGGCATCCAAGCCATTGATTAAAAATAATAAAACAAAACCAGGGTCAAATGCCTAGAGCCCTCCATTAAGGAGGTCCCCTCAAAATGACATCAATCCACTAATTACCATTCTTTGGATCTGGTCATCCAATCAATTGTGACTTAACTGTATTATTATCCAGTCATCATCTCTCCATATTGCCCACAAAGTTGTCTTAACAAACTCTGTAAAATGCCTTGCTAACATGCAGGTCTACTTTAACTATAGCATTCCCTGATCTAACAGCCTAACAATCTTGTCAAAAAGAAAAATGAAATTAGCCTGTGACCTCTCCTTGATGACCAAATCTTAGCTCTTAATGATAACTGTCTCCTTTTTAAATGCTCATAAACCACCCCTCTAATAACATATTTTAGAATTTTGCCAGGAAAAAACACCACAGGGTCTATATGAGAAATAAAAGATTTTGCACTTTGTAATTACATTCTCTTCACTCAACCAGTTTCATCATTCTAATACACAGTTAATTCCCTAGTTTTTCTGGGCTTAAATGAACTGCAGTTCTAGATTTAAGGATGGGTTTTTTGGGTCTGGATGTGATTTAATTCATATAGGCAGCTCCCTAGTGAAAAAATTATCTCTTAACAATACAGCCTATCATCTAGTCTCCAACTTACAGTCTTAGAAAGTTTCTGGGGGGCAGCTAGGTGGCGCAGTGGATACAGCACTGGCCCTGAAGTCAGGAGGACCTCAGCTCAAATCTGTGACCCTGGGCAAGTCACTTAACCCCAATTGCCTAAAAAAAAAAAACCAACAACAAAAAACAAAGGGGGAACAGTTAGGTGGCACAGTGGATAGAGCACCAGCCTTGAAGTCAGGAGGACCTGAGTTTGGCTTCAAACCAAACACTTGACACTTACTAGCTGTGTGACTCTGGGCAAGTCAGTAAACCCCAATTGCCTAGAAGTAAAAAACAAAACAAAACAAAACAAAACAAAAAAGAAAGAAAGTTTCTGGGGCATGGAGCAATTAAGTGACTTGTGCAGGAGTGGGGGGGAAGCGGGGACGTATAGGGGTGTATGAGAAGGAGGACTTCAAAGCAGATCCATCTTGATTTAGAGATATGGCTTTTTATCCAATTCTTGATGATATCCATAGGAGAACAGGCACTTCTATATAACTTAATAGATGTTGAATGTTGGATACCTTATTTCTGCCCCCTCTGTTTTTATGAACTATAATCCTATAAACAATTAAAATATTTATTTATTAATTTTCCAAGTTAGCAGTCAATAAGCATTTATTACTATGTGCCAAGAATTGTGCTGGGGACACAAAGACAAATCACTGTTCTTGAACTAAAGGAGCTCACTTTCAGATGGAGAGATGACATATAAATTAATTATGTACACAAGTTAAATACACTGTAAATGAAAGACAATCTCACAGAGCAAATCCTAGCACCTGGACAAACTGGGAAGGACACCTAAAGAAGATGGGATTTGATCTGAGGCTAGAATAACCAGTAAAATGCATGGAGTCAGAAGATGGGAGTGTCCTATGTAAGGAATAGCCAGGAGACCAGGGTCACTGGATTGTAGAGCCCACGGAGGGGAGTAAAGCATAAGAAGACGGAAAAGTTAGCAAGGGGTCAGATTGTAAAGAGACTAAAAGAGATTTTTGTTTTAAATATATTTGATCCTGGAGGTACAAGGGAAATCACTAGAGACTAATAAGAAGGAAGGTGACATGGTCAAACTTGCACTGAAAGAAAAACATTTTGGAGTTTAGTGGAAAATGAAATTGAGTGAGAAAGACTTGAGGCAGGGAGATTGTTAAAAGGCTACTGCAATAGTCTAGGAGAGAGATGATGAAGGCCTGAACCAGTGTAGCAGCTGTGTGAATGGAGAGAAGAAGATATACACCAGACATGTCATGAATACAGAAAAGAAGATTTGATGACAAATTGCATATGTGGGGTTACTAGGAAAGAGTTTATGAAGATGACCCCAAAATTATATGCCTGGGTGACTAGAAGAACAGTGGTGCCCTTGACAACAACAGAAAAGTGAGGAAGTTGGGAGGATTTAGGTCACAGGAGTGGGGAACTGGCAGCCTTGAGGCCACATGTGGCCCTCTAGGTCTTCAAGTGTGGCCCTTTGACTGAATCCAAACTTCAAAAAACAAATTTCCTTAATAAAAGGATTTGTTCTGTAAAACTTGGACTCAGTCAAAAGGCCGCACCCAAGGCCTAGAAGGCCACCTGTGGCCTCGAGTCCATAAGTTCCCCATCTCTGGTTTAGGAGGAAAGCTAATGAGTTATTTCAGATATGTTGAATCTGAGATGCTTCCAGGACATCCAGTTCAAGAAGTCCAAAAGGCAACTGGAAGTGAGAGAATCAAGCTTGGGAGAGAGATTAAGGCTAGACACATAGATATGGGAATAATCTGTGTAGAGATGCTAAATAAAGCTTGTGAGAACTGAAAAGTTCACCAAGACAGATAGTATAGAAGGTAAAAAGAAAAGGGGTAAGGAGGAGACTTGGGGATGGCACTTAAGGGGTGTGACCTGAATGAAAATCGCACAAAGGAGACTAAGTAATAACAGACAGATGGGAGAACCAGGAGAGAGCAGTGTCAGAAAAATCTAGAGAGTAAAGAGCATATGGGAAAAATGAGTGATCAATAGTATGAAGAGGGAAACCATTATATCTGCAGAGGTCAAAAAGATGAGGGCTGGGAAAAAGTCATTAAATTTGACAATTAACAAGTCACTAATAACGGAGAGCATTTTCAATTTCATGATAATTGAGAGAATTAAAACATCAAGTGGTAATGAGAACTGAATGAACTACAGACTTCATCTTGTGACTTAATTCCGGAGCTAGTTCAGTTCCCTTTCTATTTAATTATGGGTCTAGTCCAATTTCTGGCTTGTTAGAAAACTATTCAGTTGTGGGAATTGTGAGAAAATTTTATTGCATTGTTTGAACCCATCCGTGTGTGGCTGGGAAGCTGGACCACCTCTGCCTGGTGCTTAGAGATCCTTAACTAAGGAGTTGGGTTATGCTGAGCAGTTAGATCCAAAGACTGATGCATAGAGTTTTCTCACAATTATACATCTCAAGTAACCTATATGCCTTATCTGATAACTGGCCCTGTACTGGTTAAAAAGTTGTTGTTTCCATGTTCCTTTGATTAAATGGACAATTTGGGGTAACAGGACACCTCTTTTTCTGATTTCAGAGAATGGCACCTGTTCATTCTCCTCCTAACTTGGAAAGTCTCTCATCTTACCTCCCATGAGAAATCATATTTCCTAATTTTGTAACCTATTTAGTTGTTTTCTTTTAATTATTTATTTTCATTTGATTGTTTTTAATGCAAAAAAATCTGTTTCCCCTTGTATCAGGGTCCAGTGCCAAAGCAGAGGGGGCTGGTCTTGATGTGTTAGGCAACTGGTATGCATTGCTTAATAAACTGACATGCTCAGAAGATCGAACTTTGTTTCCTCAGCCATTTCATCCTTCACCTACCATATAAGACCAGTACCCAGATTTCAGTGGGTTTGGAAGCAAGAGTGAGGAGAAGAAATGAAGCCCCTTATTTTTCCTACTATCCCTCATCCCCATCAATTCTTAAAGTTTTCCCTCCATCTTCTATTATCTAGGCCCAATATACCCCAATATATTTTGGCTTTTGGTCTTTCCCTTTCTAACTTAGATCTATCTGCCAGAGGCTACATTTTTCTAGCAAGGTACTGGAAAACCCAGAGTCATTTCTGAAACTTCAGAAGAGGATTCTAGGTAGAAGATTAGTGATCACTTGCATACAATCCTTTATAATTACAAAGCGCTTCACAGACATTTTTAAATGTGGTCTCCACAATATCCCTACAAGACTAGTAGGGCAAGTATTATCAATGCCATTTTACAGAGGAAGTTGAGACCCCAGAAGGATAAATAACCTAGCCAAAAGCATACTTTTACCTAAGTTGCCTACAATAATTTTCAACTGATCACATAATATAACCCCCTCATTGTATTATTAGCAAAAATCAATTTTTCCCTTCTAGCCCAATTGATCATAGATCTTGCCTTGTCTCACTCGACATTCTTCCCTTCACATTCTCAAATCTTCAACTCTCACTAAAAAGCTAACTCTCAAAATACTCCTTCCTGATATAGCCCATTCTACTTTTGAACATCTATAAGTTGCAGACTTTTTTTTTTCTCTTTCCTTTTTTAAAGTAATGAAACCATGTTCATACTGCAGTCTAGGAATCCATTACTCACCTTTTTTCCAACTATCACTAATAAAATGCATGCATATACACACATGCACATGTGCACACCCTCAAATATATCACTGACAGTTGCTCAGTAATCACACCTGCCAGTTCTTTTAGGACTCAAGGATGTAGTTGATCTGGGCCTGGTGACTTGAATTCATCAAGGGCAGCACAATGTTCTCTTACTACTTCTGTACTTATCTTGTGTATCAACTCACATTAGTCATTTTTGTTTTGTCATTTTCAGTGGAAAGGTAATTTTTTTATTGTCTTTAGCCTCCCTTGTCAATCCCAGCCCATTCTGGTACTGTTGAAACTGTTTAACATGCTACAGTTATATCCATTCTATTGTTAGCAGGACTTGCTTTCATTTTTCTGTATATTTCTTTTTAAAATATAAGTGAGTTAGTGAATTCTCTGCGCATCTTCAGGCAAATCCTATTGTTCTGCCTCGTTAAAATTATTTTCATTCTTTTCCTCAGAATTTCCTTCTTGAGTACTGGTCATCCCTCCCTCCACTGAATGGGATCCCACCTATCTTTCCTGTGCATTCTTTGAAATCTGCTTATCTAAAATATAGAGTAGATTTCAGAATATGTCCAGATTTTTTTCTCTTCTATTACAAACTCTAGAATAGAGTGATCACTTCTCCCCAACGTTCTCATCATTTCCAGCCCAGCAAACAGTTCCTCTCTTATAATTAAGAATCAGATGTAGAATCCCCTTGTTGGTCCCTTTACCTTTCGAAGAACTAAATTACCAGTAAGGCAAGTCAAGAAGTTATTAGCTACTTTCGTAAAACACAGTTCTAAGAGGCACTGGATACTTCAAGTCTGCCATCAATACTAGATCAAACTTCACTGCCAGGCTTGTGATCTACTCTCAAACTCTCATCTATTTCCTCTTTCTGACTTGACAATCTACAGCATATGCCAATGAAAATAGCCCTGTTCTGAGATAGGACATGTACAGATGAGTATTCCTGACTCTAGGTCCAGTACTCTATCCACCCTACCACTTAGCTGCCCCAACTTATATATATTCCAAGACTTAAAGAGTCAGAACTAAACTGTTCACAAGTCAGAGTTCTCAGTACACTCTAATAAGATACACACTGAAAATTACTCTAAGATATCCTCTGGTTGGTTGTCAGTTGAAAAGAACAAGATAGACAAAATTGATGGCAGTGTCTTCAGTAAGATTACATCAGCAGGCCACCAGTTCTCAGGCAATTTGGTTTTGGGAGGCAAACACCCTGCATTACCTTGAAAGGACTTAGAAGTTATAGAAAAAGTATCAAAATGTCTAAAGTTTACTTGCAATTTCCACAAACTGAAAGGACTATAAAAACTGAAACCATTTATAACTCTTGATGCCTAATACTTTACAGATTGGGGGCTATAACTCCCCCCCGTGGCTTAAAAGGTTGACACAATTCATTTGAAAAGGATTGTCTGGATAACTCTATATCCCTAAGGATTTTAGCTACAACAGAAACTCTAATTAAATTATTTGGAAGGAGTAATACATGAAAAAGAAAACACAAAATAATCTAGAGGAAATAATACAACAGTCTAAAATGCTTATTTTAAATAATGGACTATGCTATGCTTAATATAGGTATAATGTTATCTTTGTCAACTATCTACAATCTGTTGTAAAAAAAAAAAAAGAGAACACAGCAATTTTGAAACAAAATTAAAATTATTTGCCAAAGTATTACATGTAACAACAATCTAGTGTTTATCAAAGGCAAAAACCTAATATCAAGAATAAAGAATTATTTGCTATTATTTAGGAATACATATTACACTGATTTTAAACAGAACAAAAAACAAAACATTCTTTAGCAAACAGCTGATCTTGATTCATGTTTTTCTCTACTGTTAGAAGAGGAATTTGTAACCTTTTTTGTGTATCAAGAGACCTCTCTGATTGGGTCTTTGACCCCTATCTGAGATCTGGTAGAACCTATGGATTCTGGGACTTATTCTTAGAGAATTATAACCATTATTATTTTTGGAATAATAATGTATTTAATGGTATAAAATAAAATATATAAGATTACAGAAAAATCAATTATATTGAAATACAGTTAACAAAATAGTCAAAAAGTTCATAGACCTCAGGTTAAGAATCCTTATGGTAGAATAAATCAGACATGTACAGAAAAATAAAAAAATCAATTTGATGGAGTGTATATAAAACTTTTAAGTGTGGTTTGTCTGTTTTAATCAAGGTAGGAAAAAAAATTACTATCATGAAACAAGAAGTCTCCAGTAATCTTGTGCAGACTACATAATCTATGAGTTTTCCTACTGTTTTTGGTTGCTTTCAGATTGAATGGAAAGCTCTCCACGTTTCAGATAAGAAATGAAAGAATTATAAAGTGTAAAGATTATTGTAGAGGATGCCTCTGCTAATTTGTGCCCGACATCAATGAAAAGGTACTTAATTTCAAAAATATCATGTAATCTGTATAAGAAAAAACATGTAGGGGCAGCTAGGTGGCACAGTGGATAGAGCAGAGGCCCTGAAGTCAGGAGGACCTGAGTTCAAATCCAGCCTCAGACCAAACACTTGACACTTACTAGCTGCGTGACCCTGGGCAAGTCACTAAACCCCAATCACCTAAAAACAAAAAACAAACAAACAAACAAAAAAACGGAAGAAAAAACAGGTAAAACTAAACTCTAATGAAGTCTCCAATGAAGTGCTACAAGGCCTGGATGGAGGTTATATGCTTATAAAATTTAAGGTTAATATTAAGTCAGAAGGGACAGCTAATACAGTAGAAGGCAGAATCAGGATCCGAAAAAGATCCAGATAACTAGAACTCTGTATCACATCCATTTTAATACTTTAGTACTTCCAAAAAATGTAGGAAAGTGCAAATCTCATAAGAGAAAAGTAAAGTTTGGTCACTAAATTGCAACTCTGGTAAAGCAAGAATGAGAAACTTTTTTGCTAAGACAGGAGGTATAAATAAAATTACTTAATGACTACAAAGGAACGGAAAGCAACTTAATTTAATTTCTGCATTTTTTGTAAGAGATGTGAAAAGTTGAACACAAATTTATTCAGGAATAAGAAAACTAAACTATTAACTAAATGCAACAAATAATTTAAAATGTGCTTAAATACAGTATTGCAGCTTGTTGAGTATATGAAATAGAAATAAAGATGCAGAAAAGGACAAGGAATAAGAACAAAGAAAAGATGGGCAGAGGGGCAAGAAGGAGAGAAATGGACAGATTACTTTAGGGAGGTTTAGAAAATAGAGAAAGCATAAAAATGGAAAAGTAGACAACAAGAAGTAAATAGGAGAGATGCAAGAAAATGAATATTTGGCAGATTCCAGTTAATAAATAAGTATCAAATGATTGTCTGTATTCTAACAGTCTCTCTCCCATCCTGTCTCCCTTTATTCTCTCTCTCCCTCTCCATATCAAAACTAGCTCCTAAAAAAAAAAATCAGTCATATCCAATTTGTTGTGAATTTAAGCCAATGTATTCCCTTTCAAAGTTGTATTTGAAGTTAAAGTTCTCAAACTATGGAATACTACTTCTTTTTTGTTTTGTTTTGTTTTGTTTTTTTTGTGAGGCAAATGGGGTTAAGTGATTTGCCCAGGACCACACAGTTAGTAAGTGTTATGTGTCTGAGGCCAGATTTGAACTTAGGTCCTCCTGACTTCAGGGCCAGTGCTCTATCCACTGTACCACCTAGCTGCCCCTGGAATGCTACTTCTGAAAGGAATTTTACTATCAACAAACAGAATGAGAAGGAAGTTTGGAGAGTTTAAGGAGAATGTCCATTTAGGACTCCTAAAATCTAAAAACTCAGGCTCCCGAAAATAAATCTTAGAATCCACCTGCAAAACACATATGGGTGCTTTTGTTAGAGTTAAGAAAACAGACAAAACAAAGGTCAGATTTTCTGGATGACAAATGATACCGCCTTAGGAGAGGCTTAGCTAAAATTGACATTTAGTCCTTTACTCGAGACAGTAAGCCCATTTAGAGAAATCTAACATTTGCCTTGAGAAAAACAAAGAAAGAAATAAACAGCTCCACAAAACCCTAAAAAGCCCTCCACTGGATTGTCAAGGGAAAGAGATATTGAAGGAAAAAGGGAAAGGAAAGGAAAACTTTGTAGTAAAAAATCTGAAATAAAACACAATTTATATTCAGTTGTACAGAATCTTACTGGAGTATGACTAATCAATCATGCTAATTTCAATCTCATGTTACCTTAAGTGCCACACTTCTCCCAAGCCAAGAAAAGAATTCTGAAGTTATAGCTTACAAAATTCTTCAGACTTTTCTTCTGTGTTAGAATAATTCCCCATAGCTTTTAAATTAGAGACAGGACTGGAAGTTGGGTAATCTGAGATCTAAACCTACATGTGCCACTAATTTACCATATGACTATGGGCAAATCATTTCACCTCCAAGACCTCAGTTTTGTTTTTCTAATCTTTTAAAGAAGGAACTAGACTAGATGATTTCTAAAAATGATTCCACCTCTAAGAGTCTCTAAACATATTTACTACTTATCAAATGTACGATATTTAAAGTGTGAAGTCAGGTATCTGCCCCTAAGTAGTTATGTAATTATGGGCAAATCACTTAACTTCTGTGTGCCACAGAAAATTAAGAAATGGATTGTAGTATCTGAGATTTTTCCTACTCTCAAAATTCAGTGATCTATAATTCAAGAGAGTCAAGCATATTTTGGCAGGTGATAATTCAGACCTTGTAATATGGTGTAAACAACTGGAGCCACAACTTTTAAAGAGGGAAAACTAACTGCAGAAAGGAAACATCTATGCTCTGAAAAGTGAAGGATAAAGGGTAAAACTGGACATACCCTTATGCACACAGGTGACATGGATTTTTAATGACTATGCATACCTTTTTCTCTTTTTAGAATGCATAATTCACTTTATAGTACATGTATTCTGGGCATGTTTTATATTAAGCAGTGGGAAAAAAAATGACCTTGAGAAGTCACAATATGAAAAATACTGAATTTATTTTAACATACCAATATAAATAGTTGGCCAATGTAGAATTTTTGCAGGCTCTTGATATCAAGAAAGTGCAGAGATCTTGCTGAAAGAAACAAAAAGGAAAACATGATTTCATCTTACTAACTGGGGAATAAAAAGAGACACTCCATGTTTACCTGACAGTTCTCCTCTACAGATCTGATAGCACATTATAAAAACTTTGCCTTTAATAAAGAATGAATCCAACTTTTCAAGAGGACCATATTTTCAATATCCAGGCAAAACAAGTAAATATATTCCTTGATCAAATGCAGAAACAGAACTTAATGGTTAATTTACAGTTTCAAAGGACAATTTAAATAAAATTTGGCATAAATTTGTGCCTGGAAACATTAACAATATAGCATAAGACACTAAACTACAAATGGGATAGTCCTGAGTTTACACAGAAATTAAAAGATCCATGTGAATTGTATTAAAGTGGCATGTTGTTCACATGATATTTTATTATTCTGATACATATTTTTGTAAACACAGGAAGCTATTCATAATGAAAGAATTTTAAACCAGAAAATTATCACATATTGCCTATTTATAATGTACATCTACAAATACATGTATTTACACACAATTTATGTAAACATAAAACACACTTGTGCAATATTACAGAATGAGATTGCATAATTTTCTTAGCACTGAACAAAACGGTTTCTCACAAATACAGAAAAAAAAACCCTCACAAACAAATGAAATTTCCAAGTGTATTCTGTACACTAAAGGAATAGAATTTACTTATTTAAAGACCTTTCGTAGGTGTCATTTTCTGGCAAAACTGCCTCTCCAACCAACTCTTATCTGCTCTACATGCACATATGCTCTCTCTCCCGCTCTTGCTCTCTCTCTCTCTCTCTCTCTCTCTCTCTCTTACGTCTCTTCAACCAACAGCTGTCATATGCGAGTTAAAATATGGTTTTCTTCTTTGCTAAATATCGTAACAAACTGAAGTAAAAATATAATAATGGTTGGATACTCTATAATTAGAGTTCTGTGAAAAAGCAATATGAAGTAGTTTTACATGACCAAATTGGTTAATACTGTCAATCAGTCAACCAGCCTTTATTAATTATTTAATAAGTGCCAGACGTTATGATAAACACTGAGGATACAAAGAAAGGGCACTGCACCTGGACTCAAGGAACTCACACTCAAATGGGCGAGACGTGTAAACAATGAAATTGTTACAAGATACATACACTATACATAGAAGGTAATCTCAGAAGAAAGACGATAGCAGCAGGGGGAAGTGGAAAAAGGCCTCCTGCAAGAGGTGAGATTTAACAAGATGAATCTTGAAGGAAGCCAGGAATTGAAGTTAAGGAAGAAGAGTACTCCAGACATAGAGGTCAACCAGTGAAAAGGCTCAGAGTCAAGAGAAAATATTTCATATGCAAGAACAATCAACAAGACCTGTGTCCTTGGATCACAGAATCCATGGAGGGGAGTAAAGTGTAAGAAGACTGGGAAGGTAGAAAGGGGCCAGGGCATGAAGAGTCTTAAAGGCCAAACCAGAGGTTTTGATATAGCTGTAGATAAAGAAAACATAAGAAGCATTTCTCCACTGGTCACACAGTAAAAGTCATCTCAAGATACCAAACAGATTATATTATAAAAGTTTCTTATAATTAATCTAGTTGGAACTTGGAACACATTTTCCCACAGAAAGACAGTTTTTAACTACTAAATCCTATGGCTTTTCTCTGTTTTAATTCTCACTGGTGACCTTAAAATAAAGAGGGACAAGTATAATGTGAAAAATACTGAGTTCTGCATTGTATATAGAAACAGCAACATAGTAAGAATGATCAACTGTGACTTAGCTACTCTGATCAAGACGATAATCCAAGACAATTCCAAAGGACCCATGGTGAAAAATGCTATCCAGAAAGAACTGATGAACTCTGAATGCAGACTGAAGCATACTGTTAAAAAATTTTCTTATTTTTATTGTTTTATTTTGTGTTTTCTTTTTAACATGGCTAATATGGAAACATTTTGCATGATTTCACATGAATAATCAGTATCAAACTGCTTGCCTTCTCAAGAAGGGGGGAGTGGTGGAGGAAGGTGAAGATTTGGAATTCAAACTTTAAAAAATGATTATTAAAAAGTTTTTACACGTAATTGGAAAATATTTAAAGAAATAAACACAAATAATTTTTTTAAATACTGAGTATTGATTTCTACATAATGAGTTTAATATGTTGATGGCACATCTAGAAGGAGGTTTCTCTAAGACAGCTGATGATGTAGGACTGGAGTTCTTAAGAGAATTAGTGCTAGATATGTAGAGCTAATGAACATAACCAAGGGACAAAAAACTGTAAAGAGAAAAGAGGGATTCAGGATAGAGCTCTGAAGGACAACTATTATAAAGGAGTGGGAGGGGCAGCTAGGTGGCACAGTGGATACAGCACTGGCCCTAGAGTCTGGAGGATCTGAGATCAAATCTGGCCTCAGACACTTGACACATACTAGCTGTGTAACACTAGGCAAGTCACTTAACTCTGATTGCCTCACTAAACAAACAAACAAACAAAAAAATAAATAAAATAAAGGAGTGAGAGATGAATGATGTTTCAGTAAAGGAGAATGACACAGCAAAGGAGGAATAAGGGGCAGAGGGAAAACCAGGAGAGAGTATTACCATGGAAGCAAAGGACAAAGAATATACATGTCACTTTCACCTAGAACAATTTAACATCAAATTGTTTTTGTCCTAAAAACAGCAAAACCCAGCATGATATTTCTTGTACAAGATTTGGAACTTAAGACTTCAAATGATTTTCAAGGTAATCCACAAATTCAGAAATAATATTTAAGTGTAATAATAATAACACAATAGAACCAAACCACCATTTACAGACAGTTTCAAAGACAGCCCGAGTTCTAACTATGAAGGCAAGGAACCCATCTTTGATACAACCCTAGCAATGTAGTAAAAACTACTCCTTCCTTGCTTAATCTATCAGCCTCAGCACTGAGCATAGGACTGGCAATGTCAGAACAATGGGAGAGTAATAAATTAAGTTTTTCATATTGATAGCCTGTATTTATTTTCATTATTATTTCTACTATTATTTTAATAACCACGTGTTCTAGATTTATCTCAGCCTAGAATCAATAAGGAGATAGAAACACATGTCAGTAGCTCTCACGTTACTTTGGAAGAGATTCTACAGTGTGTAAAGGAAGTTCCAAATGTGTACGCTTTGCGTCCCCAACATAGTACTTTGAACATAGTAGGTACTTAATGCATATTTAATGAACTAAACAGTCTATAAAAGTGGGATTAGCTATTTAATAGGAGCTGGTCCAAGATTCTGTGTGAGTTATGCAAAGCTACCATTTATTGTGGTTACTATAATTCCAAAGTTATAGCTCTCTATAATGTAATCACAGGGAACAGACAACAATAACAGTAAAGTAATATTCATGAATATACCTTATCTTAAATATCCTGGATTTTGTTAATAAAATATTTACATCCAGTTCATTTGTACATTGTTTATGAATCCATTTATATGCTCAAAGCTCCAGTAAAATGTCTATCTGGCAATTTATGCTGATGGAAAAAGTCATAAACATATATCATAAAATAAGTTATTTAATGAACTTGTAATATTTAGTTTATTAATCAAAACCAGTGTTGTAAGGACCAACATTAAAATGTACATCTGTTAAGAACCTCTTAACACAATATCCTCATACAAGAAGCTATAAAATCTCTAAGCTCACCTCCAGATTTTCACCATCTGCAGAGTCTTTTGTTTTTGAGGCAGGAGGAGGAGAAGACACTGGAGGAAGAGGACTAGTTATGATTTGGGAACTAAAAAAAAATAAGCAAAAGCATAAACTTAATATAAAAATTAGAGTTCAGCTGAGTTATTAGCATATAACAAATTTTGTCTATGAAAGGAATTAATTTTTATTAGAACTAAAATCAATCTCATCTGTTTAAAGATTCTACCCTCCCTCAGAACATACTTATAATGCTAATATAATATTATGAGGCGGAATACATTTAGAGATGTGAAGATCTTGACAAAAGAGAGGAAAAAAAACTTAAAGGGAAAATAAATCTCTGAGGTATTTACAGCTCTCTCCCTTCTACTCCCTTAAAAAAGTGAAAAAATGAACATTCCTCGGTCTCCCCAGTCCTCTTCTAATCCAACTATAGAAGACACTACCACTAGAAAAAAAAATGTAAAATATGAAATTAAATTATTTATTGACTGCCTACTGTATGCCAGCACTAGGGATTCAAAGCCAAAAACAAAACAATCCTTTCCCCTCAAGAAGCTTACATTCTACGGATAAGAATCTAATCTAAAGTTAGTAGTACAGAAAAAAAGAACGCTGGAATAGCAGTTAGGAGACCTGGGTTCTAATCCTCTCTCTGCCACTATCCATGTGTGCAATGCTGGGCAAGGCATCACTTCACTTCCTGGGTCATAGGTTTTTTTTTTTTAATTTTAAATGAATAAAATGGTAATGCTTTAGTTAACCTCTAAATCCCTTTCAGTTTGAAAATTCAATGACTCTACAAATTCAAAAGTACCCCAAAATATGATCTCCTGTGGAGTAGAAACCTCAAAGAAGAAAAGAAATGGAATTCACTTGCTTAGTTGCCAAGAGTAAACACAAAATCTTAATGAAATTGCATAAGCATAATGTATTTATTTATTCTTCCAGTAACAGCAGTGTCTAAACAGACTCCGTAATTAGTCCTCTACTGGTATTTCACAATATGTACTGATAACATTTCAAACCCATAACACAGATTAGGCAGATTTGAGGGAAAAGACAGAAAAAACTCAAATAAGGTATGACAATAAAATGTGATCAGTTTTAAAATGTAATTTTGTTCCTGATAATATATACCTATCTATTTCTGCAGCATTTGTTCCAGAGCTTGATACACTCTCAGACACAGATCCTTGACTGTCTTTCTTAGTAGGTTCCAATCCATTTTTTATGTCATCAAAGTTTTCATACTTGAGGGCCTGAACCAGCTGCAACAAGTACATCAGCAGGTCCTAGGAAATATGGAAAAAGAAAAATATAGAAACTTTACATAAGTTTTCACAAAGAACATGATGATTGAACTTATAAGGGTATAGCAGCATTTTAAATCCTGTGTGGGAGAGAGAGAACAAACTATTAAGAAACCTGGGATGGATATTAGTTTCAGGACTAAACTAGATAGTCTTGTGTCTTTGTACAACACATTATAGTAACAGTAGCCTTAAAAATTCAGAGCATTTATATCTCTCACTCCTGTTTCTGCTTGGAGACAAAACCCTAAGTTTTCAAAGGTCCATTTCTGGAGAACTGAAACAGACTGTTCTGTCTCAGGGAACAATGGACATTTTAATATTCATAGCTAATGCAACAGATTTTTTTTCCTGTAAGCTTCCAAGAAAGCCTGGATGACATAGACCTAAGCAGCCACAAAGAATATAAAAAGAAAAAAAAATTACCCTAATGATGACTAACAGGCAAATTAGGACAGAAAAAAGTTAATAAAGTAGCTTTAGTTATTATGAAAACACCACTACTGTGACAAGATGCTGGTAAATTTAATGTTTAAATGTTTGTTTGTTTAATGTTTGTTTCCTGTATTTTCACAACATTAAAATAGCTCTCAGTTCTATGTATCAATAAGGAGGTCTTGACAATTTTACTTTGAAAAACCCTTTCAGATTAAAGAAACTTTTAATATTAAGGTAGAAAGTGGTTCTCTTATATCTGTCATTCTCTCTCCATTCCCTCTACAAGGACCAAAATCCAGATACTCATCTCACTTACTATATATACACATATACATACTATAAAGTCTCTTGCCATTTCACCAATTCTGAACTGTCTAAACTTCTTATGTCAAAACTGCTATCACCTACTCCTTTTCTCAAAAAAATTTCAGTTACCCCAATACTTACTGAATTTTAGTTTTTAAGAATCTCTAAGTATTATATGTAATGGGGATAAGCTAGAAGCATTTTCAGTAAGATTGGGGGTGAAACAAGGATGTCCATTATCACCACTGTTATTCAGTATGGTACTAGAAACGTTAGTTTTTTTCTATAAGGGAGTCTACCTAACAAAACAAAGCCAGGAACTATACGAACACAATTACAAAACAATTTTCACACAAATAAAGTCAGATCTAAACAACTGGAAAAACACCAGTTGCTCATGGGTAGGCCAAGCTAATATAATAAAAATGACAATTCTACCTAAATTAATTTACTTATTCAGTGACATACCAATCAAGCTACCAAAAATTATTTCACAGAGCTAGAAAAAATAATAATAAAATTCATCTGGAAGAACAAAAGGTCCAGAAAATCAAGGGAACTAATGAAAAGAAATGCTGGGGAAGGTGGCCTACCCGTTCCAGATCTTGAATTGTATCATAAACAGCAATCATCAAAACTACTTGATACTGGCTAAGAAATAGAGTGGTGGATCAGTGGAATAGGACAGGTACGCAAGACACAGTTGTCAATGACTGTAGTAATCTACTGTTTGATATATCCAAAGACCCCAGCTTCTGGGATAAGAACTCCCTATTTGACAAAAACTGCTAAGAAAACTGGAAAATGGTATGGCAGAAACTTAGCATAGACCAACATTTTACACCACATACCAAAACAAAGTCAAGATGGGTACATGATTTACATATAAAGGCTGATACTATAAGCAAACTGGGAGAGCAAGGAATAGTATATCTGTCAGATTTATGGAGAACAGAAGAATTTGTGACTAAACAATAAATAGAGAATATTATGAAATGCAAAATGGATAATTTTGATTACATTAAATTGAAAAGTTTTGCACAAAGCCAATGCAACCAAGATTAGAAGAGTAGAGAAAGTTGGGAGAGAATTTTTACAACCAGAGTCTCTGATAAAGGCCTCATTTCTAAAACATACAGAGAACTGAATCAAATGTATAAGAATACAAGTCATTCCCCAATTGATAAATGGTCAAAAGATATGAACAGGCAGTTTTCAGATGAAGAAATTAAAGCTATCTATAATCATATGAAAAAATGCTCTAAATCTCTATTGATTAGAGAAATGCAAATCTAAACAACTCTTGAGGTACCATATCACATCTATTAGATTGGCCAACATGACAGAACAGGAAAATGATAAATGTTGGAGAAGATATGGGAAAATTGGAACCCTAATGCATTGTTGATGGAGTTGTGAAATGATCCAACCATTCTGGAGAGCAATTTGGAACTATGCCCAAAGGGCTATAAAAATGTACATACCCTTTGACCCAGCAACAGCATTCTAGGGCTGTATCCCAAAGAGATCATACAAATGGGAAAAGGACCCACATGCACAAAAATATTTAAAGCAGCTCTTTTTGCGGTGGCAAAGAATTGGAAATTGAGGGGATGCCCATCAATTGGGGGATGGCTGAACAAGTTGTGGTATATGAATGTAATGGAATACTACTGTGCTATAAGAAATGATGAGCAGGTGGACTTCAGAAAAACCTGAAAGACTTACACGAACTGATGCTGAGTGAACAGAACCAGGAGAATATTGTATACAGTAACAGTCACACTGTGCCATGACTAACTTTGACAAACTTAGATCTTCTCAGCAATTCAAGGATCTAAGACAACTTCAAAAGACTCATGATGGAAAATGCTATCCACATTCAGAAAAAGAGCTATGGAGTCTGAATGCAGATTGAAGCATACTATTTGCTCTCTCTTTTTTTGTTTTGTTTCTCCTTCCTCATGGTTCTCCCCATTTGTTCTAATTCTTCTTTACAACATGAATACTGGGAAAATATGTTTAATAAGAATGTATATGTAGAACCTGTATCAGATTGCATGCTGTCTTGGGGGGGAGAGGAGGGAGGAAGAGAAAATTTAAAACTCAAATGCTTATGGAAGTGAATGTTGAAAACTAAAAATAAATACATTAAAAAAAAAAAAGAACCTCTAAAAAAAAAATCAAACTGCACTTTACCAATCTAGTCTTTGGGGCTGATTTGCAGCTGTTGCATTGTGGAAAGATTACACCACATAGAAATTTGACCTTCGATGAGTCACTCAGTGTATCTCAGTCTCCTCATTGCTACCCATATATTCATGCAAAATGTAGTATGGCATACTGGAAAGAGTTCTGGACTTGGAATCCTAGGTTTGAATCCTACCTGCTTATACTTTCTGGTTTCATAACTATGAGCAGATCATTAAACTCTTAGAGCCTGTTTTTTTCAACTATAAATGGGGATATTTATTAGTCAGTCAACAACCATTTATTAAGTAACAGGGATTGTGTTAAGTGCTGGGGATGTAAAACAAATATATGGACCCTGAACTCAAGGAATTCACATTCCAAAGGGGAGGCAATATGTAAATAACTATGTCCATACAAGATACAGAAACTGAAATGGAAGGCTTTGTTGGAGTAGGGGACAGGAAGGCTTCTTTATAATAGGTGGGATTTGAATTAGGTCTTGAAGAGGGCCAGGGAAACTAATAGAGGTGAAGGGGAAGAACACTCCAGGCATGGGGGCAGCCAGTGTGCAAAGGCAGAGTCAGAGTGCGAGTAACATCAAATAGGCCAATGAAGCCAAATCATACAGTGCATGGAAGGAAGGTAAGTATAAGATGACTGGAAAGGTAGAAAAGAACCAGGTTGTGAAAGCCTTTATATTTGATCCTCAAGGCAAAAGGAAGCCACTGGGGATTACTGTGTGGTAGGGAGTGGGCATGATGAGGTAAAGCCTGAGCTTTAGAAAAATCACTTTGGCAACTGAATAATGAATGGATTAGAATGAAGAGACTCGAGGCAGAAAGACTACAAGAAGGTTATGGACTAATCTAGGAGAGAGGTGATGTGGGCCTGTCCTAGGATAGTTGCTATATGAGTGGAGAGAAGAGAACATATATGAGAGATGTGAAGGAAAAGTGGCATGATTGAACAATAGACTAAATATGTGAGAATGAGAAGACAAGGATGACACCAAGTATGTAAACCCTTATTATAGAGAAGATGTTGGTGCCCTGGGAAAAGAAGAGAAGGTATTTGGGGAACAATAATAATGAATTCTAGGGCAGCTATAGAGTGATAGACAGGCCTGGAGTCAGGAAGACATGAGTTCAAATCTGGCCTCAGACTAGCTGTATGACCCAGGGCAAGTCACTTAACCCTGTTTGCCTCAGTTCCTTCATCTGCAAAATGAGCTGAAAGAAATGGCAAACCACTTTATCTCTGCAAAAAAATCCCCAAACTGGGTCATGCAGAATCAGAAATGACTGAAATAACTGAACAAAAAAGAACAAATGGATTCTATTATGAACATTTTGAGTTTGAGATGTCTATGAAGACAACTGGCTCAAGATGTCCAAAAACTAGTTAGAAATGAGGGACTCGAGCTCAAGAGAGAGACTGGGCTAGATATATAGATGTGGAAATACTCTTCATAAAAATAACTTTACTGATGGGAACTGATGATATCACCAACTGAAATAATATATAGAGAGAAGAGAAGAAGGAGGGAGGCTCAAGAGACAGTCAGGTTTAGTGAGGTTGACCAAATAACTAGCTAAGAAAGGACACGGAGAAGCGTCAGACAGGTAAGAGGAGAATCAAGAGAGGAAAACCTACAGCAGAAAGTATATCCAGCATAAGGTGGTGAATGAAGGTCAGTATCAAACGTTTCGGAGAGTTATCTCCACATCTTCAACTATAACTTTGGAGAGAGCAGTTGCAGTGAATGATAAAGTCAAATGCCACATACTGAAAGAATTAGAAGAAAGTGAGAGAAGAAATGGAGCTTTCTCAAGAAGTGTATTGGGGGGGGGCAGCTAGGTGGTACAATGGATAGAGCTATGGCCTTGGAGTCAGGAGGATCTGAGTCCAACTCCGGCCTCAGACACATGACACTTACTAGCTGTGTGACCCTGGGCAAGTCACATTGCCTCATTAAAAAAAAAAGTGTACTAGGGGTAGGGGGAGAAGAGAACGAAAGTTAACAGATGAACATTATATCAAAAAAGTATATTTTTTAAGGAACAGGGAGAACATGGTTATTTAGGCAGCTGAGCATTCAATGCCACCTCTGAAGCTGAGATGCAACAAAGCGTGAATCAATTCTCTTCTGCATGTGCTAATTTTGGCCAAATAATTAACATCAAGAAAACACAGGTTCTCCACCAGCCAGCACCACACCATCCATATGTAGAACCACTGGTTGCAGCAGATGGAAAAATTCTCAATACTGTAGATAAGTTCACTTACCTTGGCAGTATACTTTCCAGGAATGTATACACAGATGATGAGGTTGACACACACATTGCGAGAGCTAGCTCAGTGTTTGGGAAACTCAACAGGAAAGTATGGGAGAGAAGAAATACTGGACTGCTTACCAAACTGAAGATCTACAGAGCCATTGTGACTTCATTGTTGTATGCCTGTGAAACCTGGACAGTCTACCAGTACCACACCATTTGAACTGTCTTAGGAAGATTCTGAAGATCACTTGGCAAGATAAGGAACCAGACACTAAAGTCCTTTCTCAAACCGAAATGCCAAGCATTCAAATTCTACTACAGAGAGTGCAACTCCAATGGCCTGGCTACATTGCTCAAATGCCAAAAGTATGCTTGCCTAAAAGACTATTTTATGGAGAACTCACACAAGGCAAGCACTCATATGGAGGTCAGAGGAAGCAATATAAGGACACTCTCAAGGTCTCTCTGAAGAACTCTGGAACCAACTGTGAGACATGGGAGACATTGGCACTGGACCATCCAACATGGTCATCAAAGAAGGGTAATGTACTCTATGAGCAAAGCAGAAATGAGTAACTCAAAAGATACATGAGATGCACAAATTTAGAGACATCTCTACTCCAAATGTTCATATGGACCATTTGTGCCTGCCCTATGGTCGAGCCTTCTGAGCACATACTGGTCTGATCAGCCACAGTTGGACATACTATACCTTGACCCCAACATAGTGATGTCATTTTGGTCTTTTTCAAGAATGAAGGAGAACAAACGTTTAGGTAGCTGAGAAGGGTCCAACATATGGGAAGAGATGGATATTAGAGAAAGTGGAGATGATAGAGGGAGCAATCTGCAGAAGACAGGAGGCAATGAATCAAGGATGCATAGTGGAACTGACCACAGCAAAATAACCTCTTCATGAGGGATCACTGAAGGAATAATGGAGAAAGATGATTGAATGATATGAGATGAGGAGGTGGAAAGAGGGATCTCTTAGCAAATCATCTCAATTTTTTCAGTGAGGAATGAGGCAAGGTCCTCAGCTGAGAGGGTAGGGATACAGAGTGCTATGAGAGGCCTGAGAAGGAATAAAAAAAGTTCTGAATAGTTGCTATGGTGAATGGAATCAAGAATCAATTAGGGAAGTGTAAAAGGACTGCCTCACTGCACATAAGCCCAGTTGAAATTACATAACATAAATTTGTAGTGGATCCAATCAGTGAAGAATCAATCAGTGGCAAGGAACTAAGGCAAATTGTGGGAGTAATACAGGGTTGGAGTTTGGTAAAGTATAACTGATAATAGAATAGGGATTCAAAAGTAGAGGACAGTGTAGAGTTATACTAGTTCAATGATGGGTATAGACAGGAAAAGAGGAGAACAGCCAGAGTAGGGACAATGGTGTAGGAAAGAACTGAGAGTATAGGGAATGGAGATCATGGAGATAATGGAGAACTGGAGAAGGTTGGAGGCATAGAGAAAGGCAGAATGATAAAAGTTTATGATCAGATACAAGAATTTTGGAGTTCATGACATGCAAGTTTTAAGTAATGTCAAGAGCACATCTGTGAATACAGCTGAAGTGGAATGAAGGGGTAGGTCATGGAAACTAAGCAGACTGAGGAACTAGGAAGTTAAGAGATTTGAGAAAGCATCAATATTTATGCTGCAGTTCTCTAGTATGAGGGCAGGAGTTAGAGTAGAGAGGAAATCCATAAGTCAGGCACTAAACTCATTCAGAAAGAAGAGAGAATATGGGGGTTCCATAGATAGCAGCTACCAGGATCTACACTGAGAGATAAATTTGGATTGAATGAACTTCAAAGGAGGAGAAGCTGAACAGTTTGTGGTAGAGGGGGAGACTAAAAATTGCAATGAGAAACAAGAAATTTTCCAACTCCCCCAACTCAACTAGTGAGGATTTGAGGGGAGACAAGGGTACGGGTAAAAATGCAACCAGTACCAGAAAAGGTGGCCAGGGATGCAGTGTGTCAGGAGGGAGTCAGGCCTTAGTGAGTACCAGAAGACAGAAGGAGGGAGGGAGAAAGGGAAAAGGTTTAGAATGAAAGGAATTCTGTTAATTACACAAATGTTCCATAAACCTCAGTGGAAGGGGGAAAGCAGATCTTGAATGGGACATTGGGGTGGGAACAGAAGATTGCACTGAGAGGATGAGAGTAAGAGTACAGGCAGTTATAGTTAGGTAATGGGGTTTGCACACTGGGGCAGTCAGGGATTCAGAATCATTGGGATGGGGAAAGCATGGGAGACAGTATCCCATCTGAGAAATTATTCCAGGCTCAGTGTTTTGCAAACCTCAAAATTCTACCTAAGTATTAGTTATTATCATTCCAAAAACTGAAATCTCAATGATATGAATATTCCTTCTACAGGGCAAACCACAACCCATCTATACCTTCTAATTCAATGCAATTCTTGCCTGTGTTCTTCCACAGTTTTTGCACAAAGAAACTAGGCCTGAAACCTAGATCTTCTGTACATTTCATAGGTACTAATCAAGCTATGAATCTGTTACTCCTTGCTTACTACATGATCCTAGGCCTTCTCTACTTCCAGACTAGCTTTCTATCCACTACACCATACTGCCTCTTGAAGGCACAGCAATATATCAAACTCCAACTCCCATGCTTAGTTTTAAAAGACATTAATGTGCTATATTTTTAGTATTGCTTTAAATTAGAAGAGAAAACAAAAATAGCTTTAACACTTGAAAATAACTTGGTATCTTTTATTATCTGTAATGTTTGCAATTCTCAATAAATGTGTATGATTCACATTACTAGGTAAAAAGTTCATCTCACAATACTAAACTGATCAATACATTTAATACATTTAATGACAACTATTACTCTTTTTTTTTTTGGCTAGGCAATGGGGTTAAGTGACTTGCCCAGGGTCACACAGCTAGTAAGTATTATGTGTCTGAGGCTGGATTTGAACTCAGGTCATTCTGAATCCAGGGCCGGTGCTCTATCCTCTGCACCACCTAGCTGCCCCGATAACTATTACTCTTCCTACGTCATCTTTACTTTAGCCTATCGTACTTTTAAACTCTGCTTATCTTACTTTACACTTTGCTGCTAAATATGTGATCTGGTATCTGGTATCCTGACTAAAGATGAAGCTTCTTCATATCAAAAATTCAAAACACCTACATTATTAAGTTGTTTAGGAAAGGAATAATTCACTAGAGCAATCTTTCTCAATTTAAGTCTTTTATTTTCATCTCATTTGTAGATTCCATTTGCTAGTCAATCTATGTCCAAAGTACACTCTCCTTCACTTTTATGAAAATACATTAACTACAACAATGGTTGAAGGTTCAGACTTTCCCATTACACAGCCCAATTTGGAAAGATTTTGTTTCTTTAAGCACGAAGTTTGGTCACTAAAATTTCAAATTTCAATCTCAAGTAATTTATGTAGAAATTCCCCCTAAAAGCTTTAAAATTATCTATATGTATCAATCATAAAAATTCCACAGGAATGAATCAAGTACATGAAAACAGCAGTATATGTAGATAGATAAAACAACAGCATTCATTACAAATTTGCAGATGACACAAATTAGGGAACAGATAGTCAACATAAGAGATGATAAAAGATATTTCAAAATGATCACAAAAGACTAGAATATTGGGACATGTGCCACAGCAGAAAAAGCACCAGTCCTGGAGTCAAAAGACCAGGATTTTAGTCACAGCTAGACTTGTATTTTGCTACATGATTACAAGCAAGTCTCTTAACCTTTACTTTTACAGAATAAGGATAAAAATACTTGTATTCACTACCTCAAGGGATCTTTGTGAGAAAAGTGACTTATAAATTCTAAAGTATACTATAAATAAGAACTATCTATGTTTAATATCATGAGTCTTTCCTGACTGTTAATGCAACTTGTATAAGGTTATTACATTGTATGTGTACGTGTACTGGGCCTATGGTACCATAAATTTATAAAGAATTTTCCCTGAACACTTCTTCAGTGGGGTAGTATAAGCCACATTTCATCTCCTGAACTCAGAGAAGTGGAACCTTATATGTGAAAAAATATTAATAATGCCTAGAAAGAATAATTCCTGAAACGTATGAGAAGAGTCAAAAGGAATGCTTGCTTCAGATTAAAAAAAAGGGATTAGGGTCTATCCCAAAACTAATGTCAGATAATGACTGGTCAGGGTCAAATCTGTTTTGCTGTTGCGATTTTTGTTCAGTTGTGTCTGATTCTACATGACCCTATGGTCATGGGGTTTTTCTTAGCAAAGATACTGGAGTAATTGGCCATTTCGTTCTCCAATGTCTCCACTTCACAGATGAGGAACTGAGGCAAATAGCGGTTAAGTGACTTGTCCAGGGTCACAGAGCTGGTAAGTCTGAGGCTGGAGTCGAACTCAGGTCTTCCTGATTCCAGAGCTGGTGCTCTTTCCACTGTACCACCTAGCTGCCCCCAGGGTCAAATCTATAGACTTATTAAACAGAAATAAGGCTTATGGCAATGTCATGTATCATCTTTTCCTGAACAAGATCTAGAAAGGAAGACAGTTAGCATGACTGGGAGGCACCACTATGTCGTGGAAGCCTTAAAAGCTACTGCTTCCTTGGACTGCACTAAAAGAATTATGGCTTCCAAACATAATAGGTGATAATCTCACTTGGCTCAAAGCACACTGGGGTATTATGTTTAGTTCTGTATTCCACACTTTAAGAAGAACACTAAAAGAAGACAGAAATAGAATTCTGAGTGTCCCTGGGTCCCCGCCATATGAGCATCAGTAGAAAAAAGAATATCAGGCAAATCAAGAAAGCTGTTCCCTAGTATCTGAAGAGGTATCAGGTGGGAGAGGGATCAGATACTTGTTTGGCTCTAGAGGGCAGAACTAGGAGGAAAATGTGGAGGTCACAAAAATATTCTGACAACATCAGGAAACAAACTTCCTACCAAATCAATAATGGAATGGGCTGCCTCAGAGAGCAGTGAGGTCCCTCTCACTGGAGGTCTTCAAGCAGAGGCTAGATGACCCCTTGTACAATATGTTAGAGTAGAGATTCCTTTTCTGGGTAAGGATTGGGCTATATAGTCACTGAGTTCCCTTACAACTCGAAAATGCTGTTTGATTCTGTGTGAGTTTTAGGGTACAATTCCAGTGATCTGTGTTAAGTCAAGTCTACACAGTCTAAATTTAGAGGCTTTTGTCTGGTTTTTTCTTTTTTTTTTAACTTCATTTAAGTTACTGCTAAAACATTTTTTTTGGGAAAAAATCTATCTTCAGTGAACAGTGGTGATTACAGGAGAAATCCAGAACAAAGCCTTGAACGCAAATTGGAATTATTAGCAGAAAGGACTAGTGGCAACAGTAGAGAGACAGGAGGCATTGTTATCTTGCTTACTCCTTACACCGCCATCAGATCCTCTTTAAAAGCTCAATGATACAGGTCCAGTAGATGAAAACAGAACCACAGCGTTTCAGAGTTCTCTCGTACCTAAGAAGCTACATGGTCCAATTTGTATCTAAGAAATAATCTCCTCTACAAAACACCTAAAAAGCAGTCAACAAGCTTTTGCTTAAAGACTTCTAGTTTGGATGGAGGGAGGAGATTCCTACTTCCTGAGTCAGTATATCCTCTCATCTGATAGCTTTCCTTATTGGAAAGTGTTTCCATATACTGAGCCTACCTCTACTTCTTTGCACATTTCATACACTAGTCCTACTTCTATCTTCTAGAATAAGCATTAAGAAGGCTAATTCCTCTTTCACATAACTAATCTTCAAATTCTGAAAGAAAACTATTATGCCTCCCCTCTCTAAGATGAAACTAAGCTATTCAATTAACAGTTTTTATGTCTGAGGCTTTGTGACCCCATTTGGGGTTTGCTAGGCAAAGATACTGAAGTGGTTTGCCATTTCCTTCTCCAGCTCATTTTACAGAAGAGGAAACTGAGGTAAACAGGGTTAAGTGATTTGCCCAGGGTCACACACCTAGAAAAGTATCTGGGTCATATTTGATCCTGACTCCAGGCCTGGCACTATATTCACTGTGCTACCTAGTTGCCCATTCAATTAACAATTATCACTGTCTATAGAAAAAAGCATATGTTTCCCCAGTGGGTTAAGGCAGCATAACCTCCTAAAAGCTATTTCCCTAAAAAATACATACATATCTGAAGGACATTAAACAAGCAAAGCATTTTGCTCTTTCCAAAAAATCCCAATAGGCTAGCAAGGCTTTGGGAACATAGTCACATTGGAAAAATTAAGAGACAAGAAAGAATTGCTGAGTAAGTCAATATTATTGGGAACTCCTAAAATTTGAAAGCTAGCAATGACCTGTGTCACCAGAAGAAGAGACAGTCCTTCCCCAGTGGCTTTGTAATCTACATAAATAGCAATCATAAAGTTTGATGTCTTTGCTCTCCAGAAGGATTTAGAACTACTTTCAGGAAACCCACACATACACATAATGGTGAGCTACTGTAAGTTTAAAGAGGCAGGAGGTTGAAGGAGGGGGTTGTAGGCAGCATGGTCATGCAACTCTGTGCTTTAAGGACCCTGGAGGCTTTTCAAGGCTACAATTAAATGTGGCTTGTTGTATTCTGACTGATGGAGGGAACCTGAATTATTCCCTAGCTGGTGCTACATTAAACCATTTTTCATTAGAATTCCTTTTTCCAGACAGTGCAGTACAAGTTGTGCTGCCAGGTAAATGTCCTGGGAGGAATTGTCATGTCAGGTAACAGTTCAAGGAGTAAATTTTCATTTCACTTAAGAGTCCTTGGAGGAATATTTTAATTTAGTTCTGATAGCAACATTCCCCCACCTCTACACATACCCTGCTGAATCCCTCTGTCTCTCTTTTCTCATTTCACTGTCTCTCTTTTCTCTCTCTCTCTCTTTTCACTCTCCTCTCCCTCTGTCTCTTTTCCTTTCTGTATCACTCTCTTCTCTCTCTGTTCCCCCTCCCCCCCACCATAGCCAACTCCATCATGATCAGTTTCTAGGGAGGTATACCAAGAAAAGAGAAATAAGCTATACCTCATCATCAGCTTGCTGCAATCGAGCAACAGCATAACGCCTCACTGTTGGATTAGTAAAATGTGAAGATAATAACTCCAAGGAATCTTCCACATCCATTGGCTTCCATTTTCCCAGTAGTTCCAATGCCTGTTTGGCCTCTTGAGGAAGATCCCAGTTGACACATTTTAGAAACTTTGTCAAAGCCTAAAAACAAAACAAAACAAACAAAAACAGAAACAAAAACAAAAACCATTATAGCTAGCAACAACCATTTCCCATGACCAAGCATTTGAAACACCAAGACAACCTGTATACTATATTCTAGACTGATTGACTGATTTGATTTCCTATCCCATCCCCACCCAATAATTACATCTGTTTCTAGACAACTAGATTAATATGAATATGCTCAAATCTTATACCTAAATACAAGACTAGGCATTCAAATAACTATTTTAAAAGAGAGAGCATAAGCACAAAAACACAAACACACATCATCATTTGAAAGTATAAAAGTATCATTAAAGTAAATAAATATTACTAAGTGTCTTACAATTTAGTTTATTTTCATTTTGATTCATTTTTAGACAGGTAGTAAAACAAAACTTTCACCAAGATCAATGTGGGAAGTATGCAACACCTATAAGAACATCATTTGTGAACAGCTACTTAATGAATGAATGAGCTTCGAAGGAAAATAATAGATGTCAGAAAGAGCACCACCTACTGGAGTACTAGTATTTAGTGACTTTTGGACCCAATATTCTTTGCTGACCTATCTTACATAGCACCTAATCTCTGAGCTAGAAGGGACCTAGAAAACCGTCTAGTTCAACTCATACCTGAAAATGAATTTCTTCTACAATGTACCCAATAAGTGCTCTCAAATCTTTGCTTTCAGACCCTACAAAGCAGTCCCATTTATGGACAGTTCTAATTGTTGAATTTTCCTTTATATTAAGTTTAAATTCCCCACTATGCAACTTCCAACCCATACTCTTACTTTGCCTTCTGGGCTTAAGAAAAACAAATCTTATCCATTGTCTACGTATCTAACATATCCCCAAGAAGTCTTCTATCTTAGGGCTAAACATACCCTGAGTCCCTTATCTTCTTCCCTGGCTCAGGATTATATTCTGTAATCTCCTTACTTCTTTAGTAAACCATCTATTCATTATTACCTCAACATTACTTCCAAGATCACTTCTCAAATAGAATTCTTGTCCTGACTTCAATTCCCTTTAACCAGTCCTTTGATTATCATAATGCAAACAGATGTCTGGGTATTTAAAAATTTTAAATATAAGAAACTAAACTGTGATCCCAGACAGCCAGTCTCATTTTTCCTTTACCATTAACCTTGCCACTATTACTCTAGCTTGCAACATTGGAGTCATTTATTCTTATCCCTTCACAGTAAATCCAACATAAAGTCCTGCCAATTATTTAAGATCTCTCTTCATTGTTTAATATGCATATTTACATTGCTAGATCAAGCCCTTGTTACCTCTTATAGCATTATTTGAATAATTCCCTAGATAGTCTCGCTGCCTCCAGACTATATTAAATTATGTTAGCTATACAAGGGTTCAATAAATATTGCCAACTGATACTCCATGCATGTATTTTCATTTCCAAAATGTATTTCTAAGTTGGGCAGGGAAACAATACTTCATAAATAATTAGAACAAAAACTCCCTCATTTCACAGAAAGTCAAGTTTTAATAGAAATATATTGTTCTGTACTTATTTTAAGTAAGTCCTTCAGCAGGCCAACATATCTAACTCAGTAACTGAAAAGGCGTAACTCCCCAGATTTGCAGATTTATAGATTTATTAGTAAGATATATACTGCTTTGTCAGCAAAGGCTCAAGGCACTACTGTATACAAACTTCACAACTTTACATTAAATTTTACAAATGTAAACAGTGAAGTAGACAACAGAAGAGGATGGATAGCAAAATGAGAAGATACGTGAGAAAGAAAACAGAACAATTGAAAGTTATGAGAAAATATTTAATAATAATAATAAATCCCCAAACTTTAGCTTTACTAGGTTTCCAGCACAGGGCAAAGACACATTGTGATTAGAATTCAGTTTTACTTCAAATTGTACCACTGATCAAAAAAAAAAAAATTTTTTTTAATTTTTTAAAAGAACAGGGCTTCTTAAACTGGGATCAAAGGGAGCCCTAATCTGTGGATAGATTTCAGGAAGGTCTATAAACTTGGAAGGAAAAAGAAATACATTTTATTTTCCTCTGTAAGCCTATATATTTTATTTTGCATTTAAAAGCATCATTTGGAGGTGTCTATAGGTTCTCCCAGACTGCCAAATGAGTCCATAACACAAAAAAAGTTAAGAACTCCCGAATTAGAGGGAGAAAAAGTCAGGTCCTTTAGGTCAACTGTCAGGCTTGAAATATTAACCCATGCAGTTTATATTAGCATGGTTTCCTGTAAGAAATAGACCTTAATGAATATTTGCTTCCTTAACTGTGTTTATTCATCTTTTATTCTCTTCCTCAGAAAGATCCTCTATGTTCCTAGTCAATTATCCACTCTATGACAATAATGCTCCAATGGTATTTCCTGAACTAAGCTCCAGTTGCTATTTCCAAAATGTATGTGGATTACTTCCACTTAAATTTTTAACAACTTTGTAGTTTGACATATAAAAGCCTTCACAATCGGGTTGCAGCCTACCCTTCCAAACAATTCTCATTGCTTGCCTTATGCTCTAATATAACTGATCTACTTGCTGTTCCACAAACTCAGTATTACATCTTTTGCCTCCATGACTTTTCAGTCTGTTTCTCATTCCTGAAATGCACTCCTTTCTGATCGCCACCTCTTGGAATCTTTAGTATCCTTCAAGATTCACTTCAGGTGCCCAGCTGGTGGCACAGTGGACACAACACTGAGCCTGGAGTCAGAAGGACCCGAGTTCAAATCCAAACCCAGACACTTACTAGCTGTGTGACCCTGAGCAAGTCACTTAACCCCACTTGTTTCGAAAATAAAAAAAGGTTCACTTCAGGCACCACCTCCTGAAAACAGCCTTTCTTGAACCCTCTACTTGTGCTTTCTCCTTCTTCAAATTATCTTATATTCACAGTCCCTGGAATAAAGGAGAATTGGTGAACTGAAGTGAGTATCTCAAATTAAACATATCCCCAAATGAACTCCTAGTCTCTCTCTACCCTATCTCTACCTTTCATTCTGAGCCTATTCATTCATTCATTCATTCATTGAATTTTAGTCACACCTCCTTGGAAAAAGTCTCACCTAAAACAGATCATCCCAAAAGCATCCAACACAAAATTAAGAGTCTCCTCCTGCCCCTACCCACCCCCCAAAAAGGCCAACTACATTGCCTATATAACCCAACTCAAGATCAGATGACTACACCAAAGTTTGTGTGTGTATTTAGGCAGGAAAATGTTTGTGGTGATGATTACCAACTAGTGAAAAAGTGCTAAAAGTACCAGCTTAAACAACCAACCTCTTAAAGATCATTTATAGATTTGAAGTGTCTATAAAATACTGTCTCTTACAACAGTTATTGATTTAAGGGCCTACTATGTGCAAGCCACTATGGTGGGTGGGAGGATACAACCATTCAAAAAATTTCATCTTTTTTTTGTCTAAAGGCCATTGAAAGGAAGGGGAGAAGGGACAAAGAAAGGTACTTTTAGGTACTTTTTTTTTTAATCGGATAACAGTGGATTTCAATTCTTTTAACATAGTGATGTCAAACTCAAATAGAAAGAGATCCCTGCCAGCAGCATACTGACTTTGAAAACCACAACTTAACATTATCTATGTTGTACTGTACTTTTACTTATTTTATTAAGCATTTCCCAATCACATCTTAATCTGGTTTGGGCCCCAACAGAAGTTTTGCCTACTGTATATATGAGTTTGACACCTCTGCTTTAATACCTCAACTCCCAAAGTGATACACAAAGAAATTGCATTTAAGGTGAAAAAAATCAAGAAAAGCAGATGGACCAGGAAAAGTACACACAGAAAAAAATCTATGCTACAAAAAGCATAATATTGAAAACACAGAGGGATCTATTTTTAAGGTAACTGAAAGAGAGCAAGACACTAAACAGGAAAAAAAATCACCACCACTATTTGTATTCTTTAAAGGGCAAGCCATAACGCTCCTTGCTCATCCCTATAAAACGTTTATCAGAACAATCTTCATACAATGAGAATATCTGTGATGAAAACATAAGAAGGTGACAGGATGGCTTCTGAAAGCAATTCTGCTTAGAAAAACTCATCTTCATTCACAGAACTGACCAAAAGGTTTAAGAAATACAAGATTTCCATTGTTTTTAATGTTTGTCAGTTACCAAAAAAAAAAAAAAAAAGCACACTGAACTGACTCTTCTCCAATAAGGTTTCTCTCATACATGTTTGAAGCATCCAAGATGTAGATTTCAATTTAACCACAGAGATAAAATTCTATTAATATCAAGTTATATATTAGCTTAAGGGGCCTGCCTTCCTCACAGAGAATGTTCTCCAAAGTACAGGGAAGACAAATTTCATTAATGAATGTTATAAAAGGCAGAAGTACTCAAACTTAATTTTGCTCCTTTTTCCTTTGCATCTTTGGGTTGCAAAGGACAGAACAAAAATGGCTATTTCAGAGATGAAACAATTTAAGTATAGAAATAGCAAACAAGCACCGAGGTACCTGGGATGAATTCAAGTCAGTACGCCCAGATGAACTACATGGAAGGTTACTGAGAGAATCAGCAGTTATAACTGCTGAGTGGGTTTATGATCTCTGAAAGACACTGAGAAAGCGTGAAGGACTAAGAATGGCATCCCACTCCCCACCCCCAGCAGAGGTGGGGAAAGGGAGACTCTGAATTACAAGTCCATGAGGTTGGCGTTAATTCCTGGCAAAATTTTACAATGAATTATTAAACAAATGGTTCAAAAAGAAATTGGTGTTCACAGAGAGCTAGCATGGTATCATCGAGAAAAGGGACCGACAGAACAACTCCATTTCTTTTTTGCTAAACTATAAGCACAAACATACACATAATTTACCCAGATTCTAGCAAAGCATTTAACAAGGCTATTCTTATGGAAAATAAACTAGAGATGTGGGCTAGACAAGACAGTAGACAGTGTACTAGACGTATAGTCAGGAAAGACTGACTTCAAATTCTTTCTCAGAAACATACTAGCTGTGTGGCCCTGGACAAATCACTTTACCTCTCCATGCCTCAGATACCCCATCTGGAAAATAAAGGTGTTGGACTCAGTGATCTCTTCAGCTCTAAAATGACAACCCTGTAAGCTATTTTGATTCAGAAGTGATTCAATGGCTGGACTCACAGAGTGGTCGTTAGTGGCTGATTATCACCTTGCAAGAAGGTCTCTAGTGGAGTGCCCTAAAAATGTTTGGTACTGTGAAGACTGATACTTTTTACCAATGATTTGTATGAAGGCTGAGATTAGATACACATTAAATTTGTATATGAAATGAAGCTGGAGTAGAAAACTAATACTTGGATAACAGATTGAGGATCCAAAGAAATATCTTGACAGGCTAGAAAACTAAGCTAAATATGATATTCATTTATCCATATTAAAAAGTAAAGCCTTATATGTTGGTTTGAAAAAAAAATCACCTTCACAAATACCAAAGTAGAAAAGCATAGCTTAACGGCATGGTTTAATAGGAATTCCTCTAAAAATAAATAAATTAAAATATTTATACAGCAGTCAAAAAACGCTAATGTGATTTTAGGCTACATAAAAAAAAAAGGCCTAATTTGAAGGAATAGGCAAGTGATTGTTCCACTGCATTTGGTCCCAGTCAGACCACATTTAGAGTACGTGTTCATTTCTGAGTGCTTCGCTTTTTTTTTTTAATCCAATAATGGATTTTATTAACATTGGATGATAAAGTTCGTGTATTTTTTAAATTAATGTATTCATTTTTAGTTTTCAACAATCACTTCCAGAAGCTTTTGAGTTTTAAATTTTCTCCCCCTCCCTCCCCAGGATAGTATACAATCTGATACAGACTCTACATAGACTCCTGTTAAACATATTTTCACATTAGTTATGTTGGAAAGAAGAATTAGAACCAATAGGAGGAACCACAAGAAAGAAGAAACAAAACAGAAGAAAAACAAAAAGAGCAATACTTTGCTTTCATCTGCATTCAAACTCCATAGTTCTTTCTCTGGATCTGGATAGCCTTTTCCACCATGACGTTTTTGGAGATGTCTTAGATCCTTGCATTACTGAGAAGATCTAATTTGTCAAAGTCAGTCATCGCACAACATGGCTGTTACTGTGTACAACGTTCTGCTGGTTCTGTTCACTTCATTCAGCATCAGTCCATACAAATCTTTCCAGGTTTTTCTGAAGTCCATCTACTCATCATTTCTTATAGCACAATAGTATTCCATTACATTCATATATCACAAATTGTTCAGCCATTCCCCAATTGATGGGCATCCCCTCAATTTCCAATTCTTTGCCACCACAGAAAGAGCTGCTTTAATATTTTTGTACATGTGGGTCCTTTTCCCATTTGTATGATCTCTTTGGGATACAGCCCTAGAAGTGCTATTGCTGGGTCAAAGGGTATGTATATTTTTTATAGCCCTTTGGGCATAGTTCCAAATTGCTCTCCAGAATGGTTGGATCATTTCACAACTCTGCCAACAATGCATGAGTGTTTCAATTTTCCCACATCTTCTCCAACATTTATCATTTTCCTGTTCTGTCATGTTAGCCAATCTGATAGGTGTGATGTGGTATCTCAGAGTCGTTTTGATTTGCATTTCTCTAAAAACTGCCTGTTCATATCCTTTGACTATTTATCAATTAGTGAATGACTTGTATTTTTATACATTTGACTTAGTTCTCTGTATGTTTTAGAAATGAGGCCCTTATCAGAGACACTGGTTGTAAAAATTCTTTCCTAGGTTTCTGCTTCCCTCCTAATCTTGGCTGCACTGACTTTGTGCAAAAACTTTCCAATTTAATGTAGTCAAAATTATGAATTTTGCATTTCATAATGTTCTCTATCTCTTGTTTGGTCATAAATTCTTCTGTTCTCCATAAATCTGACAGGTAAACTATTCCTTGCTCTCCCAGTCTGCTTATAGTATCAGCCTTCGTATCTAAATTGTGTACCCATTCTGACTGTGTTTGGTATATGGTGTAAGATGCTGGTCTACGCTAAGTTTCTGCCATACCATTTTCCAGTTTTCCTAGCAGTTTTTGTCAAATTGTGAGTTCTTATCCCAGAAGCTGGGGTCTTTGGGTTTATCAAACAGTAAATTACTATAGTCATTGACAACTGTGTCTTACATATCTAACCTATTCCACTGATCCAATACTCTATTTCTTTGCCAGTCCCAAGTAGTTTTGATGATTCCTGCTTTATACCACAATTTAAGATCTGGAACGGGTAGGCCACCTTCCCCAGTATTTGTTTTCATTAATTACCTTGATATTCTGGACATTTTGTTCTTCCAAATGAATCTTGTTATTATTTTTTCTAGCTCTATAAAATAATTTTTTAGTAGTTTGGTATGGCACTGAATAAGTATGAGTGCTTCATGTTTGATGGGTATTTATAAGGTAGAGAATATTCAGAGGAGGCTAACCAGGATTGTGAAGAGCCTCAAATTCATGGATGAATTGAAGGAGTTAAGACTGTAAGCCAAGAGAAGTGAAGAGAAGATCAGGGTTCCATGAGAGAGAGAGGGAAGAACATGACAACAGCTGTTTAAGTATTCAAAGGCTGCCTTGTAGAAGAAGGATAAGACTTGTTCTGCTTAGCCCCTACAAGCAACAAGTAGAAGTTGAAGAATGGGAAATGTTAAGTTTATTAGAAAACAATTCCCCCTAAAATGGGGTTGTACAAAAGAGGAATGGACTTTCTTGGAGGTAGTGGGTTCTACTTCACTAGTGGTCTTCAGATGAAGGCTAAACCATTCCTTGGCATGGATAACGTAGAAGAGATATTGAACTCTAGAGTCCTTGAAGTCCTTTCCAACCCTTTGATTCTGTAATTCCTTGTAGAACTTGAGGTCTTTCCAAGATTCTCATTATGAAGATGAAGTGATTGCATCTAACATCAGAGTAATACAAGATGATCTCAATGAAATTCAGTGCCACTCAAAAGGACAAAAATCTTATCTATAAAAAAGCCAAATGAAGGATGAATGACTCCTGCCTAGTCTACGACAAAGCAGGACAGGAAAAGCATTGAGTTAATCCTTTAGTACATTTCTATAGATCTACAGCATAGACTCACAAAAAGCTTGACTAGGGCTGAATATGGAGGAAGAAGACAGGCTCAATGTATTTGGTAAAGTGTGCAATTCTTTCAATAATCCCAAACTGTTCTATCACAAAAATGATATCTTTTTAATACTATTTTTCCCCATGATATTATATGGTTGTGAATTATAGAATATCACAATCTCAAAACAACTTAAATTACACGTTACCCAACAGAAAATACATACATGGTGGGTAAAAATGGGTTGCAGCACGTTACCAATGATAATTTATGTATAATATGCTGTGAAAAACACGTCACCTAGGAAATGTATGACTAGAAAAGATAGTCATGTAATACATGTAAGAGCAAAAGTTAACAGAGAACCTGAGTGCTGATCTGGATGGTATGCCCGCCAAGTTAAAAGAACTAAAAGAAAGCTTCTGGTTTACACGCTCTATTAAGGATTTATGGGCAGCACTGATTAGGTAATGATTAAACAAGCTGAGGTACATGAACGAAATGCAAAATTATTACTCCATAAGAAACAATTAACATTATGACTACAGAGATGCAGTTTTTTCCAGGTTGCACTATTGACTTGCCCAGACTTTCTCTACAAAACCACAGAAACTTCTAAACTCCGGAAGCATATTCTCTTTTTAGACTTTACACACCATAAGTACACTCTGCCTCTATGGCCTCTCCCTCTGATTGGTTGGTTCTTCCAAGAACCTTCATTTTTAGGAGGACAATCAGGCCAGCCAGGCCTTAAATCCTCTCCAAGCTGTACTCTCCTAGACTTTCTCTACAATGCTGCCACGCTAGGTACCTTCATTCCTTCTTCCTCCCTTTCAGCTTCCTTTTATGTGTTATCTCCAATTATTAGAATGTAAGTTCCTTAAGGGCAAGGACCACTTTTCTTTCTGTTTCTATTTGTATTACTAGTACCTATTTGCACAGTGCATGGCATACAGTAAGTGGTTAATAAATATTTATTGACTTTACTTGGCATGAAAAAACACAACCAGGAAAAAAACATAAACAATGACTACAAATGAAATGAACGCAAAAAAAAAAAAATAGAATGCTAAGAAACTATAAGGACTAAGCTTGGCTCCAAGATTTATGAGAAGGTACCTACTCCCACTTCTTTGTAGAGATAGGAGATCGATGGGTTTGGAAATGGTTTTGTTCAATCAGTTCAGTCATGTCCAACTCTTCATGATCCTGATTAGGGTTTTCTTGGCAAAGATAGTGGAGTAGTTTGCCATTTCCTTCTCCAGCTCATTTTACAGATGAGGAAACTGAGGCAACCAGGGTTAAGTAACTTGCCTAGGGTCACACAGCTACTAAGTGTCTGAGGCAATATTTGAACTCAGGTGTCTCTGACTCTAGGCCCAGTGGTGTATCTACTGTGCCACCTAGCTGCCCCAGATGTGGAATACTGCATGTAATGTGAGATTTTTAAAAATATATTAGCTAGTTTTGCTGAACTGATAGCAATACAATTTGTTTTTTAAAAGATTTATGAACAGGAATGGAAATACATCAAATTGGATGGAACAGCATTTGGTATGCTGCAATATGAGTGACCACACTGACAAGATCACAGTTCCTCTGACTGCAAAAATTATAGCTTTCGAGGCAGCTAGATGGCATAGTAGATACAGCACCAGTCGTGGATTCAGGAAGACCTGAGCTCAAATCTGGCCTCAGACACTTGACATCTAGCTGTGTGACCCGGGGCAAATCACTTCACCCCACTGCCTCACCAAAAAAAAAAAATAAATAAATCATAGCTTTCTTTCTACCTCTAGACTATAATATATATATAACAAAACTATAGTGTCAGTTTGGAAAATAAGTGAAATCACTTCACAGATTCCATATTAATGATTTTTTCAACAACCTTATTTCTTTTATTGGAGGTTGGTAGTTCCCCCCAAATTTTTTGATGGGAAAACTAATCCCAATAGTGGAGTAATAAATATGGTATGAGAGCATAAGCTAAAAACACATGATCTTTTGTCATTCTGTATTCAAGAAGTCAGATTACATTAACAAATTTTGAAAAATTAAAAAAAACATATGAAGATCTAAAGCTTAACAGAAAACTACTACTACTGAAAGATAAATCACCACCAGTTTGTTTTCCAAACTAATCTTTCTCCCAAGAAATCACCATGTTGTCTTTTTTTCTCCCTAAAAAAAAAACAAAAACTATTTTGCTTCAGTGGCTGAACACTAGATGTCCTAAATCACACATTTTTAAGAACTTGGAACTGGAAAAAAAGAGAGCAAGAAACAAGGGGGTGGGGTGGGGGGAAAGAGCTGAGGCAAAGAGATAGGGGGAAAGGAAGGAGGAGAAGAGAAGTGGGGAGAGGTAAAGAGAGAAAGGGAGGGAGGGGGGACAGAAGGAAAAAGAAAGAGGGAATGGAAGACAGAAACAGAGAAGAGAGAAGAAAGAAGAAAGGGACAGGGAGAGAAAGGGAAGGGTGGGGAGGAAAGAACATGATAGGAGGGAATATTTGTTTACAAAAATTCATTTTAAACTATCAAAGGATAAAAATGTGCCTGTATAAATAATTCTTCTGGACACTTCAAGGCCGATATTTATTTAGCTTACTCAAAAGAATTTCTAGAGCATTAGAAAATATAATTCACCCTTCACTAGTCATCATAAAAATCCTGTAATATGTTCTGAGGCTTGAAGTTTCATTGCCCAGCTTTCCAAAATGTGAAAGCAACTGGTTAAATGAAATATATAACACACTTTCTATCACTTGAACATTTGATTTCTCACTTTTCTGGATGTAATTGAATTTCAGTAAGAAGTGACTACTTATCTAAACACACACTAATTTTTGCAAGACTTTGTGCATGTGGCAGTTCTGTCCTATAAATTTGCTCGATGAATTTTTTTTAAATTTTTTTAACAATTTTTAATTAAGGTTTTGAGTTACAAATTCTATCATTTCCCCCATCCCTCCTCACTGAGATGGTAAGCAATCAAATACAGGTTATTATATGTGCAATTCTGTAAAACATTTCCATATTAGTCATTTTGTATAAGAAAACTTGAATAACAGAAAAAAATGAAAGAAAGAAAGTGAAAAATAGCATGCTTCAGTCTGTATCCAATCAATATCAGTTCCTTCTCCGGAGGCGGACAGTACACTTCATCATTAGTCCTTTGGGATTGTCTTGGATCATTGTATTGCTAAGAATGGCTAAGTCATTCCCAGTTCTTCATTGAACAATATTGCTGTTACTGTGTACAATGTTCTCCTGGTTCTGTTCCCTTTACTATGCATCAGTTCCTGTAAATCTCTCCAGGTTTTTCTGAAATCATCCTGCTTGTCATTTTTAATAGCACAGTAATCTTTCACTATAATCATATACCACAGCTTATGTAGCCACTTCCCCAAATGATGAGCTTCCCTTTGATTTCCAATTCTTAGCTACCACAAAAAGAGCTGCTATACATATTTTTGTACAAATAAGTCCTTTTCCATTTTTTTTTTGGATGTCTTTGGGATACAGACCTAGCAGTGGTATTGCTGGATCATAGGGTATGTACAGTTTTATAGCCCTTTGGACATAGTTCCAAATTGTTCTCCAGAATGGTTGGTTTAGTTCACAATTCCACCAACAATGCAATAGTGTCCAAGTTTTCCCACATCCCCTCCAAAATCCAACATTTTCCTTTTCTGTCATATTAGCTACTCTGATAAGTATGAGGTGGTACCTCAGAGTTGTTTTAATTTGCATTTCTATGATCAACAGAGATTTAGAGCATTTTTTCATATGACTATAGATAGCTTTGATTTCTTTGTCTGAAAACTGTTCATATCCTTTGACCATTTATCAACTGGGGAATGACTTGCATTTTTATAAATCTGACTCAATTCTCTATATGAGAAATAAGGTCTTTATCAGAGATACTTCTTACAAAAATTTTTCCCCAGTTTTCTGCTTTCCTTTTAATTTTGGCTGCACTGGTTTTATTTGTGTAAAAACTTTTTAATTTTATATAATCAAAATTATTCTACATTTTGCAATGCTCTCTATATCTTCTTTGGTCCTAAATTCTTCCCTTATCCATAAATCCAACAGATAAACAATTCCATGCTCTCTTAATCTGCCTATGCATCACCATTTATGAGTAAATCACATACCCATTTTGACTTTATCTTGGTATAAGGTGTGAGATGTTGGTCTACTCCTAATTTCTACCACACTGTTTTCTAATTTCCCTGTCAGTTTTGGTCAAACAATAAATTTTTGTTCCAAAAGCTTGGATCTGTGGGTTTATCATACACTAGAATACTATGGTCATTTACTATAATGTACCTATAGGTACTATATTTGTACCTAATTTATTCCACTGATTAACCACTCTATTTCTTAGCCAGCACCAGATTGTTTTGATAATTACCACTTTCTAATATAGTATGAGATCTGGTATGATTAGAACACTTTCTTTCACATTTTTTAAAAATCGATTCCCTTGATACACTTGAGCTTTTATTCTTCCAATGAATTGTGTGGTTTTTTTTTTGGCTGTATAAAATAATTTTTTGATAGTTTGGTATGGCACTGAATAAATAGATTAATTTAGATAGAACTGTCATTTTTATTATATTGACTCAGCTTACCCATGAGCAAAAGATATTTTTTCAATTGTTTAGATCTGATTTTATTTGTGTGAAAAGTGTTTTATAGTTGTGTTCATGTATTTCCTGGGTTTGTCTTGGCAAGTAGACTCCCAAGTATTTGATATTGTCTATAGTTATTTTAAATGAAATTTCTCTTTTTATCTCCTGCTGCTGGACTTTGTTGGTAGCATACATAAATGCTGATGATTGAGGTGGGTTTATTTTGTATCCTGAAACTCTGCTAAAGTTGTTAATAACTTCAAGTTATTTTTTAGTTGATTCCCTAGGATTTTCTAATTATAACATCATATCATTTGCAAAAAGTGATATTTCCTTTCCACACTGCCTATTCTAATTCTTTTAATTACTTTTTCTTCTCTTATTGCAATAGCTAACATTTCAAGTATAATATTAAATAATGTAGGTGATAATGGGCATCCTTCTTTCACCTCGTTTGTATTTGGAAGGCTTCTAGATTATCCCCATTACAGATAAAGCTTGCTGATGGTTTTAGATAAATATTACTTATCATTTTAAGGTTAAGTTCCATCCTATCTTTTCTAGTTTTTTTAAATAAGAATGGGTACTGTATTTTCTCAAAGGTTTTTCCTTTATCTATTGAGATAATCATATGATTTCTGTTGGTTTTAATACTGATGTGATCAATTGTGCTAAGAGTTTTCATAATATTGAACCAGCCCTGCATTACTGGCATAAATCCCACCTGGTCATGGTGTATGATCCTGGTGATACATTGCTGTAATCTCTTTGTTAGTAATTTATTTAAAAATTTTGCCTCAATATTCATTAGGGAAATTGGTCTATAATTCTCTTTCTTTGTTTTGGCTCTTCCTTGTTTGGGTATCAGCACCACATTTGTGTCATAAAAGGAATTTTGTAGGACAACTTCTTCACCTATTTTCCAAATAGTTTATATAGTATCGGGGTTAATTGTTCTTTAAATGTTTGGTAGAATTCACTTACGAATCCATCTGGTCCTTGGGATATTTTTCTTAGGAAGTTCATTGATCACTTGTTCAATTTCCTTTTCTAAGATTGGGTTAAGTATTTTATTTCTTCGTCTGTTAATCTAGGTAATTTATATTTTGGTAGATATTCATCCATTTCATCTAGATTGTCAAATTTATTGGCATATAATTGAGCAAAACAGTTCCTAACTCCTAACAATTGTCTTACTTTACTCTTCATTGGTGGTGAATTCACCCTTTTCATTTCTGATACTACTAATTTGGTTTTCTTTTCTTTTTTAAGTCAAAGTAACCAATGGTTTATCTATTTTATTGAAAGTGTTTTTTGTTTTCTTTTTTTCATAAAACCAGCTCCTAGTTTTATTTATTAATTCAATGGTTTTCTTACTTTCAATTCTATTAATCTCTCCTTTGATTTTCAGGATTTCCAATTTGGTGTTTAATTGGGGATTTTTAATTTGTTCTTTTTCAGTTTTTTTAGTTGTATGCCCAATTCATTGATCTGCTTTTTCTGTATTTTATTGATGTAAGCAATCAGAGATATACATTTCCCCCAAGTACTACTTTGGCTGCATCTCATAAATTTTGGTATGTTATCTCATTGTTGCCATTTTCTTTAATGAAATTATCGATTGTCTCTATGATTTGTTCTTTGACCCATTGTTTTTTAGGATAAGATAATTTAATTTTCAATTAATTTTTAATCTCTCTTTCCACTGTCCATTATTGAATGTAATTTTTATTGCATTATGATCTGAAAAGAATGTGTTTACTATTTTTGCTTTTCTGTATTTAATTGTGAAGTTTCTGTGTCCTAATATAGTCAATTTTTGTGTAGGTGCCATATACTGCTGAGAAAAAGGTATATTCGTTTCTATTTCCATTCAATTTTTTCCAGAGATCTATCATATCTAACTTTTCCAGAATGTTATTCATCTCCTTAATTTCTTTTGTGTTTATTTTTTGGTTAGATTTATCTAGTTCTGAGAGGGGAAAGTTGAAGTCCCCCACTAGAATAGTTTTATTTCCATGAGTTCTTGAGTCTGTACATTTTAGCTGGCTTAATTTGATATCTTGTAGTTCAGTTCAGGTTAGATTATATTGCATTCAATACATTATTTCTTGAAACCTAGCTTATATGAAAACTATGTGACCAGTCATTTTTTGCTAAACAACCTTCAAGTCCTTTGGATATAAAATTCTGACTACAGAATTCAAAGACTTCCCAGAAGTTAGTTTCAGCCACCCCTTTCCCTTCAGTAAGCCTATTTTTCTCGTTCTGATTTTTTGCTACCTCACCTGCTTCTTTCTACCTAGTGCATCATAAATAGTCTCATTCCTGGTACAGTGATATATGATGGATAAAGCTATGTTGACAGAAGTCTACACTGATTACTTGGCTATGCAAATAAGAGGCACATGCCCTGAGTTTCCATTAACCATCAGTCTCTCTCTTTTGTAGAGTTTCTATATAAACACTATCAAAAAAGGGAACGGGAACATATCTGAAAGTCCTTATACCTAATCTGGCAGTTATAAAAACTCTTGTCCTTTCCCTGAAGTTAAAAAACAAAACCTCAATTGAAGAAATAGTCAGGGACTAGACTAAGGTCTGAAACACAACCTAAATACGGAATGGGCCCAAAATAGAGGTAAGAGGGATCTAGAAATATTTTGGCTAGAACACTGTTTCAAAGCCCCAGTGTATTTGAGCTCAAATACCAACCCTTTCACTTACTGGACTCTGCTCACTTGTCTCACCTTTTGCCTCCTGGACTGAGGAGGCTCAGGACCTAAATGTCAAGACATTATTAGTCTTTCCCTAAGTCTCAGCAGCCATCTAGCACCTGTGCCCCATAAATTGTAAGGGAATTGACTCATTTTCTGTCATTGATAGGACTACCGAGGTTCAGAATCCCCCAAAAACGTACTATGTAGCCATTAGCTAGCAAAACAAGCACCTAAAGTGGGTGCCTTGCATAATATCTTCTTAAACCTGCCAGACTAACTACAAACCCATAATCAGGAAGATAAATTCAAGCATTTAAGGAGACTAAAGGGAAGGGAACTAGTTAAGAGTCTATTATAATACTTTAAGCAAATAATAAAGGCAGTATTTAACATAACTGCAATGAAATGGAACCAAGGGAAAAAACAAGAAAGGCAGGAAGAAAGTTGAATAAATAGAAATGGCTACAAATCAAAGAAGATTGTAGTCAGTTAGTCAACAAACATTTGATTAAGGGCCTATTATATGCCAGGCACTGTGATAAGCTCTGGGAATGCGGAAAAAAAAAGGAAAAAAAGGAAAAAGACAATCTTTGCTTTTGAGGAGCTCAGAGTGTAATGTGAGAGATAAAATGCAAGTAATTATGTACAAACAAGCCATATACAGGATAAACTGGAAAGAATCAATAGAGGTAGGCACTAGAATTAAGAGGGATCAGGACAAGCTTCCTGTAGAAGGTGAGATTTTAGCTGAGACCTGGAAGAAGACAGGGAAGGTAGGAGGCAAAGATAAAGAGGGAGAAAATCCCAGGCATGAGAGACAGTCAGGGAAAATACCCAATGTCTAGAGATGAAATATCTCATTCAAGGAACAGCATGAAAGGAAGCATCACCGGTTGAAAATGCATATTGTGGGGACAGCTAGATGGCACAATGGATAGAGCACCTGCACTCAGGAAGACCTGAGTTCAAATTTGGCCTCAGACACCTGATACTTACTAGCTGTGTGACCCTGGGCAAGTCATTTTACCCCATTGCCTCACAAAAAAAAAAAGAAAAGAAAAGAAAGAGTATGTTGTACAGTAGGAGGGGGAAGGAGAAGAGCTATATAAGGTATAAGAAGCCTGGGATGTTGGGGGATGTTAATAAGAGGAGCTATCTTTTAAAGGATTTTAAAAGTCAAACAGAGGATTTTATATTTGATTCTGTAGATCAGAGCCACTGAAAAGTAGGGGAGGGTGACTTGTCAGATCTGCACTTAAGAAAAATCACTCTGATAGCAGTGTGGAGGATAGCCTGAAGTGGAGAAAGACCTGTGGCAGGCAGACCAACCAAAGACTACTGAAATAGTCCAGGCATGAGATGATGAAGTCCCTGCACAAGGATGGTGGCACTATCAGAGGAAAGAAGGGAACATACTCAAGAGATGATATCAAGATGAAATTGACAGGTTGTATATGGGTGATGAAAGTGAGGAGTCAAGGATGACACTTAGGTTGTGAGCCTGGGGGAATGGAAAGATGGTAAATGTCCTTGGCAAAGAAAGGAAAGTTTGGAAGGGGGGAGAGTTTGAGAAAATAAAAAATAATGAGTTCAGTTTTGGACATGCTGAGTTTAATACATCTACAGAACGTTCATTTAGAGAGTTCTATATTAGGTGGAGATGTGAGACTAGAGGTCAGCCAAGGAGGTTAGGATTAGATAAGCAGATTTGAGAATCAACAGCATAGAGATGATAACTGAATCCATTAGAAAAGATAAGATCATCAAGTAAAAAAAATACAGAGAAGAGAAAGAAGCCTAAAGTCAAGGTTTGGGGTGAACAGTATAGTAACATAAGGAGAAATAGCCAGTGAGCATGGGGAATGGATAATGTTAGTACAATTATTAGCATGAATAATTTATTTAGCCCATTCTTTAAACTCTTTCTTAGAGCCCAGCTCTTAATTATTGTTACTTAACTTTATATTAAGTGTAACTTTAATACAACTGAGTAGTGAGTACACTTAATTTTTATTTTGCCTTATGAGAAATTGTATGTTCCATAGAAGTTCTAAGAATTTTTATATTACTTGGTACAGAAACAAATAGACATGAAGCTTACCTTTTCTTGATTAGTAAGGTAATATCTAAACTTCCAAACCAGATCTTGTTCTTCATATGTAAGCTGCTTCGTTGGTGGATAACTAACTATAATCTATTAAAAATAATGAAATGTATTTTGTTTGTTAAAAGCTGGATCTCAGATTTTTTTTTTTACCTTAATGATAAACTCCTTGAATAAATACCTCCCAAAATAAGAAAGATACATATGCATATAAGATTCAAATATTTCCCTCACCTTTAAAAGAATCAGAGATTGATATTGATTAATACAGAGCTAGAAAGAACCATGAGGATTATCTTGTTCAACCTCATTTTACAAATTAGTGAACTAAAGCCAAAAAGGTGAAATGACTAACCTAGAGGTAGGTAATAGAGGTAGAATTCAAACCTGATTCTATGGATCCTAGACCAACAGTAACTTAACCACATGCAAATGTCTCTTTAGTTTCACAAAGTTCATGTGTAAGATAAGTAAGTACACATAGCCCCTGATCTTCAGCTGCTTGGAATATATACTCTGGTCTTTGGAGACTTCTCAAAGCCTTCACTCATTCATTCAAAACAATACATATGCATGGTTCAGAACAATCCACCAAAAATTGAGGCATTTTTTTCATAATGAGGCAAAATATTCAGGAATATTTTTCAGTATTAGAGGAAGAACTAAGTACAGGTTCCACCTTCATGGACCTCCATTCAATGAACCTTCAAAAATGATCTGGGAGGCATAGAAAAAATGAAAGAGAAACTAAAAAAAAAATTGGCCAGGATACTACAATTACACTTAACATGAGAAATGTTATCTAAGAATCACTTTAATTTCTTAGATTCTCTGTAAAAAATTCAATACTAACAAAAGGTATAGCACATAATAAAATCAACATTAACTTACATTTAGCTGATCTCTAGTGGCAGCATTAGGTTTGAGATCATGGTCAGATGGTCCACTTCTTAAACTTCGGGCAAGCTTGTGATGTTTGCTTTCAACTAAATTCTCCTATACATAAGTTTAAATTATTATTAAGAATGTATAAGTTCTAATAACCAAGTTGTAAAAAGAATAACAGAACAATTTACTGTAAGTATGACAATTTTATAGGAATATAGTACTTTATATTCCATACTCCTTTAGTCTTTAATGTACTCATTAAATATGCATTATCAACTTGAAAATAGGGAAAATTGAGGAAGAAAATTATAAATTACTAAACACAGAGTCATAGAATGATATAGCTAAAAGGAAACTTAGAGATTATTCAGTCTAAACATATTCTACATATGAAGGAACTGATGATCAAAGAGATTAAATTATATATGCAAAGTCACATGGCTAGCAAACAGCAGGTCTGGGATTTGAACCAATGTCTCCCTTTGCCCCAAGACAATAGGCAGAACAAGCTTCCATACTACTTCTAGATTTACAGTAGCACAGAATTTTACAACAAAAAGGGAGTTCAGGATTTATCTAGTTCTATCAATACACAAAAAACTTCCCCCCTAAAACTGACCTAATTCAGACTCTGCCTGAAGATCTCCAAGTAAGGGGAAGCCACCACCTCTCAAGGTAATTTCTCTTTTATATAAGTCTAACTACTCAGGAAGTTTCCCTGATATTGAGTTTAAATTGCAATTTACGCTCTTTAATTTCTACCTCCTGCTTTAGGTACTGCCTCTGGGAAAACAGAACAAGTCTAGCCCTTCCCCCACGTAACAGATCTTCAAATACTTGAAGCAGTCAGTCGTCAAGCACTTATTAAGCAACAACTGTGTGCTAGGCACTGTACTAAGTTCTGGAGGCACAAAGATTAATTTAAAAAAAAAACAACAACAGTTCTTGCTCTCAAGGAGCTTGCAGTCCAGGGTGGCCTCCAAACTACAATGAGGCATGAGAATACAGCTCTGTGTGAGTATTTCTCTAGTCAATGATTTTCACTATCAATGATAAAGAGTGTAATTCTACCCTAAGAAACCCAGAGTTCAAATACCTACTCTTCCTCTCTGTGTACCCATACATAATCCCTCTTACCCTAAATGATTCAATTCCTAGAACACCCATAATTATAATCACCTGTTGGCAGATTTATTTCTTTGTTAATCCACTGACCTTGATTATGAACTAAATTAACATTCAAGGTATTGTAAAAATGTTAGTGCTATTAAAGCTTAAAACTACATCAAGCCTCTTAGGATATACTGTGTTTTAAAAATCCAAGAGGTAATCAGTACAAAAATACTCAACAGGGGATATTCTCTAAGGTGGGAAGGGTGAGGGATGAAGGAAGACATATACTTATAATCTGAAAGCGAATAGTAACTTAACATGAAGACCTAATTGCTACTCTGGAAACACAATAGAAAATAATAGCAAAAGAACAGATACAGATACAGATACAGATACAGATACCCACACACACACACACACACACACACACACTCTCACACTCACACACACACACATAGTGAAATTGTGAAACTGAATCGCCTGGCTCAGGTAAGAAAGAGGCTTCACATAAGTAAATTATAGTTTTATCCTTTAAATGTCAGATCTTATTTTCTTTTAAACATTTTGGATAGTAATTTTTCTAATATAGATTACACACTTCCCTGACTCCCTAGGCAGAGTACACTGAACATAATTTAAGCTTTTTTTTTTGATGACTCAGGGTCATTATTATGAATATCAATTATTGTACTGTGCTGTAATGCAGTTATACCCTGAGGGGCTATTGAAATATACAGGGTAGTTTGCTTTTACATTAAATGGCCCTAAGAGGGCTATTCTTTTTTAGTTCATGTCCACTTTTTATAGTTTTGGGGGCTTTTTTTTGGTCTTCAATATTACTGTCAAGTTGTCAGTTGTGATTTCTTGCTCCTCCAAATGTGCCTGCCTACAACAGCCCCACCTACTCCTTTGTAATTCGCTGCTTATAATTAAACCAGCTCTGAGTATGGGTCTGTCCTATGACAAAAGTACATAAGGTTTAGTGTATGGACTTTGTAACATCTATATGTCGGATGCTGCTAAGATACTTTTTTTCCCTACATAGAATCAGAGAGACTTATAGTTGACAGGATTCTCTAAAATCATCTAATTCTCCATCGAAAGCAAGAATCTACTCTAAAATATTTGTAACAGATCCAATTCTCTGAACAAAATTTCTAACAGGCAGTTTCACTACCTTGTGAAGAAGTTCATTTCATCCCTGGAAAACTCTAATTTCTTGCCAATTTTCCTTCTGTAGAGTGAAAATCTTCTACACATTGGTTTGCTTCTAATGTAGTGGACTGAATTCTGCTCTCCACAGCTATAAAGAATAAAGTCAATTTCTATTTCATAACTGCCCTTCAAATATTTGAAAGAGATAACACCTGCTTAAATTTCTCTTATCCTCCCTAGTTTCTTCAACCATTTATTTGGGTATTCTAATACAGTTGAGTTTGCCAGCTAAGTGGACTCAAGGTAAGAGTGGTATAGCCATATATTTTGAAAACAGCATGAGGTAAAAAAGCACCATCCCAGGAAATATATTATAAATGCCTTGTAACTCACCATAGACATCTGGGGGTCAGGCACTTTCACTATCTCAAAACTCGTTAAAATTGGGGATGACTCATCACCATCCTAGAGGCCAAAAGAAGGAGGGAGAAAATACATGAGAAAAAGAAAAAAAATACCAATTTAAAATGTTCTAGAAATAGTGAAGAACAATAAATGAGTTTTGGTCCAATTATGTCATATTTTTTGTTGATGATTATGAAAATTCCTATATTTCAATAAGAGGTCTTCTAAGAAAAAGATCTAATATGTTTCTTACCTCCCTCCCCCCCTTTGGGAGCCACAGGGACAAGATACTGATTTAAGGAAAAATCAAAGCCAAAAATCAAAATGTGCAACAGATTTTAGAGAGTGGAAATCCATGGACAATGATGCTTTATTTATTTCTGAAACTTTCATAAAATGATATGATGACTTCATTATATTTAACTGCAAAAATTACCAAGTAGATATGGTGAGTTCAAGGAAATAAAAAGAAAGTATGACACCACATGAGGAAATTATTTTTAACACAAGACAGTCATAATAAACACTGTCCACATAAAGGACCAATGGTATTAAGATTAGAGTTATTTGTGAACAATTCTGAAGTTTATGCCAAGTTATTCACATTAAGTTTCCAAATACTGATATATTTTCCTTTTTAAACAGCCTGCAATAAAATTGGGAAAAGCTGAAAAAGAGAACTATTATAGTTCGACTTCAGTACAGTAATTGAGTCTTACAGAAAGTCACAAATTCCTGTAGCTATTGTTTAACAGGTTGGTTTTCAGTCACAACACCAGAAAACACATTTATCAACCCAACTGTGACAAGTAATCTTCACTTAGACTATCTGTCACAAAAGACAGGTGACAAGAAAGTCTATTTCCATTAGATTCAATACACTGGACCAGCAATCTTTACACTAAGTGGAAGTATGACAGGCTGGGTAGACAGCCACTAATTTATGAACAATTTTCAGGGAGCAGTAGAAAGGGGTCAGGAACTTGTTAAAGCACACTTTCAAAAAATAACCCTAGAAATTCTTTTAATTTCTTTTTTTAGCTACTCTATTATCAATTATTAAATTATTTTAAGTAAATGTAGACTTTTGCCCCTATTTCTCCACATATGTGTAACCATATTATTCTCATTATCTTTGCTTAGACCACAAGCCCCATGAGACCAAGAAATTTATTGTTCAAATCTAATTATACAGAGTATAATAAGTATATGGGCACATGACATTGTTATACAATGCTAATAAGTTAGTATCATTTTAACATTTCACTCTTTAGTGTATAATTTGTTTGTAAAACATTAAATATTAACCACTTTATCTTATTTTATCCCAACTCTCATTTACAGAAGGATTCAAATGGGTCCATTACTTAGAATCTTTAACTTAAAAGCAGGAATACACAGAGCAAAAATAAACTACAAAACAGAATGAAAAGAGAAATAAAATGTATGATTTTAATTCAAAAGTATCACCAAAAATGGTTATGAGCTAACAAAAACAAAAACAAACAAACAAAAAAAAAAACCCACCATCTTTCCTGGCTTTACATCACAAAAATCTCTTAAAGAATTTGGAAAAGAAAACCACCATTCATAAAAGCTTAAGGAAAAAAATATTAAATCATAGAATTAATTTGTCATTTCCAAAGCAGAATACATTGTAATATTTTCTGCATTTTTGCATAACTGTAGCAGTACGATATTTACATTGTTATTATGTTAGCTATTTTAAAAGTTTGGACACATTTGCACAGAGATAGAAATTTTGTGGAGTACATAAAGGTATATCAATAAAATTCACTAAAAGGTGAAGAAAAACTATTTTCTATAACAGAACGAAATAAAATTTTAAATGGTCCCTTGTTCTCACTAAATTTACTATACAAAAAAACTACGTATGGTTCTTCATAATTTTAACGAATCATTAGTATTTAATTTTATGAGTATACTGATGTCTTCCTTGCCAATTTGAAGAACAATAAATCAAAAAGTTTTAATCGCTTGCATTCTTATTGAATTCTGTAATCTAGAACTGCATTACATGAATGATTGGCTTTTGTAATCTTGTTGTAGCTATACTATTTGATTTATATGTACATAAACAGCTGTTGCTGACAGTTGTCTGCTGCTGTCTTGCAACCAAATAATTCATCTCAGCAGGAATGTCAGTAATTTTTTTAATGCTTTCCCTCTATCTGTTTTAAAGAAGCCATAAACAGGTCTAAGGCACATACCTTCTCATAGTACACTATGCCATATTCCTTATCTTCACATTTGACACATCGAAACTCAACCATTAGGTACATAAAATTAGAACTTCGTTTTTCACTCTATAAAAAAAGAGAAACTATATAAAATAAAGGCTGACAGTTTTATAATTTGCATGGATCAGGATATCAAGTAAAAAAATACTTCCTGGTGAGATTATAATTTTTATGTTTCCTAAGGTAAAAACAGTCATTTAAAGTAAAGATATTTAACAGTTCAATCACAGAGGTATTTCTAAATGTGAAATTGAGTATTAGTTTAGGAAAGCCTACTGGCTCAAAGCTAACTATGTATGAAAGAGTATTTATACTATGTATAAAAGAGTATTTATCCTGAATAAAGAAAAATAAGACAATAGAAATTGCTAAATTCAACATTTAAAAACACAAAGAAAATTGAAAATAAATAATTTTACTAAATGTTAAATGGGCTTGGTATTTAATAAGAATGCAAACATTTATTCCCAATTAGTTTTCACAAAAAGTCTATTGCTAGTAAATTTTCAAAATGATTAGGAAAAAGAATTCCCTATTCTCAAATTCCAAATAAGTAACATCTGAAACCATAGTTACTTAAAAAAAATTACAATAGTGACCTTGGAGTAAAACAGAGAACTGAATCAGTAAACAGAAAAAAAAAACAAAAACCTTTATAAGAGTTCATTTTAAGAAAAAGAACACTTAAAGCCACTACCTTCTCCTTTTCCATACAATGATCCAACTGCTCAGAGACTCTAAATGAAGTCTGTCTGTACCCTGTGGTGCTCATTATAGGCTGGGCCATATTACAAAACTGATATTCCTCCCTCCTAATTTGATTAATATAATTGTTATTTTCATTCTCCAGACACAAAATGTTAGGCTTAACATCTGGTACATGGAGACATCATATTCAAAAGTAAATATGTTAAAAAAAAAAACTTCTGAAAATAACTGCACTAATTCCATCCTTTGATAAGACTTTTCCATTCCATTATCATATACACATGATCTCTGTAATATTTCAAGAACTATTAGATTTCTATAAAGAGTCTAGAAAACAGGCAGCATCTTATTTGAGCAGTAAGGATTCTAAAGTTGGATCAGAGTGTCTGAAGTGAGTAGGATCATGAAGACAAAGGAACTAATTTATCTGGTGATGGTAATCTAAGCTTATTTAGAATGCAAACAAGTAAGTAGGATATAAATACTAAACTTTACAGACATCATTTCTGTGATGTGAGATACCTATAAATATACTGTCCTCTTCTTGGTTCTAAAGTCAAACAGAGAAGTCACAGGTGTCCCAAAAAGTTTTCCAGGTACCAAGTTCTAAAAGGACAACATAGGACATCCTCAAGTATGCAAGATGCCCAGCTACCCAAGACCCCACTCTCCTAAAAGATGCATGAATAGAAAAATTATCAAAAAACATATTTTAAAAATAAAATGATACAATCTACTATGAATGCAAGCTGCTTAGCCCTAAACTTTCATGAAAAGATATGCAAGAAAAAGTGTGTGTACATGTGTATAAAGATACATACACACTTACATGTGTATATCTGTATTTATATACACATAACCATATATATTTTAAACATAAGAAATAAAGCTTAATTGCTTTTGTTGTTTAAAATTTAATTAACAAGTTACATATTAATAGAATATAAGGAGGATGACTCACCTCATTAATCATTTCTATTTCTCTAAATGTCAATCTATCCAGCCAATCCACTTTTACCATGTGGCCCTGTCGATGAGCCTTGGTGAGCTATAAAAGAAAAAGAAAGAATTTTAAAAGAAATGTAATTTTTTTAAATGGAGAAAACTGAGATTCTGGGAAAGAATAAGCTGAAATATTTTGAAAAGGAATTAGGAATTACACAAATAAAGTAACTAAAATGTCCATAGCATTTGGCTCATAGATTCATCTACTAGGCATGTATCTCAGGGAAGTCACTGATAAAAAGGAAAAAAAAAACCTTACATACACCAAAATATTTATAGCAGCAGTTTTTATGGTAGCAAAGAACTAGAAACAAAACAAGATACCCACTGACTGAGGAACGGCTAAACAAACTGTGGTACATGGACATAATGAAATGTTACTGAGACTTAAGAAATGACAAATATGAAGAATACAGAAAAATATGGAAAGACTTCAGCAAACTGATGCAAAGTGAAGCAAAGCTAAGAAAACAAAAGGACTACAGTAATGAAAATTGTAAAGAACAATAGCTACAAACAATGAATGTCACCAAATTAACAAAAAACAAGCACAGCCTCAAAGAAGAGAGATGAAAAGATACCTCCCCCTACTCTTTTGCAGATGTAGGAGATCGAGGGATCTCCTTGAAAAGTGCACTGGTTTTAAGAATTTTAAGAATTTTTCAGTTATTGCTCAGTTCTGCTAATATTTTTTTTCCTCTTCTTTCTCTTTTAATTTTTCTTTAAAGTTTATGTGTTTTGTATCATTGCTCTCTGGGAGGTGGGGAAGGAAAGGGACACAGGAACATTTAGGGGATGCAAACACAAAAGTTACAAATAAAAATTTATTTAAAAAAAAACAAAAACAAAAACCTTTAAAGGCCCTCCATAATATGACCTTTTTTTCCCTTTTCACATGCAATTCATTCCAATTAAACTGGATTAAGTCACTGTCCTGACCTTCCCACCTTCAAGCCTTTACTAGTGCTGTTCCCCCTGAATGTCTACCTATTACAGAACTTATTACACTCTATCCTATACTAAAATTATGCATGTATTTATCTTACAAGATTCTCTAAGTCCTCTAAGTAAAAAGATTATTTTACTCATCTCTATAACCCCTATATTGCCTAACATGGTACCTTACACATAGGAGGCAGTCAATAAATGCTTATTAAATTAAACTGAATCAAGAAAAGAACAATGGAGAAGGGGGTCAAGACTTATTATAGTGTTAACTTCACCAATGACTATGAGATTTTTAGGCAAGTCACTTAACCTCTTTTGGTATTAAAGTTTTTCAACAAGTAAAACGGATATAAAAAAATACATCCCCTATTTCACAGAATTGTTGTGAAGTTCAAGTCAAATGGGATAATGGATATTTCAAAAAAGTACAATTATAAAAAATGTACACATATAAAGGTTTATATGCTTTCCTTGATATCATTGCACACACTGCCAAGCTTGCCCAAAAGAGTTATGATAAAGATGACAACAGTTCTTTTCATTCAAATTTGGAATAGGCTCTGGTCATCTCCAGCCCAGTCATCTTTCCATGAAAATTAAAGGCTACCACCAAAAGTCAAACTCATGAAAGAATGCTGATGTGTGATTTATTTCTGTCATAACAGCTTGTATTTCTTTATAAGCTAGAAATGTCAGTGACCTATATCTTTCCAGATAGAAAATCTGCATTCTGTTAAACAGCAGGGTAATGGCACTACAATCTGTTTTGAAATTGGTTCTGAAGAAGTAATCCTCACTAGGGTGCCTATCCCAAGAAAGAGATAGGTCAAGAAAGTAGCAAATGCTTCATTCTTTTCTTTCTAGGCCCAGGGATTTATTTCAATGGAATTCACAAATAGTCATAATACAAAGCACTGAAGGGCAGCATACTGTCACAGAAATAATGGCATAATTATTGAGCCTCCATCCCTGAAGTCTCCAAGAATTAAACAGTATGGGGTTTGAAAAGCTATTAAATCGAAAGAATCCCTAAGAACCAAATAATAACACGTCCATGAAACTGCTTGGGGAACTAATCATGTATTATCAGATTTAATGGGAGGGCAGACACATTTTCAAGGGGCAGAGGGAGGGAGGGAAAGAGTATCAAATCTGCACTCTATTCCACAAAAGGCCAAAAAAAAGTACCTACAAAACAAGCATATACTGGAAAAGTAGAGTAGTGGTAGATGAGGGAGACAAAAACACAAAAGGGAAGAGTTTTAATGGATAAATAATCCCTTATGTTTATAGATATTTTAAAATTTTGAAATCATTTTTCAAATATTTCCATTACTTTACTTCATCCTCCCAATTACAGGATATGTATAAGATATGGAGTCAGAGGAACCGGACTACTTGTGACTCTGGGCAAGTCATGTAAGTACTCTGGGCCTCAGTTTCCTTATCTGTAAAACAGGAGAGTTGTACTAGATGGCTTCTGAAGTCCCATCCCTCCCATGAGTGAATCTATGAATTATGAGTTATCCATGAGGAAACGTAGGTTCAGAATGTTAAGCCACTTGTTCATGGTTAGAGAACTATCCGCTAATGGAGTAAGCACCATGAAACTCAATATCCTGATTACTAGATCCGTGCTATTTCTAGTACACCACATCTTTTCTTGTCAGACAAGTATTTGATAAGTATCTAAAAAATGAATAAATAAGTATTAAGAACTAAGAAAGAAAATTGCTTATTGACACCTGTAAATATGACTCTATCACTAAATAAATGTAAAATGTTTTCTCTTAAGTTTGAACCCTTTTTGACACAGGTCTGTGAGGGAAGAATGAGCAAGAACTCTATATGAAATACTGAGATGACTGTGCTTTTACTGTGTACATACACAAAAAGACATACACAAACACACACACCCCAAAAATACTACTCAGCAGGCTTACAATCTTGACCTTCAACTGCACAAAACAATGGATGAGTTTTATGTAGCCCCAAAAGCCTATTTACTATGTGATTCAGAAAATTAGTTTCTTATTCCTGTCCCTGTCTTCTCAAAAGCATTTAAAGTATATGTTCATGAAAGTGGCAATATCTAGGGCCAGCCCTATAGATATGTTGATGTTGGTTCATGTAATAAGATTAAAACATAAATCAATAAGCTTTTAGGCCTCAATCTGAAAATGGCAAAAACTCATTTAGTCCACTTGTGATAATAGGTCTCAAGACAGAACTAAAAGTTTTTGACAGCCTTAGACAACAGTAAGCGATTCAATAGTTACTGATAAAGATTCGACCACCTAGCATTAGGTATAAACTGCTTCCAAAGGATTCTCTAATGTCCATTATTATTCAAATAGCAAGCAAAAACCAAATCAAAGGGTCCAAATTTATAAAAACTATACATAGTATAAAATTTAGGCAATCCTATAGCTCGGTGATCTTTTTTTCATATAGATGATGATGCCACTTCCTTTTTATTGACCCCAAACTTCCCATGAAAACAAAGGCCCATCTATCTTTTCAATACTTACATTTTACTGATACTGTTTATGGCAGCAAAATATGGAATACCACATCACTGCCTCCAATACCCTCAAGATCAGCCTTTCAAGAGGACAAGCAGGGTGAATGGTGGACATGAATAGACTGCAATGTTACCAAGGCTAACTCTAAAAAAGAACAGGCATTAAGGATGTCATCAAGAAATTGTATGTTGGGAAGAAAATATGGTCTGATCACATGGCAAGATACGTTCTGAGTAATCTACTAGTGCTGTCAGCATCCCAAAGGCAAACTTTTGGAAGAACATGGACAAAAGTCACATGAGTCAGGCAGACATGGATGGGTTTGGATTTACATCCTGAAGGGAAGTACCAAAGCAATGAGAACACTTTGAGTTTTATGTGAGTTATTTGATTAGCCCATTCTACACACAGACCAAAAGAGCCAAATCCCGCAGTACATAAATATGCTGGTTAGGAAGAGAAAAATGACACTACAAATATAGTTTTGCCACAGGTAATAGTCAAGTGCTGCTCCCCACACAAGTAATAAAGATCTAGCTTTATGGTAGAACAATTCTACTGTTCTTCCACACAAAGCCATTGACTGTATCAAACCTAAAGGTCACAATGAAGGATATTTTCCCAAGAAAAACATTGCTAAGTTACTGAGTTAACTGAAACAACTTGAGGAATTTATCAATGTACTCTAAAATGCAATTATATTCATTACAGCCAGAAACTAAGATAATATACACTGTAATGTAATTCACTTAATAAATCAGATTCTCCCTGACGTAAATACCAAAAATTTTTATGAAAAGGAAAATCACAAATCTGCAAAAAGGAAGAAAGAAAGACTCCCAGAAATTGAACTAAAAGTCTCTGAACAAGGATACAGGCTGTGTGAGTGAAGAGAAGAGAATGGTTGAGAGAGAGAGAGAGAGAGAGAGAGAGAGAGAGAGAGAGAGAGGAAGTAGAAACAACAAGATCTGGCCACTCTTTGGATATGGGAGCTGAAGAGGAAAAATAAATCAAGGTTGACTCAAAGGTTGTAATCTGGACTACTAAAATAATAGTGCTATCAAAAGAAATGAGGAAGGCTGGAAAAGGGATAAATTTGGTGGCAAATATTATGACTTTCATTTTGGATATGTAGAGTTTAATACTCAGGAAAAGGGTTTGACAATCATATCAGAAAAAGTAATCCTTTAACAGAAAATTGGACAGAGCTAAAAGCATACATACAGCTATCAAACCATATTTACCAGCAGGCAAAAGCTCTCACAAACAGATAAAAATTGGCAGTAGGACAATGGTAGAATTCAAGGATGATTATGAGTTTGTTTTTCCTCTCAGTAAGTTTAGTTTATTTTTTAAATATCAGAATAGTTTTCCAATGATACCTCTCCCCACGATGAATCTCTTTTATCATAAAATCTTAGCAACACCCAAATGAAAAAGTGACTGCAAATCATTCCACATCCACAGTGCCTACCACTCTACCAAGAAGATGAAGGTATGATTCCTCCTCTTCTCCCTGGAACCAAAATTGGTTACTGCAATCACTTTGAGTTTGTATGTTAGTGTTGGTTCTGGTTTCTTATGGTACAATGATACGTGATGAATCATATACTACATTTTGCTTAGCCATTTCCCAACTGATGAGCACTCTGTTTTGTTTTGATTTTTTTTTTTTTTGGCTCCCACAATGAGTGCTCATATGTTAGACTCTTCTTTTTTTGCCACTGCTCTCCTTGGCATATATGCACAGTATGGTTGGGACAAAGATGAGCAATCTGGGGTCTTTTTTTGTATATTTTCAAATTATTTTTCAATATGGTTAGACCAATTCGCATACTGCCTGATTGACTCTATTCTAATAAACACTTTTCTGAAAGGAAAATTAGAGTCACAGAGTTAGAAAGGCCTGAGTTCAAATCCAGCCTCGGATAATAACCAGTTATATGACCCTGAGCAAATCACTTAGCCTCTGCCTACCTTGGCTTCCCCATTTGGAAAAATGCTTCACAAAATGAAAAGCACTATAAAAGTTCTCGCTGTTGGTGGCAGTAGTAGTAGTGGTGGTGGTGGTAGTAGTAATATCAGCTAAGACTTCCTAACTACAAGTGCAGTACTAATACTTGCCTGACAGGTTTATTGTGAAAATCAAACAAGATAATATATTTAAAGGCATAGTGAAAACTGTGAATAAAGCTCTATATATTGATTTTAATCAAAGAAAATTCTTTTTGAAAACAACTTTTCTTCTGAAAGGAGAAATTTCAGTCTCTCTAAAACCTCAGAGAGCATGATCAAATCCTGTGTTTAAGAATCAATGAAACAGCTGGTCAAAAATACCAAGAAATATTCCTCAAAGAGAAAGAGAGCAAGACCTTCAGCAGTGCTGCATTCATGAAGCATTTTTTTTCCTAAAGAAGTAATTACTGGTTTTGATAGTTTCAATTTAGTTGGTAGAGGACATCACTTAATAGTAATGAAGGGTATAACAGCACAGAATGATCTAAAGTCTTCAATCAGTTTAGAAATTTTAAAAAAGCATATTACTGGTAGGGACAAGATATATTGGCAAGTACACGACTCCAATCAGAACCAGAAATTGTATGTGTGTGTAAGTGTATGTGTGTGTGTATTCATTCCTATTTTACAGACTGAGAAAATGAGGTGTATAAGATTTATTACTTAATAGACTTCCCATAAGTCTCCAGCTAGCCAATTCTCTCTCTCTCTCATACACATACACGATTTATAAGAATTCTAATGTGCCAAACATATAAAAATAAGAATATTGCTAAGCATTAAACAAGCTACTATAAAAACTTTAGAGAGTCAAAATTTTGAAGTCTTGTCACATTTTAACACTAGACTCCAAAAAAATAAAAATAAAAAATAAACACACAATAGCACCATGGTAGAAACATAAACACTTGCATTCTGCAAACATAGCTAGGGGGAAAAAGTCACATTGCTGGCTGTTATAATAAATTAGTACAGATCCTTTCATCAAAAATAATTAGGAACATTTAATAGAAGAGCCTAAATAATTCTCTTAATATAGAAACAAAATGTATTAATGGGGCAATTATAGAACAGTCTATTTCTCTTCCTTGTCCTTTTCCCCTCAAAAGACCTGAGATTTAGAACTTTGCCCATAACATGGATCATAGTGCTGATCTCTAGAAACAATTTAAGAGATTTTGTTTCAACATACACTATACCCATATTGTACTTGAGATTCAACCTTGTCCACATTACAGTGGCTGAAGGCAATAAATGAGCAGATTCTAACGAGTTTTCTATTAGAAACTCTAGGTTAGCTAGCTTGATAAAAGACAATAGAGTAGCTTAAATGAAAAGTTATTTTATTGCCACGATAAATCACTGGAAGAGAAGATGGACATGTTTATAGCTTCAGAACTTTCTATCCCCCTTGTTCAAGAACGAACAAAATCTCAAAAAGTTTGCCTTGAACATGCAAGCTAACTGACAACCAAAATTTTAAAGCTGACAACAGTATATTAAATAAAATGTTCGATCATTAGGTGGCTATGGTATCATTTTCCATAAAAGAGAAACACAATTAAGTGGAGTAGTCAACAAAAATTTCAAGATGAAGCACAAATACTAACCAATTCAAGATCTCATTCTTCATGATTAAGGCTTCTTCCATATGAACCTTGAAGTACCAGGTTGAAAAACTACTTTAACAACACCTGGTGTAGAAGCTTTCTCCAGACAAAAAGAGTCATCCATACCAATGACAGGATGTAAAAGTAACATGCTAGCAGATCAGTCTGTGGAAATTTTCTTCCCAAACAAAAGTTAAGAGGGCCTTAAATAGCACCTACTTCACAGTGTCTTGCATATATGAAGTAAACATTCAAAATTATTTATTCAATTCGTTTGATTTAAATTCATTTCATTAAGTAATAAACTCCTACTACGTACAAGACACTGTGCCAGGTGCTAGGGATACACATACTTAGAATCTAGAATCTCAGAGCTGGAAAGGACTTATTAATCTCTTCCCTCTAAATTTAGAGAGGAATTTAAAAATAGCAATTATGAGATGCAGTATTAAGTATACAACTTACTATAAGTAATTTAGAATCTAACTATTAGTTTAAGAAAAAATTTTTGGAAGGGAAAAGGGAGACATTAACTTCTAAAATCAAAATGGGTATCTAATTTTGAACATTTGCATCCTTAAAGGTACAGTAAAATAAAAAAAAGGACCCTAATATGTAACTCTTGATCACCAAAAGTTTTTCCACATTTACCCACATTTTCAAGTCTGTCTTAGAATTAATAACACTCCTTGATGCAAGACATAGTAAAGAGCTTCCCACCTGTTCTAATTATTTCTTCTTTACCTTAGCTAATCGACTCATCTGGTCCTCTGAGAGAGTGCTGCTTGTCCTGCCAGGAGTTTTTGTAGGTTCAGATCCATCTGCTTCAACATTAGGCCAGACTTTCAAGTCATGCATTCCCTGGCGGAACATGCTAAGGGAAAGGGGCATGTATCAGTAGAGGAAATAAATGAATGCAGCTGATTATGGCAAAGTTTAAATTCCTAAGCACAGAAAAGAAATGTGTCTCTACTGCCAAACTTTAAGGTCCGTAGTGAGTTGTAAAGCAATTAACAAAGCAATCACAAATCATGTAACAGCCATAGTTTTTCACATGTCATTTTCCTCCTCTATGGGCATGGATATTTCATTTAAAAACCAAAGGCTTGGCCAATACTAAAGAGAATGCATGTGTACACATGGCAGAAGGGGCATCTATATGCATTTTATCAAAGAGAAATCCTCTAGTCTAGTCTAACCTCCCCTTTTTAGAAATGGGTAAATTAAGACCCAAAGAAATCAGGTGATTTGCTCTAGATCACATAGAAAACAGACCTGGAATTCAAAACAGATTCTCTGACTCCAAACCCAATTCTTTCCTTTAAATTATAGTACCTTAGAGTAGGAAGGAGCTTCAATGGCCATCCAGTTCAATATTTTACCCAATGTAAAAAGTATCACGATTAAAGGAGATGAAATGAAAATTCAAAGTATTTAAGCATTCACTACATTCGAAGTTCGTGAGGATACAAGTCTTGTCTCATTTTTGCAATTCCACTTGAAAAATAAGAGTATTCTGAAAATATTAGGTGCTTACTGTATAGCTGTTTATGAAAAAATTAATTCTTCTCACTAAATATATAGCTTTTTTTTCTCCTTCCTCAAGGAGATAAACATGTAATTGGGGTGATTTGAACATATTTACTCCAACTCCCAAAACAAAAGACAGTGCATCTTATCAAAATTCACCCTAAATCTAATGGTGGAACATTTGACTAGAAAAGCCTATGTACCACTCATGTGTTAAGGGTGAAGAATAACAGACAACTCAAATATTAATACTGATTTCTACAAAATATTAAAAGACCCAAAGGAAAGCTGCTAGTGCATCATTACATAAATCCTCAAAGGACATGATAATGGACAAGAATCAAAAAGGATGAAGTTATAGATGGCTTACTTTCTACACCTATGAAAGGGATGTCCAGAGAGGAGGCTACAGTTCTAATAAAATAATGAAGTATCTACTAAACTCAGAATGCTTATTCTAAAATGAAATATACCTACTCGCTTCTAATTATCATTTTCCATTTGGGAAGCTACTCCAAAACTAGAGTGTAACAATGGAATAAGCTGGCTAGCAGGACTCGAAGGATTTTGGAATATTAGGCTGCTATATTATACCATTAACTTAATATTGGTTTGTTTTACCTTTCAACCACTGATAGCCTCCAAATGTAATTCACCTTAAATAAGGACTAAAAAAATTTTCTTCTAGGACATATATGATTCCTATTCCACAAAGCACTTGTAAATACTAGGTAGGTTAAACAAGGGCATCTTATAAACTTTTACATTTTGTACTTTTGAAAAAAAGGCATACTCCTAAAAATGATATATTACATACTATTAAATAATTTATATTTATTTTCTTCTACTTCCAAAGGAGTGTCTATTGGTTATTATTCCTACGAGAAAAATGTCTCATTTATATACTGGTTTCCAACTACTCAGTGAGTTAGTTCAGGCAGGTATTATTTCATCCCCATTTTACAGTTAAGAACACTCAGCCTCAGCAAAACCAACTGCCTTGTCCCAATAGGTAGCAAAGCCAAGACTCTAATCTGGGTTTTCTGACTTCAAATACAGTGCTTTTCCCACTAAACTATGTTGCCTCTCTTAAATAAAAGATCCTGTCATGCATATAAACATATATGCTTTGCATTTTAATTATCATTTTAATAGAGCAATAGTTTCCTTATGGATTTTCCTAAAAGGACTAAATGGTTTCCTTGGAATCTTTCAGATGTGAAAATAATGTGTTCAAGTAATAATCCCCTTAGGTAGCCAAGTTCTAAAAACAAAAGGGCACCTAGCATGTGATTTCCACAACAAAAAGAGCCAAGTCTGGCCCTACAAAGGCTACTATACAGTGAATGGATCTCAGGGAGTTTAAAGATCCAACATAGAAAGTAATGATGGTGAGTGAGGATTCTAACCTTTGGATATTTAATTTTAGGTAAAATCTGAAAAAAAGAAAAAAAATAAGAACGGTGATTTACACAGATACTTCCATGATGTTCTGCAATAACATGCAATAAATAGGATTCTCTCTTCTACCTGAAAATTAGAGTTATCAGTGCCACATAAAACAGAAATGACTAACAGCAATGAATGTATCTGCAATAACAAAGAGCTTCCCATACTGAGTACTCTGACTAGCTAAACTCAAGTGAACAAGAAATAAGCATATTTAGGAGCTAGCTGATTCTCCAAGTGATTTAAGAGTCACCTGTAAGTGAGGAGCTGGGAATGGAATATGCCAACTGACTGAAAATGATCGACTCAAATCACCTCCATTCTTGTGACGCTAATGGAGCCTCGGCTCAGAGCTTCCCAGCTTCCAGGTGGCATGCCAGAAGAAGAACACAGCAATGTGACCATTTGGGAAATTAAGTTTACCAGGCAGGACAGAAAAACGGGCACAGCAGGTGGGCTCTCCTCCAGACTCAGGCCCAGCCTCCAGCAACAGCTGCTGCTGCTGCTCCAGCTCTTAGTGCCAAGTTGTCCTATGGTAGCAACAGCTCTAACTTCAAAATTCACATTTGGAAGCAACATCTGCAGGAGAAATCTTCTGCAGATTGCCTCTGGTCCTAGGCCAACTCAACTGAAAGATCAATCTAGTCTTTGGCTGCTTAGAGATATTCCGAGCTATCATTTCACATTCAGGGCAAAGAAGTTATCCTGGCCTTATCTTGATAAATTAGACTTGTAATTCTTAAGCTGTTCACTGAGAGGCTCTCATTAGGCTTGAACACTCAGCCACGGAAGAGAAACTGCTAAAGTCAAAGTGGTTGAATTGTGAAGAAATAAGTATTAATAATGGAAACCAGCTTTTTAAAAAGAAATACAACATATCTCTCCCACAGACACATATATGTAACATAGATAATAGCAAATAACATATTTTTATATTCTTTAAGTGTCCAATTGTTTGACAGCGTCCTGAATGTTTTAGGGACATCTTTTAAAAGAAATTTAAAAGAAACTGTGCTACTCAAACCTGTACAGGGCACTGTAATTAAATACCAATCCCAGAGTAGCACTAGGTTATGAGACAGTACCCACACGATGTCACGACGTCACACAAAAGCAACCAATACCTGACAATGTCAGACAGGAGCATGCCAGTCCCACTGGGTCAGGAATAAAGGGGAAGGAAATATGATGTAGACATTTCAGAACTAATATAGCCTCCAAAAGGTATCATTTGCATCTATAGCTTGATGTGTTCAGGACTCCTTGTAGGAACATTAGGAACAGTTCATACTGTCTCTCCCAGGCAAGAGAAAAGGCAGATGACTTAGAAAGCCTCAATAACTTAATTGACTTAACACTGTAAAAGGTAGGTTCAGTCTGCCTTATACTAATTTCTATTATGTCTACAGAATTTCTTGTGGCTGAGTTACATTTCTATGAAAAACAAATAATGCATTCTCATATTTTAGAGACATCTTGAAATGGGATAACAAAATGCTTTAGCTTAATTAACTGGAAGATGAAGTAGTTTCTCTTTTCAATAAAATGTTAACAGAGGAATCAGTGAATTGAAGCATGGGGGAAGATACAAAGAAAAAAAATATCACATAATATTTCACATCCAGGAAAGTGAATTATGATAAAAGGCTCAATGAACTAAAAATATAGCCACATTTGTCAAAGTCAAAAAATTACAGGAGGCTGAGAATTACTGAAGCCTAGCAGATGGACTAGACTTTTAAAAACTTAGCTCTACCTCTAGCATATTGTTATATGTCCTAGTGGAAGCCCCACAAACATTAGCTGAGGATAAATTATCAAGGGCTTAATGGGTGACCATGGGCAGGTCATTTCACTTCCCCATATTTCTCTTTTCTGTCTAAAAAATGAAAATATCATTTGTCCAAGGTCACTTTGACACTGAATATGACTAAATCTTGAAACAAAGTACTAATATTGCTAAAAATAAAAAGAAAGAGAGTTGTAAAATTGTGTTCTTGTGCAAGAACCACAGTATGATAGAGGTAGCTTACTGATTACACCCAAACTGAAAAAGGCAAAATGTTTTACCTCTAAAAAGTTAGGGTGGGGAAAATATAAAGAAGCGGTTAGTACTGCTGCCAAAATCTCTTTAGCCCGTTCGAAAGGACTGTTTATCAGCTTTTCAAGGGCTGTCAGTCAATAAGATATAGAAGGTAATATAGGGTTTTGCATTTGTTTTTCCATGGCAACCAAAGCCCTCCTGAGTAGGAGAAAATGGGAAACAATGACACTCTGGAGGAGGCATACCTCTGGCTCAGTAATTTCTCAATCTCGTGAATAACGAGGAAATGCACTGAGCCTGAATCCACTCCCAGCATGCATGCAACTAAGGCACATGCTGCGCCTTAAAGCACCATTCCTCTCCAAAGACAACGACAAGGGAGCCAAAATTCTAACAGAGGTAAGTACAGAAAGTACTTACCCATATTTTCCAAAGAGTGAGACTGTTGTCCCTCCTACAGGGACTGCTTTTCCAGGTCCATATACATCCCATATTGTCAGAGCCACCTGAGCATTCCTAGGCAGGTCAGGATATTTCACTGGTAACTTTAACCATTCATTCCAACTATAAAATGGAATCGAACATTGTCAGTTACATGAGTTTTCTCTTAAACTGATTATAAACAGGAACAGATGCACAGAACTAGGCCTTAAAAAAAAAACTAGGCCAAAGCCAAAAGGAATCAAACTGAAGGCAAGTTAATCTAAAAACAAAACAAAACAAAACAACCCAGTGAAAAATTTAAACTACAACAGAAACTATATCTTTCTTTAGGCAAGTAATGTTTTATCACCAAGATATTTTATGATTCACAGTGCTTCCACAAAGGTGTATGAAATAGCAGAAAAGGGAAAAAGAGACGATCTTTCTCCTTTATTACATGCTATGGTAATTACTGAAATATTACAGATGGACAAGAGCTGTTCCTTTAACTGAGGCATGTTCTTTTCCACCAAAGATCACTTAATTAGCATTAACAACTTTGGACACCTTTTATTTTCAAAGCACTTTCACATATATTGATCTTACCGAGGATGTTTGTTCCTAAAAATGCAAAAAAAGTCAAGTCTTTCCTTAACTTCTATTCTTTCCCTTTAATAGCTGACATTTATATAGTGCTTTATAATTTACAGAGTGTTTTATATACATTATCTCATTTGCTTTTTACAATAGCCTTATCAATCATGGCAGGCACTATGATTGCCAATTTAAAGATAAGAAAACAGACATCAGAGAAGGTAGGAAGAGGCTTGCCCCAGGTTGCAGACTTTAGTACAGAGTTAGAATTCAAATCCAAGTCCTCTGACTTCAAATTTAATGTTCTTTCTCTCTGACAGTTTCCTCTTACATTAAAACTTCACACTGGAATCATTTGATAATTAGAACTCCCCTAATCAGCAGAAGCTTTCCACAGTCCCAAAAGGATACCATGTAAGTGATTACTATAATCACAAAGTAATATACAGAAGACACACTCAATGATTTGGGAAAAAAGCTTCTGTTCACACAAAATTATTCTCATAGGGGCATAACCCAATGTTATGCAATGAATACAAAGGAAATTTGGCTCACAGTCAGCATTGGTAAGAAAAGAAAATATCCTGCAATTTGTTTAAATGCAAATGGAATTTAAAACAACAACAAACCACCAACTGCTGTATATACTACTAGCTTTCAAAAACATCACAGATAATTACAGGTAGCTGTCAATTTTACGGAGAATCTGAAAGTTGCTAAATACCTTAAATAGTCTCTGAGCAGTTCTTAAAAAATAAGGCATATACCTTCAGAAAATCATTCAAAGTTACAGATAAGCTTAAGTAATTAAATGAATTCATTTAATTTCTACCTACACAGTAAGCCAGGCTGAAAAGGTAATAATAGGCATTATTCTCTTTTCCAATGAGACAAACTGCAGAGAGGTTAATTAACTAGACTAAAGTCAAAGAACACATCAGCAACAAAGCCAAGAAGTGAAACCTCCTTTTTCAACTCTTAGGTTACAGCCATTAAAAACTACAGAACAGAGCTTCTGGAAATCAGAAGGGCAGAACTAGATGATAAATATGCAACCTACTGTATTTAATCACACAGAAAACCTGGGCATTTTTGATACTTTCAAGCTAAAAATTACCTCCTAATGGGAAAAATCATAAAGAAAGTATACTTAATGTTTTTTTTTCCCCTCTCTCTCCTAACAAGTGTTAGATTACACATTCACTATAAATAGCAATGTACCCTGGAAAGATTGTTAAGATTTCAGTCCTGGCTCTGTCACAAATTGCCCTTGAGACCTTAGTAATAAAGGATATAACAAAACATAAAATATAGGAGGACATAATAAAAGGATTTGTTCTGTAAAACTTGAACTCAGTCAAAAGACTGCACCCAAGGACCTAGAAGACCACATGTGGCCTTGAGCTGCAGGTTCCCCACCCCTGCCTTAGGCAAACTTCCCCATTTGGGGGGAGGAGTGGACCTAGAGAGGTATGAAATATGCTGCTGGGGCAGTGTAGCCCACAATAAGATTAGAAAATAAATAGGAAATATTTAACAAAATGAATAAAAATTCAACAAAACATTGATAATGTTAAAATGCGATTTTCTAAGTCAACATGCAGCCTACAAGGATCCTTATGTATGGTTGAATGGCCTGTTTTTATTTGATACCACTGATCTAGATGGTCTTTAAGGTTCTTTGCAGCTCAAACTCTAAAATCCTACATGAAAAAGATTACATCATTTATTTTACTGTTTGTCAGTTACAAAATGGCTCAGTTCAAGTATTTCATAATAATTTTTAGACACCAAATATAAGGTGTTAGAAACCTAGAAATATCTTCTCATGACTCAGAAAAGTATTTCACAGGACTGAATTTTCAAAGAACAAAAATTTAAAAATTCATTTCAGCTTGCAAAAGTATTTATTACCCCTTCATAATTCAAATACAGTGATTCTAAAGATCTACAATTTTACCCTGACTACAGTCATGTCACATAAAACATCCTACTCTTAGATTACTGGACTAAACCCCATTAATTGCTAATTATTTCCTAAATTGTTACCCTACTTGCTTATTACAACTTTAAACAGTAGGAAAGGGCATATAAAAAATGTTGGTAATTCACTGTCTTTTCCTAATCCTTCCAAAAGTCACATAAGGAATTTCTTGCCTTCCTGACCATTCGTTTTGTATGATTACTATACAGGTGAATTTCCAAAAGCACTCATTCAACCTACAGTAAAGTGAACCTTTTTTTCACTTTCTTTGCTCAAGTGTGAGAATCACAAAAACAGAAAAGGGTTACAAGATCATAAATTTAAGGTGCTATCATATCCAGCCCCAACATTTTACAGATGAGGAAACGGAGGCACAGTGAGGTCAAATGACTCACCAAGGCTCACATAGCTAGTATCTGAGGCATGACTTGAACCCAAGTCTTAGTAAATCTAAGTCTAGTACCATCCACCACACCATCCTCTTATTGTTTCCACAACCACAATCTTACATAAAAGAACTGGCACCTTTCGGCATGATAAAAGTCCTTGAACTTAAACAAGAGAGCTATAACCAAAATGTATAGAAAGATAAAGAGACCTATCTCCACATATATAAAAACCTAATACCTGACTGAGATGGAAAGCCAAGGTCTTGATGATCCAAGTTTTTGTTTGGCAATATGGCATAGGTGCAAAAAAATCTCTCTAAAGGATGGATGCTTTTGAATTTTTAAACTAAATATAAAGTGCTTATCACAGTATTTTAATACATTGAACACTAGGTATATTCAAACATCAACTCTTAACACAATTATAATATGACTAAAATATTATCCTATCATGGTAGGATCCTGTTTGAATTTCTAGAATATAAAAAGTCAATGGACATCCAATTTTTCTCCATAGGTCAGCTAAAAATACATATAACAAATAAAAGAAAAATGGGACTTCAAGATCCCACAACATATGAGAAAATAGATACTTACTTCCATCTTGTACTAAAAGCCTTATAGGAGGTTCTCACTGGCAAAGCCAAAGGTTTCCCTTCAGCAAAAACTTGACAAGTAACATAAAGGTCAGAACAAGTCTCCTGGTATAATCCTGAAAACTTCAACATAGGGTCTTCAAGGACAGCTTTGTAACTCTTTTGTTCTCTCTTCCCTTCTAGGCTTCCTCTGAAAGCAAAAGAATCATAACAGTGCATTAGGAATGCGATGTTTATTTAAAAACTATTAACATTCAGGACAGGGGACTTGGATTCAAAGAACTTTTTATAAAAACTCCCCATGAAGCTGGTTTAATAAAAATTCCTCCCCTACACAGTTGCCATACTGACATGCTTAAAACACAGGTCTGACCATGTCATTCCCCTACTCAAGTAGTTCCAGTGGCTCCCTACTGCCATTAGGATAAAATATAACTTCCTCTTTTTGGCATTTAAAACCCTTCTAACACACCATCCTCCAAGCAAACTTACCTACTTGCTGTCTACCCACACAGCATTTCTCCTGCCTTGCTACCTTTTCATATCCCTCATCACTGGAATGCTCTTCCTCCTCACATCTCCTGTTCAGCACAGACCACAAGATCTATTATGACTCACTCCCTTTCCCCACTAATTGCTAATGCCCTCCTCAAAAATTATTTTGCATTTATTTTAAATTTACTTATCTGCACACATGCTGTTTTTCCCTAAAAGAACTACACTTCTTGAAAGCCAGTACTTTTAGGAACTCTGAGGGAGGGGGAGGGTTTTGTATACTCAGTGACTTTGTTATATACAGTAGATGTTTAATAAAAACTTGTCAGATGAAGAAATTTAAAGTCCTTTTTGCTTCTAACAACAAAAGAGAACAGAATGTAAGCTCCTCGAAAGTAAAGTTTTGTTGTTTTGTTGCGTTTTGGGCTCCTTTTTGCACAGGTACCTCAAATATTGCTGTCAATAAATGTTTAAAAAATAAATCAAGTTAAAAATTTTTTTAAAATTTGTAATCACGTGGTGTCTCTAAATCCCAACATACCCAACATGAGTCACTTTTCAAGGCCCTTAAGATTTTTACATTTCATGTGGCCTGTTACTTCTTCCACTAATGATAATGGTCATTAAATCACTGTTATACTGGGTAAGTCATATGACCTATCTGAGCTTCAGTTTCCTCACCTGCAAAACAAAGTGTTTGAATGATTATTAAGGTCTATTCCAACTCCATAATTAAATAGTCTTGTTACTTTAAATTATTTATTCGTTATTAGAAATGTTTTTCAAAGAAAAACCCTAAAATAAACAATCTTGTTAGCTTGGGCAGAGCTCCTAAAAACAGTAACTCTCTGGTCAACTCACACTCACTTCTAAAAAATACGAAAAGGAAAGGAAAACGTATGGTGAAAAATATTTAGAAACTACAAAAGATAATATGTGCATTGTACTTGACAGTATTTACTTGGTATTGGAGGTCAAGGGAGTGGAAAGGAGGCGAAAGGTGACTTTAAACTATGCACAATAATATTATTTTAAGTGTTTCCTGAAAAAGAGTAGGAAATATGTATTAAGAACATCACAGGAAGGGATATATGTGTGCTAGCAGTTCTTACACATAGACGGCTCAATGTTAAGAGGTAATAATAGATCGCATGATTAATAATGTGGCATTTTGCTTAATGGTAATTTCCCTATAGTATCTCAAAATGCATATCAAAAAACATTTTCGATCCAGTTACATCAAACTTCCAAACTAATTCTATGTATTCTCACCCCATAAATTCAAATCCTTTACAGCCACTTCAATTCAACATACATTTATTAAATGCCTACTCTGTACAAGGCAGCTATGTATAGAGGATAGATAGCCTGCCTCAGAATCAGGAAGATCTGGGTTCAGGTCCCAACTTAATAAAACTCCAGTGGCTCCCAATTACCTCTAGGATTAACTATAAGCTTTTGGTATTTAAAAGTTCTTCCCAAACTGGCCCCATGCTACCTTTCTAGCCTCATGATACATTATTCTCCTTTACAATTTCAATGGTCCAGTGAAACTTGGCTTCTTACTGTTCTTCATACACCACATTCAATCTCCCATTTTCACGTCTTTTTGTTGGCTATTCCCAATGTTTGGAATGCACTCCCTCCTTACCTCTGCCTACTGAAATTCCTGGTCTCCTTTAAGAATCAGCTCAAATGACATGATTCCAGGCCCCTCCATTCCTCCTATAGTGTTTATCTGTTTTGTATGTGCCTATATCCGAATAGGTTCCTTAAGGACAGCGACCACTTTACCTTTATCTTTGTATCCCCAGAACTTAGCAAAGTGTCTGGTGTTTAGAAGGCACTTAATAAATGCGTGGTTATAATTGATTTTTTTTGCTCTGTGACCCTGGGCAAGTATCTTAACCTCTCAGAGCACCCAAGCAATTCTACAAATTAATTTGTAAAGTAACTGATCTAGGAGTATCTTTTCAGCGAGAGTCCTATACCAATTAAATCACTGAGTCTGTCTTTAAGAAAAAATGTACCCGGCCCTATGCTAAGTACTGGGAATACAAAGACAAAAAAGAAAGTCCTATTCATCAAGGAGGACATCATCCATTCTACTGGCTGGGAGGTAAGGGGTGGGGGATAATATGTAGTCAGATAAATTAATCTAAGCTAACAGAGAGTAATAGCCAAAGGGAATGAGTACTGCTGGGTCAATTGAGGAGATCAGGAAAGGCCTCCAAGAGGAGAGGGCACCTCAGCCTTGCTTTGAAAGAAGCTAGGGACTCGAGGCTGTAGTTTTCTCGAGGTTCTGTTTTTAAAAATATCCTTACTTCACTTAAAAGGCGGCTAGGTAGCACAGTGAAAGAAGTGCTGGACTTGGCGTCAGGGAAGGCCTGAGTTCCAGTTGTGCCCCAGACATTTATTAGCTGGGTGATGCTGCACAAGTCACTTCACCTTTCTTATCCTCAGTTTCCTCATCTGTCAATGGGGTTAATAATAGCATCTTTCTCCCAGGGCGGTTCTGGGTGTCCGATGAGATAATAAATGCACAGCCCTTGGCGAACATCAATACCGGGTACAGATGGTGATGACAATTACGCCCCCGGGCCCCGCACGGACTCTTCCTGTCTACACGGCCCAGTCTCCCCTCCTCCCCCGGGGAGGCTCCTGGGGCCGCACCGTCCTGGCCCGACGCCCTCGGGGCTCGCAGGCCAGACTCCGGCCGCAGGCTCCAGGGGTCTGCCCCGCTCCTCCCCTGGGCTCCCGGCTCTCGCTCGCCCCAGCCCAGCCACCCAGGCCTATCCCAAGCCCTGCCCGCGCCGCCCTCACATCTTGAGCTGCACGTTGATGTCCAGCTCGCAGCTGTAGATATAGTAAAACTTCTCCGCCTCCCCCATGGCGCCGAACCACAGACCCGGGCCTGCCGGGACCGGAGGACCGAAAAGCCGCCGGACCACAACACAGACAGTTCTTCCGGTTCCGCCCCCTGGGCTCGACTCTGACCAATCGTAGCTCAGAGAGCCACAGCACCGCCGCGGGGTGGTTAGCGGGAAGCAGAGGTGCGCATGCGCAGGTTTTCGGCCTTCATCTTGCTTAAGGGAAAGCAGCATCCCGGAAGTGGAGTCGTACCGGATTCACGTGTTCACTTCTGGGCCAGTGAGGCTCAATCCTGCCTTCACCGAGAGGAAGAAGGAAGCTACTGTTTTGTTTTGCTATGTCTATCTGCGGGGGTTTATTAAGTGCTTGCTACATACTGGCATCCTGCTAAGCATTAGGGATGCAAAGAAAGGCAAAAGACAGTTCCAGCCTTCAGGGAGCTCAGTCAAATGGGAGAGACGACATGCTTGCCCAAGCAAGGATACATTGCAGATATTCGGCAGAGGGAAGAGACTCACATTAGGGGGCAATCAGTAAAGGCTTCGTGTAGAAGGAGGGATTTTAGCTAAGACATCAGGGGAGCCGGGAGCCAGAAAGAAGAAACGAGCATCCCAGGCCTGGGGGGTAGCCAAGGAAAATCCCCAGAGTCAGGAGTATCCTTATGGGAGAAACTCAAGTAGGCCAGGGTCACTACATCTACTTGGTCTGGGCTGTGGGGATGTAAAATGCAAGAAATCTGGAAAGTAAGAAGGGGGCTAGGTTATAAGTGTTTTAAAAGCCAAAAAAAAAAAAAGGAAAGAAAAGAAAGAAAGAAAAAAAGGGAATTTGAGTTTGATCCGAAAGGCAATAGGGAACCACTGGAGTTGATGGGGGGTGGTGTTTCACATAGTTGGACTTGGGCATTAGGAAGATCACTTTGATATCTGAGTGAAGATGGGCTGGAGTGGGAAGAAACTTGAGAAAGATAGACCAACCAGCAGGGTATAGCAATAGCCCAAGTGATGAGTTCCTGCACCAGAGTGTTGGCAGTGTCAGAGAAGAGAAAGGGGGCACATGCAAGAGATGTTGCAAAAATGAAATGCAGGTGCCTTGGCAACAGATTGGATATTGGGATTGGGGTTGGGGGGAGGAAGAGAGTGAGTCTGGGAGACCAGGGGGATAGTGGTACCCTCCATAGTAACAGCAGAGTTAGGAAAAGGGGAGTTTGAGGGGAAAGATGATGAGTTCAGTTTGAGATATGTTGAGTTTAAGATAGTTAAGTGTACCGTCTACTTTCCCTAATTGAAGGGTAAAAATGGAATTTTAATTACCCACTCATATATCAAACAGGAAGCCAAGTAAGACTGATTTTCCGAGATTACAGATTTGACCTCTGACTTCTTGTTACCACTTGTTACCACTTGTTGTCACTGTTCCCAGAAAGATCTTTTCACCTTTTTGGAAACAGAGGACAGACATGGGACTAAGAATATGGTATCTTAAGTTTGAGTCTGGGTTTTACCACTTGGTAACTGCTTGGGTTCATAAAGTAACAGAACCTGGAGAGTCCTTAGAGAACATCTATCCCAACTTCCACTCATTTTACAGATGAGAAAACAAGTCCAGATAAGGGAAATTATTTTCCCAAGTTTTCATTAGCTAGTTGATAGCAAAATCAAGTCCAAACTCTTAGGACTTCTGAGCAGTACTGTTCAGTACTGTATTCCGCTAGATAGACTAGGTACAGAAAACTTGGGGAAAGTATTTAAATACTCTGGTCCTCAGTTTCATCATTTGCAAAATGGAAATAATCCTCTACTAATGTTCTTGGGTTGTTGTGTGGCTTAAACTGGATTAACATACTTTTAAAAACCTAATGTAATACAAAAATGTATTAGCGTGTACACATTTTATTTCTCCTAGAAGGCCTTCCCTGGTTGAGTGTAATCTCTTTCAGGGCAAGGACTTTATCATATGTATAAAGGTATATATTACTCACTCATGGTTCCATTTCACATCCCATGGGACTGGATTATATCTTCTCCCTTTTTTCCCCTCCATTGAGTCCTTCTCTTCCTTAAGACGCAACTCAAGCACATTCTTCTACATGAAGCCTTTCCTGATCTCAATAGCTAGTGCCCTCCCTCCTAAATTACTTTGTATTTAATTACTTTGTATGTGTTTGTATTTATTCACTTTATATTTATGCTTGATACACACACACACACATACACATTTCATATGCACTTGTCTTCTCCATTAGAATGTAAGCTTGAGAATAGATGTTGTTTTGGTCTTTGTACTTGTATCCTCAGTCTAGCCATTTCCTGGCACATAATAAGCAAGCACTCAATAAGAATTTGTGAATTGATGAGTGTAGGGAACTCTTGGTGATGAGACACCCTCTACTAATGAAGAGAGTCAACTGTTTCCCAAATTTTAGTCTTAAAACAGTTGCCTGGAAACACTGAAAGTGTTAGTGACTTGCCCAGGCTGGACTGGAATCCAGATTACCCTGACTCTAAAACAAATATTTTATGCCTTTCTTCAAATGGATCCTTGACTTAAAAATAAAAGGTTACAGATTTTTTTTTTAATGGAGGAAAATGGGTGGAAATATCTTTTACAATGCTGGCTGACCTCAACTTTCTCTGTGAAGTAGGAGGAAGGTAATTTGCTGGATGAGAGAGGGATGTCAGTAAAGCTCAGGGCTTCAGGAGAGAGGAGAAGGTTGAAAACTGTGGAAAGCATATAATAAAGGCAATCAGAGACAAATACAAGGATAAAGGCAGCATGGTGCAGTGGAAAAAGTGCTAGATTTAGAGTCAGAGAAACAGTTGAAATCCAAGTTTTGTCACTTATTAACTATGTGACCTTGAGTAAGTCATTTAAAGGGCCCTCAATTTCCTTATCTGTTGAAGCAAGGGCTTGGACTAGACAACTTCTAAGTCTAAGAACCTTTGATTGATTGTGGTGCAACCATGAGGGCCCTGATGAGATCAGATAATTCGAATTTTCAGTGGGTTTGGTCTGTGTGATCTCATGACTTCCTCCAGCCTTCAGTAATTGGGAAGAGTAGAAAAGGTAGATAGTGGGAGTGAACTAGGGTTGAGAATTTATTAAATGTAAACAATGGAAGACTAGGGGAGGTACTATGGTACTGAAGATCAGTGAGGATGAAGAACAAATTTTAATAATAGTAAGGCATCTGGAGATATAGAAGAACACTAGATTGTCATCAGAGAGGACAAGATCAGAGTTCAAAATCCTGGAAGTAGAGTAGTTTTCAGTGGATGATGAGAGCTAAGATGATCCCACTCCCCAATGGGTGGCTGAAAAAAGAAATCATGGAGTAAAGTTGAGAAATTGGAAGGCCAGGATACTCAAACTCGATGTTGAGGTTACCAAGATTGATGGTAAGAGATGGGATAGAAAGGAATTCAATTTAATATGAACCTATTAAGTGGAGAAGTGAAGGACTAAATAGGCAGAATGTGACATTTTTGGGGAATTTGTTTGACTGGACATATTTGTTATAAGGGTTTTGTTTTTCTTTTTTCAGTGGGGGAGCAGTAGAAGGGAGAGAAAAATAAATGCTTGTTAATTTTTTTTAATCCATTAAAAGAGTATTGTTTATTATGTGTAAGGCATTGTGTTTGGAACTGAGGATTTTTTCTTTCAAAGAGGGGAGTCTCCATTTATGTTCTACTGGGAAATGTACCATATATGTAAATAAATAAATATAAATTAAAATTCAGGACAGAGGACCAAGAACTAAGAGAATCAGGAAAAGTTTCAAAATAGATCTTTCAGTTTTCAAAGCTGATCTTTAAATGAAGCTAAAGATTCTAAGAAGCAGATATGATGCAGGAATGTATTTCAGATAATGGGGGGGAGCCTGTGAAAAGGTACCCTGGCTGGAAATGAAATGCTGTGTTAGTGGAGTGGCAAGGTTAGTTTGCCTGGTACTTAGAGAGAGTACACAAGAGGGAGAAATATTTATTAAATAAGGAAGTGTAGGCTGGAACCAAATTATGAAGATCTTTAACTGCCTATAGGCAATAGGGAACCCAGAAAAATTGATAAAACCCTACCAGATCAGCCTTAGAACTAGTTATGAAAATGAAACTGAACACGTTACTTAATTCATTGAGAAAAGAGGGAGTATGATGAGATCAGAAGATGACAGAAATAAGGATCTAGATAGTGTTAGAGTTAAATGTTGTGAACTTAGAAAATCAGCTAGCCACTAGCACTACATAGTAAGAGCTTAATTAATGCTTGTTGAATTGATCAATTATATGGGTAGTGATGGTGGCAGAGGGAAGCAAAAAGGAGAAATTCCTGACTTTTTTGTGTCATGGACATCTTTGACCATCAGGTGAAACCCATTGACCCTTTCCAATATTTGAAAAATGTATAAAATAAAATATATAAGATTACAAAAGAACCATTTTGAACTATGGTTTTTTTTTTTCCAAGTTCACAGACCCCAAATTAAGACCTCTGGTTTCAGGGGAAAGAGAATTCAAATTTAAATACATTGAGTTTAAGATGACTCCTAGACATATAGTTTGAAATGTTCAATAGTCAGTTGATGACATGGGACTGAAGCTCAGGTAAGAAACTAAATATGTAGATCTAAGAGTCATCTGTATAAAGATAATAGTTAAACTGATAGGATTGGATAAAGTTATCAAAAGAGAAAGTATAGAGGGAAAAAAGAAGAGGACCTAGAGGAAAACCTTGGAAACACCCCACCGATAGGGGGAGTGATGTGGATGATGTGTCACTAAAGGAACCTGAGAAGAAGTGATCAGACAGGAGGAAAACTAGAGAGAATAGTGTCAGGAAAGCCCAGAATATCCAGGAGAAAAGGGTGGTCAACCGTGTCAGACATTGTAGGGATGTCGAAAAGAATGAGGATTGAGGAAAACAAAGAAGCAAAAAAATCAGATCTGATTAAGGAACCATTGGTAACTTTGGAGACAAAAATTTCAGTTAAATGATGAGCCATGAGGAAGTAGAGTCAGCAAGTATAGACACCTTTTTCAAGGAGTTTGGCTAAGAAAGGGAGGAGAGATATAACTTGAAAGGGATTGTAGTTTTTAATGAAGGTTTTTTGAGGATGAGGAAAAGAATTTTTTTTTGTTTTTTTTGTTTTTTTTTGTTTTTAAATCAGTAGGGAAGGGATCAATTGATAAGGTTGAAGATTTGAAGAGGAGAGGGAGATTAAGGATGTCTAAAACTGCATCACCTTTAATTGGCTTCAAGGTCATGTTGTTGATTCATGTTGAACTTAGATCTCTCTCACACAATTATTTAGCCACATTTTTGCACCAATGTAGGATTTTATGTTTATCCTTATTAAATTTCATCTTATTATGTTTAGCTTAATGAGACCTTTTTGGATCCTGACTCTGTTTTACCTGTTTAACTGTAGCTTCCAGGTTAAGGAGATCTGTAAATTTGATGAGTAAGCTATAACACAGAGGTACTCTAGCAGAGTTCTTTGAAGCTGACCTCAATCCACTGATGAATACTCTGGCTCTAGTCATTCACCAGTTCCATATCCATTTAACTGTACTGTAATCTAACCCACATCTCTCTAACTTGTCCATAAGGTTAGCATGAGAGACTTTGTCAAATAATCTGCTTAACTCTAGATGTAACAATCTGCCACAGCCTTCCATTGCAGAGTGGGGTGACCTATTTTCCCCTACAAGTTTTCCTGATCTTTAAGCACCAAAGAGAGATGGAAGTGCAGAGAGAAAAAAGGCTCAGGGCTGATGTAAAAGGCATCTGTCAAAGGTCATTCTGTCATCATTACAGGACTTTTAAAAGGGCAGACCCTGGTACTTTGTGAAAGTCTCTCACTCTTCTGGCATTTGATCTGGCATCAGCAATCATCAAGTTTTCACTTGTCCTGAATAGGACCTCCTGCAAAGTAGAAGACTCAGACACTGACAGTAAGTAATAGAAGCAGAATTTGGACCCATGTCCTCTAATTCCAAATCCACTGTTGTTTCCACCGTATAATCTAAGTAGTGAGCAGCTATAGCTGAGCATTTACACCTGGTGGCTTTTCCAGACATAGCATACTGAACCACACTTCTTCTCAGCTTCCTTCAGGATCTATGCATCCTCCCCACCCCATGAAATATAGTTCCTGAGTAGGGGGCAGGGCTAATGGTTTATAGACATTAGATTATTTTATTTTTTTTCTTTCCAGGAAATAGTCCTCTTAGCCTTTTTTGATCTGCCAATGTAATAACCCAGTCAAAAAGGGAAATGAAATATAATAGGTCATATGACTCCAGGGATCCTTGTGTAGATTTGGTGGCTCCCATTTTTTATTTGAATTTGATACCACTGGTCTAGTCCTTGTCAGTTCTAAGGATCCTTATTCCAACTTATTCCAAGCTCCCCTAGCATGAAGAGCTAGGCTCATCTACCAATCAGGTCTTTAGGGGATACCCCTGAGTAATTAGGGAAGGGTGATGTTCTAATGCTATTGGCTCAAACCTGTAAGCTTTTTCCAAAGATTATCAGTTAAGATTCAATTTAATTAGCCATCTTAAGTAGCTTTTGGAGAGTATTATTCACTAAGGTGCTACAATAAGAAGTATAAAACATATATGTGGTAAAAATCATCCCCCACCCCCAAAGTCTGTGACATATTCTTCTACAAGTGTAGATAGAGTCCAAGGCAGTCTGGGATCAAACTTAGAAAGCCCATGTGACAAAGTGGTTATTTGCAGTTCCTAGTTGCTGAATAAGTTCATTCTTTTAGGCCTAGTATAATTTTTTGTTGTTGTTTTTCTCAGGTTCTTTGTAGAGCTGTGAATCTATGTCCACTCTACTCTTGTCTCCCAAAGCAGACACTGCCAGTAGCAGACCCAGGGAAGTCAATAGGACAAGAATAGGTAGATGGAAGATCCAACATCCTCTAGACCCTGGACAATGAAACTTCAAAGGATCCGCTTCAGACCAAAGGAGGAAGAGGGAGGGGAAGAAGACATGGCTGAGACCAAAGCTGAGGCCTCTCCTTCCTTCTGGGCAGTACCTTCTCAGGGGAACCCCACATTTGCTCCAAATTCTAGAATTGGTCCCTTTATAATTTGCTGGATAATTTATAGGCAATCCCTGAGGCAGAACTAAGTTTCCTTGGCTTATCCAAATGTGATTTTTAGATGCAAAGTCATTCCAGTTCAAAGGGCTATTCACCATTAGTCTAAGCCTGTGATCCTACCTAGTTAAGATATCATGGCTAAAATGGGAGGAGTTTATATGTGATTTTGACCACATCCTTAAAATTGCATTGAATAGAATAGTGTGTATTTTGGATAACCTGGTAAGATACTATTGAGCAAAAAGATCTTTTGCCTGTCCATCAAATCACTCCATACATCTTCCAACTCCAACCTACCTCAACATGCTTTTCTGTCATCACCCATTTTTTTTCTACATAAAAGATTATATCAACACATGTTTAATTGCTCTGTATTACTGTAGGATGATGAGGATTACTTCTTAAGAAATCTTGTGAGAACTCAGTATCCTACAGCCTATTCCAATTACTGCCTCTCCAGCCCATTCATTCTAGTTGGGATCCATAATTCTGGTCAGTATATATTCTCCACTTGGGCTTCTCAACCTTCCATAGGCTGAAGATCGTATTATTTCTTTGGCACAGTTTCTTGTGTTGTACCATGCACATTTATGCTTGTGTATAAATATTTAATCATAGAAGTATTTCTGATCTGACATTTAGACGTGCAGATCCCTGACGGAAGAAGAAGGCATCAAACTGAGGCTGTGAGTCCTATGGCAGTAATTGCCGACACAGGTAATTCCTTGTCATGCACAGTATCACTCTTAATCTTTCCTTTCAATTCTTCCACTGCTGCCAGAGAAGTGAATATTTTTATGGTGTCATTTGAGTGAGAAACAAACAACAAAAACCCAAAACCCTATAAAATTTTATGCAAAGATGAATTGAATAAACCTAAGAAAACAAAGGTGGATTACTAATTTGAAGGTCTGCTAAAATGCAGTTAGACTATTGGCTTAAGAGTTTGGAAAGGTAACAGACCCTCAGGGAAAAGGGTACTGTTTGTCCATCTGACTGCTACCAATCATAGTTCTCCATTAGAAAAATGCCACAGCCTTCCCTTTCTTCTATATCTCTTTGTGTTTTGAAAATTACTTTCATGAATCAGTCAAATCTAGTATTTCCATGTTGCTCTAGCACTTTAAATTTGACATATCCAAAATTCTACTCATTTTCCAACATCTCTCTACCTACACTACCAAAAAAAAAAAAAAAACCCTGCCCCTTCTTTTACCTTCTTTATTTTTCTGCCATCTGCCTTCTAGTCCCTTAGGTTGAGATTAGCAGGACTTGGTAATGGCTTGCAGGTGGGGTGTGGAAGAAAGCAAAGAATCAAGGACTCATGAGTTATAAGCTTGAATGAAGGAAGGTTTTTATGATGGGAAGAAATTAGGTTGTTTGTAGGTAACAGGGAATAAACTAGCAGAGAAAAAGAAGATCCCAGAGAGAGAATATAGATGATCAATGGAGATCCCAGAGGAGACAGTGAGTCAATAAACATTTACTGAGCATCCATTATGTGCAAAGGCACTGTGCTAAGTGCTAGGGATGTAAAAAAGAGTCAAAGGACAGTCTTTACCTTCAAGGAGCTTACAGACTAATGGGGATGACAGCATGCAAACAAATATGCACAAACAAGTTATAAACAGGAAAAATAGGAAATAAAAGAGGGAAGGCACTAGAATTAAGTGGAGTTGGGAAAGGCTTCCTATAGAAGATGAGACTTTAGTTGGAACTTGAATGAAGCCAATGGGGGAGATAAGGAGAGCATTTGAGGCATGGAGGACAACCAGAGAAAATGAGTAGAGCTGACAGATGGAGTGTCCTTCCAGGAACAAGGAGGTCATTGTTATTGGGTCGAAGAGTGCATAGTAGTAAGGTATTAGAAGACTGAAAAGGTGTGTGTGGGGATAGTTGAGGCACTTCAAATATCAAACAGAGGATTTTATATTTTATCCTAGAGATGATAAGGGAGCACTGAAGTTTATTGAGTAAGAGGGTGACATAGCTGGATCTGTACTTTAGGAAAATCACTTTAGTAGCTGAATGGAGAATGAATTGAAGAGGGGAGGGACTTGAGGCAGAGAAACACTATATCAGATTCTTGCAATAGTCTAAGCTTGAGGTGACGAGGGCCTGTATCAGGGTGGTAGCAATGTCAGAAGAGAGAAGGGGCCATATTTAAGAGATATTGCAAAGGTGAATTTGACAGGCCTTAACAACAGATTGGATAAGGAGAGGTGTGAGAGATAGTGAGCAGTCAAGGATAACAGGTATATAGTGAGACTGAGGGCTTGGGAGGATGATTTTGCCCTTGACAGTAATTGGAAAGTTAGGAGAAAATGGAGAGCTTAGGGGGAAACTTCTATTTTGGACATGGTGAATTTAAGATTTCTACTGGTCATCCAGTTTGAGCTATCTGAAAAGCAATTAGAAATGTGAGATTGGAGGTCAGCTGAGAGGATAGGGACAGGATAGGTAGATTTGATAATCATCAGCATAGAGACAGTAATTATATTCATAAGAGCTGATGAGATCACCAAGGGAAAGTAGTTTAGAGAGAGTAGAGAAGAGGGCTCAAGACAGTGGTGATAGAATTAAGGGCACAGATGGATCTGTTAGCCTTGGCAAAGAGGAGGCCATTTCATTCTATGAGATGAAGAGAAAATTATAGAGAGAAGGCAAAGAGTGACTTTGAAATGTAGAGAAGATAAGGGAACTCAGACCAGATGGTCTTGATCTTCTCAGTAAAGTAAGAGGCAGGGCCAACAGTAGGATCATAAAATTTTAAAGTTAGAAGGAGCTCAATGTTAATCTAATACATATTACTCATTATATGTTAATATGTATCTCTCATTATACACACGAGAAGCTAAACTCCCAGAGAGGTTGTGTCATACAGATAATCACAGACCTAAAGTGAGAATCCGTATCTCCTAACTCCCAGTGCAATGTTCTTTCCTTCATTTTTCCTCCCTTTCTTTCTTTTCCTATTCTTTTTTACCTTCTCCTTCTTATCGTTTTTCTTTCCACTTAACTTTGATCATTTCCATTAAAAAATGGTATAAAATGTAATTATCATATGTATTTATAACAATCAATAAATAAGGATTTATTGCTTTTTATGTGCCCAGCACTGAGCCAAGTGCTGGAGATAAGTGTGTATATATCTACACATGTGTATAGATAAACATTATGGTTTGATCACAGTTCTCCATCTTTTTTTTTTTATATGTAGATTCTCTAACACCTCCCCCCTGCCTTCCCCCCCCCATAATGCTAAGAAACAATAAAGAGAATGCTTGAGTAGCTATTCAAGATAATAGGGCTTGCGGCTGAACTGGTTATTTTATTTATGTGGGGAACTCCAGAATTACCATTGCAGATCTGCAAGTTCTTTGTGATTTGCCTAGAGCACTGAAAGGTTAAGTAATTTGCCCAGAGTCCCAAATCCAGTATGTGTCTGGAGTGGGACTTGAGCATTAGTGTTCCTGGCTTTCAGATCAGTTCTCTATCCACCCCAAGATAATAACTGAGCAAAACAAAGGCTCCAGTGCTTCGGATTGCTCTTTAGTAGAAGACTTATGGTAAATATGGTTGAAAATTTCGTAGTGAATAAAAGGCTGTGTGATCTGCATTTTGGGGAGGAATCACAGACCAAAGAAATTACAAACCCGCTGAAGCACCCCTTTTAAAAGCCACCAATCTTTGTTATATAATATAGCCTATCTTTTTTTTTCTTATTCATAGATGCACTTGATTATATAATTGAGTTAGGATTATTAAATTTAGGATTTCTGATCCCTTCCATTTCATGTTACACTCTTCTGATGAATTGACCTTCCTGAAATACAGCTCTGTTCATGAAAAATCTTCCAGGATCCTTATTGCTCATTGAATGGTTTGATTAAACTTCTTCATCTAGAGTAAGTCTCTTAATATCATGTTTCCAACCTATGCATGCTCTCCTTCATATTCTGTAATGTTCAAGCCAAATTGTACTGCTTACCAATCCACAAACTTTTCCTTGTCTCATATACCTCTACATGTACTTAGAATTGCTTTTCCCATACCCCACATAAAATCAAGAAATAATAAATGTTTATTCAGTGCCTTCATATTTGCAAGGTACTCCTACATAGATACAAAGACAAAATCAGAAGTCTCTGACTTCAAGGTTATATTCTACTGGAGGATTAGACTTGTAAGCAGAAAAGCAAATATAAGATAATTTAAAGTGAAGAGCACTTAGTTGTTACTAAGGGATCAGGAAATGTTTCTTGTAGGTGGCAGCTGAATTGATTCTTAAAGGAAGCTAAGAATTTTAAAGCAATGGAGTTGAGAAAGGAGTTCATTCCTGGGATGTAGTGCAGAATGTGAAAAGGCACAGAGGGGAGGGGAATGCCGATTTTGGAACACAGAGTAGGACAATTTGACTTGAACATAGAGTGCATGAAGGGGAGAATTAAGTCTAGGAAAGGACAGTGCCAGATTGTGAAAGACTTTAAATAACAAACCAAGGAGTTCATATTTTATCCTAGTAGCAATAGGGAGCCTCAGAAGATTGATGAAATTGTACCCAATCAAGTGCCACTTTTTCCATGTAGCCTTCCCTAATCTCCCCAGCCAGAAACAATCTTTTCCTTCTCTAGAGTATTGAAGCCCTTTTTTGTATCTCTTCTTTTTATAGCTCCTTGATATAGGCCAATGAGAATGTTGGAGATCTGGGAGCTAGATGAATTCTATTGGAGGCCTGTGGACATTTGGTCTGGGCTAACTTCTAGATTTGCACTGTTTTTTGGGGAATTTGGTAAAAGTCCTTATTGACTTTGATCTTGGAAACAGTGAAGAATGGCAGAGGTAGAGACAAGTCAGTGGCCCAAAAAAGGTCCTCATGGTATGGGTTGTGTCCTGAACAGCTTTCAACTCAGTATGATGGAACTGAAGAGGAGGGGGGTTTTGGGGTGCTCCTAGATGCACAGAGGCACCCCAAGATCGCGGAAGGTTTTAGGGCACTGGGAAAAAAGCCCAGATCGTGGCACCAAATTTACTTGAAAGAATTCAACCCAGGTCTTCTTTCAGCCAGAGAAAAAGTTTATTAAAGATAAAGTATAAAGGCCAGGTCACACCTGTGAGGAGAAGGGGCTGAGTCTCAGCCTCTGGATGTGAGAGGTTCTCAGTATCAGAATGGGGGCAAAGATGAATGTTAAGTACAGAGAGATTGTGGGAGGGATCTAGGAGTGGCCGAGTAGTTTGGGGTGAGGGGAGGCAGGGCCTAGGGAGATCTGGATGGGAGTGGCCAGCAAGCTGGGGTGAACAGAACTCCTGAGTCCTGGACCTCGTGGTACCTAGCTAGGATTAAGGGTGGGATCTGGCCAGGAAGGCAAAACAATGGAATCAGAGGCCAGTTGAAGGGGGAGGTGATAAAGAAAAGGGTCCAGGTGAGAATTTCCGTTTGGAATGTCTGAGAGATTTGAACAGACAATGAGAATAGATAATGAAGGGAACTGGGGGGGGGGAGTTTGCTTTCAAAGGGCTTTTAAAGGGAAATAAGGCAGTTTCTAAAACTAGGATGTAGATAAACTGAAGTCAGGTTCTTTTTGGGGTCAGGAAGGAAAGCATATTTGAATAAGATTTTAAAGAGAGAATCTAAAGGTTTTAAGGTTTTTCTGGAAATTGTAAACAAAGGAGCCAAATTCCTTTTGAAATGGGGCAAAAGGGAAAAGGGGCAAAGGTAAACCTCTTCAGAATCATTGAAAAAGAATCTTCAGACCTGGGACACTGTAATGTAGAAGCCACAATCCAGACCCTGCCTCTATCCAACTGACATATTGGTCAGAAATTCTCTTTCGTGCTCCTCTGTCAGCAGGGACCTGTTCCCCAGGACCTGCTCTCATTTCCTCTTTCATTCCAAGTCTCTCCAATGGAGGGTAGGATCAAAGGGAAAACAGCTATAGTGTTTCTTTTCCCAACCAGTTGTCCTGCTGAGTGGAGTGGCCAGCCTCTTTAGAACTCTTATCTCTTGTAGTGGTATTGATTTAGGTTTTCTCATTATATGTGTGACACTCTATTAAAAGCCAGATAGCTATCCTGATTTGTGCCAATTCTGTTTACTTGAGTGCATCCAGGAGATTGGGAAGAGAGGAAACTCAAAGTGGAACAGACTTAAATTACTGTGGATTTATCAATCTGAGGCATCTAGGTGACTTGATGTGTAGAGTGCTGGGCTTGGAGTCAGGATTTTAACTGAGTTAAAATCCTGCCACAGACACTTACTTGCTCTGTGATCCTGAGGAAGTCATTTAACCTTTTCAGACTTAGGTTCCTCATTTGTAAAATGAAGGGATTAGACTCAGTGGCCTTAAGGTCTCTTCTAGCTCTAAGATCGGATTCTAATTGTATTAATGATGCCATAACAAATTCAAGTTGTAGTTATCAGAGCTATATGTGTGTGAGTTTTCAAGCCATATATTTAACTAAGATAAAAATGCACTAAAACAGAAAGAAAACAACACTGAAGACCAGATTCCTTTGAGATATAAGCCAGGGAAAAAAACACCCCAGAGGTGATTAAGCAGGTACTAGGAGGTAGCCATTTAGGCACAACACTAGGTTTGAAAGGAAAGCCATACCCTGGAAGGGAAGAGAGTTTCTAAGAAAGCCCTACCCCTTGAAAAGAGTGAGCAATGATTTTCTGGGAAAGAAGCCATGCTTTTATGAAGGAAAGAGTAGTTGAGTTCCTCCTTACTCCCCAAGGAGTGATTGCTAAACAGCTCAGCAGGCCTTGCTTAACCAGTGCCACCTAGCCTATTGTGTTTACTCAGTGCTTGCCCTCAGTTTCCTCTGCTACAAAATGAGGGGATTTGACTGGATGATCTCCATAATTCTTCCCATCTCTAAAATAATCCTTTGCTCTTATATGGAAACAGACTAATATGGGTGAAAGAACTTGTTCTGAAGTTAGAGGACTTTGACCTTCCTGAGCCTCATTTTCCTAAGTCAACTCAGGAGTTTGGGCAAGACGACCCTGAGGTCACTCCCAGCCCCAAATCTATGACACTGTGCATTTATATGTTCGTTTATAATAGTATTTATTGTACTGTATTATGTATTGTATTTATATTATAGTTTGTTGTTCACAAGTTGGAACTGTCTATTGCCCTAGCCTTTCTCCAGTGAGGCAAGGACTCCGTAATTTATTTCTGTATCTCTTACAGTGCTTTGAATTGTGCTTTTCATATCATATGTACTTCATAAAAAATGTGTTGATTTGATTTTGACTATTCTATTCCTTCCTACAAAAAGAACTTTCCATTCAGGGAATTCACAGAGTGCATGATCCATGTTTAACATTCTCTCCCCAGTGTGCCCTCATCTCTTATGTCTCTTGCTGCAGTGCCTTGGACTTCCTCTAATTGAGTCCCTGTGCTGAATAGTACCCATACTTCCTCTACATAGTAGAATGAAAGTCTTTCAGAAAAAGTCATCTCAGGCTATAATATACTTGCTTCCTATGTCATCCTCCTCCTCCTCCTCTGCATCATCATCATCATCACCACCACCCTCATCATTACCATCATCAAAAATTATCCTGAAGTACCATTTTTCTCTAATCCATGACTTTTTAATGGATCCTTATTGCCTACTGAATATGAATTTCTTAGCCTAGTGCTTAAGGCCTTCCATAGTCTCACCCCAATCTACCTTTCCTTATACTTTGTGGCCCCTGTTATTTTGTTCATGATATTCACTGTAATTTACCTTCCCATTAGAAGGTAAATTCCTTAAGAGCAGAGACTGTGTTATTCTTTTCTTTTCTTTTCTTTTTTTTTAAATTATCAGTGCTTAAGAACAGTAACTGACATATAGCTAGCACTTAATGAATGCTTGTTGACTGACTGACTGACCGACCTGACTACCCTTTGCCAAAACTGTCTAATAAAATCCTATTTATCCTTCCATGCTCCACTGATGTGAATGGAATTTTCTATGGAATATTCCCTGATCATAGGATTTAGAACTGGAAAGAATCTTAAAGATGTCTAACCTCTTGTTTTATAAATGAGAAAACTGAGGCCTAGAAAGGTGAATGGATTTACCTAAAGTCATTCAACTAACAAATAGCCAAGAACCAAGATTTGGACGTAGGATTTGAAGTCTTCTGATTCCAAACCCCATGTTCTCTCCATTATTCTATCTCTAGAGTTCTTTCCCTGAGCTTTTGCCTCTCTTTGTGATACTCCTATCACTTGCTACCATGAATTGTGCCATTTGTTTTTAAAATGTTCTACTTTAACTATTTGTCAGTAAAACTAGAATATGTATGTGGAAGGGAAATGAAGAGAAAACAATTCCTGAATAAAATTTAGCTGATGATAAAATGATAAAAATATTTTAAATGCTATTTTATGATAAAACACATTATCATAACAGTAGCTTCAATTCTGACTACATTTTAGCCTGTGTGATCCCCAAAGACTTGTGGATTACTGAATTTTTCTCACACTGTACCTTAGGGAATCTATTTTTCCCAGAAGAAATCTTTTGGCTAAATCTTTTGACTCTCAATTAACAGAATTTTTCTAAATCCATGGAAGTTCCTATAGTGCTCCAAGGTACAGCATAGCTAACCCATCTCAACTCCTTTACTGTCTCCATAGGGGCTTATTAGCCACACACACATACACACACACACACACACACACACACACACACACACACACACTATTAATTCAAAACTTTATGAAAGAAATTTCACTCTTTTCTGATTGTAGCTGAGTCAATGCTTTTTCAGTCAGGTCGTATGAATAATGGTCTAGTGTTTCTTTGGTTTTAACTAGTATGCTAAGTAGTTGAGATGATTAAAGATCATGATGTGTTTTCTGGTATTTCTCCACTTACATAACAGATGCTCTCATTTATTCATTATTTCATTCAATAAATGTTCATTGTGCAAAATTCTGGGGGATCTTCTAGGGTGGATACCAAATATTTCTAATATGGCTGGTGGTTTGAAGAAATCTGCTCAAAAACATTTTGGTGCCTTTTATTTTTATATAATGTGGGTGTATTTGCTATTTGTCCATGTAGTTTGTCATGGCTCAAAGAGAAGCAAAAAAATAGTTATTTTTAGTGTTTCCTCCCCCTGCCAGGAGAGGAAGCAGGATTTTGAGGCCAGAGGCTGACCACTCTGCTCTCCTCAGAGAAAGGGTACTGGGATAGAAAGAATTATATCTGCTTTCTTAAATATTGTTGGTCTAGCAGAATTTTTTAAGTTCAAGCTCTGCTCTTCATCACTGTTCCTTAATGTGGAAGGAGTATCCCAACCTCTTTATTCAAGCCTTGACACACCCTTCCTACCAAATGCCAGTTCCACAGTGAGCATATGTAATGAAAAGTGAATATACCTAGTTATTCAAGTCAATAGCAAAATAGAAGATATGTATATTGAAAAACCAGAGATGTATGTGTGTGTATATATACATATATATACGTACACATATGTATGTGTGTGTGTATGATATGTCTGTGAATAAATATGTCTGCAGATAAACCAGATGATACATAATAAATGACCTTTCCTATTAGGAGCAAGATATCTCAGCTCAACTAAGAGTCTCAGATCTTACCCAAGGGAAAATTCCCCATAGTCTCTAGTGTAGTAAACTAAAGTTTGAGGTGCCAGATCCTCTATATTCTGCTTCTTCTGAAAGTCTCTCTTTCCATCTTCAGGGACGTGAAGAAGTTTGGAATTATATTTCTTCTCTCTTGAAACTAGAAACAAGATGACTAGGCTCTCTCTCCTCCCAACCACTTGCCAACCCCATCCCTCATGAAGGCATGGAGCACTGGATAAACAGTCTCCACCAAAGAGGAGAATCTTATACAAATGGACTTTAAGATACAGGTTACATTCACATAGCATTCAGTTCCAAATATGTCCCTCCCTAATCCTCTACCCTGGAAGCCTTGCCTTGTAACAAAAATTAAAAGAAAGAGAACAAATGCAACTCAGTAAAACCAATGAACATAACGACTGCATGTAACAGTATACAAAATATTTTGTACCTACCTTCCCCACTTCAAAAAAAAAAAAAAAAAGAGGGGAGGTGCATTTTCTCAACTCTTCTTCAGGTCCAGGCTTGGTCATTCTAGCTAATTACACTGTGTTCAGTTCTAGAGTTTGTTTTTGTCATTAGTGTTCTTTCCATTTACATTGTCATATTTATTACATACAATGTTTTCCTAGTTTTGCCTGCCTTATCAGTTCATATGACTTCCCAAGTTTCTCTGGATTTTTAAAAGGTGTTATTTCTCATGGTGCAATATTTTTCCATTACATCTATGGACTCCACCATGATTTGTTTAGCTATTCCTCAATCATTAATTGATTAATTTTTTTTCCAATTCTTTGCTGCTGCAAAAAGAGTTCTGTTATAGATACTTTCAAACATGTGGAAACTTTCTTTCACAGCTTCCTTCATATGCCTGAATCACAAGATATGGACATTTTGTCATTCTCCCCCCCACCACCTCCTTAGCATAATTCCAAAGTGCTTTCTAGGATGCTTAGACTAATTCCCAGCTCCACCAACAGTATGTTAGTATGCCTATCTAGAAAGTGTCAGAACATTGGAGTCCATGGCTATCTACTTGGTTACATACAGTCATGTTCTGAATTAAACAGAGTTGTCCAGAACTTCAGAACTACAAGGGTATGGTGGAAAGAATATTGAAGTGGAAAGACTTGGAATCAAAAGTTAGCTGGTTTCAGGTCTCGTTTCAGATCTGAACTCTGGCATCCACTATGGGCAAGTCACTGCAGCTTTCTGAGATTTAGCTTCTTCATCTCTAAAATACAGACAATAAAATTCATTCTACCTGCATAACAGGTTTATTGTGAGGAAAGTGTTTTGTTTTTGTTTGCATCTGTCTTATTACTATTGATTTAGAGATATCTGTCATGTAGTAGTAAATAGTTACCAGTTTGTTTTTGTTTTATTTTTGTTGTTTGTTTGTTTGTTTTTACTATTTTTATTCTTTGGCCATTTTTCATAGTAATGGCTACTGAACCTCACGTATTTGTTTCAATCTATACATCCTATGGCTAACACATTCTTTCTAGAGATATAAGATGCAGAGATTTTCCACAATTAATGCTTTCCCTCTTTATCCTTGCTACATTGATTTTGTTGGTGCAAAAGTTTTTCAGTTTCATTTAATTTAAATTATCTATTTTATGTCTTTTGATCACTTTTTGTTTGGTTAAGAAATCCCTCAGCCCCCAGCTATAGTTATGAAAGGTACCTGATCTAATTAGCTTCTGATTTTTTAATTGTGTGATCTTTTATATTTCATACCTATTTATGTTAAGCATTTTGTGGTATGTGGTGCAAGATATTGGTTTAAGCATAATTTCTGCTAAAATGCTTTGACAAGAACAGTATTTCTTGTATTTCTTGTCAAATAGGGCATTCTTTCTTTAAAGAATTTATGTTCTTGGGTTTATTGAACACTGGATTATTGAGTGTAATTGCTTCTGATTCTTCTTCTATTTTGCTGACATATTCTTTTATTTTTCAACAAATATCAAATAGTTTTGATGATTACTGTTTTAAGAATGACAAAATCTGCAAATTGTATAGTTTTCCTTTATTTCTACTTTTTTATTATTCCCTTTGAGACTCCAGATATTTATTCCTCCAAAAAACTTTGTTATTATTTTTCTAGCCCTATAAAGTGCCCCTCTGGTAGTTTAATTGACATAGTACTAAATCTTAAAATTAATTTTGGAAAATTATAATTCTTATTATATTGCTATTTTCCTAGCCATGAGCAGTGAATATACCTCTATTTAAGTCATTTTTTATTTCTTTAAAAAGTATTTTGTGATTATATGTGGATTGACTCAGATATTTTATGTATTTTATAGTAATTTCAAGTAGTGTTTCACATGCTACTATTTTCTCTTAGATTTTGCTATTGCTATTATTTCATAACTTTTAAAATGAAGTAATTGTGTTCCTATCTTTTTTTATCGATGCAACATTAATTGCTATAGATTTGATGCATTTGTTCTTCTTTTGAGGTTGCTGAGCTAGGGAAGTTCTCCTGTCTTGTGCTTGTGAAGTGGATTATTTGACCTGAATATAAAGTGTAGAATTTTAAATTAATCCTTATTGTATTCCATCTTGTAGTCTACTGCAGAATATTGTTTATTAAAGCTAGCCCATATTTCTTCAAGGATGCCATCAATATGTGTGTACATTATTCTCATAAAATTTCTGTAGAAGTGGTACCCACTTGCTGTTCAAATGACTACCGTTGCATTTTTCTTTTCTTTTGAATATTTTTATTCTTACTTTAACAAATATCCCCTAAAATAAAATGTGTGTTTTCACATACTGAACAGAATATAGAAACTGGAATGCAAATGAAATCATGAATCTTTATTCCATACCCCTTGCTTTTGAAAAATATATACAAGTTTAACCCATTACTTTTTTTTTTCTTTTTGGTGAGACAATTGGGGTTAAGTGACTTACCCAGAGTTACACAGCTGGTGAGTATTATGTGTCTGAGGCCAGATTTGAACCCAGGTCCTCCTGATTCCAGGGTTGGTGCTCTATCCACTGCGTCACCTAACTGCCCCTGCAGTTGATTTTCAGAGGTATTTATCTAGTCTTGACTTCTTTCCTGATCCCTAGTCTTATTCACCAACTGTCTATTGGACATGTTGAACCTTAAACTAAACATATCCAACTCATTATCTTTCTCCCCCAAACTCCTCTCTTCCAAACTTCCCTATTACTGTTGAGGGCACCATTATCCTCTCAGTCACTGACTCTGGCAACCTCAGTATCATCCTTAATTCCTCATTTACCCCACATATTCAATTTATTGTCAAATCTTATTTCTACCTCCAAACATCTCTCTTATATATTTCCTTCTGAGATGAAATAGTTTCTGGGTAATTAATAATCAATTTATTAATTAAAGTAGTAAATAATAAATTGAGGTCAGTGGTTCTTTTAGTAACCCCACCCCCCCATGGAGGTCATTGAATATTTAAATACCTTTGGAAAACGGGGTGTCCCTGAGGGTGAAAATCAACTCTGATTGGTTAATAATTAATCAGAGAATGAATATTATAATGAGAAGTGGGCTTTTTCTAATGAGGGCCTGGGTACAGGCCTTTGATCATGTCAGCACTCTTGGACAAAGAGACTTATCTCTACCCAGACCGTTTAAGTTGTTGAATAATGGGCTAGAATAGATCTACATTAGATTCTCTTTACCCTTTAATCAGAAGTAAGTTCCCCCAGTTGGGTGGGTACCAAAGCCCAAGGTTGTCTCATTGTCAGTCCTGTGAATGTGGAAGAAATAAAAAGAGAAAAAAACCTTACTAATCACTAACCTACTAATAATTGGTCATTAATAAAAAAGAAGATCTTTGGATCCCATATATAAAATTGTTTATTAATATAATAAGAAAATAATCATTTTTCTCACTTTCTCCTCTAACATGGCTACCACTCATGGGTATACCACTATAGGCCCTCATCACCTCATGCTTGTACCATTGAAATACCCTTTTAGTTTATTTCCTTGCCTCAAGTCCATCCCCACTATGATTCAGTTTCCTATAAGTTAATAAGAAGTGATCTTGCTAAATAGGAGACTTGACCATATCAATCCTCACCCCTAAACAAAAAACTCTAGTGGATCCCTATCACTTATGCAGAGGTGTCAGACTCACCACCAGCAGGACATATGCAGCTCACAAATCTCCCTAGTGCTGCTGATCCAGATTAAAATGTAATTTGGAAATGTTTAACAAAATAAATAAAAATACAATGCAATAAAGATAATGCTAATTTGTGGTTTTCTATGTCAATATGTAGGGGCAGCTAGGTGGCACAGTAGATAGAGTACCAGGTCTGGAGTCAGGAAGAATCACTTTCCTCAGTTCAAATCTGGCCTCAGGTACTTACTAGTTGTGTGACTCTGGGCAAGACACTTAACCCTATTTGCCTCAGTTTCCTCATCTATAAAACGAGCTGGAGAAGAAAATGGCAGACCACTCCAGTATCTTTGACAAGAAAACCCTAAGTGGGGTCATGAAGAATGGACACAACTGAAAAACAACTGAACAACAGCATGTCAATATGTGGCCGACAGGAATCCATTTCTATTTTGAGTTTGACATCATGGCCCTGCAGGATCAAATATAAAATCTTCTGTTATTCAAAGTCCTTCACAATTTGGCTCCCTTCTACCTTTCCAGTAGTCTTACATTTTACACCCTTTTGAATACTCTACAATCCAGTGACACTGGCCTTTATTGGTCCTCACTCTAGACATTCCATCTCCTTTACCTTTTTTTTTCTGTCTGTGATTTTTTTTTCAATTTGTTGAATATCTTTTTCTCTTTCATATATCTTTAGAATTGACCCCTCAATGTCTTTAAGCATTTGTCACCTCTGGCATGTATCTCCTCTCTATATATTTGTTCTTGTCTAGCTGGTCTTCCTGTCTTTATTTTATTATTGCATTTCTGCTTCTTTATGTAGTAGCTCCACTGACATTGATGAAAATAGTTCATTATAGAAATATTGACAGATTTTTCTTTTTTTTATTACTTTTTTGTTGTTCTCGTTTCACATTTAAAAGTTCTTGGCATGATGTAGCTTAATTTCATTTTATGCCACGCTTTCTACAAAATTGCTTTTTCCTCCTCCATGATTTCTTGCTGTTTTATGAAATAATAACTACTTATAATCTTCCATCCCCTTCCTCCATAAGGTTTTACATGAGCTAATATTCTAAATTCATGTTGCCTATGGCTGCCATGTTTCTCTACTTGACAAAGAGATCAAGTATTTTCTGGCTGAGGGAGTTTCTAGGCTCTTTTGGTCTCTTCTTTGTGACAATTGCTTTACTTCAGTAAAAGTGAGTAGGAAAAGATAGTAGATATTTGCTCCTTTGTCCATTTTCATTGTTTGTAATTGTCAAAAGTGTGCTTAGATGAATGATGATCCAACAATTAGAGAATGGCTGAATAAATAAATCAGAGCATTTTTTAGGCACTTTTTGTGGGTCAGGCACTAACCTAAGGGCTGGGGTTACAAAAAAAAACAAACAACCCAGTAAATCATTGTATATGAATGTAATAAACTATTATTATGACATAAGAAACAAAAAAAATGATCAATTTAAAGAAATATGTGAAGATTCTTGAAGTGATGCAGAGAAAAGAGAACACTTCTGAAAGGGCAGTATGCATAATGACTAACTATATAAATGAAGATGTGAAACAGCAACAAAATTTAGATTAGCTATGAGACTACATTAGTACCACCTTGTTAAACCTAAAACATACAGCATTCCTTTTCTTTTAACAAACAGTAAAACATAAAATTGTACAATTGAATTAAATATCTGTCAAAAATACTACTTTGTTCTGTTTTGAGTGTTTTCAGGAAGTATACTTTGTTGTATCTTTGTGTATTTATGTTTTTTGGTTTGTTAAGCTTCAAATCAATTCAACAACAATTTATCAAGAACCTACTCCATTCAAAACACTGTATTTGGCATTGGATATACAAAGACATAAATTAAGAAGTCACTGTTTTTAAATAGTTTGCTGTTACCCTGGAAACATTAAGAGGTCTAGAGAAAGACTCTCAGTATTCTGTGGAGTTCCTAATATCCCTGTGCAGGATTTATGGGAAATATCAATGAGAGTTTAATAGGATGAGAAAACATGAGCGGGTTGCAATCTATGGCATTGTATGGATCACACTGATGAGATTTTAGAGCCATCAAGATATAAATTTCATCTTATTTAATTCAGACCATTGTTCTAGGTTATTGAGATCTTTTTTATTATAATTTCTGTCATCCAACCTGTTAACTCTTTTTTCTAGTTTTGTGTCATCTGTAAATTTGGCATTCATGCCTTCTGAAGTGTGTTTTATCCAAGTAATTGATGAAAATGTTGAATAGCACACAAATAATAGGTCTCTGAGATGCTCTTCTTGAGATATCCCTTGGGGGGAAAAGGAAGAGGAATATATAAGGGTGGGTGTGTGGTGAAAAAGTCATGGAAAGGAAGGGGGAAGATCACACGCCATTCATAAACTAGTAAGTGCTTAAGGCCAGAAGGAGTTCTCAGAGGTCATTTAGTTCAAGGTCCTCCCCAGCTCATCATACTAAGAAAAATGATATATGGAGCAAATGTAACCTCCTGTTCAGGGTTACCCAGCTCCAGGAGGTTTAGGTTTAGCCATGAGTAGTTGGGAGGCCTTGTCATGGTGGAGAGGCTTACATGGCTCAATGAAACTATGAGCTATGCCATACAGGGTTACCCAAGACAGACAGGTCATAGTGGAGAGTTCTGATACAAAGTGATCCACTGGAGAAGGAAAGGTCAAACCACTCCAGTATCTTAGCTAAGAAAACTCTATGTCTAGTATTAAAATGAGAATAGATATGACATCAGCATATGAGCCTCTCAGGTTGGAAGGTGTCCAATATGCAATTGGGAAAGAGCAGAGGGCAACTACAAGTAGCTCCAGAAAGAATGAAGTGGATGGGCCAAAGCCAAAAAGAAGCTCAGCTGTGGATGTGTCTGGTAATGAAAGGAAAGTTTGATTCTGTAAAAAACAATATTACATAGGAACCTGTAACGTAAGATCTATGAACCAAGGTAAACTGGATGTGGCCAAAGAGGAGATGGGAAGTTTAAACATCTACATCTTGGGTGTCAGTGAACTTAAATGGACGAGAATGAGTGAATTTAATTCAGGTGATCATTATATATACTACTGTGGGCAATAATCCTCTAGAAAAAATGGGATAGCCCTCATAGTCAATAAAAAGGTGAGAAAAGCAGTACTGGGGAATAATCTCAAAAATGGCAATGATATTTGTTTGAATCCAAGACAAACCATTCAGTATCACAGTAATACAAGTCTATGCTCCAACCACTGATGCCAAAGAAGCCAAAGTTGCTCAGTTCTATGAGGGTCTACAATGTCTTCTAGAGATAATACAAAAATAACAACAAAAAAGATGTTACATTCATCATAGGGTATTGGAATGTTAAAGTAGGAAATCAAAAGATAATTGGAATAACAGAGAAGTTTTGTGGTGGAGTACAAAATGAAGTAGTGCAGAGACAAATAGAATCTTGTCAAGATAACTCATTAGTCATAACAAACACACTTTTTCAGCAACCCAAAAGACAATTCTACACATGGATGTTATCAGATGGTCAATATGAAAATCAGATTGCTTATATACTTTGCAATCAAAAGTGAAGAAGCTCTATATAGTGAATTGAAATAGGAGTTGGAGCTGACTGGCTCAGATCATGAGCATCTTATTGCAAAATTTAGATTTAAATTGAAGAAAGTAAGGAAAACCTAAATAACATCCTCATGAATATGAAGTGAAAGTGATGACTTGATTTAAGTGACTAGATCTGATATATAGAGCACCTGAAGAACTATCAACAGAGGGTTCACAATATTGTACAGGAGGCAGCAAAAACAAAACCAAACAAAAAAAAATCCCAAAGAAAAAGAAGAGCAAGAAAGCAAAATAGCTGTCTGATGAGGCTTTACAAGTAGCTAAGGAAAGAAGGAAAGCAGAAGGTGAAGGAGAAAAGAAAAGATATGCCCAACTGAATCCAGAATTCCTGAGAATAGCAAGGAGAAATGAGAAAAGTTTTCTTAAATTAACAACACAGACATAGAAGAAGAAAATGGAATGGGAAAGACAGGGGATCTCTTCAAGAAAATTAGAGACTTCCAGGGAACATTTCATGCAAAAATGGGCATGATAAAAGACAAAAATGGTTGGGACTTAACAAAAGTAGAAGAGGTTAAGAAGAGGTGGAAAGAATATACAGTAGAACTATACAAGAAAAATCTTAACATCTTCAATGATGATGATCTAGAACCATATATCCTGGAGAATCAAGTCAAGTAGGCCTTAGGAAGTATTGCTAACAGTAAGGCAAGTGGAGGTGAAAGAATTTCAGTTGAGTTATTTTAAAATCCTAAAAGATGATGCTGTTAAAGTGCTGCACTCAATATGCCAGCAAATTTGTTAAACTTAATAGTGGCCACTGAATTAGAAAAGATCAGTTCACGTCCTAATCCTAAAGAAGGGCAGTGCCAAAGAATGTTCAAATTACTGAACAATTATGCTCATCTCACACACCACCAAGGTTATGCTTAAAACTCTGCAAGCTATGTTTCAGCAATATGTAAACTGAGAATTACCAGAAGCATAGGTTGGTTTTTGAAGAGGCAGAAGAACAAGAGACCAAATTGCTGACATTCTTTGGATTATGGAGAAAACAAAGCAGTTCCAGAAAAAAAATCTGCTTCTGCTTCATTGGCTACACTAATGCCTCTAACTGTGAGGATCACAACAAAATGTGTCAAGTCTTCAAAAAGATGGGGCAACAGATCATCTTACTTGTCTCCTGAGGAACCTGTATGTGAGTCAAGAAGCAACTATTAGAATCAAACATGGAACAACTGATTGTTTTAACATTGGGAAAGGAGTATAACAGAGCTGTATGTTATCACCTTAATTATTTAACTTATATGCATCATGTGAAATGGCAGGCTAGATATATGAAAAGTCAAAATTCATGTTGCCAGGAGAAATATCAACAATCTCAGATATGAAGATGATGCCACTTTGATGGCAGAAAGCAAAGAAAAATTAAGAGGGCTTTTTTTTTTTTTTTTTTTTTTAGTATGAAAGGAAGAGTGTAAAAGCTGGCTTGAAGCTTAACATCGAAAAAACCAATATCATGGCAACTGGTCCTATCACTTCTTGGCAAACGGAGGGAAAAGAAATGGAAGCAGTGTCAAATTTTGTTCTCTTGGGATCAAAAATCACTGCAGACAACAATTGGAGCCATGAAATTAAAAGACACTTGCTCCTTGAAAGGAAAGCGATGGCAAATCTGGACAGCATACTAAAAAGCAGAGAAGTCACATGGTTGACCTGTCTAGTCAAAACTATGTTTTTTTCAGTAGTAATGTGTGGCTGTGAGAGTTGGATTGTAAGAAAAGCTGAGCGCTACAGAATCAGTGCTTTTGAATTGTGGTCCTGGAGAAGACTTTTGAGAGTACCTTGGACAACAAGGAGATCAAATCAGTCAGTCAGTTAATATCTAAAGAAATTAATTCAGACTATTCATTGAAAAGTCAAATTCTGAAGCTGAAGCTTAAATACTTTGGCCACATTATGAGAAGACAGGACTCATTTGAAAAACTCTGATATGGGTAAAGATTGAAAGCAAAAGGAGAAAGGGACAGCAGAGGATGAGGTGGATATTTAGTGTCATGGAAGCAACAAACACGAGGTTGGACAGACTTTGGGAGATAGTAAAGGATAAAAGGGCCTGGCATGGTATGGTCCATGGAGTCAAAAAGAGTCTGGCATGACTGAGCAACAGAACAAGAAGAAAACAATAACAGTTAGGAGACTGGGGGATAGGTGGGGACAAATATAATAGACACAGTCTTTTCATTTGAAGGTTATGGAGCATAAGTAATGCTTCCCTGTCAGTGCTTCAGAAGAATGGAGAGCCATCCAGGGAATGGAGAGACAGGCATGTATTAGGCAGACCTTAGAAATACCCACCTTTGGAAAGCCTTCTAGCAGGACATTTTGTAATATGTGATGGCTGGTGTATCATTGCTTTGGGGGCAAATGTCCAAAATGAGGAAAGAGTACTTTGGGCTGTAGGAATCCACCATTGGGTGTCAGATGGAGGTTTCCAGTTGCTAGGGTACACCCAGATTGGGCCAACCTGAGAACATATTTTCAACATAGAGGGTTTGGGCTAATTGGTCCATTGATGCTAGTAGTTTTGCCTCCAATCTAATATAAAGGATTCAATAACACCCCTTCCTCACTATCCTCACTGGGATAAGAGGGATGAAGCTGAAACAACTGCCCTCGGATAATCCAATACGGAACTGGGCAAAAAGAATCACCAAGGTAAGTGTAAGACTTCTTGTCAATAATGCTCACTCCTGTGAAGAAGCAGCCGACTAAAATGGCAACAAAATTGCAGATTGGGGAGAAGGATTAGGGGGTAAAGGTAGGAGAGAGAGAGAGAGAGTGCAGTCCCCCTATCCAAAAGGTGCAAATTCAAGTTCAGAAGAAATAGGATGCGGGTGAAAGAAGCTCAAGTTACAGAGGACTGTAAGCAAGAAAAGAAAGAGTTTAGAGTGTGTTTGTGACATTAAGGAAGAGCTTCCATTTACTAAGTATGGGGAGTGGTGGGCAGACTGAGAAATAAGACAGTAAGGCAGATGCCCAGTGTTTCAGCTGGATAGATTGGAAGTGCATTGGATGCATTTCCTAATGCCAATCCAATTCAAGTGAGAGGGGATTGTGATGGCAAAGCCTTGGCAGATAAAGATATCTGACTGGCACATTTCTGAGTCTCAAGTAGGGTACACATGGGAAAAGAGAGTGCTTGGGGAAGCCAGATTGAGAGGGTGTGGGCATTAGGAGAGGAGGGTGTGGGCATTAGGAGAGGAGGGAAAGAAGGGAAACTGTATCTTCTATTCTAAAAAGAAACTGAGGATCATGAGAATTGGTGGAGTTTTGCCAGAGATTTTGTGGAGCAACTCCCTTACCAATCCTGATGGAGAATGAGGGTGCTTGTCATGGAACATGAGCAATCCTAGTAACATCGACCTTCCCAATTTAATTGGAACCATTTTAAAGGGCTGGGACCAGGACTTCTCTTAACTTTGTTTCCTGCAGCACTTAGCACAATGGAGCTCCACAGACTACATAGGCACTCAAACTTATTGAACTAAATTACATTGAAAGTAATGCCTTTTTAATGGTTTCTTCCAAGCAGTTAGCAGTGTTTGTAGCCCCTATTTATTTTAATATACTAATCTCTTCTTTTATTCATTGCAAGCATTTTAAAAATTATTTAATTAAACAATCTTAGGACATATCATGGAAGGAACTTGGGAGAAAGTGAGCAAATAAGTCCAGTTTTAGTTGTGGCTTAGCAGAACAGCAGTGATTAAAAAAGCCAAGATTTCCATTTCTGTATGGCTTTATGTCACAGAATTTGAAAGGGAGGGGTAGTCAGCTTTTGCATGTTCAGTAGGTTGTTAACAGAGTAAGCATAGATATAATGAAAAGAGTAAGCAACTAAAACATCAACAAATACAGTGCCTATCTCTATCTAGTCCAATTTTATGCTTCAGGAGACTTGCAGAGCCCCTGTCATGATTTGAATCTTATGGCAAATTCATAAACTCTCTTTCCTCTCACTCTCCCCCCCCACATCCCATGAATCAGAGATTACATCTACACAAAGGATGGATACATCATTAAGAAGCTGGCCTGAATCTTTATATAAAACTGGACTTCAAAAGAGAGAGGCAGAGAGTTGCCTTGAGGTAGGTTCATTTTCTGACCCCAGGCAATCTTCCTCCCCATTGCAGTGCACCCCTCACTTCACAAAGCCACATTTAAAATAAACACATCTCCCTGAATAAGCTACAAACTTTTCTGCTGCCTTTTTGAAGAAGTGTCTTCCTGATTCTCTGCCCAACTAGTGCTGACTGCCACTCTCAGGCTGTCTTTTAAAATGTGAGCAGCTCCTCTGCATGATTTGAGCGTCTTTGTCTATTTTGCACTTCAAGAACTCAAGAAGCTTCAGGGGAAATAAAGATTCAGGATCTTTCACCATTTTGATGAGCATTTGCTTTCCCTACAGAATATGCTGAAACACCTTGAAAATTAGCAGATGGCTCTTGGGGAAATAGTGAGCTCAGAGGAAGTTGTGCTGCTGTGTTCTGCTTAGACTTTCTGAAAAAAAAGTCAAATTGGGAATTACCCAAAGAAGGTGGCATATGAATTGAGGTTTCTCCCTCTTTTTAACATCCCTCTCCTTTCCCCACTCCCCATAATTCCCAAAAGAGCCATGAGCGGCCAGTGATACTATGTGGGAGAGAGTAGACTCTGTTGAGGCAAATGACAGCTAAAAATCTGAAGATGCCCCAGCTTCCCAGTGTCATCATGCTGCTCTTTGACTAGCATTTATTTTTTAAATAAGATTTTATTTTCCCCCAATTTCACGTGAAGACAATTTTTAACATTCTTTTTTTTTTAAATTTTGAGTTCCAAATTTTCTCCCTCCCTCCCCGAGATGGTAAGCAATTTAATTTAGGTTATACATGTTCAATCATGTAAAACATATTACCATACTAGTCATATTGTGAAAGAAGACACAGACCCAAAGAAAAAAACCGTGAAAAAATACAGAAAGTGAAAAATAGTATGCTTCAATATGCATTCAGCCTCCATCAGTTCTTTCTCTAGAGGTGGATAGCATTTTTCATCACGAGTCCTTAGGAATTATCTTGGATCATTATATTGCTGAGAATAGCTAAGTCATTCACAGTTGATCATGGTACAGTATTGCTGTTATTGCATACAGTGTTTTCCTGGTTCTGCTTACTTCACTCTGCATCAGTTCCTTTAAGTCCAGGTTTTTTTGGAAACCACCTACTCTCATCATTTCTTATACTGTGGTAATATTCCATTACAATCATACACCACAACTTATTCAGCCATTCCCCAGTTAATGGACATTCCAATTCTTTGCCATTACAAACAGAGCTGCTATAAATATTTTTTTTTGTACAAATAGGTCCTCCCCTGCTCCCTTTTGTATCTCTTTAAGATACAAAAATGTATTGCTGAATCAATGAGTATGCACAGTTTTATAGCTCTTTGGGCATAATTCCAAATTGTTCTCCAGAATGATTGGATCAGTTCACAACTTCACTAACAATGCATTAACTTCCTAGTTTTCCCACATTCCGTCCAATATTTATAATTTTCCTTTTCTGTCATACTAACCAATCTGATAGGCGTGAGGTGGTACTTCAGAGATGTTTTAATTTACATTTCTTTAGTCAATAGTGATTTAGAGTATTTTTTTCATATGACCATAGATAGCTTTGATTTCTTTGTCTGAAAACTGCCTATTCATATCCTTTGAATATTTATCAATTGGGGAATTACTTGCATTATTATAAATTTGACTTAGTTCTCTATATATTTGAGAAATGAGCCCTTTATCAGAGACACTTGCTGTAAAAATTGTTTCCCTGACTAGCATTTATTAAGCACCTATTGCCAGTCATAATACTACTTTACAAATGTTATTTCATTCGATTCTCATAACAACTCCACTAAGAAGGTGCCGTTATGATCCCTATCTTATAATTGAGAAAACTGAGACAGACAAAGGTTAAGTGACTTGCCCAGAATCACACAGTTAGAAAGTGACTGAGGTCAAATTTGAAATCAGATCTTCCCGACACCAGGCTCGACATTCTATTAACTGCACCAGCTAGCAACCTAGACTTGAAATTGGTAGCACCTCCTCTTCATATGTCATCACTTTTCATTAGATTTAGATAAATTGGAAATGGATCATCCTCTGGAAGAGGCTTGAGATTCCTATTGTAATTCTTAGTACTGCACCAAACTTGCAGCACCAATAGGTAAATACCTTACTACAGTACCTGTTTTGTATTAGGTTAATAGTTTTATTGGGCTCCCTCTACTTCCTATGTTTCTATATCTGAATCAGTGTGGCCGTATAATTGTAGGCTGTTAGAATTATATAATTTCAGAGCTAAAAAGGACCTCAATCTAACCCATAGCTGGACAGGAATCCACCCCACAACATCCTGGAGACATAGCTATCTGGTTTCTGTTTGAAGGCCTCCAATGATTTGGAACCTATTATCTCCTGAGATAAGCCATTCTACTTTTGAAAGAAAACATAGACAAAAAAACCCCTCAAGAAAAATAAAGTAAAAAAAAAAGTGTGCTTCAATCTGTATTCAGACACCATCAGTTCTTTCTCTGGGGATGGATAGGATTTTTCATCATAAGTCCTTCAGAATTGTCTTGGATCATTATTTTGCTGAGAACAGCTAAATCATTCACAGCTGATCATCTTACAATATTGTTAAACTTTGTACACAGTGTGTTTCACTTTGCATCAGCTCATGTAAGTCTTTCTAGTTTTTTCTGCAGAGCATCTTGTTCATCACTTCTTATTGAACAATAGTATGCCATCATAATCACATACCACAATTTGTTCAACCATTCACCAGTTGATGGGCATCACCTTAATTTCCAATTCTTTGCCCCCAAAAAAGAGCTACTATAAATATTTTTATGCATGTAAATCCTTTTCCATTTTTTTTTATCTCTTTTGGGACACAGACCTATTAGTGGAATTGGTAGCTCAAAGGGTATGCATGGTTTTGTAGCCCTTTTCCCCACATCCTTTCCACCATTCATGATTTTCCTTTTTTGTTCTACTAACCAACTTAATAGTTGTGAGGTAGTACCTCAGAATTGTTTTAATTTGTATTTCTCCAATCAATAGTGAATTAAAGCATTTTTCATGTGGCTATAGATAGTTTTGATTGCTTCATCTGAAGACTTCATATCTTTTGATCATTTATCAGTTGAGGAATGACTCTTATTTTTATAAATTTGACTCAGTTCTCTATGTTCTTGAGAAATGAGGCCTTTATCAAAGAAACTTGTTTCAAAAATTTTTCACAGTCATGATTGCTAAATGTATTTCCCTCCATCCCATGCCCCTTTATTCTATTCTCTCTCTCCTTTTATCCTGTTCCTCCTCAAAAGTGTTTTGCTTCTGACTTCCCCGTCCCCCAGTCTGCCTTCTCTTCTATTACTTTCTTTTAACCCTTTTCCCTCCTACTTTCCTGTATAGATTTCTATGTCCAATAGAGTGTGTATGTTATTCCCTCTTTGAGCCAATTATGATAAGTGTAAGGTTCACTCACTCCCCCTCATCTCCTCCCTCTTCCCATCTACTGCAAAAGCTTTTTCTTCCCTTTTTAATGTGAGATAATTTACCCCATTCTACCTCTCCCTTTCCCTCTCTCCCAGTACATTCCTCTCTTACCCCTTAATTTTATTTTTTTAGACATCATCCGTCATATTCAACTCACAACTGTGCCCTCTGTCTATATATACTGCTTCTAACTGCCCTAATAATGAGAAAGTTCTTTTGAGTTACAAGCATTATCTTCCCATGTAAGAATGTAAATCATTTAACTTTATTAGGTCCCTTATGATTTCTCTCTCCTGTTTATCTCTTTATGCTTCTCTTGAGTCTTGTATTTGAAAGTCAAATTTTCTATTTAGCTCTGGTCTTTTCCTCAAGAATGCTTGAAAGTCCTCTATTTCATTGAACATCCATTTTTCCCCTAAAGGATTGTACTCAATTTTGCTGTGTTGGTGATTCTTGGTTGTAATCCTAACTCCTTTGCCCTCGGGAATATCACATATTCCTCCAATACTTTAATGTAGAAGCTGCTAAATCTTGTGACATCCTGACTGTGGCTCCACAATACTTAAATTGTTTCTTTCTGGTTGTTTGCAATATTTTCTCCTTGACCTAGGAGCTTTGGAATTTGGCTATAATATTCCTGGGAGTTTTCATTTTGGGATCTCTTTCAGGAGGTGATTGTTGGATTCTTGCAATTTCTATTTTACCCTCTGGTTCTAGAATATCAGGACAGTTTTTTTTTTTTTGATAATTTCTTGAAAGATGCTGTCTAGGCTCTTTTTTATTATCATGGCTCTCAGGTAGTACAATAATTTTCAAATTGTCTCTCCTGGATCTATTTCCCAGGTCAGTTATTTTTTCCAGTGAGATATTTCACATGGCCTTCCATTTTTTATTCTTTTGGTTTTGTTTTCTCATGAAGTCATTTGCTTCCATTTGCTCAATTCTAATTTTTAAGGAATTATTTTCTTCAGTGAGCTTTTGTACCTTCTTTTCCATTTGGCCAATTCTACTTTTTAAGGGCTTTTTTTTTTCCTTCAGTAAATTTTTGTGCCTCTTTTTTTTTCCATTTGGCCTATTCTGCTTTCTATGGCATTCTTCTCCACATTGGCTTTTTGGACCTCTTTTACCATTTGATCTAGTCTTTTTTTAAGGTGTTATTTTTTTCAGTATTCTTTGTGTCTCCTTTACCAAGTTGTTGACCCATTTTTTTCATGATTTTCTTGCATTATTCTCATTTCTCTTCCCAATTTTTCCTCCACCTCTCTTAATTGATTTTCAAAATCCTTTTTGAGGTCTTCCAAAAACTGGACCAATTCATATTTTTCCTGGAGTTTTGGATGTAGGAGCTTTGACTTTGTTATCTTTTTCTGAGAGTATGTTTTGATTTTCCTTGTCACCATAGCAATTTTTTGTGGTCAGAATTTTTTTCTTTTGTTTACTCATTTTCCCAGCCTATTACTTGACTTTTAACTCTTTGTTAAAGTAGGCTCTGCTTCCAGAGTGGGGGGGGGAGTGCACTATCCCAAGCTTCAGAGATTTATTGCAGCTGTTTTCAGAGATACTTCTAGGACCTATAAATTTTCAGCTTTTCCAAGGTAGTATGATCTAAGGGGAGGTGTTTACTAATCTCCTGGCCTATGCTCTGTTCTCTGAGTGACCACAAGCACTGTTTTCTGCCCTGGAACTGTGAGAAGGGTTCCTGCTACACTGTGGCTGCAGGCTCTGGTGTGATCCTCCTTACCCTGGGACTGCCACCTAGGACTGTGACCCACATTGAAGCATGGGCAAAGCAACACAGTCCTGCCTTAGTGCAGGCAATGAGACCCCTGTAATCTCCTTCTGACCAGTTGTTCCACCCCTTTGCTGTCTGTGGACTGAGAGCTCTGGCAGCTGCTGCCATTGCTGATTCAGTCATTCCTAAGGCCTGATCCTGGTTTGCTGGGACTGGGTCTATGCTGAGGAGGCCTTCACTGGACTATGCTCCACTCTCACTCAGGAGTAAAAGATCTTTCCTGCTGACTTTCCAAGTTGTCTTTGGCATGTGTGGGCTGAGAGGTCTGGAAACCAACACTGCTGCCACTGATTCAGTTGCCCTCCCAAGGCCTGCTCTTGGTTTGCTAGGCCCCAGTCTGCACTGGCACGGCCTGCACTGTACCACACTCCTCTCTCACCCTAGTGCAGCAGACCTTTTCCCCCGACTAAATTGTGTTGGGCTGGAAACTTATTTCACTCCATATTTTTGTGGGTTCTGCCATTCTAAAATTTTGTTAGAGTATTATTTAAAGGAATTTGGAGGGATTTGGGGGTGAACTCAGGTGAGTCCCTGCCTTTACCATCTTGGCTCTGTCTGATTCATTCTACTTTTGGACAGCTCTAATTGATAAGAAGTTTATTCTTTTTTTGGGGTGGGGGGGAGGGCTAGGCAATGGGGTTAAGTGACTTGCCCAGGGTCACACAGCTAGTAAGTGTTATGTGTCTGAGGCCAGATTGAAGTCAGGTCCTTCTGACTCCAGGGCCAGTGCTCTATCTACTGCACCATCTAGCTGCCCCAAGAAGTTTATTCTTAAATGGAGTTGAAACCTGCCTCTCTGCAATTTTCCCCTAGTGCTTCTAGGGACTAACAGAATATGTATGATTCCTTTTCCAAGTGACAACTCTGTAATATTTGAAGACAGGTATTATACCTCCCCTAAGTTTTATCTTCTCTAGGCTACATAGCCCCAGTTCCTTCAACTGATACCTTTAGGCATGGTCTCCAGTCCCCTCACTGTTCCATTCATCCTTTTTTGGAAACTTTTTAGTTTATTAATGTACTTCCTAAAATATGGCAGCTAGAACTAGACGCAATATTCCAGATACAGTCAGAGCAGGGAAGAGATAAGGGAGACTGTTCTATTTTACTATTAACAATCTGCTTCTCAATATAGCTTCAGCTTAAATTAGCTTTTTGGCAGCTGTATCACACATATAGAGTTTGAAGTCCAGTAAAAGTAACCTGTGCATAAGCATGTATATAGTGTGTGAAAGAAAGGGGGTGATATAGATATTCCCCACTTCTCTCCCACCTCAAGTGTGCCAGCACACCTGGCCCATGCTCTATGCACACCTATGTATATCCCTTAGGAAGTATAATATTGTCCAGCCAGGACTTTCCTATTCTGTCCTTGTGTAATTGATTCTTTCGAACCCATTTGAAGGACTTTATATTTTCCCCCATTAAATATATATTCCAAAATTGAACACATCATTATTTCTTTCAAGGCCTTTTTGTATCATTTAGTATATTAGCAGGGACAGATCTGTGGGAACCTTTTTGTGCAGTGTTACTTGCATTCAGGTTCTTAATAAATGCTTCATGATGATTGTGGTGGCATTCTAATGATATGGAATACATAATATGTGACCTCAAGGCCAAATTGAGTTTTAGAGACAAAGGGAAGAGTTTGAAAAAATCTTGACTGAGGCTTACCTAATCAGAGTTTTGAATAGGATGAATTTGTCTCTAATGTATTGAAATATTGAAATTTTATCACTTTGTTTTCTTTTCTCCCTTTTCTTTTCAAGGTCCTCTCCCTGTTCTGAGTTTTACAAGGCTCTCATATCCATTCTCCTGCTGTCATCGAAGCAAGTGATCTCATAGATCAGAGGTAGGCAAATATTCTTCGCTTGTGCCTATACAAAAATTAATGATGAGCTGGATTTGTCTCACAGGCCATAGCTCATCAGACCTCTGTACAGACTAATTCACATTAAAGTGTGAATGACAACCTCATTCTGTGGGGAATATGTGCTTTTAAACAGGACATTTGGAAAGGTACATTTTATTCTTCTTCTTCTTCTTATTTTTTAGGCAATTGGGGTTAAGTGACTTGCCCAGGGTCACACAGCTAATAAGTGATAAATGTGTGGTCTGAGGCCAGATTTGAACTCAGATTCTCTTGACTTCAGGGCTGGTGCTCTATCCACTGTGCCACCTAGCTGCCCCAGAAAGATACATTTTAAACCAAAGTATTGATTTTTGAATAGTTCAACTTCAGGCAATGTCTCAGACTAGAATGGAGATTTGCAAGGTAGGTGGCTTTCTTAAGACCCCCTTGATCACCTTACATAGGTAACTACAGTTTTTCCAAGACATTATAGGTGTGGATATCTTTCATCTTAAACATTTTCAACTTTGAAAATATCAAAAACTTCAGAGAACTTTTTAATCAATCTTCTATTTAGGTTTTAGAAAAACATGGGAAAATTTGAAACAGAAGGAAAGAATTTAGAATAGTTATTTAGCTTGGCATGAATGAAGAGAAATTGATGTAGGAAACAATAAAATCAGACTGGTAGGTCCTGAACAAAATCTTGAATAAAAGAAAAATTAAACAACTTCTTTTTATATAAAGAGTAAATATCTGTATGTTATTCAGCTTCTGACATAAAGGTGATAGGTTTAGGATACAGATTGGGACTTTTTTTTTTACATGTCCAATAAGGAAAATTTTTGCTTGACTATGCATATTGTTATAAAGGTTTCAAAGGGAGAAAGGTGGGTAAGAGAAAAATAAAATAATTTTAATTGAAAAAAAATTCAATTAATTTTTTAAAAGCCATATGCATGTTTGTTTGTCTTATGTCTATTTAATTCAAGTAAAATTTGAAATTAAAGGAAAAAAATGATCATTTTTAGGGAAAAAATGTCTCTGTTGGATGGATTAATCACCTAAAAAATGATGGTCCCATATTCCTTCTCTCATGTCTTATGCACAATGTTCAGCCAAACTCGAAACCTCTGTAACATATTCTCTCATGCCTCTGACCTCTGCTTAGGCTGTTTCGTAGGCCTGTGGTACCCTTTCTCGCTTCTTCCTTCACCTGTTAAATTCCTAACCACTCTTTAGAATCCAACTTACAGGGTACCTCCTTTAAAATACTTTCACTCTGCTTGGTAATGATCTTTCCCTTTCAGACCTAGCACAGTATAGAATTTTGTAACTTGCAAATGAACTTATACAATATTTACCATGTTGTGGTTCAATTACAAGTAAGCTCCATGAGGATCATGAGATCACTTTTTGCTTAAACTTTGTCTTCTCCAATGCCTAGCAGAGGGTTCTGCACACAGTAGGTGCTTAGGAATTATGTGTTATACTATGTTGTAATCCTATTTCTTTGTCCATTTCTTAAAATGATGCAATGTAAATGTGTACAGGAAGAGGCAGATTATGTCGCCTATTATTGAGATGGAGATTATTGTTCAAAGCAGGTTTCTGATGCTGTGAGATAGATAGATAATATAATAACATATTTTAAAATTCAATTACAGAATTAGTGTAATGTAAAACCACTTCATTGAAAACTAGGGAGGACTTCCAGTGCCAAGATGGAGGAGTGAGAAGGCACCCTCTGAAGCCTTTCCAAATTCCCCTTCAAACAACTAGAAAACTGTTGTAGAATTGGTCTAGCAGCAGGGAAACAGGTGATGGGGAAAACTTAAACCTTACTCTCATCAAAACTGGTTCAAAGAGGGAATAATATACACACTCAATTGGATATAGAAATGTACCTTACCCTATAAGGAAGTAAAAAGAAATGAGGATAATAGAAGGAGGAGAGGGAACTAATGAAGGGGAGGGTGTATTGGGGAAGTTAATGATCAGAAGTAAAACACTTATGAGGAGGGAAAGGTTGGGGGAGTAAAAGAGAGAGGGGCATAAACAAATGAAAAATAGCATGGAGGAAAATACACAGTTAGTTATAATTACAAATGCGAATGGGATGAACTCACCCATAAAATGGAAGTGGAGAATGGAATGGATTAAAAACCAGAATCCTACAATATGTTGTTTACAAGAAACACACTTGAAGCAGAGAGATACAGGGTGAGGGTAAGGGGCTAGAGCAGAATCTATTATGCTTCAGCTGAAACAAAGAAAGCAGGGGTAGCAATCATGATCTCAGACAAAGCAAAAGCAAAAATATATCTAACTAAAAGAGATAAAGAAGGAAACTATATCTTTCTGAAAAGTACATAGACAATGGAGTCATAATAATACTAAACATATATATACCAAATGATAAGGTATCTAATTTTCCTTTTTGGTGAGGCAATTGGGGTTAAGTGATTTGTCCAGAGTTACACAGGGTCACAGAAGTGTCAAGTGTCTGAGGCTGGATTTGAACTAAGGTCCTCCTGACTCCAAGGCTGGAGCTCTATCCACTACGCCACCTAACTGCCCCTCATAGTATCTAAATTTTTGAAGAAGTCTAATGAGTTACAAAAGGAAATAGAGAATAAAACTATATTAGTGGGGGACCTCAACATTCCCCTCTTAGAACTAGATAAATTTAACCAAAAAATAAACAAGAAAGAAGTTAAGGAGGTGAATAAAATTCTGGAAAAATTAGATATGATAGGTCTATAAAGAAAATTGAATGGGAGGAGAAAGGAATATACCTTTTACTCAGTAGTACATGGCACCTACACAAAAATGGACTGTTTTAGAACATAAAAACCTCACAACTAAAGGCAGAAAAGCAGAAATAGTAAATGCATTATTTTCAGGTCATAATGCATTAAGAATTACATTCAATAATGGATAATGGAGAGAGAGATTAAAAATTAATTGGAAATAAAATAATCTAATCCTAAAAAACAAGTAGTCAAAGAACAAATCATAGACACAATCGATAATTTCATTAAAGAAAATGACAACAATGAAATAGTGTGCCAAAATTTATGGGATAAAGCCAAAGTGGTACTTAGGGGAAAATTTATATCTCTAATTGCTTACATCAGTAAAATACAGAAAAAGCAGATCAATGAATCTAATACAACTAAAAAATTAGAAAAAGAACAAATTCAAAATCTTCACTTAAACACCAAATTGGAAATCTTGAAGATCAAAGGAAAGATTAATAGAATTGAAAGTAAGAAGACCATTTAACTAATAAATAAAACTAGAGGCTACTTTTATGGGAAAAAAATAAAATAGATAAACCATTGGTTAATTTGATTTAAAAAAGGAAAGAAGAAAACTAAATTACTAGTATCAAAAGTGAAAGGGGTGAACTCACCACCAATGAAGAGGAAATTTAGACAATTATTAGGAGCTATTTTGCCCAATTATATGCTAATAAATGTGACAATCTAAATGAAATAGATGAATATCTACCAAAATATAAATTACTTAGACTAAAAGAAGAAGAAAATAAAATACTTAACCCAATCTTAGAAAAAGAAATTGAACAAGCGATCAATGAACTTCCTAAGACAAAAAATCCCCAGGATCATATGGATTCACAAGTGAATTCTACCAAACATTTAAAGAACAATTAATCCCAATACTGTATGAACTATTTGGAAAAATAGGTGAAGAAGGAGTCTTACCAAATTCCTTTTATGACACAAATAAAGTGCTGATACCCAAACGAGAAAGAGCCAAAACAGAGAAAGAAAATTATAGACCTATTTCACTAATGAATATTGAGGCAAAAATTTTAAATAAATTACTAACAAAGAGATTACAGCAATATATCACAAGGATCATACAATATGACCAGGTGGGATTTATTCTAGGAATGCAGGGCTGGTTCAATATTAGGAAAACTATTAGCATAATTGATCACATCAAAAACAAAACCAACAGAAAACATATGATTATCTCAATAGGTACAGAAAAAGCTTTTGACAAAATACAACAGCCATTCCTGTTAAAAACACTAGCAAGCATCGAATAAACAGAGCTAACTTTAAAATGACAGTAGTATTTTTCTATTGGCAAGCTTTATCTGTAATGGGGAGAAGATAGAAGCCTTCCCGATATAATCAGGGCTGAAGCAAGGATGCCCATTATCATCACTATTACTTAATATTGTACTAGAAATGTTAGCTATAGCAATAAGAAAAGATAAAGAAATGAAAAGAATTGGGATAGGTAATGTGGAAACAAAACTATCACTCTTTGCAGATGATATGATGTTATAATTAGAAAATCCTAGAGAATCAACTACAAATGGCTTGAAATAATTAACTTGACCACAGTTACAGGATACAAAATAAACCCACCTAAATCATCAGCATTTCTATAGTCCACTGAAATCCAGCAGCAAAAGATAGAAAGAGAAATTCCATTTAAAATAACTTTAGACAATATCAAATACTTGGGAGTCTGCCTGCCAAGACAAACTCGGGAACTATATGAACACAACTATAAAATACTTTTCATACAAATAAAGTAAGATCTAAATAATAGGAAAAATATCAGTTGTTCATAATATAATAAAAATGACAATTCTACCTAAATTAATCTATTTAGTCAGTGCCATACCAATCAGACTATCAAAAATTATTTTATAGAGCTAGAAGAAATAAGAACAAAATGTATCTGGAAGAATAAAAGCATATCAAGCATATCAAGGGAATCAATTTCTAAAAAGAAAGAAGGTGGTCTAACCACACCAGATCTCAAACTGTACTATATAATGGTAATTATCAAAACAACATGGCTCTGGCTAAGAAGTGGAGTGGTGGATCAGTGGAATAGATTAAGTACAAATTACATTATAGTAAGTGACCATAGTAATCTAGAATATAATAAATCTGCAGATCCAAGCTTTTGGAACAAAAACTCATTATTTGACAAAAACTGGTGGGAAAACTGGAAAACAATATGGCCGAAACTAGTTATGCTTGGCATTGATTTTTATTCTCGGTGAAGTAGAAGCATTTTTAACACAACTCTGAATGGGAGAAGAGGTTTATTGTCATCATTGCTGTTCTATTTATTTATTTATTTTTTATTTTTAGGCAGTTGGGATTAAGTGACTTGCCCAGGGTCACACAGCTAGTAAGTGTCAAGTGTTTGGTCTGAGGCTGGATTTGAACTCAGGTTCTCCTGACTTCAGGGCTGGTGCTCTATCCACTGCGCCACCTAGTTGCCCCCAGAAACTAGTTATGGACCAACATCTCACACCATATACCAAGATAAGATCAAAATGGGTACATGATTTACACAAAAATAGTGATACCATTAGCAAATTAAGAAAGGATGGAATAGTATATCTGACAGATATATGGATAGGGGTAGAATTTAGGCCCAAAGAAGATAAAGAGAGCATTACAAAATGTAAAATAGATCATTTTGATTACATAAAATTAAACTTTTTGCACATACAAAATCAATGCCACTGAAATTATAAGGAAAACAGAAAATTGGGAGGAAATTTTGCAACAAGTATAAAGGCCTTATTTCTCAAAGATATAGAGAACCAAGTCAAATTTATAAAAAAATACAAGTCATTCACCAATTAATAAAATGTTCAAAGGTTATGAACAGTCAGTTTTCAGACAAAGAAATCAAAGCTATCTATAGTCTTATGAAAAAATGCTCTAAGTCACTATTGATTAGAGAAATGCAAATTAAAACAACTCTGAGGTACAACTTCATGCCTATCAGAGTTGCTAATATGACAAAAAAGGAAAATGTTGGATGTTGGAGGGGATGTGAGAAAACTGGGACACTAATGCACTATTGGTGGAGTTGTGAACTGATCCAACATTCTGGAGAGCAATTTGGAACTATGCCTAAAGGGCTATAAAACTGTGCATAACCTGTGATTGAGCAATACCACTCTTAGGTCTATATCCCAGACATCCAAAAAAAAAAAAAGGAAAAAGGACATAGTTCTACAAAAATATTTATAGCAGCCCTTTTTGTGGTGGCTAAAAATTGGAAATCAAAGGGATGTCCATCAATCTGGGGAAGGGCTAAGAAAAAACATGCTGTGGTATATGATTGTAATGGAATATTATTGTGCTGCAAGAAATGACAAGCAGGATAATTTTAGAAAAAACCTGGAAAGTCTTACATGAACTGATACACAGTGAAGTGAATAGAACCAGGACAATGTTGTACACAGCAACAACAATATTGTCTGACGAAGAACTGTGAATGACTTAACTATTCTTAGCAATACAATGATCCAAGACAATCCCAAAGGACTAATGATGAAACATGCTATCCACCTCTAGAGAAAGAACTGATATCGAATACAGACTGAAGCTTGTTATTTTTCACTTTCTTTCTTTCATTTTCTTTTATTTTAGTCTTCTTGTACAAACTGACTAATATGGAAATATGTTTTACATGACTGAACATGTATAACCTATATCTGCTTATCATCTCAAGTGGGGGGAGGACGAAAATTTGTAACTCAAAACTTTAAGTAAAAATTGTTAAAAAATTAAAAAAAAAGAAAACTAGCCAATTTCCTGGAACTTTCATATGACTCCACTTTAAAAGATTTCAAGACATTTGGGTTTTTATATTTTATCTGTTTAGGCAACTGCTTTGGGTTTTTGCAATGTCCCAACTGAATCCAAAACTTAGCTGAAATGTTTGATGAATAGTTTAGTTGGCCTAAATACTGTCTCCTCTCTATTTATCAAAGCTTTAGTTGTCCTCCACCGTACTCCTCAGCTCCTACCTCCTCAAATGAAGTCTTCTTCAACTATGCAGCCCATACCAGAGGACTAATCTTGTTGAATTACAGTAATCACCTGTATTATACAGTTTAAAAATTGATATTTCCCTAAAATTTTTCTGAGTGGTATATTGTCTACCTAGCTATACCATAAGCTCCACTAAGGCAAAGAATATATCTTTTTTTTTTTAAACTTCTGTTTTAGTTCTTAGCACAGGACTGGCATGGAGTAGGTGCTCAGTTTTTAAACTATATTTATTGATTGAATGTTTTATTTCCATGATTTGAGCTAGCTATTTTCTTTATTCTTTCTCCAGTAGTTAATTTATCAGTTCTTCTTATTCATATTGCATGAAAAGTGAAGTATCTCAATTTCATTCAATTCAATGACCATTTATTAAATGCTATTACGTTAAAAATCCAGAACAAATGGCTGCATTTGGAACAGAACAGAAATTTGGGAAGTTCTCCAAAGGACTCAGTCATTGGCCTATATTTTAGCAGAAGCAAACTACTAAATGATAGTGGTATTTTTCAGGGAGGCTGGTGGAACAAATATGAAGGTATAAAATGAAATCATTCAGAAGGGAACCAAATAGAGTATTCTGTTTGTGAAGGTCAGATGACCAGTGATGGCAGCTGAAAGTTACAAAATCTTAAATTGGCTAGTCCAGGCTACAAGGAGTTATTGTTGTTTGTCCTTCATTTTTGAAGAGAACCACTGACATCACAGGGTGCTATCTTGATTCATGTGTGAATTGGATTTAAGTGAGGTAGAGTTGCACAAAGCCTTTGGCCTCACTTTTTCTTCTAGAGGCATGGAAATTCAGGGGCAAGACAGAAGTCAGGATGACTGGTAATGGCCTGGGATGCAGTGGATGACCTCATCTTCAGTGTCTGATCATACTCTAAGCACTCCACAGTGCCTGCTTCAGCCACCTCCATGGCCTTTGGAACAAATTGTTCTCATTTGCTTATTCCACAGGGGGAAATCTTCACATGCTTGGAGTGGACATCCCCCTAATTCACTGACAGGTTTGAGGACTGTTGGTTACCCTCATCGTGATTTAGCCCATTTGCCAAAATGGTTTTATTGGTATGTGTACCCTTCTGCATACTACAGCTTCTTAAAACTACAGGTGAGAGTTGAGGTAGACAGCAAAAGTAGATAAGTAGAAGGGCTTGCAAGACCTCATATCAAAGGTGCTAATCCTCCTTGAACACCCCTACACCCCTACACCATTAATTACTAATTCAAGGCAAGAAGTGTGATTGGGTAAACTGGATGGCCATAAATTAAAATAACAATACAATGGTGGAGTTGTGTCTTGGGAGCTTGTCGAGAGATGTAATGAATCAGGAAAGTGCATTGCAGCCTTGCTCTCTGGTATCATAGTCACAGCAGCCAGGAGATGTATAGAGAGGTGTAGCAATACTGGTTTCAGTAGCTACCTAAGAGCTTCTGCTACATTTTAAGCCTGAGAAGCTTAGGCCTACATGCTCAGCCCCACCTTTTCTGAGCAACGCTTTTGGGTTTGAAAAGCATTCATTGCATTCTAACTAGGCTCCTTATCATTAATCTCTGGCAGGGTTACCTCCACTGGATAGTCAGACAGAGTAACCTAGAGAAAAAAACAACAGTAAATGTCTCTTGGCATTACAAAAGCTCAGACCCAAATTTTCATTCTTCTCCTCCCCCTTAACATTGCTGCCATCCTCTAATGGTTGAGTATAGACCTTATCTCATTGATGCATGAGGCCCTGAGAAAAAAATGTTAATTAAGTCAGGTAGCTTTTTCCTCCTGAAAAGCAGGGATTGTGTTCCTCTAGACACTAGAACCATAAGGAAAGGGCATTGTTTATAATATTGGTTGCAGTGATTTTTTTTTTGGTCCTTTCTCAACTATTAGAGGTCTTTCTATAATGCTGATGCTCAGTTTTCAGCTATGTTTGCTTTCTAATGTTAGTTCTCAATGTTTTCATAATATTCTCCTGGTAGTTAGAAGCAGAGAAAGATTTATTTGAGAGAGAAAAAAGATCATTATTTCAGCCAGAGTCACACATTAAGCAAGAAAAGTTGGAGATTGTAAATGCAGTACTTGCTCAAAACCCCAAACTACCTCTGATTTTGCCTAGTCCCATCTATTTGTCATTTCAATTACCAGAAGACATCTAGCTTTATTGTGCTCTCTAGTAAGTTTCCCCTTCTAAAAGAAGAAAGAACTAAACAAAGGTGCAATTTCATCTTTGGACTAGTCTATCACGTTATTTCTCTGAAGAGTTCTTTTTCCTTTTTATTTTACTTTTTTTAATTTTTAAGACCTGCAGAACTTCATTTGCAAAATTTTTTTTAGCTCCAGTTTAATTATAGTCAAGACTCACCAATTTCTATTTTTGAACCTGATTTGTAATAGCACATGTGCTTCCACTGGACTGCAACTGATTACAAAGATAAACAGGAATACTTCAAGGCATAATCAAATGCAACTGTTGATTTAAAAGTTTCACATGGATGCACTTTCAAATAAATGATGTGGCTATCAGTATTTTCCTACATACCTGCGAAGACCAGCTCACAGATGAGTACTGTCCCTCCTGGCATCCCTACTAGCTTAAACCATGTAAAGAGCATGATGTGGGTTCCTTTCAAGTGTTTGTGACGCTGTCAACTATTTCAAAGTGAAGCAGATTCCTAAAACTTCATTTAGGAACAAGCCAGGAGACACAGAATTAGGAGTTTGTATCTACTGGCTTAAAGAGTTGGAAGAAGAGCAAGGAAGCAAAATATTACACAATAATAATTTGCATTTCTTCTATACTCATGTCTCAAACTCACCTACAACTCACTAATTCAGATTAATTTTGAAGGTCAATTGGAACAAATGCAGTTTTATTATTATTATTATTGTTATTTAATAACTCAACAATAGGCTAACTGACCATTGCTCAACAGAAATTTTGCTTAAATAGAGAAAAAGTAATTTGTATTTGTAATAACAAAGCACCAGCTTAAAAAGTGATGACCTCTGCTTATTAGTTACATGTGTATGTAAATGGATGCTAACTTTGTTCTTTTAACCAGATAAACTTTCTCTTTTAAATAGTACATTCTTTCTAATGACTTTGTTTACACTATTTTCAGAGCTATTTTTTTTAGATTTTGTACAATAGTACAATTTAACACAGCTTCTTTCCAGAGGCTCACACATTACAAATTAATGAGGTTTTTTTTTTGTTTGTAACAAGTATTATAAACTCTCAAGAGCTTTTTAAATATTATTTTAAGTTATATTCTGGTACAAGCTTGAATTGATAACTAAAAAGTCTGAAAAAGAAGGGAGTCTAAGGTAGTTTGAAAAATGCGCTTTGAAGCTACCTGTTGCTAAGGGCAACTTTGAGAGTGCCAATGCATTTAAATTTAGGCAATCCTGCCTCAGCATTTATTACTGAATAAATAATCCTTCCTTTGGGGAGGGACAGTGTTCTTATGTTGCTTAAGAGACTGTCAAATTGTTCCCTTTTGGTTGGGAATAGACAGTCATATAGTTTCTGTCTGTGTGTAGATACAATTACGTGGTGGTAGTTACTCTTTTTCTTTAAGATATGGGTAGAAGCCCAGAAACAAATGGCACAGCAAACTTCGGGATTTCAGAGACTAGACAGAAGAACTAAGGCTTCTCCTTTTAAATAGCTTTAATTAAGTTAATTTCAACAAATATTTATGTGGAAGCCCCAGAGAGGTTAAGAAACCAGCCCAAAGTCACAAAGTAAGTTAATGGCATCTCTCACCATTACCTAGAAATTAAGTCATTATTTTCTTCATTCTGTTTATCACAGCTCAGTTAACTTGGCTTTTGCATTGCTTTCAAAGTTTGTTGATGTAAGTTGATTTTGAATGTCTTTCAACATTTCTATAATATTGTAATTTACCAGTGGGCTGGTGTCAAACAGTTGTCATCTTTTTAATGATATTAAGTTTTAGCCCAGAAGTTACTTTTTCACCTCCCTGAAATATAGCCACTTGCCCACTTTAGGTACCTTCTAACCAGGTCATGGTAAATTCCTACCACAATGTAATAGTTGTTAATTTAATGTATTTGGAAAGTGCTTTTAAGCTATAAGATAGAAGTGCATTAGAATGAGGAAAGAGAATTAGCTTGCATTCAAGATATTTACATGTTAAAACGTTATTTTTATTATTGAATAAAGCAATTAAATACATTTTGCACACATACTAGATTACAGAAGATAATGAGACAATATAAATCAAATTATACATATAGGTATTTTCGTTTAATTGACTTTTAACTAGTCTTATTTTTGGGCTTTTCCCAATTTGAAACCTGTAGATGACATTACAGACTTTCTGTTCTCATATTCATGTACTTAGGTTACCCCTATAAGTTTGTTACTGTCTGAATTCTGACTTCTTTATATTGACATCTTTTCCCTTCCATAGATTTTAAGCTCCTTGAGGGTAAGAACGTTTATCTTTAAAAATCTAAACTAGCAATTAGTATAGTACTCTGCACACAATAGGCACTTAATAAATATTGTTCTGATTTCTGAGACATCATCTCTGTACAGATGTGTCCTGCCATAACTATCTTTCTGCTGGTCTTTCTGACTTTTTTCTCTCAGACAAAAATGTCTGAATCTTTCCTGTTTCTGCTTTTGGGTATTTTCTACACCAATAATTGAGGACACAGGATATGCAGCGGAGCCAGAGTCCACAGGTTGATGAAGATGGCAATTGCCAATCGAAGAGGCAGCCCAGGGAATCCACAGGATTGGCACATTCAACAGAGACTCTGCACCTGGTGAAAAGGCCAGGGGCTGAATAATCTGCCTAGGAGTAGCTTTTCAGTGCCAGAATAACTTGCCTGGCCCAATCCAGTAGTGACTGTCTGAACACAGGAGTGACTTATCTAGGCCAATATGGTAGCAACGGTGCCCCAAAATTGGTCAACCTGCTTGGTCCAGCCCAGCAGCAACTGAACCAACTGAGGAGCCGGCTCTGCAGCCTAGTGACCTGCTTGACCCAGGCCAATAGCTGATTGACCCATCCAGCTGAAACACAATATTTTTTGAGGAGCCAGCCTAGCTGAGTGGTAGAGGGACACATACATACATTACCTACATCATACACTAAAAAGAATTTCAAGAAAAATCTCCAGAGAAAGAAAGGACATCAAGGCCATGCATTTCCAGAGTTGTTACAATATAAATTATCCTTCTGATTCTGCTCACTTTACTATATATCTGTTCAAAGTGAGGTTTAAATAATGTCTGCTTTCTCTACCCCTTTTTCTTTGTATAATCTACTTGAAATAATAAATTATATCTCCCTGTTCCCCCTCTGCCTTCCCATTTTTCTCTTAAGATATTAAACTATAACAGAAATCACATCCAGGCTCTCTCAACTCACATGTGAACCTTGGTGCCAAAATAGGTCTCAGGGGATGCTTATATCGATATTTCCCCCTTCCATTAGAATTCAAATACTTTATCCTTATGAAGTCCCTAGTCAGCTCCAGTTTTTTTTTTTTCATCAGGAATGCTTGGACATCCTCTATTTTATTAAAGGTTCATTTTTACCCCCTGTAGGATTATGCTCAGTTTAGGTAAGTTATTTTTGGCTGTAGGCTTATATCATTTTCCTTTTGGAATGTTCTTGGCAGTTTTCATTTTGAGCTTTCTTTCAAAAGGTTACTGGTGGATTCTTTCTATTTTCATTTTGTTATTTGGTTCCAAGAAATCTGGGTAGTTTTTTTTTATAATTTCTTGAAACATGACATGTAGGGTCTTTTTTTTTTTGTCATAGCTGGGTCCCAAAGTAGTTCCTAAGATTTGTTTTTGTTGACATTAGGCTTGCTGGTCACAAAACCCATCATGGATTCTGTTCCTGGACCTGTAGTGGCTCATTCTCCTGACCTTTTGAAGCTCACAAGGTCATAGCTATCTTCAATTTCCTTCACCTAGAAGCAAGAAAGAATGGGCATAACAGAGAAAGCAGCAACAGCAGAATCATGCACACACTCTTACCTTCCTATAGTCTCCCAGTGAGAAAGAGACTAAGGCCCTTCTCTTAGCTGAAGGCCCTCAGGAGCTAATCCTCCTTCTTCAAAGACAAAAGATCTGAAAAGAGGCTCCACCAAGGATGTGTCCGTAGTGTGTCCATGTGTCCAAGCCTATCCTGATTGTTAGGACCCGCTGAGGCTTAGCCTCTCCTCAGATATATTCTTTGAGAATATAGGTTCACCTCTCTAGCAAAATGAGGCATCCAAGGAGAACTTGTTTGAAGGTTCCTTGCTCTATATACCTCCAAAGGTTAAGGACAAGGAAATGAATTCTCCTAATGTTCTTAAAGATCTTCAGCATTAGAGAGTAAAACAATCATTAGTTGTAGATCAGGGTCGATTTTTCCTTAAATGTATGCCCTTTTCCACAGTGAAATCTATTTTATATGGTGAATGTTTAAAGCATGCTCCTCCATATATGAAGTTCTTTCTCCTTCAATCCATCCTACGTAATATGGTCAGACTTATTTCCCTGAAGCATCATGTCATTCTTCTTATTTAGAGCATATTTTGGCTTCTAAATATTTTTTGAACTCTTGAATTATTCTGCTTGTTTTTTAGGCTTTCCCTAATCTGACCCTAACTACCCATTCAACCATATTTCCTATTATTCTCCAACATATGCCCTCTACTCTAGTTACCTGTATCCTAACTCTTTCCTAAACTCAACATGCTATTCCTGTGTCCCTGTGCCTGGGCTCATAGTCTCCCTTTTAATCTGAATCCTAATTATCTTTCTAGGCCTAGTTAGAGTCCTACCTTCTATTTGAAGCCTGAAAAAAATTAGCCAAACTTATCCCTACTGATTTTTCACTTCTCTAAATTCCTATCACACTAATTCATGCATATATACAGTAGCAGAAAGAGCACTGAGTTTGGAATAAGAAAAAACAAAGAACTAGATTCTTTTCCTGGCTCTGTTAGTACCTCTGTTATTCTGGAAAAGTCACTTAAACTCTCTAAAAGTCCTATGTATTTATTTACCTATTTATTTAACCATTTATTTGTCCATTTATTTATCCATTCATTCATTCATTCATCCATTTATTTATCTATCTATTTATTTATTTATTTAACTCAAGGGTTTTTAATCTTTTTTGTGTCATGGACTCTTCTGGTTCTCTGGTGAATCCTAGGAGCCCCTTCTCAGAATGATGCTTTGAAAAGCATAAAATAAAATATATGATATTACAAAGAAAACCAATTATAATATTGAAAAATAAACAAAGAAACAAATTCACAAACCCCAGGTTAAGCAGGGTCTGTTGCAGAGTAAGTACTTAATAAATGCTAGTTCTATCTATCTATCTATCTATCTATCTATCTATCTATCTGTCTGTCTGTCTGTCTACCTATTTAGTTAGCTATCTATTCCTAATCTAAATGTAGCAGGGACTAAAATTTCTCTCCTTATTTCATGACTCCTCGGAGAAGAGCTGGCTCTCTGTTCTCTTAAACTTTTGTAAATGTTTGGGGTAGCAGCCCAAAGCAATTTGAATAACCTGGGGCAGGCAGCTCAGAGTAAGGTGAGTGGTTTAGGGACAATTAAGGTCTCAATGGAGATACTTATTCCAGTGGGGCAGCTTGGCAGTTCAGTGGATAGTGTGCCAGGCCTAAAGTCAGGAAGACATCCTCCAGAGTTAAAATATGACCTCAGACTCTTACTTAGCTGTGTGACTTTGGGCAAGATACTTAACCCTGTTTGACTCAATTTCCTCATCTGTAAAATGAGCTGGAGAAGGAAATGGCAAACTACTTCAGTATCTTTGCAAAGAAAACCCCAAAATGGGGTCATAAAGAATAGGACACCATTGACTCAACAACTTATCCCAATGTCCTAGAGCAAATATGAAATCATCCTACCCTAGTGCTAGAATGGAGACAAATTGTAACAATCCACCATGAGCAAAAGGGAGCTAGAAACAGAGATCTACATATGGGATGTCTTCCTAGAGCAGTGGTTGTGAAACTTTTTGGTTTCAGGACCTCTTTACACTCTTAAATATTATTGAGGACTCCAAAGAGCTTTTGTTTATGTGAATTATATTTACCAGCATTTACTGTATTAGAAATTAAAACTGACAAATATTATAATATGTATTCATTAAAACAGGAATAATAAACCCATTATATATTGACACAAAAACATATTTTTATGAAAAATTTAAAAAATTAGTAAGAAAAGTGGCATTGTTTTACATATATTTTTGCGGATTTCTTTAATGCCCGGTTTAATAGAAGGCAGCTGGGTTCTCATATCTTCTTCAGCATTTAATTTGTTGTGATGCATTGTTTTGGTTGAACTTTGTGGATAAAATCTAGCCTTATACAAATATATAGTTGGAAAAAGAAAGGGCATTTTCATAGCCTTTTCACATAATTATAGATATTTTTCTTTGATAATATGTCAAAACTTGACTGGTGGTAGCTTCTAAGTGGTTAGTTGCAATGTGGAATTTGAAACCATTTCAATAAACTTTTTGTACTGTTACATTAAAATCCATTTGGCCTAATTTATGCTTTGAATGGATCTTTCGTTTGTGCATGATTTTGTATTGGTAAATAAATGCAAATGGACCTTTCATACATGCATCATGCATTGGTCATTTGGAAAATATTGATTCACTGAGTTATACAGAACTTCTAAAGGTTGACACATTTCATTATACAATTTAAAAAAAAATCACATTTGTTAATATCACCATCTATATCATGAGAAAAGTCTCTAAGTATTGGGGAGCTATCAGATTCATGGTGGCAGATACAAATTTTCCAAAATTCTAATTTTTTCTTGAAAGCTTGGATCTTATCATTGGCAGCAAATACTGTCAGTTGTTTTTCTTGAAGTGACAGGCTCACTTTGTTCATTTCCAAGAAAATGTCTGCCAGATACACAAGTCTGAATAACCATAGTGTGTCTGTCAGTTGGTTTTTTTTTCAAGTAAAAATGGTGCTCCTTGGAAAAAGCAATGAGTATGGCTCACAACTCAATCACATGAGTGCTTTTCCTCAAGACAACCACTATACTTTTAAGTATATAGCAGAAGTGCTTTAAGTATATAGCAGAAATACTTTCCATTTTGTTACTAAATATTTAAAACATATGACAGGTAGGTGGATAGATGGTGCCAGCTGGGAGTCAGGAAGACTCATTTTCTTGAATTCAAATCTGGCCTGACACTTATTAGCTATGTGACCCCAGTCATGTCACTCGACCTCTGCCTGTTATCCCAACTGTAAATGGGGATCATAATAGCCCCTACCTCAAAGGGTTATTGTGAGGATCAAATGAGATAATATTTGTGAAGCACTTAGCACAGTGTCTAGCATACAGTAGGCACTTAGTAAATGCTTATTTCCTTGCTCCCTAGTATAATACGATGCCTCTGCCTTGATTTGTGCTAAAGCACAAATACCCACTGTTACTTTTGCACCATCAGTGGAAATGTCAACCATTTTTCCAGGATAAACTGTAAGATTCAAAAAAATTATTCTACTCTCTGACACTAAATATTTCAAACATCTTTTGTGTTTGTCACCAAGCAATCACAAATACATACATACATATATATATACATGTATACACATATATGTGTATATGATTATTAGTTGGTGCTGATACTAGACAAATACAAGCAAAATAGCAAGTCCAACTATAGTAAGTCCATTTGTAAAGCAAAAGTACAATTCTGCATATGAGATATTAACTGAGTTCAGATTTGCAGCTAAATCTTTAATTTAAATGTTATAATGGGTTTTTGGAAAACTCTACTATATACTCAAGAGAGAATAAGAGTGAAAAAGGCAAATAATATCTTAATATTATTATAAAAATAGCTTTAACTTTGTGGAGCCCATGAAAGACTTTCAAAGACCCCCAGGTTCTGTGGACCACCTTGGGTTTATGGGGACCTCTATGCAAGATAAGACTTTAAAAATAATGGAGGAATTCAGGTCTAGAAATCTGTTTTTGCACTGCAAAACACACCTGAAGTGTTTTTCCCATTTGTTGTTGTTATTGTTCAGTAGATTTCCTTACCTGGTCCTCTGTAGCATTGCTTAGTGTCGCCATCATGGGGAGGATATACATGTAGGTGTTCTGGATCAAGGCCATTCTTGCTACATGCTGATTATTGTTCTGTTCCCTGGTCTGGTCTATTAATTGAGTAGCCACTAGTTTTCTAAACCTGAATTTATAGGTTCTCCCTCTTCTGGGTGGGGACTTAAGAAAAGTGGGTATAATTAAAATAATACCCTTCACTGAACTCAAGTTGCATGATTCTAGTTGGTTGGGATGCATGATGCTTTTCTAAATACCTACTATAGGGCTGTATGTGTTCTGCACAATGGGCTCTCCAGAAATACTTCTTTTTAATTTGATTTATATAATTTGAAACCAAATCCTAAGAGCATTATTCCCCAGATATAACATGATAAGTTATCTCATATCCTTGGAAAGTAATACAAAGAATTTCTAATGACTGGGGAAGATATTTGTCATTAAAGACCAAACCTCAAAAGATCATTTTGAACAAAAACATTACCACCTAAGTGGCATCTAAACTAATGGAATGAATGCATCCCCTAATAATTCCTTTTGCACTGTCAGAAATGAATAACTTCCCTCAAGGATCAGCAAATTACTATTGCCCCAGTGTTGACACTTCTATTTTCAACCTAACAGCCACTAGGGACTGTGAGCACATTATAACTCCCTATAGAAAATAAACACAGTAACAGCCCACTTATCCAGAGGTCAGACTTCTAGGAACCTCAGCCCTCTGGAACATAGCCTCAAAACTGGAAATATGTGAAAAAGGTCCTTGAATACTAGAAAATGTTGTCCTTCCCATCCCCCTCCCCAGTCTAGGCCCTCAGGCCATTACTCTATTGACTTTTTTTTTTTTTGTATGAAATTCTTAACAAGCTCAGTTTCTGATTTCACAGTCCATAGCAGATTAGAAACAGTAAACAAGAAGAAAGTGGGGGATGGGATAGAGGCAAACACAATGACAAGAAAAGTTAATAACTGACAGCCTGCCAGTGAGGGAGAAGAGAAGAAAATTCAAAAGAGGATACCAGATTGGGCTGTTTATTTCAGCACAGTATAAAGCATGTAGGTTTATAATGTTGAAACTGATTCATCAAGGAAAGGTTATATTATGCTTAATATCCTCTCCTTAAGAAGGCAGAACAGCATGTATCACATTTTAGAAAAAAAATTTTCCATCAAAAATAAAGAAAACTAGGTTTTGGTTCTTGGACAAGTTAACTTCAATTATTAGGAATATTCACTTCAATTGAACATTTCTGCCTTGATGCTGGCTACATGAGGGCTTTGCCATGTCATGCTTACCATTGGTCATTTGGTGTTCTTAAGTCCATTCTTTAACGGATTACAATTCCAATGGAGGAGCCAGACCCAGAAAGGAAATGGACAAGAACAGTCACCCACTGGTGCATGACACATAATGGAAACATATTGGAAGGGGTCCTAAAGTGTCATTTAGCCCAGATCTTACTAGATAAGCATAGCCCTTAATATAGTTCCACATTTTTCATGGGGGTGGGGTTGGGTGGGGGTGAGGGAATCCTTCCTTTAGAGTAAACACAATCTCTATAGCTTAAATTTAAGCCTGTTTCCTTTTTTGTCCAACTTCATGGCCATGCAGGAAAATTCAGGAACATTATCATGGAATTCTTCATGTTATAAAATTATGCTATCAATAAGATTTTCGGGCTGCAATGGCCCTTTCCAAATCTCTGCTCCTCTGCTTTTGGATTGAGGAACTTCAGGTTTAAAGAGGTTATGGGCCTTGGCCAATGTCAAGATTGAAGCCATCCTGCAGCCAGCAATGTTTATATTAGAGGGACAGCTAGGTGGCACAATGGATAGACCACGGGCCCTGGAGTCAGGAGGACTGAGTTCAAATCCAGCCTCAGAGACTTGACACTAGCTGTGTGACCCTCGGCAAGTCACCAGTTGCCTCATAAACAAAACAAAACAAAAAACTAAAAAAAAGTGTTTATATTGGAACCTTTCATTCTTAACACTCAACTTGATTTCATTCTTTTGATATTGCTTCTGCTCACCTATTTTCAATGTTCATTGTCATTTTTGGTCACTCTCTTCCAAACTTTCTCTAATTTCTCTTCATAATTTTTTTAAAGTATATATGGAAAAGCTATATAGGTTTTTTAAATAAAGGCTTGTATAATACAGAGATTAAAGGAAGATTTTTACTGACCCTTTTAACATATGTCCAAGTCACATGGATAATCTCCCTGATTCATATGCAGTTGATCGTCAATTCACAGACCTTTATTCCTATCATTTCCCCCTCCCCATTTCCTTTGTTCTCCCTTCTCTCTCTAAGTGTACTAGAGAGCCCTTGTCTCTCTTGAATTGTATAGAGTCCCATAGGATCATTTTTCTAATTTATCAAGGTCATGCTGTATTTTATTCCTGTCTTCTCAAGGTAGTAACACCACCTGATTTGGTGTCATCTTCAAATATGATGAACATATTCTTAGCTCTTTCATCGGGGTTATCAATAAAGATAATGAATAGAATGGGACCCAAGAATGATTCCCCTGGGGCACTATTGAGCTGCTCAGTAAACAGCATTATTGTGACAACCATACATTCCTCATCTGTCAGTGAGAGTCAAATGGGACAGAGTCTAAAACCTTCTGAAAATCAAGATCAATCGTCTCTATCCCTTCCCCCCTTTCCTATGTAATCTGCCACTCTATCATAAAATTAAATCAAATTGACCTGGAATGATTTGCTCTCCTCCAAGCTCTGTTGATGGCGTAGTAGTATCTCATGTTCTTCTAAATGGTTGCAAATTGACTGATGGCTTCTTATAGCATTTTCTTAGGTGCTAATGGTGAGTTTACTGGCCTCTAACTTAGTGAGTTATCTTCTGATTATCCAAAGCCTATTTGTTCTCCAAAGTCGAACTTAAGCCCCACTCCCTCCCTAAAACCTCTCCTGAGCACTCACATAGTGATCTCTTCTCCAAATTCTTTGTACTGATTGTCTGTACTACTTTTTTGGCATGGCACCAGAAATACTACATTATAGATTACAGATGAGATAACTCTGGTACCATAATCTTTTATTGTTACTGAATTCATGTATCATTGAACTTTCTATCTGCCTCTGTCTCCTAAACTCAACTGCAACATTAGTTAGGATGGGGTCTATATCATTTACTTCTTTGTCCCATGGTGTCTATCATCATGATATGAAGTAGCAGGTACTCAATAAAAATCTTTTGATTTTTAATTATTCCCTTTTAAATGATGGGTACATGTTTGCCTTTTTCCAGTCCTCTGGCAAGTCTTCTGTCATTCATTATTTTCTTTAAAAAAAGTGGGTTGTGACTCTGCAAAGATACCTGTTGATTCTTTAATTACAAAGGATGCTCACCATCAAATTCTAATGATGTGAGTACTCACAGTTGTATTGGTATTAGCTGACATGCCCTTTGCTATTTTGGTTTGACTTCTCATACCTTTTTCACTTCTGAGACTTGCTGTACTCAACTGTGCCCATCTGAATTTTTTTTTTCTGAAAAGACAAAAGTGGAAAAGATATTAAAAGCTTTAGCCTTCTCACATCTTCTGTTATTAGTTTTCTCTATACATTTATCAAGGGAACCCAATTTTTTTTTCTGGTCCCCTCAGCGGATTCCTTTATTTTCTGCTCTGGGAAACTATCTCAATTGAAGTTCAACAACTTGCCAGATCATTGTGAAATTGGTTGCTACATAACCTCACCCATTTGACAATTCCTTTATTCTTTTTCTTTTATGCTTTCATGTCTTTTGCCTTCTCTAGCTTTTAAGCAGAATTTCAGTTTGGAAGTATAACAGAAAATCTCATGGTTAGCCTTGCATAAAGCCCATAGTCAAACCAGAAATTAGCTTAATATTATACATTAGAACACAAAAAGCTACCCTTCCCCAAAATATAGCCACCAAGCTAGTATTGTGCCAGAAATGCTACCATGAGATATTCATTGTTTGGGGTTCAGGAAATGAATTTCCAGTAATCTCTGGTTAAAATGCAAATATCCTTTTGGGTGATCCATTAAACCATTCTTCATTATTAAAAACAGCTGTAACCACCAATGCTTCAGGCATATTGGCCAGCAATAAAATAGGAAAGAAATAAGTGAAGTCAAGAGATGACTTCCAAGGTACAAGTCACTGAGAACTCCCAAGAGAATAAACAAAATGATTGTGCAAAATGCCCCCCCCCCCAGGAAGACCCTTTGGGATGCAATAGAGCAGTAGGTTTTTAATCCATAGGGACAAGAGCAAGAGTAAGACTTTCAGGTGTCTCATCCTCTAGATCTTCAAGGAGAAGGAGAAGACTGAAAGCTCAGATGAAGCCTGAAGCTCATAAGTGGATTCTTTGGGGGCCAGGTAGAAAAAATGCTTCCTTCATACCTGGAGATAAGACCAAAGAACAGGTTCTAGACATGGCTGAGTATGCTAGCAACTTTGACAAGATGAATCTATGTGTGGAGAAAAAAATGGGACACCAAAAGGTTAGGTCCTAGGAATCCTTAGGGATTGAAGGTGAGGGGGCTGTAGGGCAGGGAAAATGTCTGGAAAGTAAAAGTAGGCACAGAAGAAAATTTGTAAGGACACTAAGGATCCCCCTCACATTTTCCTTTTCACTAGTCCTGTTATTACCTTTATTTTTGGCGTGCGAAGATGCTAGTTGCCTCTTAGGGAACAAATGATGGAAAGGACTTAATGCAACTTTCTTGCTTGTACTATTTAATGTCCCAGGGAATATATAGGATATCTCCAAAAGCTTAGTCCAGTTTTAAGTTATTAAAGACAATTGGACACCCTGTATTATTTAATGATGGATTTTCACAAAGAGAGATTTCCCTACAATCAGAGGAATGGTGTCTAGGAAGGAGGACAGTTGGTTCCTGTCTTAATATGATCAGCAGATTGGTAGTTATTTCACCTGCTGCTTTTATCCCTTGCTTAGAAACACATTGTGAGTGTGCTACAAAGGGATATCATTATCACTACCAGCATTATTATGATTAAAGGGAAGACAAACATCAATGATGATTCATGCTCATCAATAAGGCTGCTTAACATTTTATGTTTCTCTTTTTCAAAAGAGTAAAAATATTAACTAACGAAATAATCCTCCAAGAACATGAATGGAAGCCTCACAGCCATACCCCCATGGACTCCACTGTATATGGTACATGTATGTCTATTAATTTTGCCTCCTGAAGAATATACTTTTGTATATAGTTTCATCCATGCTGAGATTTCTGCCTGGAATTGGAGGTTTGCTTAAGGAGCTACAAAAGCTCAATTTAAAACAATAACAAAATATGTACCCCGACAACTCACCAGGAAAATGGAATGAATCCAGATATCAGAATCAGTTTTCTTTCCCTTTTCTGTGCTCTTATTTATGTTGTAAATTAATCACCCTTTTCCCACCCTCTGATAAGAATGGCCTAGTGCACTCTATTAACCCCGGGCTCAGGGAGATAGGCCATTTCCTAACTGGTGAATTAGCGCTAGTTGGAATTACCCCAAATGCCAAGCCATTCAACTTATAATTGGAATGTTTGGAGGGAAAGCTTAACTTTTTCTAAGTTATGAAAGATCTTTACAAAGCAACTCCAGAATCCCAACTTGCCCTAGAATGATTTGCCTATTAACAAAGCTCATGAACAACTCCTGCCACCCCCACATAGTGAAATAACCTACCAATTTCCAATTACTTTTGCCACTGACAGTTCACTGGACTGTTAAGACATATTCTGCACCATGCTGTTAATGTGGTGAAGTCAGGCAGCTATTTGCTGCTCACTTTTTTTTCTTTCTTTGATTATACAGTAATTAGAGTGTTCCACTAATGGAAAGGGAAAAAAAAACTTCTTAGAGGAAATGTCATCCAGTGACGCTCACTTAAAAAACTATATGTGTGTGTGTATATATATATATATATATATATATGATTTTTTTTTTGCAAAAAAAGATAAAGAACCCTTTTGTCATGCTGCACACTATAAAAGGTTCTCTGAGGCGACTAAAGCCCTGCTAGGATGAAAAGCTGAAATCTCCCAATTAGCTCAGGAATAATTGTATGTTTGCTTGCAAATAATAAAACAAATAAGTGATTTACATAGGCACATTAGTCAATAATCAGGCCTCAGTGAGATGTGCCCAAGAGACTTTTCTGGATGCTGATGAGGCTCTCTTAACAATATGGATCCTGAGTTTCTGTGCAGTGAGGTTATTAAAGATCCCATGTCTGTATCGTAAAAAAAAGAAGCTTGCCTCTTTGTCCTTGAACTAGGCTCCACCTGAGAGTTCAGCTTTTCCTGTAGGTTATTAATGTATTAGTCAACCTATAAAAGTTCCCTTGATTTATTTTTCTTGTGGAAAATTTAATTTTTTCTCCTCTTAAAATTAAAAACTCAATTTGATACACTCTCTTCTCAATCTCACATCTCTCCCTCATTCTTTTTCTTTTTCCTTCCTCATCTTTTTTTCTTCCTACTCACTTTTTTTTTCTGTTTCACTCAATGATTTCTGTGAATAGAAATTTTTCTTGGACCTATAAAATGTTCTCTTTCCTATGCTGTGCAAATGGAGTATTGTTATTCTTTCTCATGGGCTCTGAATGGAGAGAGTGAGAAATGTCTGATATAAAATGGAAGTGGAGCCCAGTGCTGCTTTCTTAGCCATTGTATAATTTGTAAGCATCTTGGATCATTTTTATCCTTTTTAGTGTTATTGACAAATGTAAGGAAAAAATAGTCTGAGAGAGGGTTTTATAATAGGAAAAAAACTATGGATTTGGTCAGAGACCATGGATTCAAATCCTCATTCTGCCATTTACTACCCATATGACCTTAAGCAATTCATTTTCCCTGTCTGGGCCTCAGTTTCTTTATCTGCACAATGGAGTTGAACTAGTTGACCGGTAAGGTCATTTCCAGCTTTAAATCTGTGATCCTGTGAAATATCAAGAAGAGTTTCTGTGAGAGACCCTAGGAGAAAATTTACATGAAGAAGGGCAGCAAAAATACTCATTCTCTTTTATGTGTTCATAAGAATGAGAGTATAGGAATAAACAAAATGACCTAGACATCATAATGAAAAAGGCAAATATTACCTTATAAGTAAAACTTAGAGTTAGTGGGGCATAGCTCATGACTGGGATGCAGCAATGAAAGGGCATAACCTTATTCCAAAGGAATGGTGCAGATAAAAGGGATGCAGTAGCATTGTAAATCATATATTTTTGTGAGGTAAACCAAGAATTAGCAGAGTACAGAGCAAGGGAATGAAAAGAAATAGAGGGAGAAAAAGTGCTTTTGTACTGAGACCACAGACTACCTGAACAGAAGGAGGAAATGGGTAATGATTCAAGGAAGCAGATAAAATTGACAAGTGATGAGGGAAATCTACCATCTGGCTATCTCCTAGAGGTATCTCTCTGCCTTAAGCAGAATCACTGAAAAATTCTTATCTTGCCTTCTTAATAATTTCATTTTCAAAAAAAAGATGAAGAAGTGAATGAGAGGGAATGATATTTTGAACCTGATACCGAACACTAAGGAGTAACTGTCTGACAAGGTAGAAATTAAGGAAAGCCTTGGAGTAAGTTAATATGACAAGCTTAGATACTCAATAAGGAAGAGAACATTAGATAAAGCACACCCTATATTTTAGGAAAGTTGATTAGTTCAGGGAAAGAATACGGAGGACTTCTACATGGGAAGTTGGCCCAAATACCTTACAATGTTCTTAAGAACAAAATAAGACGTAACACTTTGATGGGAAAGAAAAGGGGAATACATCTAAAGAGATCAACATGGCTATATAGGGAACTCATGGATGACTTTGATGTTTAAAAAGATATTTACAGAACAATGGAAGTAAGAATAGGTAACAGAAAAATACAGAAGGGTGACAGTCCCATAAAAATATCAGAAATACTATAATCTCAGACAACAAAATGAGATCTATGATTAATGCTAAAAGCTTTTCCTTCCTTCCTTCCTTCCTTCCTTCCTTCCTTCCTTCCTTCCTTCCTTCCTTCCTCCCCTCCTCCTCCTCCTCTTTACCTCCTCCTCCTCTTTCTTCTTCTTCTTTTCTCTCTCTCTCTCTCTCTCTCTCTCTCTCTCTCTCATTGAGTTAATAGTTTGTGGGCTCTTAGAAATAGAAGTGGTGATTATTATAGGAGGAATTGTGATCTAGTGAAAAGTAGATTTGATGTCCAAAGATTTGGGTTTGAGTCTCAGCTCTGCTCTGTATTAACTATCTGACCATAAGCAAGTTGCTTTATTATCCTGGCTGTTTCCTCATCTGTAAAATAAAAACGTTGAATTAAATGATCCCTAAGGTTCCTTTTAGTTCTATCACATTATGATTCTATGTCTAAGAGATATCATGGGGTTATACCAAGATTAGGCCATGTTGGAGTAACCTCACTTTCTTTCTTGACAGGTTTACTAGACCCCTAGATTGATAGATTATGAAAATGCTATAAACATGGTATACTTGTATTCCAGTGGATCAATGAAAAAGTCTCTTATGTTATCCTTATGTAGAAGAAAAGAAGGTATAGGCTATATTATAATAAAAGTGAATTTACAGCTGATTCAATGACTCTGTCTAAAGAATAGTGGTGATTAATTGATTCATGTCAAATTAAAGGGAGGTCAACTTAGAAGGAGGTCTCCAGAGGAGTGCCCTAGGCATCTATATTTGGGCCTGTTCTGTTAAACATTTTTGTCACTTACTTGGATGAAGGCATAGATAGAATGCTTATTAAATTTTCATATGACATAAAACTGGGAGAGATAGCTAACATACCAGATAAGAGTAAAAATTCAAACATATCATGATAGACTAGAAGATTGGGCTGAATCTATCAAGAGGAAATTAATAAATGTAAAGTCTCACCTTGGGTTAAAAAGTGGACTTCATTATCTGGGGAAGATGTGGCTAGACAAGTTAGTCTGAAAAAGATCTGAGGGTTTTAGTAGTCTTGAAGCTTGGTAATATAATATTGTAGCTAGGAAAGTTATCTTAGGCTTCCTTAAGAGTGACATAGTGTTCAGGGCTTGGAAGGTGATAGTATAACTATATTCTATCATGGTCAGATTGTATTTTAAATAAAGGGGTTCATTTTGGGGAAAATCGTAGAAAGGAAATTGATTAGCTTGGGAGGGTCCAGAGTGAGGCAACCAGGATAGTGAAGAACCTCTCACGTCATATGAGTATTGATTGAAGGCACTGAAAATGTTTAGCTTGGAATAAAGAGGATATATGTGTTATGGGTGTTAGGGAGGCAGGATATAGTTGTCTAAAAGTACTTAAAGAGTTATTACATGGAAAAAAAGTTAAATATTTGTACTTGCTGATAGAAAGCAGGAGGAACAATGCATGGATGGTGCAAAGGCAATGTAGGCTTGACATAAGGAAAATATTCTTAGCAATTTGAGCTATCTAAAAACTAGGGTATAGACTTCCAGAGGTAGTGAGTTATCTTTTACTGAAAGTCTTTGAGAAAAAGCTAGATGACTACTAATTAGTTTGTAGAAGAAACTTATTCATTTATGGATTGCATTAAAGGACCGCTGTGGTCTCATACAATTCTGAGATTCTATGATTCTTTTTCTATTGGCCTGCCACAAAGATTTTCCTTGGTCCTATTCTCTTCTATATCTATATATCAAGATCAACACAGATAGATTATAAATGAATTGCATTGTCATAGATGGCATACTTAACATTTGTAGATGACATGAAGCTGTGGAAGATGTTGGGTATTGGAAAGTATTAGATGGCAAAATCAGTAATCAAGAAAGTCTCAAGTGGATATGGGATTTCTGGGAGCCAGGCTGGGGGGAGTAAGCAGTAAATCACTCTCACTCTCCCTTATTGATCTCTAAAAACCCAGAAAATGTCACCCTAGGAACAACCCTGCAACAGCTAAGCCAGCAAAGATTCGGTGCAGCAGTCTTTTAGCCTAGGAAGCTTGGAGGATTAATGGGAAAGGTCCCTCTCACTCTGGTGGAAGGGGAGCAGCACAGGACAGGAGGCACCCCAGCAAGCCAGCAGCAAACCCCACCTCAGCAAACCAGCAGGTGATTCTGAGCCCTAGGGTAGTGGAGCAGGCAAGCACCAACACCAGGACCCCTGAGTGCCTTGGCACAGGTAGGGGAATCTGTAGACTCCAGTTTGGAAAATTACCACATGCCCTGGCAGCCAGACTTCATCTAGCAGCCAAACCTCCCCCTGCTTTAGCACAATTCCAGGTGGTCAGGCTTGCTCCAACAGCCAAACCTTCTAGTACTTCAGAGCAGCCCGGGTGAGCAGGCATCCTCCAGGGTCTAGGACCCTCCCCTCCCACCAAGAACTTCAGTGTTGCTGACCCCAACTCAGCACCAGGTAAGCTGCCAGATCCTTACAGCCTCTAGCTACTGGCACCTGAGACCCCAGGCCAGAAAGCCAGTGACCAGGTCCCTGGTCCCCAGCACAAAAAGCTTGGGACAGTGCCTTTTGCTCCAGCAGAAAAGCTCAACTTTATGTATTATTTATTTATTTTTATTTTTTTATTAATTTATTTTGATTTATCAGCAATGATTTCCATAAGCTTTTGAGTTTGAAATTTTTCTCCCCCTCCCTCCGCTTTCCCTCTCCAAGATGGCACACAATCTGATATAAGCTTTACATATACATTCCTATTAAACATATTTTCACATTAGTCATTTTGTAAGGAAGAATTAAAACCAATTGGAGGAACCACAAGAAAGAGGAAACAAAATAAAACAGAAGAAAAAAATAGCAAATAGTATGCTTTGATCTGCATTCAAACTCCATAGTACTTTCTTTGGATGTGGATAGCATTTTCCAACATTCGACTTTTGGAGATGTCTTAGATCCTTGCATTGCTGAGAAGGACAGCTCAACTTTAAAAACCAGGAAATAAGCAAACATCACGAGCAAAAAGCAGAAAAGGATAATGACCATAGGTTCTTTCTGTGAGGACAGGGAAAATCAAAACAGAAATTCAGAAGAGGACAACATTGTCAACATACCCACATTGGAAACCTCAAAGGGGAATATGAACTAGTCTCAAGCCCAAAAAGCCTTCTAGGAAGAGCTCAAGAAGGATTTTAAAAGTCAAATAAGAGAGGTAGAAGAAAAATTAGGAAAAGATATAAGAGGTATGCAAGAGAGAGTCAATAGCTCGGAAAAGGAAGGACAAAAATTGACTGTAGAAAACAAGTTCTTAAAAAATATTATTGGCCAAATTGGAAAAAAAAAGTACACTGAAGAAAATAACTCCTTAAAAAGTAGAATTGACCAAATGGAAAAGGAGGCACAAAAACTCACTGAAGAGAAGAACTCCTTAAAAAGTAAAAAGGGCCAAATGGAAAAAGAGGTACAAAACCTAATTCAAGAAAACAGTTCATTAAAAATTAGAACTGGGCAAATGGAAGCTAATGACTCTATGAGACATCAAGAATCAGACAAACAAAATCAAAAGAATGAAAAAAATAGAAGAAAACATAAAATACCTCATTGGAAAACCAACTGACTTGGAAAATAGATCCAGGAGAGATAATTTAAAAATCATTAGTCTATCTGAAAGCCATGATAAAAAAAAAAAAGAGCCTGAACAGTGTCTTTCAAGAAATCATCAAGGAAAACTGCTCTGAGGTCGTAGAACCAGAGGGTAAAATAATCATCAAAAGAATCCACCAATCACCTCCTGAAAGAGATTCCAAATTGAAAATGCCAAGGAATATTGTAGCCAAATTCCAGAATTATCAGGTTAAGGAGAAAATAGTGCAAGCAGCCAGAAAGAAACAATTTAAATATCATTTAAATATCCAGTTAGTCAATGAAAAAGTCTCTTATGTGGAACCACATAAGTCTCTTATGGACCACAGTCAGGATTACACAAGACCTTGCAGCTTCTACATGAAAAAATCAGAGGGCTTGTAATATGATATGATATTCCATAAGGCAAAGGAGCTTGGATTACAACCAAGAATCAGCTACTCAGAGAAACTGAGCATAATCTTTCAGGGGAAGAGGTGGTCATTCAGTGAAGTAGGGGACTTCCAAACCTTCCTGATGAAAAGACCAGAGCTCAATAGAAAATTTGGTCTTCAAATACAAGACTCAAGAGAGGCATAAAAGGGTAAACAGGAAAGGAAAAAAACCCAGCAAGTTATTTGATAATGGCAAACTGTTTACATCCCTACATGGGAAGATGATACTTGTAACTCTTAAGAACTGTATCTTTATTATGACATTCAGAAAGGAAATACATAGACAGAGGGCATGGTTTTAAGTTGACTTTGATATGATGAAAAAAAATCTAATTAAGTGGTGAAAAGAGACTGTACTGGGAGAAGGGGAAAGGAGGAGGCAGAAAAGGGTACATTACATTACATGAAGAGGTGCAAAGACCTATTATTATAATGGGGGGAAGGAAGGGAGGAAGATGGGCATTGTTTGAACCTTACTCTCATCAGATTTGGCACAAAGAGGATATAACATACTTCATTAGGTATGGAAATCTAACTTAGCCTATAGGAAATAGGAGGGGAAAGGGGAAAGAAAAAGGAGGAGGTGCGTAGAAAGGAGGGAAGAAGTAGTAAGGGAAAAGGGAAAGAAAAGGGAGGGGACTGATAGAAGTGAGGGGAGATTGAGGGAGGCAGTGATCAAAAGAAAAACTAGTGAGGAGGGAAAGGGGGGAAGGAGATGAAAGCATAAATGGGGGAAATAGGATGGAGAGAAAGCTTACTATTTGCTCTCTTTTTTGTTTTGTTTTGTTTTGTTTTGTTTCTTCTTTCTCGTGGTTCCTCCTATTGGTTCTAATTCTTTATTACAACATGACTAATGGGAAAATATGTTTAATGTGAATGTACATGTAGAGCTTATATCAGATTGCATGCTGTCTTGGGAAGGGGGGGAGGGAGGAAGAGGGAGAAATTTAGAACTCAAAATCTTACGGAAGTGAATGTTGAAAACTAAAAATAAATAAATAAATTTTAAAAAATAAAAGGTCTTAAGTGACTGAATGATGGATCATTTCTAATGAGTTGAAATTTAATAAGCGTAAATATGAAGTCCTATACCTAAGTTCAAAAAATCAACTGCATAAATATAGAGTAGTAGAGATATGTCTAGAGATTTTGGATAACTAGGTGGCTTAGTGGATAGAGTGCTAGGCCTGAGTCAGGAAGACCTGAGTTCAAATCCAGCTTCAGATACTTATTAGCTGTGTGACCCTGGGCAAGTTGCTTAACCTATGTTTGCCTTAATCCACTGGAGAAGGAAATGGCAAACCATTACAGTATTTTTGCCAAGAAAATCCCATGGACAGTATGGTTCCTGAGGTCATGACGAGTTGGACATGACTAAACAATAACAACAGGCCTAGAGAAGTGGCTAAGAAAAAAAAGGATGGGGTTTTAATGGACATTAAGTTGAATGAGTTAACAGCATTATCTGGCAACCTCCAAAAGCTAATACTATCTTTCTTATTTTGTGTCCAAATGTCTGATTTCATTGGTGTAGGGAGCTTCCAGGGAGGAAACTCTCTTTTTTTTTCTTCTTTTTTTTGGTGAGGCAATTGGGGTTAAGTGACTTGCCCAGGTTCACACAGCTAGTAAGTGTCAAGTGTCTGAGGCCAGATTTGAGCTCAGGTCATCCTGACTCCAAGGCCAGAGCCTTACCCACTGCGCCACCTAGTTGCCCCACAGGAAACTCTCAATAGTAAATGTTATGTGTCCTTCATTCTCAGAGGAAGATGACATCAGGAAGCTGATGCCATGACTTGCAAATGAATTAGATTTAAGTGAGGGAAGGCTGTGCAAAGTCACCAGCCTCATTTTCTCCTCCAGAGTCATCTGGGCCCAGTAGCAAGATATAGATTAGGACAACTGGAGATGGCCCCAGATGAAGTGGGAGATGTTGGCCTTTTTCAAGCTAAGGTCTTTCCCAGGTCTCAGTTTGAATGAGGTAATGCCCATTCAGTGATTAAGGTTAGGTAAGAAATGAGGCAGAGAATGGCCTCTTTTACTCAGGTTAAGAAAAAAAATCAATCTGGGAGGGGAAGACCCCCAGGATTTCTTGCCAAAACAGAAACAGTTGCTATTTACATTCACTCTGAGACATCAGAACCCAAACTAGGACCAAGTGAGGCTTGGGCTGGGACCTATTGTTGGTTAATCAATGAGAGCCAGAGTGATTTGGGTTTAAGGCATGGTCCTTAAGAAAGAAATCTAGCCCATAACCCCCAAGATATCTTTTGGTTTCAGTGATCAAAATTTACATTTCTTTGCGCAAAGCACCTGCAGGTAACAGGTAACGATATATGGATTATGGACAGATGAGAGAAGGGGAGAGGAGAGGAGAGGAGGAAGGAAAGAGCTGAGTTACTCAACTGGAACTGACCAGTTGGGACTCCAGTGGGGCAGCTTGTACTACTAACAGGTTGTTGTTTGTCTCAAAGAGAATTGTGACATCAGGAAGGTGATGCTGTAACTTGTAAGTTAATTGGATTTAAGTGAGGGAGGGCTGTGCAAAGTCATAGTATAAATGTGCTTGGAGGTATAGAGGATTGAGCACTAAACTCCTCCCAAAGCTTTCCTTTATAGATGGCAGCATTTGGACTTTCCAGCTTGCTCCACTTTTCAATTGCAGCCTTGCTTGCTTTCAACTTCACAGAACAAGATGACTTCCCCCTTTCCAGCTTCCTTTCATGTTATCTTTTCCTTTAGATTGTAAGTTCCTGGATGATCGCAGACTTTTTTATTTCTGTCCCTAGCATTTAGCATAGCTCCTGGCACATAATAGGTGCTTAATAAATGTTTATTGAATTAAATTGTACTTGTATTCTTTAAGAGTTCTCTGAGGGTATCTAGAGGTTACATGACTTACTCAAGGTTATACAAGGTTACACATCTAATATGAGTCAGAGATAGGAATTGAACCCCTGTCTTCCAGTCTCCAAGGCTAACCCTCTATTTAACATACATGATCTTGGGATGCATTATTAATAGGATAGTGTCCACAATGAGGAAGGTGATGATTCCATTGTACTCTACCCTCATAAAACCACATTTAGACTACTGCATTAATTTCTGGGCTTCATCTTTTAAGACAGTGATAACCCATGGCATGTCTAGAAGTGGATGGCCATCACAATGAAGAACCTCAAAACTAGGCCATATAAGTCACACTTGAAGGGAAGGGGATACTTAACCAAGAGAAGAGAAGAAATAAGGCCCATAAAAACATGTAGAATGCTACATGGAAGGTGGATTAGATTAGACTCTTTCTGCTTCTCCTCAGAGAGCAGAACTATAAGCAATGCACTGAAATCAGTCAAATTTCTGCTTAATTTAGGAAAATTTTCCTAACAATTAGAGTTACTCAGAAGTAGTATGAGCTGTCCCGTGACAGTGAGGCTTCTCCATCACTGAAAGTCTCTGTTTGGAAGATATGGATTATCATCTGTCAGAGATATTATATCAAGGGTAATTGTACTCAGGCACAAATTTGGTTCAAATGGCCTTTAAGGAAGGTCGTTTCTACTGCCAGGGGTCTATGATTCTATACAACTGGTAACTAAAAGGAATCTTTTGGATTATTAGTGGACTTTACTTATTATCATATTATTTTGCCTAATAGGAGAGCATGGTGTGGTAGAAAAGCATTATATATGAAATTAGGAGAGACTAGATTATAATCATCCCTTCTGACATTTATTGGCTACGCATTGACAGACAAGGATTTGAATGTCTGTGATCCTCAATTTTCTTGTCTGTAAAATGGGGATAATAATACCTGTTATAAGAGTCAAGGCAGTATAGTAGATAGATAGAAGCTGGTTTCTGAATAAGGAAAACCTTACCTGGGTTCAGGTATTGCCTCTGACATGTAATGACCATGTCACTGGGCAAGTCACTTAACCTTGCAATCCCCAGGCAACTCTCTAAGGCCATAAACAGTATAACATTTGCCAGTCAGCATTGATACAGGGAGGTTTGGTGGAATTCTATACATAAAATCACAAACATGTATTGAACCACCATCACTATGCACTGTCACCATCACCCCTAAACAACAACAAGAACAACAAAAACCCCTGTACTACCTCATGGGAGTTTTATGACAATGAAATGAAGTAATGTAGGTAAAATACTTTGTAAACTTCATTGTACTACATAAATGTCAGTTATTATTTCTAGAAAAGTAGGACTATATAGGCATATTTTTGTTATGGGAATAATATTCCTGTTTGGTTCTTTATTATAGAAATCAACAAAGTGTAACTGAGTTAAACGCACTCTTTTTTGAAACGTGCTCTGCCCAGAGGAAGTTGCAAGATGAAAATATCACACAACAGAAGCAGGGCTATCCCCCTCCCGCCCCTCCCCCCCAAGCAGACGTGCAGCCAAGATGTGAGAGTTGGGTTCTAGGTCTGTCATTTACTAGCTATATTTTCGTGGGGAAATCCTTTAATCTGACAAATCCTCAGTTTCCATGTGTGTAGAATGATGTTGAAATAATATTTGTGCTATGACCTAGATCACAAGGTTGTTGTAAGAATTAAATGTAATCTGGTATGTAAAGTGCATTGTAGCTGGAAAGCACCATAGAAATGTCAGCCATTTTTTTTACTGCAACTAGAATGACATCTCTTTGGAGGCCCCCAAAAATATTGTTTAATTTGTACAGAAAAAGGAAACACTTGTCATTTTCCTTGGATGTTTGAGAATTGAAAAGAATGCCAATGGCTTATCTTCTTTGTTCCTAGGAGGATACAAGCTTCAAGAAGACAAAACATCCTGCATTCTGTTGCCAGAGGCTGGGATCCCACTCTCCTGATTGGTGGCTGCCTTCTACCACCCCTATGCAGTAAATAAGTGAAATACTAAGCTCTCTAAATGAGGCTGTCCTGGGTCAACAGACTGGGGTGTCAGTAAGGGGTGGGTTGAGTTTTTTTCCCCACTTGTTTTTGTAGTTAATCTCTAGAGGCTTTTAGCACTGTCACTTTAAATTTCTCAGAAATTGCTAAGGGGTTGTTAGTGTAAAGTGTGATTATGTGCTACAGCTAAGAGAGAAATTTTTTCCTCTTTTCTTTCAGCAGGTACTGGCTACTAGGGGAGTTAGGTGGGATTTTTTCTGAGACTTGGGAATTTTGAATGGCCTAAGAACTCCAGGTAGGAAAGGTGCTGATCTAGAGGATAGAGAGCTTTTATCAGGTATTATGAAGGTATAATTCTGAGAAAATGGGAGTCGTGGGATGTGAGGCTATAGTGACAGCCAAAAATACTAACTGGGCAGTGGAGGAACTTCAGGGTCCAGATGGAGGTAGCATTGATCATTCCAGCCATGAAGGCCTTTCTCCTTTTTTCTAAGCATTTTAGCCTTTTCTTCCATTATTGTGACCTAGTTCATACTCTTCCCTCTTCTTTGAATGCTCTGCCCACTTATAACAATCCATAAAATACTTACTCATCCTTCAAGACCCAGCTTAAGTCCCTCCTCCCTCTTGAAATCTCCCTAGACTACTCCAATCCACAAGTTTTTTCTTCTCTAAATTCCATAGCACTTATTGTCTATATCACTCATATATCATTGTATGTATATATATGAAAATGTGTGTGTACATATCTATGTATGTGTATACACATGTGTGTATATATGTATATGTGTGTGTGTGTATGTGTGAGATGTCTTTTCTGGCCAAATGCTGAGTTGTCAAGAGATTAATAGCTCAAAACCAAACCTGCACAGAGTTCGATACAGCTGACCACTGTGTGAGGGTTACAGAAGAAATGCAAGCATACAGACAGAGTAATAATAACATCAGTTAACAATTATATAGCACTTTATGTTTTGCAAAGTGTTTTACATGTATACTATCATTTGATCTCACAGCAACTCTGGGAGGCAGATGCTATTATAATCCTCAGGTTACAGATGGGAAAACTGAGGCTGAGAGGTTAAGTAATTTATCCATGGTCACACAGCTAGTAAGTGCATAGATTTGGATTTGAGTCTTCCTGATTCCAAGTCCAGTGCTCCACCTATAAAAGGGGATTCATATGTGGTCCCTGACCTTAAAAATATGAAAGCCTAGTTGGAAATTAACTATAATTCTAGAATCAAGTCAGTGATCATTTATGGAACCCTTACTATGTGCCAGGCACTGCATTAAGTGCCAAGAATACAAATAAATACAAGCAAAAAAAAAAAAAAAACATCAACAGTCTTCAAGGAGCTTACAAAAGAGAGCTGAAAACCAGGGATGAAGTAAAGGTACTGACATGAGTACATGCAGGTATAGTAGTAATCATTTAATCAAGTTGCTATTATTAATATATTTAAGTTGAAATCTCAGAATATCAATGCCAAAAGCTTTCATTATAAAAAAGAGGAAAATCAGAAAAATCACACATCTATTAAAGCACATTAAAATGGAGGTGTGTATGTGTGTGTGTATGTGTGTGTGTGTGTGTGTGACAATGAGGAATGGATCATTTATTTGGCATTACTATTACCAGACAATTGGGAATCAATTCAGACCACATCCTTATTCCCTTGGATAAACAAAGCAAAACTACAATTTACTAGTACATTGCTCATTAGGAGAAACAGACACATACAAGTCAGAGTCCAAAGTCAATCCAGTTGCCAATAAATGACCAACTTGAACTCTTAAAATGACTGTAATCCAGCTTATTCTCCAGGAACAATTTTTGTTGTGAAATGTTCATATATTAATAATCTTCTTTATATGTCACTGTCTTACTTTACCTATTTTCTATGCAATCTGTATCCAGATGAAATATTGGTAAACATATATATCCTTCTAAATACAGTTCCAATTGAGTTTGTAACATAAAATAGCATTTCTTGTTTTGCTTCATTTTGTAACTGGATAATGACATTTTGTTGGTGACTAAGGCTTAGAGAAAAAACAAACAAACAAACAAACACAGAGGTTGTCATTTTTATGTACTCTGACAGTGACTACTCCCATTTATTCCTGGGGCAGACTCACCATCTGCCCACCTCAAGTCACCAAAGCCTCTTGATGAAAAGAAAAAAAAATCATTCAATCACCCAGATGGCCCATCTACACAAGGCCAAATATCCAATAATCTGGAAATGACTGGATGTTTGACACTAGTAGACAAAACATCTAGGTGAGTTATTGAGTTTTTCACTTTTCAATGAGGTCTGTCAATTTTAGGTAGATATAGCAATAATCCATCCTAACTTCTGAGGAAACTGCAGAAAGTATGGTCTCAGTAGAAATGCTCAAGTAAATGAAATTTTGGCCTTGATTTCATTGATTACCTGTTCTCTTGCAGGGTGCTCTTAGATCCACTCTTCTATTCTCAGAGGTTGTCATCCTATCATGGTACATCCATAGGTATTATTGTTCTTTGGTGCTCAGTTCTGTCTGAATAGGACTGAGCCCTTTTGCCTTTGTATGATTAAATAAACAAAAATGCACTGATCATTCCTAGTGACCCTAGAGATACATAAGAAGACTTTTGTGAGCTTATATGAGGCAGCAAGGGGCTGCAGTGAATGATAGAGTGCTGCACCTGGAGTCAAAAATACCTGAGTTCAAATCTGGCTTGATGTTTACTAACTGTGTGACTCTGGGCAAATCACTTTTAAAAAAAAAACCCTGCCTCAGTTTCCTCCTCTGTAAAATGAGAATAATAATAGCACCTACCTCTCAGGGTTGTTTTGAGGATCAAATATGATAGTATTTATAAGGTACTTTATAAGCTCTAAAGTGCTATATGAATGCTAGTTGTTATGTCGGGAGAGACATGGGGGAGTTATGAGTTCAGCATTTTACATACTGTGATTGCCAGATGTAAATACTCACTGGGTTGCTTTTCCTTAATGGTTTTTCTTTGTTACAAGAATTTGTTGGTTGAGGGTGGTAGTGGCACATCCAGAAATGAATTGTATAAAAACAAAATGCATCAACAAGACATTTAAATTAATAAATTAAATTAAAGAATCAGAGACTTTATTTAAGATGATCAGTTGAATCTGGCATAAGTAACTAGGGGATTTACCAACCAGCACAGATTTTTTTTAAAGACTTATATTTTTTAAAACTAAGATATGAGAAGAGGTAACCAAAGCTGAAAATGAAAGTCTGGAACATTACTGGTAAGATATTGGGAATACTAAGGCTTAGAATAAGCCGAGGATAGGAATACTTGGGACAAAAAAATAAAAAAAGAGGTTTACAAAGACTATATTGAGGGAAAGAGCAAGACCTACTGACACACAGTAGGCACTTAATAAATATCTGTTGATTAATTCATGAAAAAAGGGAGAAGACCACTGCTCAGTGCCAATATATTGATGTTAAGAAGTAAGAGAAAAGGGAGAACTACTTGGCCCTTTATTTTGCTTCTCTTTTTTTCCTTCCAAGGAGAATACTCCCTGGCAGAAATGAAATAGCTAAAAAGGAGCTGAGACCGAGATAAGTAGAGAGAGTATATTTAGATGCCCTTTATGAGTTAAAGTTACCAGGCTTAGATGAATTATATTCCAGGGTACTAAATAACAACAACTGCTGAATGTGATTTCTGAGCTATGTTTAATGAACTTTGAGATGGTAGAGAATGAGAGTGGTGCTTCAGGAGTGGAGAAGGGTAAGCGTTCTGATTTTGAAAGAAAGGAATGAGAGTGGAGTTGCACATTGTAAGTCGGTGACCAAGATTCAAGAATGCATTTTGTTAGGGATGGCTAGTGTACATCTAGAAAAGGCAGAAGTGTTTGCCATAGCTTCATCAATAACAATCATTCAATCAAGCTGCTATTATTAATATATTTTAGTTGACAATAACAAGTGATGCCAGACTAATCTCATTTTCTTTTTTGACAGTTAATAGATTGATAAAGATAATGTTATAGGTACAACATAGTCTCTAAAAAAATTTTATAAAAGTCTCTCATGAGATCCTTGTGGCTAAGATGGTTAGGTGATAGCATACTTGGGTGAATTTGGACCTGGTTGAATGGCCAGACTCAAAGAATAGACATTAGTGGTTGGTTCTATGCCATTTTGGATGAAGGTCTGAAGTGTACTCTTGTATCTAAGAAATCCGCTTCACAAGGATAATATGGTGGAGTAATGGATAGCTAACAATCCATTAGAAAAATGCCTAAGGCTTTAGTAGACTACTTGCTCAATGGGAGTCACCAGTATGATATAGCAGTTGAAAAAGATTAATGTAATCAGGCTGCATTTAGAGAAATTTAGTTTTTGATTTGAAAGGTCCATTGTATTATACCCTCATCACACCATGTTTGGAGTATTGTATTCAATTCTGCCACAGTGTCACCTGAGCTCCAGTCCTGCATTTAACAACTGCCTATTGAACATTTCTAACAGTATGGCCATGGTTATCTCAAATTCTACATGTCCAAAGGAAAACACATCTTCTTCTAAAAATCTGTATTTCTGCCAAGGGCACCACCATCATTCATGTGAATCAAGTTTTCTTCCTTGGAGTCATCTTTAACTCCTTATACTCTTACCAGCACACATTCAGTCAGTTGCCAATTTTATCTCCATATCCTCTCTTATATTTGTCTTCTTCTCTTTTCTCACATGGCCACTAATCTAATTCAGGCCCTGATTACCTCATGCCTGTGCTATTTAAGCAGTTTCCTAATTGGTCTCATTAACTCAGGGGTCTCCATTCTGTGCTGCATTCTCCTCACAGGTGCCAATTAATTTTCCTAAAGGACAGGTCTGAGCATGTCACTCCCCTATCCAATAAACTCTAGTGGCTCCCTATAACATCTAGGATCAATTATTAACTCCTCTGGCATAGTTTAAATTAAAGTTTTATTTTTTTAATTAACAAAAATCTCTGTTCTCTCCCTCCCACTCCAATCCCATTAAAAAAAAGAAAAAGAAAAACAAATTTTTTTTTGTAACATGAATGCATAATCAAGCAAAACAAATTCTCTCAGTTGCCATGTTTTTTAAAAAAAACCTCATTCTGCCTGAATTTACTACTCTGTCAAGGAGGTGGATAACATGCTTCATTTTCAGTTCTCTAGAATCATGGATGCATGGATGGTCATTGTATGGATCATAGTTCTTAAACTTTCAAAGTTGTTGTTTTTATAGTGTTGCTGTTATTGCATAAATTGTTCTTCTGGTTCTGCTCATTTCATTCTTCATCAGTTTATCTCAATCTGGTGCCAACCTACTTTTCTAGCTTCATTATATATTACTTTCCTTCATACATTCTAAGATACAGCTAAATTGGCCTTTTTACTGTTCCTTATATATGATGTTCCATCTCCCATCTTTGTGCCTTTTTCCTGGCCATCCCCTAGAATGTCTAGAATGCATTGCCTTTTCTCTTTTGGCTCCCAGAATCCCTTATTTCCTTCAAAACCCTGCTTGAACTAGATAACCTCTCCTAATTCTCCCTTCCCCCAGCTTCTAGAGTCTTTTGCCCCTCATCTATTACTTTATATTTATTTTATATATATTTTTTATGAGCTGGAAGATTCCAGCCTTGGAACGAGGAAGACCTTGGTTCCAATCTCACTTTTGTCTGTGTGACTCTCTGCAAATCCCTTAACCTTTCACTGTTCTAGGCAACTCTATTAAGAATCTAAATAATAGAAATGAGGCTAACCTGCATTGGTAGAGGGAGTTTCCTTACCTGGGAGCTCCCTATGCTGATAAAATCACAGATCTGGTCGCTATTCCTGTATTTTGTATGTACTTATATCTATACCTCTTTTATCTCTCAATAACAGGTAAGTTTGACGGGGGGCAGAGCCAAGATGGTGGAGTGAAAGCAGTGAAAACTTGAGCTCTCCCCCAAACCCCTCCAAATTCCTGTAAAAAAATGACTCTAAACAAATTCTAAAGCAGCAGAATTCACAAAAAGACAGAGTGAAACAAATTTCCAGCCCAAGACAACCTGTATAGTTGATCAGAAAGGTATATTGCGCCAGGCGGGGAGAGGAGCGCAGTTCGGTGTGGGTGCGCAGGCTGCAGCGACCCTGGAGCGGGCCTCAGAGGACTGTATAGCAGGCAGCTGCACTGGTTTCCAGACTTCTCAACCCATGAACGCCAAAGACAACTTAGAAGGTCAGTGGGAAAAGTCTGTGTCTGCGGTGAAAGAGAAGGTAGGTCTCAGCCGCAAGTCTTGAACGAGGCCTCTGGAGCAGTGGCCCTCCTGAGCTCTGGCCCACAGACTGAGGGGGAATCGAGTGGCTTATCAGAGGGGGATTGCAGGAATCTCTTTGCTAGTGCTGAGGCAGGAATCTCTTGCTTTGCCCGTGTTTGGATCTGGGTCACAGTTCTGAGGGGCGGTCCTGGGGCGAAGAAGAGTGCTGACATGGTGGAGCTTGTTGTGGCTGTGGAGAGGAAACACCTTGCCCCTTATCATAGCACCCTGTAAGAACTGAAAATTTACAGGTCCCTAGAAGTACCTCTGAAAACAGCTGTATAAATCCCCAAAGCTTGTGACAATACATTCTTCACATTGGAAGCAGCCTCTTACCTTAACAAAGAGATTAAACTCAAGTAACTGGCCAGGATCATGAGTAAGCAGCGCAAAAAGAGTCAGACTATATTATCTTATTTTGGTGACAAAGAAGATCAAAACATACAACCAGAAGAAGACAACAAAATCAAAGCTCTGACATCCAAAGCCTCCAAGAAAAATATGAATCAGTCCCAGGCCTTGGAAGAGCTCAAAAGGGATTTTGAGCAGCAAGTAAGACAAGTAGAGGAAAAACTGGGAAGAGAAATGAGAGTGATGCAAGAAAATCATGAAAAACAAGTCAACAGCTTGCTAAAAAAATACTGAAGAAAATAACACCTTAAAAATTAGCCTAACCCAAATGGCAAAAGAGGTCCAAAAAGCCAATGAGGAGAAGAATGCCCTAAAAAGCAAAATTGGCTAAATGGAAAAGGAAGTCCAAAAGATTACTGAAGAAAATACTTTCTTAAAAATTAGAATAGAACAATTGGAAGCTAATGACTTTATGAGAAATCAAGGCACTGTAAAACAAATCCAAAAGAATGAAAAATTAGAAAACAATGTGAAATATCTCATTGGAAAAACAACTGACCTGGAAAATAGATCCAGGAGAGAAAATTTAAAAATGATTGGACTTTCTGAAAGCTATGATCAAAAAAAAAGCCTAGACATCATCTTTCAAGAAATTATCAAGGAAAACTGCCCTGATATCTTAGAACCAGAGGGCAAAATAGAAATTGAAAGAATCCACCAATCTCCTCCTGAAAGAGACCCCCAAAGGAAAACTCCTAGGAATATTGTAGTCAAATTCCAGAGTTCCCAGGTCAAGGAGAAAATATTACAAGCAGCCAGAAAGAAACAATTCAAGTATTGTGGAAACACCATCAGAATAACACAAGATTTAGCAGCTTCTACATTAAGGGACCGCAGGGCATGGAATATAATATTCTGGAGGGCAAAGGAGATAGGATTACAACCAAGAATCATGTACCCAGCAAAACTGAGTATAATCCTTCAGGGGAAAAAATAGTTATTCAGTGAAATAGAGGACTTTCAAGCATTCTTGATGAAAAGACCAGAGCTGAATAGAAAATTTGACTTTCAAATACAAGACTCAAGTGGAAGATGAAGTGGTAAACAGGAAAGAGAAATCATAAGAGACTTATTAAAGTTGAACTGTTTACATTCTTGCATGGAAAGATGTTATTTGTAACTCATGAGACCTTTGTCAGTTTTAGGGTAGTTGGAGGGGAAAAAATTATATGTACATATATATAGGTATAGATATAGATAGCTAGCTAGCTAGTGATAGATAGATAGAGGGCACAGGGTGAGTTGAAGATGAGGGGGTCATATCTGGAGAATAAAATTAAAGGGTGAGAGAGGATTATACTAGGAGAAGGAGAAAGGGAGAGGTAGAATGGGATAAATTATCTCACAAAAAATAGAAAAGGCTCTTACAGTGTAGGGGAAACAGGGAAGGTGAGAGGGAATGAGTGAATCTTATTCTCATAGGATTTAACTCAAGGAGGGAATAACATACACACTCAATTGGGTATGGAAATCTGTCTTACTCTACAGGAAAATGGAGGGGGTAGGGGACAAGAGAGTAGGGGGATGATAGGGAGGAGGACAGATTGGGAAAGGCGGCAATCAGAAGCAAATACTTCTGAGGAGGGACAGGGTCAAAAGACAGAATAGAATAAATGGGGGGGCATGATAGGATTAAGGGAAATAGAGTTAGTTTTTCACAGCATGTCTACTATGGAAGTGTTTTGCATAACTGCACATGTATAACCTATAATGAGTTGCTTGCCTTTTCAGTGAGTGTGGGTGGGGAAGGAGAAAGGGAGAAAATTTGGAACCCAAAGTTTTAAAAACACATGCTTAAAAAAATGTTTTCACATGCAACTGGAAAATAATAAATACAGGAAATGGGGCACAGAAATCTATCCTGCCCTACAGGAAAACAGAAGGGGAAGGGGATAAGAGAAGGGGGGGAGAGATAGAAGGTAAGGCAGACTAGGGGAATGGGTATTCAGAATGCATGCCATCCTGGGGTGGGGAGAGGGGTGAGATGGGGTGAAAATTTGAAACTCAAAATCTTGTGGAAATAAATGTTGAAAACTAAAAAAAAAATAAAAAATAAAAAATAAAAGCTAAGTTCCTTGAGGAAAGACACAATTTCATTTTTGTCTTTGCATCCCTGATAGCCAGTACAGAGACTGAGACATAACAGGAACCTAAGTGCTTATTGCTTGACAGATTCTGGATATCATTTATGTAGCCTATGATCATCTTAGATTTATTTTGCTTCCATGTTACACTTGTTTACTGATACTGAGCTTTTGGACCACTAAAACCATCAGACATTTTTCACATGAACTTTTGCCTAACCATATCTACCATATATTTGCACATTTATCTATTCATTATTACTTTTTGGTCTGGTGAGTGAACAAGTTCTCAACCTATTTACTTTATTATCTCAGCTTTATCTCTCCATCTTGTGAAAAAGGATGGCATAGTCCTGTCCTGGAGTAGTAAACTTGGAGTTTGGAGAGCTGATTCAAATCCTATGTCAGGTACTTCTCAGCTCTATGTATTCATAAGTAATTCTTCTAACTTCTCAGGGCCTCAATTCTTCATTTGTTTAAAAAAAACAGAATTAGTAATACTTGTGCTATCTCCCTTGTAGGGTTGTTATGAACAAAGCACTGCAGATCTTACCATACTGTCAAATTGTTGATTATTTTTTGTCCAAGGCAGACAACTTGAATTCTTGGAAAGCAGCAGAGTACTGTATTTTCTTATTGCCTTTTCACTTGTATTGGGTTTTAATTTCTATTCATTTTTGTTCCCTTATCAGTCTGAAAATTGGGAAAGAAAACAGAAATAAAATAATTAAGTAATGCTGTCTTCTCTCTGTTATTCATTGTTATCTACCCATTCATGATAAGGAACAGATTTAGCCCTTCTTTGATCTTTCTCTTTTCCCATTCATTACTATAAATGTCTTTTTGATGTTGTTGTGCTGGTGGTGGTCGTGGTAGATACTCTTCTTACAGTACTGTGCCACTCTTCTTTAGTCATCCTTGGTCATCTAATCTTGCTTCTTTTAAGAGGTGGACATCTACTGCCTATACTTCAATTAACAAGATGTTCTTTTCCCTGACACTTTTTATAAGGTGAGAATGCCTCCTTGAGTTACAGAATTAATTAATAAACTCATATAGTGGGTAAACAAGATTGCCTATGCCAATCTCTTATTGGGTCCAGAAAGGGAAAAAGTGATTGGCTTACTAAACAGTTTAGTCACATCTCCTGGAGCTTTAAATGGAAAAATTTAATCTGGTCTCCATTCCACAGGAGTCCATACCAGGTGTGTTTTATTTTTGTCTGGGAGTTGAGGATTCCAGTTTAGATAAGGCCCTGAGAGGAAACTGTTCTGGGAAAGAGAAGGGAATTTCTTTCTCTCTCTTCTCCCTTATATCTTCCATTGAAAATGTCATCAGAGAAATGAGACCATTAGGAGCAAGAGAGCACATCAAGGACAAACACAGAAAACAAAGACACAGACAGACAGGATTTCCACCTGAGGGAAAAAGTAGCTTCAGGGAGTGTGACTCCCTGTGACAGAGAAAATGTCAGTTACGGATTTTAGAAAGGCTGGAATCCTCAGAGTCCAGTGGACAGCTAAATCTCAGGGTACCAAGGGCTCTCAGCAACAGATTTTTCAAGGTAAACCTTTGCCACATTTGTTCCCTACATGTATGCTTCCCTCTGTCTTGTACTTCAAGTTTGAGTCCATTCTCCCCAGTGACCTTATGTGTTTAGGATAAAGGTATGCCCTCAGTATGAAGGGAATGTTTTGTAACATCTGTACTCACTACATACTACCTTACTAGTAAATACTACATACTACATACTAGTAAATATCCTTTTCTAAAAGCTCATTTATACTACTGTCTGATAGTTAGAGAAAAGTATATTAGTGAAGGCTAAATGTCCTAGAAAGCACTAGAAAGGACTTCAGAGTTACCCTGAATAGTAGTTGTTGACCACCTTCTAATAACTTGGCTCTAGCCATTGTGAATGAAAGTTAGGGAACTGCCCCTAGTATGTGTGTGTATATACACATATACATATATATGTATATGTGTATATATACATATATATGTATATGTGTATATATACACATATATGTATGTGTAGGCATATACATATGCCTATATGCATGTGTATATACACACAAACCTATATATACAAATATCTATATATGCACATGTACACAAGATAGATATACAAATACACACATACATACAATATATGCATACATAACCATATGTATACACACATGTTCACATGTACACATATACATACATGTATATGTGTCTATTTGGATATATACCTATTTACTTATCTTTTTCTTTATTTCTATATCTACATCCAGATCTATCTATCTATCTATCTGTATATCTATGTATCTATCCATCTATTTATCTATCTATCTATCTGTAAGCAGGTAATAGAAGTACCTGGAATAGTTCCTAATTCTCTCTCATAATGCCTGGGTCCTGATAAGTAAAGGGTAACTGACGCTCCACCTCAGGGTTCTTAGGATAACTCTGAGGGGCTGGTCTTTCTAAGACTGTTACCCATGAGTCCCCATCAATGTACTTACCTCTTATTATCATGATAATCATATAACAGTAGATATAGATAGATATTTGTTAAAAAGTGCCCTCTGTATTCACATTGTTCGTTTTAGACAATAGTTCTTTTTCTACCTCATTGAAACATATTGGGTGTAGGAATTTCATTCTTGACAGCTTCCCATTGCTCTTGAATTAACTTGCCTATAGAAGTTTAGGCTGTGGGAATCTACACACACACACACACACACACACACACACACACACAAACACACACACACATTCTTGGAACTTCTTTGAAATTTGCATTTCCAGAGTCTAGGGCATATGCTACACTATGAATGTCTTTCTGTGAATGATGTATACAACAATGCTAAAATGGGTCTCTCACTTCTTCCTAAATTTCATATTATTTATACTTCAGCAATTAGTTCTCACAATACCATGCCTGTTTCCCCCTCCATTGATTCTCCTTCATCCAAATGCTTTCCACCATGTCCCTCAACTGATTTCTTCATAGCAATGTATGTTTTCAATATGTCCTAGATGGTTTATTTAATCTGTTTTGAATAAGGCATGTTCTTCTATATTGTATTCCCATCTTGGCTTCCAGAATTCTAAGCATCAGGTTAGAATGTGTGTGTATGTGTTTATGTGTATATATGTATATATGCATGTATGTATATATGTGTATATGGATAAGTATATGTATCTATATGTGTGTGTGTAAGTGGTATGTATTTATGTATGCCTTTTTGAGGGGAGTGGAAGGGTACTAGACTTGTGATTTAATTGGTTCAGGGAACTTGAGGGGGGGAGTCTCTTTGCTAATGCAGATTAGTTAAGATTCTGCAACTAGTAGCCTTAGAGTTTTACCTGGGGCACTTAGAGGTTAAGTGACTGGCCTAGGGTCATATATCCAAACCACTTTAAAAGTAGGACTTGAAACCAGGTCATCCTGACTCAAAAGTCAGATTTCTATCCACTACCCCAGAGCCTTTTATATTTACACAATAATGTCAAAAATATCTCCAATGTTCACTCTAGAAAATAATGGAGATCACACATATAAAGTTCTCCATTTGTGCAACTAGTCCCTCATAGTCTTCTCTTTTGGAAAGACATATCTAAACTTCCCTTAGTAAGAAATGATACAAATAGCAGATTAGCAGACTAAATAATGTAAAATTATTTTATTTTTCTGAGTCTCAGTTTTCTTATCTGGAAAATGGGAATGTAAATACTTGTGCTGCTTATTTTAATGGTTATTATATGGACAAGATTTTGCAAAACTTAATATAGAAATAGTTACTGATATCTCCTTTGAACCTCACAGTAATACTGTGAAGAGGTAATGTAAATATTATTATCTCAATTTCATAGATGGAGAAACAGGCCTAAAAAGATTATGATTGATCACGTAGCTAGTTAGTGGTAAAGCTAGGACTCAAACTCAGGTCTTCTGACTTCAAATTCAGTGTTCATTCAATTGTACTCACATTGCCTTCACACCATAATACACTACAACCCATATCCCCAATATTATCATCAATGAAAGAATGAGAGAAAGAAAGAAAGAAAGAAAGAAAGAAAGAAAGAAAGAAAGAAAGAAAGAAAGAAAGGAAGGAAGGAAGGAAGGAAGGAAGGAAAAAAGGAAGGAAAGAAGGAAGGAAGGAAGGAAAGAAGAAAGGAAAGAAGGAGGGAAAAAAGACATTTATTAAATACCTATGTGCCAGGAACTGTTCTAAGAACTGAGGATACAAAAACAAACAAAATAATTACCCCAATGAAACAGTCCTCATCTTCAAGGAGCTTTCATTCTATTAGGAGAAACAACATGCACATATTTAAGTATATACAAATTAAATGCTGAGGTAAATTGAATACAAAGTAATTTTTTGAGGGGAGGGCATTGGCACTTAAGAGAATTAGAAAAGGGCTCAAAATGGAGGTGGTTCTTGACCAGAGCATTGACAGAAAACTCAGAATTCTTAGAGGTGAAAACAAGCCAGGATTTGTATTCCAGATACGGGATAGCCTGTGTAAAGGCATAGTCAGTCAGGAGATGAATGTTGCTGTGGGTAGAAGAGAAGTAGGCCAGTTTGGCTGCCCTATTGTGAAGTACCTAAAAATTGTTCATTCTTCTTATTACGCATATTTTAATTAGCTATTTCAGTTCTTCTCTCACACTATCTCAATTTGGAATGTTGGCCACAAATCAATAGCTTGAAATCTCATGCTTTACTTTGAAGATGCCAAGATAACAGTTGCTAAAAAATGGGACCATTTTCTAGGTAGATATTTTGCCACAGAGCAAATTGAATCATGCTCATTGCAAGAATTAGTTTACTAGATCAACTCTTTTAGCGTATGATTATGGGGACTAGGTAATATAACCATTCTAACTCTAAAATTAATGTATAATTTCTTTTGTGAAAGTTGGATCAAGTAAAAAAGTATTTATTAAGCACTTCTAGGTTCCAGGTCCTGTGTGGAGTTCTGAAATCACAAATAAAAGCAAAAAGAAAGACAATTCCTGCCCCCAAGTCGCTTACATTCTGATGGGGGAAAACAACACATAAAAGGAAGATGAAAGGGGTGGGGCAAAGGAGGAGAAGGGAGAAGGCACTCAGATTGGGGCACAGTGGAGAAACTAGACCCCAGAGAAGAATTCAGACATGACTGGCTTAGGTACATTTCTTAAAATGGAGTTTCTGGGAGAAACCAATCAATCAGGGGAAGGGACTGCAGGTTGAGAAGGCTACTGATATAGAGGAAAAAGTTTAGAATGTCAGAGAGTGAAGCCTTGCAAAGAATGAAAGATACATTGAAAAAACTTGCTGAGTTCCATATTTCAACAACTCCTATTTTTGCTTTAAAATATGTTTGCCAAGCAAAGGTGATCTAGTTTCCCAATGACTTCCTTTACCAAGATTTTTTTTTCTCCTCTAAGAAATCGATTTACTGTAACAGCTGAGTCTGATGATAACCTGCCTAAAACCAGAGTGTATGAACTGGTAGTTATGAATAACTCTAAATAAACTAAAAGAAAAGACAGAAATCTAAGAAAACTTTGGGTGTTTCAATTTAACCCAATACAAGTTTATAAAATGTTCTCCGCCTTTTTTTCTCCAGAATCTTATCCACAGTAAACTGGTATTTTGACTATGACTAGCAAATACAAATTTGATCTATCCTGAGATCCAATGGGGTTAGATAGTGAAAAATATAACTGGAGTTTTATAAGAATCCATGAATTTCAAGTAGTTCCTGATGGGGTCCAAACCCAAGCCTAGATCTTCACCCCTTGCCCCAAAGGGAATCTGGCTCTACAGGCCCCAGCTCCTTATCTCCCTTTGAAAGCCTTAGCCCTCCTTTTGATCTTATTCAGATGCACCTTTGCCCCTAGCCCTAAAAAGAATCTGGCTCCTGTTTGTCTTCGGGTCCCAGAAAACCCTTAAACTTTTAGGTTCCTTATCTACTCTCCTTATCTCCCTTTGAAAGCCCTAAACCCACTCTCTGATCCTTTCAAATTTCCTCCTTCCAGTTCCCTTCATTATTTATTCCCATTGTTTATTCAATCTCTCAGACCTTCCAAACGGAATTCTCACCTAGACCCTTTTCCCAACCACCCCCCCTTCCTCTGGCCACCCAAAGTTACTTTAGTGTATATAAGATCCACCCTGGCCCCCATTCAAAGGCTGAGAATCTCTCATGCCCAGAGGCTGAGATTTTCTCATGCCCAAAAGGCTGAGACTGTCTCATGCCCGCTTGTCCGTATGGGTGTTACTAATCTTCAGGTTCCTTAAGAGTCTGGCCTATATGATTTATCTCTAATAAACTTTTTCTCTGGCTGGAAGAAGATTTGAGTTGAATTCATTCAGGCAGGGCCCGGCATTGTAATCTTTGGGGGTCCCAGCACCCCCAAACCTCTAAACCTCTTCAGTTACCAGACCCATATCCCAGTTGCCATCACTTCATATTCAAAAGTCGGTCAATGTGTTTTCTTGAGGTTGCAAAGAAGGCAATTAAACGAGGCATAGCATTCAGGATTAGGGAAGTAAGTGATAGGCTCATTGTACTGTGCCTTGCTCAGACCATGTCAGGAGTATTGTGTTAAATTCTGACTTCCACATTTTAGGAAGGACCTTGGTAACATGGAGCATGTACAGAGCAGGGTGACCAAAGTGGTGAAGAGTGTTCATATGACATATATGGATTAACTAAAATTTAGAGGGCAAAGAATAGATTTGGACAGGTGAAGGGAGGCTTAATTACTTTCCCCAAATATTTGAAAGGCTGTCCTGTAGATGAAGGATTTGACTGAGTTATCCCGAAGTGGAGTGGTCTTCCTAGGGAATTGATGGGTTTCCCATCACTCAAAATCTTTGAGTAAAGGCAGGATTATTATTTGTTAGGTATGTTACATAAGAGAATCTTGCTTAGACATCTGAATGGACTAGGTAGCCTCTGAGATTCCTTTCAACTCTGCAACTCTGAGAGGCCTTCAAACATTTCTGTACAGGAAGAGTTTGTGTTGTTAGCCCCTGTCTGTCTGACTCTCTTTCACTTTCTCCTCATCAGCTGTGATAAGAGAGCCCTACTTTATGAGAGCACAATGAAAACACAACCAGAAATCCTAAATATTAGCTAGAACAAGAAAAGTGATCTCCAAAGTTGAAATGCAATGGAGGCATATGAAATTACTGAGGAAGTTGTAAGTGAATAAGTGCAGGACTCTGCACCTGGCCATTCCCCTTTAACCATTTTTAAAATGACTTGGATAAAGACATGCTTCCTAAATCTTTAACTGACCTAAAGCTTTGAGAAATAATTAATACACTTAGTAATAGAAACAAGATGCTGTAAGATATCAACAGGCAAGAATGATGGCTTTAACTTAACAAGATGAAATAAGTAACAAGATGAAATAAATATAAAGTTCAGTTCTATATATAGACTTTAAAAATGGCATGGCAGTAATAATAGCTGTTGGGTATAGCTCTTTAAATCCATTTTTAAATTTTGACCCTCAGTACAACCCTGTGAAGTAAGCACAGTTTGGAGGGAGATCTCACTTAACAGCATGTGAAAAAGACTGAGGGAATTCAGTTGACCACAAACTCAATATGAGCCAAAAGTGTGATGTGGTTGCTGAAAAAAGTTAATGCAATTTTAGGTTACATAAATAGAAGCATAGAGAGTTATTGGTTTCACTCTGGTCTGCAGGGGTCAGAATACATCTAAAATACTCTGTTCAGTTATGGGTTCTATATTTCAAGAGGGACATTGACAAACTGGAGTGCATCCAGAGGAGGGCATCTGGGATGGTGAAGAGTCCATAAAACATATTATGTATGAGCTGTTTGGAAGAACTAAGGATGTTTAACCTGAAGAAGAAAAGACTTAGAGAGCATGGTAGCTGTCTTCAAAAAGCTATTTGGAGTAGGGATTATCATTAAAAAAAAATCTGAATGACAGTACAAGGCAAACCCAGGACCAAGGGGTGGAAGTCATTGAGGAACATTTCTTTCAAGAGTTTTCTAATAGTTAGAGCTGGTCTCTTAAAAATGGTGAATGTTTTGCTATTGGAAACATTCAAGCAAAAGCTGCTGGCCTTCTTTTCAAGCTTGTTTCAGGCATAGTTCATGTTTGCAACCCTTGTGGCACAATATGTTCCTGCCTTTGCACAGTAGATTTATAATTAACAATGACACACAGTGATTATAAAGAAGAATTAGAACTTACTCTAATTTTGTTATTCTATTTGACCATTTTTGTTTTTAAAATTTAAAACAGTAAAATAATGAAAACTGAGAGGTACAATATTTTTGGCATTGATATGTACAAATTTTAGTTGTTATATGAAATATTTTACTGAATTTGAGTAATATTTAAAATAAAATTTATTCTTTTTTAAATTGTTAATTAGTTTTAAAACTAAAGAATGAATAAAAATAAAATGTTGCATCAGTGGTATAATTTAGTGTTTATCTAAATTGTTCCTTTTGCAGATGTTTCAATTATATTAAAATTCTCTAATGAAATGGGATCTTTATGATTCTCTCAAATTTATTTTTATGTTTAAAACTTCTATTGTATTTATATTGTTCATGTGAAAGAGACTTTTCAAAATTAAAATGAAGAAAAAGTATTTTTCAATTAATTCTGAGCAAAGATAGATTGACAAAGCTGGCTATACTGTCTATTGAACATAAATTTGCGACAAAAATCAATTCTGATGAAATCATTGACAAATGTGCAGAAGTCTCAGAAACAGATACTGTAATGTTATTATTCTTTACTGTGACAAACCAATATGTAGACATAATTTTTCATTTTTTTCAATAAATACATTAATAAGATTAAATATTAATTCGTTACTCCCCCCTTTTTGTACCACAGTATATCTTTTATTTTATTTATTGGCATGATTATTGATAGACATACATACACACACTTAACTATCTATCTATCTATCTATATGGAGCTTAATGAAGGAAAACTTTCACTATGTTTCTTTTCTGTCCATTATTAGTATTATTTTTTTTATTTTGAATTTCTAATTAATTTATGGAATTATGAAATGGGGGCAGGCATACCTGGTTCTTTGGGTACTTACTGGAAAAACCATTATGACAGTAGGAAATGAGGTTGCACTCACACTTTAATAATTAGGCATAGAGGGCAAATGGCACAGATAGTACAAGACAATGGATGAAAGGGGTACACAGAGGCAGACAGTGTGGAATTGGGAATGGTGTGGTGAAAGAAGGCAAGTGGCATAGGGAAGAGGATGAGGAGGAGGGATACATAGACTCACTCATGTAACTATGGATTAGGCAGCATTGACCCAATGGAGATTGAAGAGTGCTGGGAGAGGATGCAGGAGTTTGAGGTCTCATATTTACAGGGTTTTTTTGAGGAACAGACTAACTCTTATCTGTGCCACCTTAGGGTTAGTTTATTAACATATCCAAACTATCTCAAAGTTGTCAGTAAAGCTTTAAAATTAACACGTCCCCCTCATCTTAAAATTATCAGCACCATCTGATGTTCTGCTGGTCTTACTGCAGATGTCTGGAACTTGTCTGAGATTTTTCAAATAATAGGACCAAAAGTCTTTGACTGCAAAGTCTAGATGGCTTCCCCTGATTTAAGCACATCTCATCAGGATGTGATTTTTGGTTAATATATGATACAATTTGCAAATTATGCACTTTTGATCCATTGGAAACTCTGTATGTGACTTCTAGGTTCCCCTTTGCAATCTCATTTCCTACTATTGCTACTGCATACTGACTACTTACAAATTTACTATACTGACTAGAAGGGGGAGCAGAATTGGTCAGGGGAACCAGAATAAGATACAACTTCAATGCAATATCATGATTATTATTGAAAATGCATTTGTATAGAGGAAGAGGAGGTGGTAAAAATTATCTGCTTTGGATGTGAAATATGCTAGGTACCACTGATTCAATGTTCTCTAAAGTCTCTTTCAATTCTAAGATTTTACAAATTTTGGGACTCCTCTGTTTCCCTTCTTTTAATGACACAATCCATGGAATGAACTTTTGCTATGGTACCAAGCTAGGTCCTCACATATCTCTGGACTAGATCTGTGGCAAAGGAAACAGAAACTTGGCAATCTTTCACTCGGCAAATTCTTTGACCTGCTCCAGGCTGCTACCACCCCCTCTCTCCCTTGCTCTAAAGCCTTCGAGGATTTTATCCTCCACCCTTTTCTCTTTAATTCCTCTAATTTCCTACAACCAAATAGAGCTTTCTTACTGATTCCAGATCTGATCCAACTTGGGTTTTAAAAAGGAGTATTTTTTTTCAGAGCAAGAGAGAATAAATCCATAAATTACACAGAGGATATAAGAAAAGCAGAGTATGAGGAATAGAACAGGTCTTAAATCTGTGTTAGTTTTCCCTGAGCCTATAAAATGTCTTAGTGTCCCTTGTGGCCTAATCAGAACCCAGGCAGCTCACAAAAAATGTGCACTTCCCTCATGGAAAAGGTATTTCTCAGCCTTAGGGCACTTTGGCTCTAATCAGCTTATAATCAGCACTGGACTGGCCATGAAACTCTGCCTCCTCATGTGTTCACTACTCTATAACAAAATAATCCATCACTCAAAGATGAATTCAACTCTCTGAGCAATGTCACACCCTAAAGTTCACAACCACATCCCATACAAGTATCATGCCTCTCAATATTGTGGATGGCATAAAACTGGGAATGCTAGCTAACCAGTTGAATAATAGAGTGGGATTTGAAAGATCTTAATGGGCTAAATCAAGAGGGCCATAGTCAAAAGTTGAAGTACTTTGATATTTGTAAGCAGAAGTGAAGGATTCAGAGATAAGGAAATGATAATCCCATTAAATTTTGCCTTGCGATGTACGTGGAATGCTGTGTCTAGTTTTGGATGCCATGTTTTATAAGGAGACTGCTATTCTGTAATATGATCAAAAGGAGACAATCAAGATCATGAGCAGACTCAATATCATGCTATCTAAGAAGTGATTGATGGTACTTTCGGTGTTTAGTGTGGAGAAGAGAAGACTGAAGGACCTGGGCCAGAAATCTAAAGGGTTGTCATATGAGAGAAGATTTTAATTTATTCTTGTTGACCTAGAAAGTCAAACTAAGAATAATAGGTAGAAGTTACAAGGAGACAAATTTAGGTGTAATGTGAGAACAACTTGTCTAAAAATAAGAATCTTGAAAAATCAGGAATGTGGAACGGTAGCAAAACCCAAGAAAGGCTTTAATAAGAGAGATTAGACAGGTACACAAATTAGTATGCTATAAAGTGAAGGCTGATAAGGACAGAAGAAAGGTTAATTCTTATGGAAAATTTGAGGAGAGATATATCATGTTCATCTGGGATAATAATGGAGAAGATGGCATTTGAGCTGAGCCTTGAAGGGAGAGATTTCAACAGGTGAAGATGGTAAAAGATTGTGTTTCAGCTAGGGGAGATGGCTTATTCAAATGCATAGATGTAAGATAAAAGCATGGTGAAATCAGGAAACAATCTAGTTTGTCTGAAACCTAAAATGTATGAGGAAGAATAAGGTAGATTGGAGTTGTATGTTTTAAAAGCATGATGATCTTTAAGTTCCCTTCCAGTTAGCTTTACGATTCTATAATCTAAGTATGACTTCCCTCTGCCTAAGTGTGGTCCTTGGGAGTCAAGGTTGGAATTCTCATTACAGTACTATAGAATGTTAAAGTTGGAAAAACCTTCAGTGCTCATCCTGAAAAACAAAACAAAACTTTGCAACATAATCAATACGTAAGGCATCTCATTAGGCTTTTGTATAGTTCTAATCATTAGGAAGTTTTTACAAGTCAAATTTACCTCATTGAAACTTCTATCTGCTGCTCCGTTTTGTCATCGGGGCCACATTCAATTTCTCTTATTTTAGGCAGCTATCTTTGCTATTTATGACAGCTATCATGTCTCTTTCCTCTCTCTCTAAGCCTCAAGTCTTTTCTTCTCCAGGTCAAAATCCCTATTTCCTTCATCTTATCCTTATTTAACATAAACTCAAGCCCCTTCACCATCCTAGGCACCTTCTTCTGTTCCCCAGTTTATCAATGAATAGTAGGGGAAAAACCCCAAGATTTTACTGCCTGAATTGTCCCTACATTGCTCGAAGTTAATCTTCATTTCTGTCTGTTTGTTCTTTGATGTGAGATCAGTCAGGCATTAGCTACTTTTCGAGATCCATCAACCCAGAGGAACAAGGACTGCTCTGTATTTGTCAGATGTAGATGTCTCTGACCACAGTCTGTATATTAATGATTATGTCTGGCAAAGAATGAGAGTGTGTAGTCTACAGCCAATACTCTGCAGTAAGGAACCTGAGTCAATTCAGCTTTCCCTGCCTACAAAGAACTTTCTTTGACTACAGCCTTACAAACTTAATCTCCTTCAGAATGAAGATTGATGAAGTCATGTTATAAACAACTCAAATTCTTACCAAATATGGTAACCTTAGGTTAGTATAGAACATTTATATTTTTCAAAACATTTGAACATGAATTATTTCATTATATTTTCACAATGGTCCTGGTAGGTAGGCCAAAAGACTTTCCCCTATATTACAAAATGTCCTAAGATAATTTTCTTCTAATTAAGAGAGGTTCTTTCATAGTTTTAGAATTATAGATTTGGAACGGGAAGAAACTACAGGTTCAAATCCTTTTGTGTTCCAAATGAAGAAAATGAAGCCCAGGAAGATTTGTGCCCAGATTCATATAGGTAGAGGATAGCAGAACTAGGATTCAAACCCAGACCTTCTGACTGAAAATACAATGTGTTTTCTTTTGAACTTCATTGTCCAACATACACAAACACACACACACACACATACACACACACACACACACACACATGCATGCACTTTAAATCTTATAATTTTCCTTATGACTCAGAAAGGAGGAATTCATTCATTCAACAATAATTTTTTGAACTCCTACTCTGTGCCCAACATTATTTTAGGCTCTGTGGAACAGATAATTCTATGACATCTCCATTTTCAAGGAGCTCATGATCTCTTAGTGGCAAAATATATACATATGAAAAATTAAATAATAATGTAATAAGCAACGATATAAAAACATTGCAAGATTAGTATAAATTAATTTAGAAGAGAGATACATCACTGTAGACTAGAGTAGCAGTTGAGATTTTATGTGGTCTAAAAAAAAGGAGGGATTTGTATAGCCAAGGAAGTATGGAACAGATTTTTTGCTAGATGATATGGCCTCAGCAAAGATGTGGTGGTGGGAATGTGTATCATTTGTTTCACAGACAGTGAGTAGAGCAATTTGATTGGATTGTAGGTTTTGCAAAGGATGTATGGGAGATTAAAGTTAGAAAACTTGTTTGGCACAATTCTAGAGTACTGATGATGAAACATTCTACCCACCATCTGATAGAAAGATGAAGCACTATATGCATTATGAGATACATATATTTTTTGGACATGGCCAAAGTAAAATTTAGTTTTGCTTGACTGCATATGTTTTTAACAGGGATTTTGTTTTTCTTTTGTTCTCAGTGAGAGAAGGGAGTGTTGAGGGGAGAGGGTGATGAAATAGATTTTTGCTGCTTGAAAAAAGTAAAATATAATTGAAAAAAAGAAAATTGGATTGGAGTAAGATTGTAGAGGGCCTTGAATGCTAGGCTAAGGAATGTATCCTGTAGGTAATTGGCAGCCATTAAAGGTTCCCTAGCTTTCATTTAGTGTCTGCCTATGTCACCCTAATGAGATCAAGCTGTTTAGGGGTTGTGGGACCTCAAAATCACGATACGCAGGTCCTGCCCAAAAGAATTTGACCCAAGCCTTCTTTCAGCCAAAGACAAGGTTTATTAGAACACCCTCCGTATTGGCCAGACTCTTAAGGAATCTGACCATTAGTGAGCTATTGGCTAGATTACAAGAATCTGAGCTGTGGCTAGATTATAAGAATCTGAGCACTTTCATAGAGACAAAATGGACTTTATATACAAAAAGACTGTGGGAGGGATCTAGGAGTGGCCAAGTAGTTTGGAGTGACTGGAGGAGGGGTCTAAGGAGGATTTGGATGGGAGTGGCCAGTAAACTGGGATGAACAGAATGCCTCAGACCGTGGCCAAGGGAGAATGGAGCCTGGCTAGGATTAAGAGTGGGAAATGGCCAGGGGCCATAGGGAGGTAAGACAATGGAGGGCTAGGCTAGGTTAAGGGTAACAGAATTGGGAGATTGAGCATAGTCAAAATGAAAGGCCAGTTGATGTGATTATAGCCTAAGGTGAATGCCAGAGAATTGGCCATGTGGGAAAGTCCAAGGTTTTTCCTTTTTGGGGTCTAGATCCCATCCTCATCAACCCTATTTCCTCTTCTCAGTCCTGCCATTGGTTTTCCAAATCAGAAGTCCAGCACCAACAAAATAAACTAGATTTCAATTAACAAAAAGTGGATAAAACAATCTAGTTCTCTCCTGATCAAAGAGAAACAAATCAAGGAAAGAATTGGTAACATTCTCCCAAAAGGCAAATATGAAACATTACCTATTTAAAATAAGAGAAATATAAAAAAGTGTGCAACATTATCTTCCTACTATCCTCATTTTGATCAGGTTAAAGCTTTGTTAAAAAACAAAACAAAATAAGTGGTTTTCCAGCTTTATAAAGAATAAAGTAAATGCTCTCTTTCATTTAAAATCTTCCCAAGTCCTGCCTCTCACTTATCTTTCCAGCCTTGTCTCACACACTGCTCATATACTTGGCATCCCAGCAAACTATACTAGTACTCCTAGTGCTTCAACCTCAGTCTGACTCTCATATATTCATGTCTTTGTGAATACACCCTGCATGCCTGGAGTGGACCTCAGTCACCCAGCCCTCATCTCTATTGATTGAAATCTGTCCCTTCTTTCAGGACCCAGTTCTGATGTCATTTCCTCTATGAAATCTTTCCTGATTCTCCATTCTCTCTCTTCCCTGGCTACTGCCACCTCCAAGCTAGAAATGATTTTCTTCCTGGTATTTGGTATTTCCTTCGTGGTACAAAGGAGAAGTGCAGACAATACCACTTTCTTTAAATTTTTCCTTTGTACTCCACGTTCTGCTGTGTATTACAGCTATTTTTTACATGTATCTGGTCACTCTTTTTTATTAAACTATAAACTTTTTGAGGGTAGAATCTCTATATATTAATTTTCATTTACATTCTTAGCACTTAGCATAATGCTTTGCAAACAATAGGCATTTAATAGATATTTGTTGAGTTGAAACAGAATCCTAAACCATGAATGTTACATTTCCTTAATGCTACATGCAAATATACTTGGAACCACTAGATGGCACTTGCGTACAGCATTTAAAATTAACCATTGGGAAATGATGTGTCTGGGTGGCATGTCAGAATGGAATCTCAGGTTTTTCTGTGTTCCACTCCTTCCCTATCCATCCCCCAAATACCAAGAGGAGTGTAAGGGAGAAGTACTGGCTCTTTTCTGTGCCTTAAAAAGAAAAATGGACATAGCAAAAGTGCTCCTGATTAGATTGGTGGAAAAAGATGATACATTTTTTCCAGATGAATCAGGAGAGATGATGTTCAGTCATTCTTTAGATACAGACTTGAAATACTAACTTTAAATTTATGGTTACTTGTATGAGCCACGGATCTCTGTTTACTCAGTCAGGGCGATTGGGTGAAGTTTGAACAGTCAGTCTTCCCATCGGTTACTTTATCACAGAGATGATTTTGGAAGATACAATAACTCTCTCCCTTTGTGGGGTTGGGGTGGGATGGATTTTACAAGTTTCCTTATCAGATCTCCTTAGTTTGATTCATCTTTATGAGGGTTGGCTGGCTGGCTGGTGATTCACTGTTGTTTCCATACCCATCCTGACGTTTTAGAGGAAATTGAAGGTAAAAATGGAAATGAACTCATCCTATTCTTATTTCACATGACACCAGTTCTTTCACTCTGTGTTTAAGATACACTGAACTACTGGTTATTTTATAATCTTGTCCTGCCCTCTCCCATCTCATTGCATTCAGGCAGGACACCATTATCCTAGGATGCCCTATTGATGCCACCACAAAAGAAAACTAAGATTCCTCCTTTGATAAGCGAGACATCAAGGAGCTGCCAATGATGATGTCACCAGCTGTGTTTAACTTGCAGTCACCCCTTGTACCCAAGTTTGCTCTAGTGCTAGCTTAATCCAGCATTTCAATAATGCTTTATTTCTGTTGTTAGGTGCAAGATGACGTAATTTCTCACATGACAATGAAAGAAAATGTTAAGGAAAAAGGAGTTAGACTATTTGGTGGTAAGGGCCCAAAAGGAATAGCCATCTTAAACCAAGTTTGAGTACTATTAGGTGTATTGTCTGTGTACAATTTCAGTGAGATAAAAAGAGGTTGATGAGGCTAGTTGGAGGAGTCAGGGGAAGTTAGGATCTCAAGGGCAAAAACTGAAGATAATCAATAATCACAGATGATAGGCATGGGCCCTTTTAGGTACCCTTTAACCACCTCATTCTGCTCCCTTTTCTTCTGGGATTGTACTCTCCCTCCTCATCAGGCACTTATCTCGTCTTACTAAGGAAAATATTTAAGAAAAATATTTAAGTGTACCTCACCCATAAGTGTATAATACTACACAAATGGTGATATACAGTTATGACACTGTATATTTCCACCAATAGTAAGGGAAAGAGAATTCCTTCCTTAACGGATTATAGAAATATAGATGCTGGAATCTCTTACAGGTGTAAAGAGCATTAACAAAATGTAATTTAATGTAACTGTACCATTAAAGAATAATGACTATGAAGAATTAGCAAAAGTATGGGAAGCCTTAGGTATAGAGTGAAACAGAACCAGGAAAAACAATATTGACAGTGACTACAATAAAAAGAATGGAAATATCAACAACAACTAAAATCCATGAAACTGAATGCTGTGTGATCATAATGACCAAGCTTGATGCTGAAGAAAAGCTGAGTAAATGTACCTCCCTCTTTTTATTGAAGAGATGGGAGATTATCAATATAGAATATTCCACATGCCTTGAGACACAATTGATATGTTAATTGTTTTTGTTTTCACATATTTATATATGTATATTATTCATACATGTATATTATTTATACTTATCTGTGTATATGTATGTTATATAAAACATATAACAATATGTATCCATATATATTTTTTACAAGTGATGGCTTTCTGGGTAGGAGAGGGAAGGGTTATATTTAGAAATGGAGAGAGTATGAAAAGTTTTCTATTAAAATTAGATAAAATATTTGGTTCTAATAGGTTTCTTATGGTTTGGGATATGGTATTTTGTTGTTAGTTTCCAGAACCAGCCTTCATTGTATGTAACATATCAATAAATATAGATCAATTATAAAAGCAAAATGAACATTAAAGTGCTTCAGTAACTAGAAGAGTGGATCAAAAATTATATGCAGTAAAAACAGATATCATCCTACATAGCAATGGGAAATCATTTCTGAGATTTTTATGGTCTCTTGATTTTTTCCTCTTTCTATTTTATTTTATAAACATTGCCTCCATGGATGTTTATAGATATCCATAGGCAGTTATCCTGCCTTCTCAATGATCTTCATTTCCCCAAGCCCATTTGTTACAATGGACCTCATTTCTTCTTTGTAAATTTGGTTTCTTTCTGCCATTGATTCTTTTCAATAAAGCTGACAGAGATTTAATTGTTTACCTGGGTCCAGTTGCTGAAAGGAAGAAGCCATTGGAGCTATACAGACAGTGAAAAACATTTTTTTAGCTTGTCTAAGAGGTCCTTGAGTACAATTTAGAGCCTAGTTTAAGCTGATCAGAAATGGGAACTCCTGGCTGTTTGGAAAATTGTTTTTTTTTTCTTTCCTAAAATTTTTAAATCCCTCCTCATCCCTTGTCCCCTGACCCCTAAGGCCTTTAGTGGAATAAGACTATACTGTGGTGTCCAAGACAATTTCCATTCATTAGAATGTCCTCAGAGCAAGATGAAATTTAATGATGCACTTTTTTAAAAAAAAAATTCTACTTCCCAGAGCTTGTTTCAACCAATTCAAGTCAATTGGTGCCAGAATGATCATGTCCTAACAGGGGCCTTTTCATGTTGGAATCTAACATGGTAAAAATCTCTCTCTTATTTTAAGCAGAGATTTGGAGTCCTTTCCTACAATGCTGTTTTTCAGTATTGGTTTCATTTGTTGTTTCTTACCATTGGCAAATATTTATTCAAGGGTCAAGTTTTCAAACCATAAGTAAAGAATTTAAGAATGAGTTTATTGAGTACATAATAATATTCTAGCAACAATGGGAATTTAATATGATGTCAACAAGAGTTTACTACTTTACCACTTACAAATACTTTAACCAATATTTATCAGTATATAGAATACATACATACATACATATATTTATATATATATACTCATAACATATGTTCTACATTGTCCTTTTTCAAGTGTATTTGTTGTCTGTTGTGAAGCATATGGTGCAAAATGTTGAACCTGAAATAGGAGACCCTGGGATTTAAACCTACCTCAAATATAATCTTTGTTTCTGTGGGCAAGCCACTTAACCTCTCATTGTCTCAGTTTCTAAATATGTACAAATGTGTTACTATTGTCACTATTGGTATGATTATACAAAACCACAATTAATGACATTATAAGTGCTATTGAATATTGCATCAGACTACTTATGTTGAATGAGACTACCCAGCCACCATTCTGATTCTTATAGGAACATCAAGGAGCAGGTTATAGGACGCCATTTTTGGTTTCCTGGAAGTCAACTTCAAAGGTTAGACATGTCCTATAGATGTTTTTACTTCTCTCCATAACCTATTATGGATCTGTCATCCATGAATTCATTTAACCTTTTTGGTTGCCATTTACCTTTTCAAACTACATCAGTGTTTGGGGAATGTTGAGTCTAAGTTGACTGTATGAAGTACAAAATCATTTGATTATACTTGCCTCTTTCAAATTTTAAGAGTTTGTCCAGCTATATTCCAGGATTTGGTGATTAAATTCATGTTGCCCTTGTCCCTATCCTTTGTATGTTCATAGAATCCAGTCACATTTCTACAGATTTTGTCTTTTGATGTGGATGAGTCTTAATTTTTTGTAGGCTATGATTGTAGCATAACTCCCAACTCCAATATGCATTCTTTCTTTGGATTCTCTTCAGTGTCAGTTTAACTTTCTTGAGGTTAAGAAAAAAGTACAGCAAATATCATTCTTATTCTATAGGTAAACGTGCCCTTGTTTGGTCTGAAGGCAAAAACCATATTTTCAGCTTTGTTTTTATTTACTTATTTATTTAAAACATTAATTTTTAAATTTAAGTTATGAATTTCTTTCCTTTCTAAAATTCTTCCCCCACTCATTGAGAAGGAAAACAATAGGATATCAGTTATACATGTGAAATCATGTAAAACATATCAATACTAGCCATGTTGCAAAAAACAAAAAGTAAGAAAAATAAACTGAAAAGTTATGCTTCAATCTGTACTCGGCTTTATCAGTTACCTCTGGAAGTGAATAGCATTTTTCATCATGAGCTCTTTGGAACTGCCTTGGATCATTGTATTGATCAGAGATGCTAAGTCTTCACAGTTGATTATTGTTCCTATATTGCTATTACTGTACACAATGTTCTCCTAGTTCTGCTCATTTTACTTTGTATCAGTTCATATATGTCATCCTAGGTTTTTCTTTCAGCTTTGTTTCTAATCTTCCTGATAAAGTCCAACACAGCAGTGTAGTTTCCATATAGATGTAGATAAAGATATAGATATAGATATAGATATAGATATAGATACAGGTATAGGTATAGATCACTATGGAGAGGGATGGGATATGTGCTTTTGAAACAAATTTACTGGCCTAGGGGAATGGTTTACAGGTAGAGAATATAGGAGAAGATAGATATGTCAAAAGGCCTTTTCTGAGTGAATCAAAGAAAAAAGCATCTCACTGGATTACAGGATTCATAAGTGCTTTTAGTGATCACATAGTTTAATCCCCTCATTTAGTTTAGGAAATTAAGCTTGGCAAGCTTATGTGACTCATTAAAGGTCACACAGGTTAGTAAATAATTGATGTGGAATTCATACTCATGTTTCTGAATCCAAATCCAGTGCTCTTTCTATCATGGTCAATGATTAGTCCTCAAAAAGGTATTTTTGAAATAGGATATGAGATGTTGAAGAAATTACAGAATGAAATAGTTTTACTGGTATGTTATTTTTTTTCATATTTGATAGAAAAACTTCATGCCATTTTTTTCTTGAACTCCTAATAGACTTCCTAGAATAAAATTTCATTGAATTTTAGAAGGCCCCTAACTTTGAAGATTATCTTACCCAACTTCATCCTTTTATAGATGAGGAAACATATCCTGAAGGGTTAAATGATTTGCCACAAGTCATATGGTTAATAATAGTATTTAGACTTGAATTCAGGTCTCCTGATCTCAATGTTTCCACAATAAGGAAGAGAGAGCAATTTATCTATGGGTCTGAGAAGGCAGTGCCTGTTGCTGATAGCCCTGAGGAGTACACTGTCTTTTTTTCTCCTGCTCAGGCTGCCTGTAGATAGTATAGAGAGGCAGAAAGGGCTCCCTATGCCATTTCAAAACTAATGAAACTATACTGTCATTTTATGGTTAGCTGGTTGAATAGAGAGAGCCAGGTGAGACATCACTGTGGCAGAGAAATGTGGCTATGGGGTTTTGGTGTTCTTGAGTGATTTTCTTTTATACACACACACACACACACACACACACACACACACACACACACACACACTCATGTTACTTTATTTTGGTGTGTTTCTGGGCTATGCTGCTGAATTACTTTAGGTCACAGACATATATGACTTCAAAAGGAGAGAGTAGAAGTGAATCTATGCTACAAAGTTATCAAAGGTGCATTTTGTAAGCATTTGAGTCATTCCTTTAAGATATGTCAAATTATAATATATTAGGACCCTGATAATTTAGTCCAATGCTATTTCTGCTTCACCATGCTGCTTCTTCTATGAATGAGATTAATCTATAACTCCCTAAATCATTCATTCAGTCAGTCAATAAACATTTACTAAGCCTCATTGTCCTAGACACTGGGAGAGACACAATGTTTATTTCATAGTAGCATTGGATTAAGGACTAAAAGGGACATTAGAAGTCGTCTATTCCAATCCTTTCATTTTACAGATAAGGATACTGAGGGACATAATTTACAAAGGTAAATAATCTGTCTAGTATCTCATGGAAAGAAGATAACAGAACTGGGTTATGGACCCAGGTCTTTAGCCTTCGTGTCTATTACTCTTGCCACTATGCCCTCATGGCTTCAAGGATAAGGCACAAGCATGTTCAAATGAACAAATTGCATTAGAAATTACAAATCAAAACACTTTCCAACATCAATCTTGGCAAAGAAATTAGGGATGGCATCATGGAGATGGCATTTGAGTTAAAAGGATGGGTATGAATTCAACAATGGATAAAGAGGAAGAAAGGTATTACAGATATAGGAATAGAGTCTAAAAAGTGCAGTGTGATAGTATGTGTATTTCAAGTCAAGTCATCAACAAGTATTTATTAAGTACTTATGTGCCAGGCACTGTGCTAAGCAGTGGAGACCCCCCCCCCCACAAAATTCCTTGCTCTCAAGGAGCTCACAGTCTAATAGAGAAGACAACATGCAAACAACAATGTACAAATAAGATATACACCCGCAGAATAAATTGGAGATAATCTTAGGGAGAAGGAACTAGTTTAATCCATTCCACTACATTTCAATCAGCATTGTAATGTGAAGGAACAAAAAATAGCATCATGCTTCCCTAAAATAACATTTACTATGATGCTTAACCTAAGGGATCTCAGATTTTTATCCTTAACATCCTGTGGTCATCATTACTAGATCTTGACAGTCTATTTCTTAAAGAGAATGTGGTTGACTCATGTCATGCATGCATTAGTGGGACAAGGGAAATCACTGAAAAACAAAGCCCCCTGAGAACTGACAAGAGTGAATCATAAGCTCATTCCTCTAGCCCTGACAGTTCATTAAAAGGGAAAAAAAAACTCACAAGAAAAAACAACACACCACACAGGGAAGTAATGACACTGCCAACTTTAGGAATAGTGCTTTGGAGGCCAGACATGAAACACCCTTCAGCCCACAAGAATGGTATCCATTTTAGGTTTGGTTTTTTAATTAAAACATACCCTAGGTCTACTATAGACTTCCTGTTTGCTGAGTAAGATCACTAAGTTGTGCCACCCCATCAAAAGTCAGGAAAAGTTCGTTGGAGAGTTGAAGACTGAGGGGTTTAGTAAGCTGGCATGTCATTGGTGGGGGAAATGCAGATCACCTACTTCAACTAAGAGGCTGTCAGATAAGCTTCATACACACATGACATGAAAGCTTCACTCCAGTTTCTGCTTAAGGCTTTTTCCTGAAATTGTGCGTTTGGGAGGGGAAAGAGGACAGCAGAGCAATTAAGTTCATACATCTACTTTATCATCCATGGTCTTTCTCTTTTTATAACTGATGCAAATGGCCAATTGATCTTGCCTTAGGTATTTGATATTTTCCAACTTATAAGATACTCACAGATAAGTAGGAAGTAGGCTTCTGTCTAGACTATTCTTCCTTTAATGTGTAGATTAGGTACAAGTGGGCAGGGAGAGTATCAGCTAACAACCTGGTGTGCCTGTCAACTTACTTGAAACCTGGGAAGGTTAAGATGGGACTCATTCAGCTATTCTCTGTGAAAGAAAAGGAGACAGGACAAGGCAAGGGGAGGGTGATACTATGTTCTCTTTCATATCAAGGTGTCATTTCCACAAGCATTGCTCCAGTCTGGCCTCACAATTCAGGGCAAGCCATGGTAATGGTGATTAGTGTCAAGAGGAGAAAAAGCCCTGGCAGGAAGAAGTTGTGACGAACTCCTCAAAGTCAGGATTCCAGCTCACCTACAGACAAACAAGGGATTGAGTAGAACTCCTTATCTGAGACTTAAAGATAATAGGAGCTGGGCTGGGCAACACAGAGCCAAGTCAAAACAAGGTTAGGAAAATGACAGTTTCCTTCTGGAGCATTCTCTTCTACTAGGCACCCAAAGCCTTAATTTTCCTCTTTAGTTTGTTAGGGTATCTTATGGTGTATGATAGACAAGGAAAGGAAAGGGAAGGGAATAAGTATTTAGTAAGCACCTACTATGTTCTAGGCACTGTGCTAAATGCTATATAGCTATTAACTCAGTTGATCTTCACAACAACCCTGTAAAGTAGGTGCAGTTATGATCCTTATTTTGCAGTTGAGGAAACTGAGGCAGGAAATAGTTAAATGACTTGTTCAGGCTCACACAGCTAGTAAGTGTCTAAGGTTGGTTTTGAACTTAGGTCTTCCTGACTCAAGGCCCAGTACTGTCTATTCACTGCACCACTTAACTGCCTCTATTCCACGTTGCTGACACAATGGAAACATAAAGACTTTTCCCATGAGAAATCTCTCACCTCTCACAATTCTATGTGGAGGTCAAGAATAATTCAGGTACATACTTACACGTTCTTGGTCCAACTCCACTAAAGCAGCTGATGGTAGGTTTGGCTCATCAGACCATAGACTGAGCCAGACCATGGATTGCTTTGAGTGGCTGTTTTACTTGTTTTCTGGACAACAATTTCCTCATTATCCTCTGTCCCCCCTTGACCTTTTACTTCTAGCACTTAGTGCTGTCAGTCCATCTGCCCATCTGCTGGCAGATGCCTGACTTTTTATTCATCTGCCTCTCTAGGTATTTATCTAAAGCTCAGAGCATTTGGAGCACTAGACAATCCAGATGTTCTGCCTGTCTTTCTTCTATTTGGCACTTCGACTCTAGGCGAAGCATAAATGCCCTGATTAACCTGACCCCCATCTGATCTTCCCTTACTCTATGGCACGTATGCCTTCAGATGGCACTCTAATTTCTGGACCTGTTTACAAAACAAGTTTTTAAAATGGGCTAATTCTTTCTTATATGGGTATGTGTCCTGTCTCAACTACTCTGTAAGCTCCTTGGTGGCAGGGTTGGTTTCTTCTTATGCTTTTCTTCTATGATCTAGTGCATTTCTTTGCTCTCAGTGTTCAAACCATCAGTTTGATACTGATACACTGATCAGCAGATATTTATTAAGCATCCATTGTGCTCCCTCCCTCTTTTCTGGTCTAGGATTCTCAACCTTCTGGAGTGATGGAGATACTTTTTGTTGTTTTCTGAAGCCTTCAGCTCATCTTGGGCTACATGATCAACATTTTGGGAACACATTTTAGATGCAACAAGGGGTACAAATGAAAAAGAAAGCACAGGTGTTGACTTCAAGCTTGGAATCAAATTATAGTTACAAGACATACAAGCATGAAACAAGACAGGACCATTGATATTTAAGTGCTAAATTGTTTGATATAGCTTGTAAGTTCTATGGGAGGTCAGTGAAATGGGGAAAAAAACAGGATGGGCTGAAGAGGTTTTGGAAAGCTTCATGAAAAAGACTAGTCATTGGTCCTTAAATATGTAAGCAGCATGATATGGGAAGAATTATTTGAGTCAGAGGACCTGGGTTCAAATCTTTGCTCTAGTATTCATTCAATGTTTGACCTTGAGCAAGATACAATTTCAGTATTCTGTCAGTACCAATAACTAACTTACAAACTAGCAACTGTTGCTATCTAAGTTCTTCCCATAATCCTTGTGGCAAATCTTTAATGGAACTCCTAATAATCAGTGATCCATCTAAAAGCTGAGCAGCAAGAAGTTGGAATGCCAAAAGAAGTGATTCTCCTTTCATACTGTCAGGCTTCTTTCTTGCTATTCTCTATGAGATAAGTAGGGTTCCAAACAGAGTTTTAGGGTTATTTCTATTCAACAAATAATTACAGTAGGCATTGGATATATATTTGGTTAATCGATCTAAAATCATAGGATCATCTAATATTAGGGTTCATCCTAGTCATTTTCCAGATGAAGAAAGTGAGATGCAAAGAAGGAATAACTTGTTCAAGATCAGTCACACAGCTAGTGAGAGCCAGGACTAGAACTCAGATCTCATAGTTCCTATTATACCCTTTTCCTATTACACCCATTCCATTTGTTTAGTTTTAATTAAAAAAAAAGTTTGATAGGGAAGAGGGAAGTTGTGCCTAAAAAGAAGTGGAAGGTTATATGTGTAGTAGTTTTTATTCATATGATAACAGATCCCCTCTTCTTTTGTTCCCCCAGGGAAATGAGAATTGGCTTTGTGCCAAAAAGATAACTAATCTTCTAGGCTTTTTCCTACTAGGACCTTGTGCGCTGAGTCAGGCCTCTCTATGAGTGCTATGTTAACCCAATCTGGTTTTGCCCAGGTACAGAAGGAAGTTTTGATTAGACTTATGACTTTGCTGGTGCTCCCCTTCTCTAAGTTCTCTGATCATCTGAATGAACTATGTGGTGTAAGAAAGAGTGTTAAAAGGTCCAGAAACAGAAGGTAGGGGCAGGGTATCAGCAGAACGATGTTTTGTTATTTGCTATCCTCTCATGTTCAAAAATAGTATAAAGATGGAGGGGAGACATTGAGCTTATCCCAGCAGACAGTTTTTCCAACCCTGTGCCAAAAGCACTTTTCTATGCATCCATTTCTCAGTTTATTCATGCTGAGGTGTTTATTGTCTTTGGGGACTTGAGATTAGAAGTTAGAGCATCATAGACAGTTATCCTTTAAATGAAATGAAACTTGTGGGGATTGGATAGTGTCTATTGCAAAATGCCAAATCACCTTTAATAGGACTAAAATTCTCTCGTTTACCCCAAATCCACAGTGCTAATGTGAGCTGGAATCCTTGTCTCAATTTATGGAGATATGTAAGTGTGACTCTATCACCGCTGATGTACACACTCATACACACATACACACACAAATACACACACACATTGTTGTGTTTAATGGGAGACGTATATGCATAAAATACGCATATATGTACAACTTAATTTTTCAGCACGTGTGTAATGATTTGGAAAAGCTGTGCTATTTCAACTCTTACATCTTTCCTTCCTTAAAATGTCTGGCATTTTAGTCAACATTATAGGGGGAAAGCTATGTAACCGTGTGGCATGGTATTAAAAAAATCCCATCTTGGCCAAATTCAGCTCCTTTGAGATTCCTTGCCTCTGAAGCAGAAGGAGTTTGAAATGATGTTTGCAAGATGGAAGCAAGCGACAGATCAGCATTTGGGAGGTGCAGGCAAGAAGGCTTCAGCTGCAGAGCTGGGCTCTGACAGACAGATTTAGCGCCATTAGCAGTGGCTTGTTGAAAAACAAATTGACATCAAAACTCTTCCCTTTGAACCAAAATGTTATATTCATCCCTTCGTTAAAACATCCGTTATTTGCTGACTTGTTTTTCCCCCTCAGCCTCTCACTCTTTTGTGTTTCAGCTAATGTTCCCAGTGTCTACACTGCGTAGGCCCTGATTATTTGTGAGACAGAGTGAGTTAATGCAGATTTGCAAGCTGTTCCCATTTGTTAAATGTCAGAAAAACACATGCAAGTCACTGGCTTTAGCACTTAGCTGCCAGCTGGCTCTTCTGGAGGCAGGGGACAAATGACAGTCTATCACACAGCATGCTTTCAAAGAAAGAGGAGACCTATTCCAGGACTGCGGCATAAGAGTGGCTTTTAACAACATAAGCAAAACAAGAAGCCAGCATCACTTTTTTTCCACTCTCCAGCTCTCCCCCACCCCCATGCTGTTGAATGAATGCAGCACGACATTGGGAAGCTTTCTGAAGTCCAAGAATGTTGACTCTGGCACACCTTGTCCAAGAAAGTAATGGTATGGGTAGGGATGAGATGGTGGAGTGCTAGGCCAAAGAGACATAGGAGCAGCCTGATGACCAGCTATTTTGGAAGTTTAGTTGCTGTTGGACCTTGGGTTTCATTTCTTAAATCCTTGGCCTTCTGCAAGGATTGCTTCAGTCCATAATCTGATTTTGCTTGAAAAGCTGAGAATCCTATAAGATCACAGAATCTTGCAGAATTTCAAGATTTAGAACTAGAAAGGGAACTTAGAGATCACCTGCAGGCTGAGGTAGTCAGGAAGGTTTTATGATGGAAATTAATCATAATAGCTCACATTTTTATGTTGCTTTAAGTTTTACAAAGGGCTTTACTCATACACACACAAAAAACAACAACAACTCCTTGAGATTAAGTGGCATAAGGGTTATGCCCATTTTACAGATGAAAGAAAACTATGGCTTAGAAAGGGTTTGAGTTTCTCATGATCACACAGCTAGAAAATTTCAGAGCTGGGTCTCCAACTCAGGTCTTCTAACTTTCTCCACTGCACCAAACTTTAGAATGAGTAGATCTTAGCTGTGTAGAAAGGATGTAGGAGCACATTTAAGATAGGAGTGAACAGCAGAAGGGAGATGGAGCTAGACATGGTATATCTGACAGTGTGACATGATCAACCTGGTTAAAGAAGAGGTTATTGTAATGGGGGTAATGAACTGCGCACTAGGTTGGAAAGGCATGTAGGCGTCAAATTGTGGAGGTCCTTATTTGCCAGTTAAGGAGTATAAAAAGTATCCTATAATTAAGGAGCCTTTGAAGATTGTTGAGCAGAAGAATAGCATGATGAAAGCAGTGTTTTACGTGATTGGAATCTACTAATTCATATAAGATTTAGCTCAAAATTAGGAATATGAATAAGGAATGACTATAGACACAAGGTGCATCTAAATAGGTTATGCACATCTGTAGACTCAGGTATCCTGGAAAGTAAACCAGAAAGATCATTTTGCTCTTTGTAGATATTAGAACAAAACAAAATTTAGATAATAATTTCATTGAAATAGAATTGTGAAATTCAGAGTTGGAAGAGACTTCTTTTCTGAAATTCTATTCACCTCCTTGACTTTTCTTGTTTATTTTGTGGTTAGATTTATCTAGTTCATAGAGGGGGAGGTTGAGGTCCCCCACTAGTATAGTTTTGCTTTCTATTTCTTCCTGTAACTATCTGAACTTCTCCTATAAGAATTTGTATGCTATACTACTTGGTGCATATATGTTTAGTAATGATATTATTTAGTTGTCTTTGGTGACTTTTAGCAGGATGTAATTTCATTATCTCTTTTAATAATATCTATTTTTGCTTTTGCTTTGTCTGAGATCAAGATTACTACCTCTGCTCTTTTTTTTTTACTTTAGCTGAAGTATAATATATTCTACTCCAGCCTTTTATCTTTACCCTGTGTGTATCTGTCCATTTGAAATGTAATGTTTCAAATTTCTTGCAAACAACATATTGTAGGATTATGGTTTTTAATTCATTTTGCTATCCACTTCTGTTTTATGGGAGAGTTCATCCCATTCACATTCACAATTATGATTACTATCTGTGTCTTTCTCTCCATTCTATTCCCACCCCCCCTGTTTATGCTTTTCCTTCTCCTTTTCTCCCTTTCTCTCCTCACTAGAGTTTTGTTTTTGATCACCATCTCCCTCAATCTGCCCTCCCTTCTATCAGCTCCCTCCTTTTTCTTTCCCTTTTCCCTTACCACTTCTTCCCTCCCTTCTATCCCCTCTTCCCTTTTCTTTCCTCTTTCCCCTCCTACTGCCTATATGGCAAGTTAGATTTCTATACATAACTGAATATGTTATTCCCTCCTTGAGACAAATCCAATGAGAGTAAAGTTTAAACAATGTTCATCTCTCTCCCCTCTTTCCCTCTACTTTAATATGTCTTTGTGCCTCTTCATGTGATGTAATTTGTTCAGAGTCACTTTTTGGAGGTATTTGAAGAGATTTGGGGGAAAACTCAGGTGAGTCTCTGCTTTCACTCTGCCATCTTGGCTCTGCCCTGAAAGAGACTTCTGCAATCATCTAATAGAACCTTCCACTCAATATAGGATTTCTTTCTCTTGCCTGCCTGGTATATGGGCATTTAGTCTCTGCAAACTTAAGAGTGGGATGTATGGGGCTGTCAGGAGAACTAATATCTCTGGTATGAAGGCTTGCTGAGCCCTTTTAAGAGCTGCCAATCTACCTGATTCACCCAATTCTTACATGTGGATCCAAGAAGTGGTAGCATACACAGCAGTCACATCCCAGTAAACTTTCTCAGCAGATGGGCTAAACCAGGTTGAGGGTAACCAACAAGCCTGAAACCTGTTGGTGAGTTAGGGGAATGTCTACCCCAAGCATGTGAAGACTTTCCCTGACAGACTGGGTGGATGACAACAATTTGTTCCAATGACCATGAAGGTGGCTGAAGCAGGCTTTATGGGGTACTTAGAGCTTGGTCAGACATTGAAGATGTCAAGGTCATCCACTGCATCCCAGGACATCTCCAGTCATCGTGACTTTTGTCCTGCCTTTGGACTTTGATGACTCAGGAAGAGAGAGAGGCTGACAACTTTGTGCAACTCTGCCTCACTTAAATCCAATTCACACACAGGTCAAGATATCACCCCATGATGTCATTAGTTCTCTTTGAAAGTGAAGGACAAACAACAACTGAAGAATATGGTTGGAACTTTTTTTCTCTCTATCTGCATATGTGTGCATACACACTAGAGATTTCTTGGTCTATATACTTAATGATGATTTTGATATAAGAAATTTAAATTCATTTCACTAGTTCTGGGACAATTGTGCTTTGGTGGTGGTGGGAGGGGAGTGTGGGAAGAGGAGGTGGGATATCTCTTTCATCCATTCATTTAGCAGTTACTATATTTTTGTGTGTCGGGCATATTGCACTAAGTACTGAGGGAAATATAAACATACAAGACATAGGTGTGGTCCTTGTCCTGGAGAAGCTTGGAGTGCAAGGAGGCAAAACAAGTACTAAAGCTAAGTGACAACACAAATCAGGGAGTAAAAAATATAGAAATGGTACAGGCAATAAGCGATATTATCAGTTTAACTAGGGTCAAGTAGAAACCATATAATCTATTTTTGCCCCTCTTCCTCCCCAACTACAGCCTCATCTAACTTATTTCCCCTTTCCTGACTTTATCTACTCCTTTTCCTCTCTTCCAATAATATGGTGAAGTTGTACTTTTATTTAGGACTGCAGTAAATTCTCAGGAGTCTGATTCATCAGACTAAATGGAACTCATATGATCTACTGAAGCATTGTAGGAAGGCAAGGGGCACTCAATTGTCCCTTGCAATTATATGCATTACTGGATTCTTTATCCACTCAAAGTTTCTCATTGCCAGAGGCATTTCCATTTATTTGAATGGATAAGGGGCCCTGCTTGACACCTATAATATCCAAAAACACAGATTCAGTATATGACTGCCTGTGTGATATGATATCATAGGTTGTAGGATTCTAGGATTTAAAGATGGACAAGGACCTCAAAGATCATTTAACTCAACCCCCAACTTTTATATTTGAGACCCAAAGAAGATATATAGCTGGTTAAAGCGTAGAAGTAGGATTTAAATACAGACTTTATCATTCAAGGAATGACTATCCACTCTCCAGGTCATCTGGAAGGATTAAAATATTACTTAAAAATACTGAGGAAAGGACTTAAGTGTCAAAAGGTTCAGGGAAAGGATAGACTAAAATTCTATAGGTGAAGGCAGGCCAGCGAAATGGAAAACTCTCAAGAATGAAATCCTAAAAACACAAAGAAAAAAGTTCCATTGAGGAGGAGCATATGAGTGGCCAAAAGAGACCAGTGTGTGCATAGGGAATTTGTTGACCAACTTAGACTTTATAGACATATACAGAATATGGAAGCAAAGGAAATTAATGGAGGATGAATTAAAAAAAAATGTGATTTAGTCTTGTAAATGGTGTCAGGAGAGCTAAAGTTCAGAATGAGCTGAGGTTGACTAGGAATACCAAGAACAATAGAGAAGGGTTTTTAAAAGTTATTTTAGAGAAAAGAGGAGCCTCAAAGAAGAGATAGACCACTGCTTGATTTGATGGGTCAGTGGTAACAAAGGCAGCTCTTATTTTGTTTCTTTTTTTTCTCTACCAAAGAGAATGACTGTTGGACTGGGAAGGATAGAACAAAAAATAATCAATAGAGAGTTGAAACTAATATAAATAGGGAGTATAGTAAGAACACCAAGTTACCCTTGGTGAGTTCAAGTCACCATTTCCAGAAGATTGTTGTTGTTGTTTGTCCTTTGTTCTCAAAGAGGGCCAATGACACCAGGAGAGTGATGTCCTGACTTGTAAATGGATTGGATTTAAGTGAGAGAGAGGTGTGTAAACTCATCAGCCTCAATCTCTCCTCTAGAGTCATCAGAGTCCAGTGGCAAGACATAAGTCAGGACAACTAACGATGGGCCCTAGATGCAGTGGGAGACCTTGGCCTTCTTAAGGTAAGGTCTTTCCCAGGTCTTAGTTTGTCTAAGGCAACACTCATTCAGTAATTAAAAGTTAGGTAAGAATGGAGGCAAAAGGTGGCCTCGTTTGCCTTCACCAAACAATCAATCTGGGAGGAGAAGACCCTCAGAGTTTTTGGCCAGAACATAAACACTTGCTATTTATACTCACTGGAAGCCACTAAAACTCAAACAATGAGCAAGTGAGACTGAGACCTATTATTGGCCAATCAGTAAAAGCCAGAGTAATTTGGGATTACCAGTATAGCCAAATAGCTCCATTTGAATCCCAATGGGCTTTATCAAAGCCTGGTTTTTCCAGATCTATATTTCAAGAAATCATAGATGAAAACTACGTGAGACAAAAGAGTTAATCATCCCAGTTTTTTGAAAAAGAAAAAAAATCAATGGTAGAATAAATAAGAAGGGAGGAAAAATTCTAGCCCCCAAACCCCAAGATACCTCAAGTATAAGCAAGCAAATTTTATATTCCTTTGCACAGAGCGCTCACAAGTAAAGGTATGCCTCGTTACATGGACAGAGCCCTAGAAGATTAGGATATTAAAGGATCTTGATGCTGAAGGAGCAGGACAGTGGCTACTTCACTGAAAACAGTAGAGTCTTTACATTAAGGGCCAGAGAACTTGACTTCAATTTCTGTGAAAACTCTAGAATGCATTATTAATGTGATGGTTAGTAAATATCTAGACAAGAAAGTGGTGAACACATAGATGCAATGTGGTTCATTAAGAAAAGGTCCTACCAGAGAAACTTAATTTCCTTCTTTTGACAGGTTCACTAGAATAGTATATCAGGAAAATTCTGCACAGAATAGTTTATCTAAATTTTAGCAAAACATTTGCTAAAGTCTTTTATGCTACAAAATATCTCTTGAAAAATTTAAATGAGATGTGAGTAGATGATAGTTAAATGAGAGGTATTCATTTTGTATCGATTGAATGTCCAGAACCAAAGATTAAATTATTAATTTTTTTATATTACCTTGAAAATGAGCCCTAGTGAAGTGTCCCAGAATCTGTCTTTGGCCTTGTGCTATTTGAAAATTTTATTAATGATTTGGTTAATAGCATAGATGGAATGCCTAATAAATTATCAGATAACACAAGACTAGGAGAGGTAGTAGATATGTTAGATAATAGTCAGTGTCCAAAAAGATCTTAAGAGGCTTTACTTTTTTAAAAAATGTTTTTATTGATATATGTTTCTTATATCACTATATTTATCTCAAGTATCCATGCCACACCCATCCCCTTGCACCTCTTCCAGAAAGCTCTCTTATATGACAAATAGCACTTTTTTTTTAGTGGGGGGAAACCCAACATTGAAAAAGTCTAAAAATATGTGCAATATGTCACTCTTGTGGACCTTCCACCTCCATAAAAGGATAGATTAGGGGTGTCTTCTCATCATCTCTGTTTATTCAATCTTGCTTGATCTTATACTTTTGTTATATTTACTTTGATTTTTTAGTGTGTAGTTCCTTCCATTTACATTGTTGTTGTCATTGTGTATTGTTTTCTGTGTATATTGTTTTCTTGGCTGTGCTCTTTTTCACTCTGAATCAGTTAATATAAACCTTTCTATGCTTCTCTTTATTCATCACACGTATCACTTTTTATAGCACAGTAGTTTTTCATTAAATTCATGTACCACAATTTATTTAGCCATTCCCCAGTTGAAGAACATCTGCTTTGTTTCCAATTCTTAGCTATCACAAAAAGTGCTGCTATAAATATTTTGGAGAATATGGGGAATTTGTTTTTATCAATGACTTCCTTGAGCTATAAGCTCAGTAATGAAATCTCTGGTTCAAAGGGTATGGACATTTTAGTCACTTTATTTGCATAATTCAAAATTGCTTTCCAAAATGGTTGTATCATTTCATAGCTCTACCAACAATGTACCCTTTTACAACCCTTCCAACATTGACTGTTGCCATTTTTTTGGTCATTTTTGCCGATTTTCAGGGTATGAGGTCAAACATTCATATTGTTTTGATTGCATTTTTCTTATTACTAGTGATATAAAATAATTTTTCATGTGGTTATTCTTTTGAGAACTTTGAGGAATAACTACTAGTCTTAAATATTTATTGTTTATGTATCTTGGATACCAAAACCTTATCAAAGAAATTTGATACAATTTTTTTTCCCCATTTGACCACTTCTTTTCTTATCCTAGGTGCATTATTGTTATTTGTGCAGATGTTTTTCAGTTTTAAGTAATCAGAGTTATCTATTGTATCTTTTGAAATTTAGGAGGCTTTACTTTTGAACTGAATCTAATAACACTACATTTAATAGAGATAAACATAACGTTTACACTTGGATTAAAAAAAATAAAAACAAAACCCAGCTATATAAATATTAGGTGAGAGCAAGGTACCTAGATGACTGGTCATGTCCCCATTTAACATGACACAGGTTTGATAGGAGTAAGTATTATGATATGTTAATCAAAAGAGTTAATCCATGTGCTCAGGAATAGGGAATTCATAGTCCACCTGTATTGTTACAGGAAGCCACATTACAGGAGTTATGTTGTAAGAAGAATATTGGTAAGCAGGTTAGTATCCATAAGAGAGAAACTAAGTTGATGGAGGATTCAGAGAATGTGCCCTATGAGGAAGGATGGAAAGAACTAGGGATATGTAGGTTAGAGAAGAAAAGGTAAAGGGAAACAAGAGAGATATCCAAGCAACTCAAGGGATGTCATATGAAATCAGAATTAGGAGAAGCTTGTTGATAGATAAAAGTACATTTTAAAAGGTCTATTCTTTAGATTTGTTTGTTCTTTCCAAATTCTGGGAAGGGCAACACATTAATCTGTTATCTTTCATTTATGTCATTGAGTAGATTCATTTATCAGATCTTTTTCTGAGAACATCTTGATATTGGAGGAAAATAAAGAGACTCTGAGGATGTTGGGTGCACATTGGTGCAAAGAAGGATTCAGGTAGGACAAAGGAGGTACAATGGAAAGGGGAAAAGACCTGGGGACATTGATGATAAACCTCATCTAGTTTATAAATTTTCAATTGGGCTAGTTCTGGCAATGGCTAGACAAAACATTCCCTACCTCTGTGCCTTAAGGGATGCTCATGTCTGTGCCTCTTTTGTACATTAGGTGCCTGTGGGGAAGAGAGTGTGATTCTGTTTCCTCCCTCTCACCCTACCATAATCTTGGCATTTGTTGATAAATGTTAGTTGATGATGACAGTGATGATATTTCAAGAACTTTAAATGTACTTACAATCAATTCAGTCCATTTCCCCCTTTGGGTCTTTTAAATATGATTCTTGAACTACAACTTTAGAAATAGGAATGAAATTGTGCAAGTTTCCTGTTTGAGTGATTGAAATTCTTTCCATTCATTTTCTTTAAAAGAATCCAATCCAAGTGGCAAGTGCTCTTGTGACTGAAATCCCTTTGCCTTGGGAACCAATAGAATTACCTGGCATACTCAAATGTGACAGAAAGATCAATGTGGATATTTTCCCCCCTAAAGCTTTATGACATGGGAAGTCTTCATACCTGTGTTACTCTGATTAATTGTTACCAAAAGAGTTAAGGCAAACAGTTTGATAACTCCCCTACTGACCACCATTTGTAATTATTTGGTTTCATTCACCCACATCCCAATGCCTTCCACTCATTGTACACCCTTTCAGTTGTGTCTGGAAAAGGCAGTGAAACAGGAGACAGCAGAACCAAGGAGTTACAAATAGTCTGCTGAGCCTCAGCTGGCAGGCATTATCTATGGATGTATTAATGGTACCATCAAAGTCAGGCTCTATAAATTACAGCAAACTCCTCATCCACCTCTTCCTAATTTTTTTAGTTGAATGTTTTTAGGGCATCTACATCTATTACAAGGAATGAGAAAGACTAGATCATCCCTGAAAGGGCATTTGACATTTGAAACATATGACTTCCATGCTTGGTACCCAATACTTAGAGAATTTTTCAAGTCACTTTGAAGAAATCTTTGCAACTTTTTCTTACTAAGTGGTGTATGTGCTGAATTGCCTGGCCAATACTTAGGGCATAGAATAGAAGAGGAGGACAAAGGAAAGTTTTTGATAGCCTGAAATAGAAAAATGAGTATTTCATTGACTTATTTCCGAGATAAGAGACAAGGAGAAAAATACATTATATATAAGAGTCAATGTGATTGGCCTTAGTAACAGAGTTATATCACTATGAAAAATGCTGAATAGAAAGCCCTGGAATTTGAAGTCTATCATGGAATCAAAGAACTAGGAGTATTACCAGCAACTGCTGTGCATCTATCTATCTATCTATCTATCTATCTATCTATCTATCTATCTATC
>NW_020954569.1:57394106-57402930 GCF_900497805.2 Vombatus ursinus | reverse complement strand
ATCTATCTATCTATCTATCTATCTATCTATCTATCTATCTATCTATCTATCTATCTATCTATACACATACATATATACATATATATATACATATGTATATATATATATTGTTTATTTTGTTTTGTTTTATTTTTGGTTAGGCAGTGGGGTTAAGTGACTTGCCCAGGGTCACACAGCTAATAAGTGTTATGTGTCTGAGGCCGGATTTGAACTCAGATCCTTCTGAATCCAGGGCCGGTGCAGCCACCTAGCTGCCCCATGTGCATATATATTTTATAAAGTACTATACTTGGAGTTATGAAGGCCTAAGTTCAAATGTTGCTTATGACACTCCCTTACCAACTGTGTGATCCTGAGAAAGTCATTTAACCTCCGTGTGCTTTAGTTTCCTCATCTGTAAAATTAGAAGGTTGGCAGTGTCTCTGATAAAGGCCTCATATCTAAAATATGTAGGGAACTGAATCAAATTTATAAGAATAGAAGTCATTCTCCAATTGATAAATGGTCAAAGGATATTAAGAGGCAGTTTTCAGATGAAGAAATTAAAGCTATCTATAATCGTATGAAAAAATGCTTTCAATCACTATTGATCAGAGAAATACAACTCAAAACAACTCCTAGGTACCACATCACACCTATCAGATTGGCTAACATGACAAAAATTATAATTATAAACTATAATAAATTATAAATGATGGAGAAGATATGGGAAATTGGAACACTAATGCATTGTTGGTGGAGTTATAAACTGATCCAACCATTCTGGAGAGCAATTTAGAACTATGCCCAAAGGGCTATAAAAATGTGCATACCCTTTGACCCAACAATACCACTTCTAGGGCTGTATCCCAAAGAGATCATAAAAATGGGAAAAAGACCCACATGTACAAAAATATTTATAGCAGCTCTTTTTGTGGTGGCCAAGAATTGAAAATTGAGAGGGTGTCCATCAATTGGGGAATGGCTGAACAAGTTGTGGGCTGTGAATGTAGTGGAATACTATTTTGCTATAAGAAATGTTGAGCAGTCAGACTTCAGAAAAACCTGAAAAGGCTTATATGAACTGAGGCTGAGTGAAGTGAGAGAACGTTGCACACAGTAACAGCCACATTGTGTGATGACTGACTTTGATAGACTTAACTCTTCTCAGCAATACAAGGTATTACAAGGTATTGCTGAGAAGAGTTAAGTCTATCAAGTCCAAAAGGCTCATAATAGAAAATGCTATTCACATCTAGAGAAAGAACTATGGAATATGAATTCAGATTGAAGCATACTATTTGCTTTCTCTCTTTCTCTCTCTTTTATTTCTTCTTTTTTGTGGTTACTTCACTTCATTCTAATTCTTCTTTTCAACATGACTAATGTGAAAAGATGTATATGTAGAGCCTATATCAGATTGCACTGTGTCTTGGGGAGGGAAGACAAGAGGGAGGCAAAGAAAATTTAAAACTCAAAAGTTTATGGAGGTGAATGTTGAAAACTAAAAACAAATAAATTAATTTAAAAATAAAAAAAAATTAGAGGATGGACTTGGTGGCTTCTCAGGTCCCTTCTAGCTCTAAATCTGATACTAAAATCCTTTGTAGGCCTTTCTCATTCTCTGGCGGACATCTGATATCTTTCTAGTGCACATCTATCTGTGGTTTTTCCTGGAGATGGCTAGTGCCTCTAAGAGTATTGGAGAAGTCAGGTTGCAAATAACTTGGGTGAAGCTTGAAGATGGAGATGGTTTTATGTGCAGGGACATAAAAACACATATGTCTCTACAAGAAGTTGGATACTACAGGATTATCTGAACTCTATGCAGAATTCAAACTCTCTAGTGCTCCCTCTGACTCAGACCTCCAGACTGTATCCCTTTGTTTACTCCTCAAATTGAGTTTGATTCTAGTAAATATGGGTGCTTCCAAGAGTCTCTCTGCCTCCTGCTTCTACTTCCCTGACTGTGTGTATCCACCAATAACTCTGTTTGACTAATTTGACACTTGTAGGCCCTTCCTGAAAAGAAACCTTTGAGTTGTGTCTTCTTTTCTGGCTCCCCAATTTGGTAAGCCTCTGCCTGTGCCACTGTGATAGTCTAAGGCAGTTACAATCTTTATCTCACCTCTGGGTGGACTAAGAAGGAGTGGTGCAGTAAAGGAAAAGAAGAGTCCATGAGTTTGGATTGTTACATGGCTAATCACAATAATAGTAACAATATTTCAGATTTTATATCCTCAGAGTCCATTCACATGTTGTATCCATTAATTCTCCTTGTCAGAAGTCATTATTACCCTTTCAGAGATGAGAAAAATGAGACCCAAGGATGGTTAATGGCAGTTCAATTCAATTCAGTTCATTTTAACAAGCAATTGCTATGTGCAAGGCACTAAACCAGATTTTAGGAATAGAGAGAAAACACAAAACAAAACAGAAAAGCAGTCCTTGTCTTTAATAAACTTATATTATTGTGAGGAGAGGCAGCAACATGCAGACAAATCAGTAAATAAGCAATTTAGGGAAGGGTAGAGCATAAGCAACTATAATGATATGGACAGGTTTCCATAGGGGTTAGAACCTAAATTGAATCTTGAAGGAAACTTAGTATTTTAAGAAAGAGATGGGGGGGGGAGTGTATTGCAGTCATGGGGGCAGCTTGTGAAAATGTTCGGTGGTGGAAGACAGAGTGCTGAGTTTGGGAACAGATGGGTAGGCTAGTTTGGCTGAAACTGAGAAAACAGGTGAAGTAAATCCAGAAAAGTAGTTTGGAGATAGGCTGCAAAGGGCTTTGACACCCAGCTAATGAGTTTGTTGCCTATCAGGCAATAAGGACAACCTTAAGATTATTGGGTAGGACAGTGACATGATCAGACTTTTACTTTAGGAAAATTATTTTAGTAGCTGTGTAGAGGCTGGATTGGAGATGAATGGGATAGAAAGCTGGGCTATCAGTTAGGAGGTTACTGAAATAGACCAGCCAGGAGATGATAATATCCTGATCTACAGTGGTGAGAGTAAATGAACAGAGGGGAATTGAGGAATGAGAAGTTGGGGACATAATGCTGACTAATAGTGTGAAGTGACTAGATAAATAGAGGATGAGGGAGGGTCAAGTATGACTTTAAGGTTGTGAACCTGGGCCACTAGAAGTATGGTGACACCCTCAACAAAAATAGTGGTTTGACTTAGGATTAGGTTTAGCTTTGACATGCTGAATTTGAGATGTGTATAGGACATTCAAGTGGAGATCTCCAGCAGGCAACTGGTGATGCAGAATTGTAGCTCATAAGAGAAATTAGGATGATAGATGATAGATTGATATTTAGATTTGAGAGTTATCAGCATATCTTTAACATTTAATACACAGATAAACTTAGGCAACTCACTTAATCTCACTAGATCTCAATTTCATCCTGTGTTAGATGAGGACATTTGACTCTGAGGTCTATTCTAGCTCTTTATCTATAATTCATTATTTTCCATGATAATTAAACCATGGGAGATAATGGAATCACCAAAAGAAGGCATGGCAAGAGAAAAGAGAAGTTGTTTCATACAGAACCACTTACAACAGTTTCACTGTTGGGGAGGAGGGGATTTTGGTCTAGGAAAGGAGACCAAAGATATGTCAATTGAACCAGAATCGGAACTAGAACCCAGTTCTCCTGATTGCTATTTATATTCTGTTATTAAGAATTACAATGAGTTCAGCAAAAGAAGTCAGTGTGTTTTGTTTTGTTTTGTTTTTGTTTTTTAAGGTTGACCATCTCTGATATCTAGAATGAGAAAATCAAATTATATTTCATTGGCCTTTACTTAATTATTCCAAAGAAATTATTTCAAATTATTTCAAAGAAAACCATATCATGATAAAAGGTTAAGGATAATTTGAGTAAACCTAGGGTAGAATAATGCTGGATGAACATTGATCTGACCATCGGAATTTATCTACTAAATTACAAAAATGCCTTTCTTTTGTGGACTATGGCACTCATCTCTTCCCCTCTCCTCTTATTTTTCCTATTTGACTCCCTTTCACCTCTACAGATGCCATAGCTCCTTGAAATCATCCTCAAATTAAAAAAAAAATCCTTTATCTTTGGTTCCTTCCTTAGCTTTTATCACATTGCATTTTGTATTTATATTTGTTGGTATTGTATGCCCCATCAGATTTTAAATTTGGAACTTTGTTCATCATTATATTCCCAGCACAGGGCCTTGCCTGTAATATGCATTTAATGTTTATAGACTTTTTTAAAAATTGAGAATCAGGACCACATCTTATACTTCTTTGTATCCTCATGATATGATGCCTTGAACAAAATAGGTGTCCAATACATTTAATTTAGGTTATAGAACATGGTATTAAGGGGGCCAGTATCCCAGTGTAGGTCATCAGCTTTATTCTGAGTCCCTGGCTTTGACCAACCTTCCTGCAAATCTGTTCATGGTATGAGAGGTACAAGGTGATAGAAGTATTGATGGATCAGTGCAGAACCATCCCAACTATTGGTGAAAAACAACTCACTAACTATAAGTGCAGTTGGTATATCATTTTCATAAGGAGAAGATGGAATAATATAATTGGCAGAATATTATCATAATAACTGACATTTATATAGTTCCTTAAGTATTACAAAGCAATTATATACTTCCTGCTTCACCCCGCCCCCGCCCCCCAATTGGCCCTCACAGCAATCTCGTGATACAGCAATCCTGTCAATTAGCTGCTATTATCCTAATTTTGTCTTCTGGTCCTGACCTGTGATTTCTTCAGTATAGGAAACTCTCTGTGTGGAAACTCCCTTCAAGGATGCAAATCAGCAACTCATCTTTGACTTATGTAGTTTTAGGGAGTTGCCTAAGAGAACTGAGAGGTTGAGTGACACACAGTCACAGAGCTAATACGTGTCAGAGGAGGGATTTGAACACAGATCTGCCTCATTCTAAGATTGGTTCACCATACCACTGGTACTTTCCCCCTTCCACTCCCTCTTCCCATCTTACAGAATGGAAAAGTGAAGCTTAGAGTTGCTAACCATCATCACAAAGGCAACAAGGCTCAAATCTAATGCTCTTCCCACTGTGGCTCATTGTAATAAATGACACTGAACAGTATAATGGCAATTTTCTGTTTAGCACTTGGGCTGAACAGTATAATGGTAATTTTCTGTTTAGCACTTAGAAATCCTTGAAAGGAAACTGTGATGTAAATTCCAGGGAATCTCATATGAATCCTATAAATTTTCAACTGGAATAGATGGTGTATTTAGTTTTTTATGTCTCTGGTCTCTGAGTTGAGGATTCCTTGGGGCATGTACAGAATAGAGAAATCTAAGAACAGCAAATTTCACAGTATGGTCCGCCATCTGTATAGGAAGTACACAAAAACTTATGGGACTTCTTTCCCTGGCAGATATTTATTTCTCAAGTGCTTTAAAAAAAGAGATCCGCAAAATTCTCCATGAGTTGTTAAAATGCAAAGACTGATTCACAATTGTATATTTACTAGAAAGAAATATTTTGCAATATGTTTAACTTTTCTGGTAAAAAATAATGTACCCAAATATTTCTAAGTTTATCCCAAGACTCCTTTGCTTCCACAATTTTAATAAATCAAGTAACATTTGTAAGTGCTAAATGTTAAACGGTTATTCACAGTTAATTTTTAATCAACTAACAACAGTTATGTCTTAATTGAATGCCATTAACAAAGCATAACTTGATGCATTAGCTCTTTTGTTATGCAAAGAAACTTTTCCCTAAAGCTATTATATATTGTCTGAGTAACTAACAGCACATCAACATCTATAGACCTGTGATTATTAAAAAATGCATTTATTGGGAGTGGATGTTTGTGTGTGTGTGTGTGTGTGTGTATTTAAACAAAAAAGAATGTACCATATTGTTGAAAATGAAAGAAAAGTTCAAATATAGCCCCTTAAAAGGAATTAAGTAAGTAGCCTTCCAAATAGAAGCCAAATTATTATTTTGGAGTTATAATCTGGACTCCTATTGTCTTATTTTGAGATCCTGAATAATTTACTTAACAGTTTGTGTGGATGGGGAGAAAAGAGTGAAGGTCAGTTTAAAAGAGCTACTTTTAAGAGCATTGCCAAATCTATTTAGATGGAAGGTATTTCTTCATCATGGCCTGAAAGGGAAAATTAACACCAAGCCTGCAATTCAAATGACTAATAAAATGCTTCTCAGTTGCCTGATATATTACTGACTAGCTTTATGAAATGCAGGCATTGCCTTGGGATCAGACAGTGAATGGGGACATAATCTCAGTCATAGACCATCAGACACAATCAAAGAGCAGGACCTTGAAGAAGCATGAAACAGGGAAAGTAAGTTTTCATGGAGTAGAGGAAGAAGGAGGAAAAGGTCTGAAATATACGTGGAATAATTAAATTATTAGAGGACATCTCAGTGGGCCTTTGCTGTATTACACCATGATCATGTGCCATTGTGAACTTCTGCAATTTCTGATGAAGCAATCATCATTCCTAGGTAACTCCCATTGCTCCAGGATTCTTGTATGTCACTAGAGAAAGTTAAAAAAAAAAGAACTATTTTCACCTATTACCAATCTGGTACAAATGGTTGGACCCTCACTCTTTCTCCAACAAGCTTTCTATTCTGCCTTTGTTCACTTTTTGTCTGTTTTATTTCACTTTTTTTTCCTTCTTCCTCTGACTTTTAATGACCCTACCAGTGCCTATATTTATATATAGCTCACCTAGCCTTGTGCTTCACTGAGTCTATTGAGCACATCTGACATGAGTTTCCTTCCTTTCATGTCTCAAAACTTTTCAGCATCATCCCTCATCCTTCCCTCCACTCTCAGAAGAAGAATCTCTACTTTTCAAGGATTAAGGTTTATCTTTCATCCAAAACACTTGTTCCCAGTCCAAATCTCTTCCTTCAGGCCTTTGCTATGGCAGGGTCATGCCATCTCTCATGTATTTTTTAATTTTTCCTCTCCTTTCTATTAACCTATAAGTGTGCTCAGAACTCTTATCTTTCTCTTGACCTTTCTCTCCACTTTAGTAACATTCCATCTCTCTCCTCCCTTTCAATGCTAACCTTCTGGAAAAAAGTTACCTACACTCATTGTCTCAACATCCTCATTAACCACACTTGCTTTAGCTCCTTATGATCTGTTTTCTCTCTTGTGACAGTGGTTCTAAGACCCATAAGGTTCACTTGTGGCAAGTTACCTCTGTTCTGAACACTTTGAACACTGAGTATATGTTTTTACCCTGCTAATGTCTTCATGTTTACACTGCCTATTTCAGTCAGGTATCTCAGTTCTCTCACATTGGTCACTATTGTGACATTTAAGAAGTTGGAGAGACATAATTTTGGGGTAATTAATAATTTTATTAATAATCCTAGCAAATTATTAATCAAAAAGGGTCAGTGACACTCTTGAATGCCAAAGACACTTCATGGAACCCACTCAGTGCTTATATGCCCTTGGAAGAGTGGGCACTCCTGAGGGTGGCAATCAATTCTGATTGATTAACAATTAATGAGAGAATGAATATTATAATGAGAGGTGGACCTATTCTAATTAGGGGCTGGGGGACAGGATGTGACTTTGATCACTTTATTTACTTCCAAATCACCCTCAGCCTTAGACAATTTAATCAAAGAACCTATCCCCACCCAAACCTGAGTAGAACACAATGAGTTCCTCACCTGAGTGGATTCTGAACAACATTGAGGAGAAAGTTAATCCAATTTCATTATCAGCAATGTCCTTCAGATGCTGGCTTGAAGAGAATTAACTCCTGTGTCTCTCCTATATTAACAATTAGTTATTTAATAATTATTTTTCTCACTACTTAGCATTTCCCTGTTTGTGTTATCAGAGAAGAAAAACCAATCAGATATGCCTAAGTGAATACCTACCTTCTCAATATAAAATCCATCTGTATCAGTGAGGTATCCACTGCTAAAACCATTGCAACCCAAGTATGTTACACTTACTAGGAAGAGTATGGAGAACTCAGCAGAGATGGGTATACTTAATCATGAATAATCAATCAACAAAAATTTATTTCATGTCTACTGTGTAGCAGGCACTATTCTAGACCCTGGAGAAACAGAACTATGAAACTGTGTTTGACCTCAAGAAGCTTGGATCCTATCAAGAAGTCTCTCTCTGGAGACTTTTATTCTCTTCCTGCTATGGGCTGTAAGCCATCGAACCTGAGGTTTGGTGATCACCCTGGTTTCCCTTGCTTCCTTATGCTCCTGCCCTTGGGTATTACATTTTATTCTTCTTCTTGTGTGATTTTAAAGGAAGCACAATAAAGATCTGCTTCTTTTTGAAATGTAATGGAAAAGCATTCATTAAAAACTTAGCATATACTATTCATTGTGTTATGTGCTGAATATAGGAAAGGAGCTCACATCCCAATTGGGTGGAGCAACATATTATGCATTACTCTTCTCTCTGACAGTTTTATGATACCCCTTCCTGGTCTAATCCTTACATTAAAGGACTGTGACATTGCTCTCTCTTATTCTGTAGAAACTGGTCTCTTAAAGCATAACAAATGTCTTTCTAGTCGCCAAATCCAATGTATATTTTTCAGTTATTATCCTCTTTCTATCACTGTAACTTTTGGCCATCTCTTCTTATTGGGTAATGCCTAACAATTACAGGGGTCACAAAGAGGTCCAAAAGTGCAACAAAAAAAGGCATTGGGTTTAGCATAAGAAAACCTGAGTTTAGACCCCAGCTCTGCCAACTAAATAAATAAATGAGCAAATACACACACACACACACACACACACACACACACACACACACACACACACACAC
>NW_020954569.1:57351737-57394096 GCF_900497805.2 Vombatus ursinus | reverse complement strand
CACACACACACACACACACACACACACACACACACACACACACACACGAGAGAGAGACGGACAGAACACTTGGGTAAGTCATGTTACCTCCCTGGGCCTTAGTTTCTTCTTCTGCAGGAAGAGTGCATTAAACTAGCTAGATGATGTCTAAGCCCTAAATCTGTGATAACAAAGTAGAATGAACTGCTTTTGGAAAAAGTAGGTTTTCACTGAAAATTTTTAAACAGAGCCTGAATACTATAATTACTTCTCATGGATGCTATAGGAAAAAGTCTTGTTCAGGATACAGTTGGGTTAGATGGACTGTGAGATCCCTCCCCACTCGGAGAATCTATGATTCTCTTGTCTCAGCTTCATAGACAGCACATACCCCCCCCCCCCCACTCTCCTCCTACCTCTCCAGCTGCTATTCCTCGGTCTCCTTTGCAAGCTCTTCAACTTATTCTCTATCCCTTAAAAAGTATGTTCCCCTATTCCTAACCAGAGGGTCCATGTGTAGTATTATTATCTCCTTTCTCTATGTTCTTTATCTTGGTAATCTTTTTTACTTCCATAGGTTTGATTATCACCTGTTTATATATGAGCCCAGATCAAGATCTACAGTCCTGATCTCTTGAATTCCAGATCCACAACCCTAACTTTATATAGGATATTTTCATTTGTCTATTCCACATGCACCAAACTCAGTATGTTCAAAACTGAAAATTCCTTCTAGATCTATTTGTGTTTATGGTACCACCATTCACACTGTCTCCCATGTACAAATTCTTGGCACCTCTCTCTCTCATCACTCAAAAATAATCAGTTACCAAGTCCTGACTGACCTATCTCCACATGCCTTGCCTATCTCCTCTTTATTATTACTACCATTACACTAATAGAGACCTAGTTTTACTGAAATAGCTCCTAGTAGGTCTTCCCACCTTCATTCTCTTCCTCTCATCCATATTTATTCTTACAGCTGCCAAAATAATCCTTTTTATGTCATATCAATCTTTTGCTCAAAGAGCTTCAGTGGATCACTTATCAACCATACAGAATTCATCTTCCTTTTCCTAACAACCAAACCCTGAACAAAGTATCATTCTACTTTTCCAGTTCATATTACTCTTATCCAAACACTTTGCCCTATATAAAATACTTTGGAAATCTTAACAAACTATGTAAAGGGCAACTATTATTAGTAGTATTTTAGTATTGCCATTAATATTGCATTATGGATAGCTAGGTGGTACAGTGGATAATAGGGTGTTGGGCCAGGAATCAGAAAGACTCATCTTCATGTGTTCAAATCTGGCCTCAGACACTTACTAGCTATGTGATTCTTGGCAAGTCACCTAACCCTGTTTACCTTAGTTTCCTCATCTGTAAAATGAGCTGGATAAGGAAATGGCAAACCACTCCATTATCTTTGCCAAGAAAACCTCAAATGGGGTCATGAAGAGTTGGACATGACTGAAACAACTGAACAACAACATTGCCATCCAGATAAATTGGACTATTTTCTGTTTCCTCAACAAACCCTACGGTCTCCTACCTAGGTTCTTCTGCTCATACTGTTCCCTGAGCCTATTGTGTTATTTCTTTTACTGTGCCTATTGAATTCTTCCCATCTGTTAAAGCCCAGCTCATATGCCACCTTGTCATTAAATCTTTCCCTGTTCCTCCCACCCACTCCTCAGTGGTAATAACCTTCCACGTCTGACTTAAGATAGTGTATTATTCTGTCATACTGTTATCTGTTAATGTCTTATTCTCTTTAATAGCTTGTAAGCTCCATAAGGGCAGGAAACATTTCTTATCTAAACTTTATGTGTCCCCTAGTGCTTAGAAAGTGATCTGCATGAAGTATTACCTACTACTTTGAATAATGAATGAATGTGGAAAACATGGAGAGAGAAAACAGGCCTGGGGGGAAAAGAAATGAATCTTGGTTATGTTCCCTTTTCTAAGATAGTTTGCCAATGTATAGGTATGATTAATCTCTTGGTCTTTCTGACAGAACTGCATTTTAGGTACTTGATCATGAATGATTCTAGACCAAAAGACACTCTGAGTCTCAGAATTTTTTAAAGAATCTTTAGAGAGTTTCCATCCCACGATAATTTTTAACCAGTACTCCGTCATTTTTTTTTCATAAACTTAGGAGTGGGGAATTTATGACATTGCTGATGGGTAAGTGGTGGTGTTGGGGGGTGCTGGGAAGAATTTACTTGGGGTGCTTGGGCCCTGTGGGAGGTCATTTGGTAGTTTGCTGTTCCCATTAATTATTCTAGCTAACCAGGTTGTTCTAGATAAAATCAATTGTTTGGCTGGCTATTGAGCAGTTGTAGGTGCTTTTAGTAGTTGGTGTCCTTGGGAAAAATTCTAATCATTCTACCCTCGTTATAGCTCTAGGTAGCTATATTTCTGATTATCCTCTGCTAGCACTTGACTTTGTCTGTGATGCCTGCCCCTCCAATTATTCAGATCCTGTTCCTTCTTTCATACCCAGGTGAAGAGCTGATTCTTCCATGAAGCCTTCCATGTTCAATGCAAACCTCACTCATCTTTCTTTGATTTCTAAAATTGTGCCACACTATTTAGTATATAATCATATTCTTAAAATTTATATATATATATACTTTAAAATATTTATTCTTAAAATTCTTATATATACAGGTACATATATACACACACATGCATATATGTATACCGACATATACACACATATATATGTCAGAATACTTGAATTCTAATCCAATATTTGTCTCTAAATAGTTCTGTGACTTTAGGGAAGACTCTGACACTTTGAGCCTTGGTTTCCTCATTGGTGAGATGAGGATTTAGAGGCTCTCTAACATTGCTTTTTAGTGATCAAATGCTATAATGCCAATATGTAGACTTCTAATTTCCAAATAGGATACTCCAAGTGAGTGCTAGAAAGAGGAATCCTAATAGATAATGAGAGCTAATTCTATCGGTTTCATTAGAAGTCATAAAGCAGTTGGTCAGGGAGGTGATATGTTTGAAACATTGCTCACGAAGTTCTCCTTAAAGCCCCCTAGGATTAAATCCATCTGGCATGAGATTCTTACATCTTCTGGCAAGGTTAGCACATCATGATCTTAACCTCTATCCCTCACATCAACCTCTAATGAGAGAAGAAGTGATACCTTTCTCATTCTCTAAAGTTCTTCCACTTGTGTTCTAGATCCTGTTCTCTGTAGATCTTCTTAGGGATCTTGATCTCATAATTATATACTCATTTTCTATTCTCTTAAGATTGCACTGCTTCAGGCCCACATTTCTACTTGCACATAGGACATTTCATATACTGTCACCTGACCTTCACCAAATTAATAAGGCATGTGGTACAGTGGAAAAAGCACTGGGTTGGCAGCCAGATAATTGAAGTCCTGGTTCTGCTACTGATTTGCTATGTGATCTCAGGGAGGTCAACTCGCCTATCTGAATCTCAGTTTCTTTATCTGTAAAATGAAAAGGGAGGGGCTAGGGCAGATTAGTTAATTTTTAAAGTCCCTTTCAGCCCTAAAAATATAGATATGTACTTGGAAACACACTTCAGCTTTCTCAGAACTCATGATTTGGGGTATGATTTTATAAAACTAAGAACCAACTCTTTGTTTCTTCCTGTAAAGAATTAATGAAATGATTTCTAATCAGGAGCTTTTTTCAAGACACTAATTACCAAACTAAGGATGAAATCTGGACCTTTCAAATTTGACAGTGCTTCTTTAAATTGCTTTTTCTTCTTCACAGCAAGCTCCCCATCTGCAAGTGCCTCAGCCCCACTGCCAGCCAATCTTGCCTACAGCCACTTGATTCAGGGAAAGCCTTCTGTAAAACTGATTATACTATTTCCTCATCATCCAGTGGTGTTGGGGGTGGGGAATAAAAACAAAAAAAATGTAGTGTGATATGATAAAGCATTGATTGAATAAGGAAAATATGAAAGTGCCTGTCATGGGGAGGGGAAGGAGAATTAAAAATCATCACTTTCTTGTGTCCTTGGGGGATGCTGGGCATAAGAATTGTATAATGGTCTATCTCTGGGATAAACTCAGTGGCTTTTCCTCTGAAATAACTATTATTCATAATTCCCCTCCCCCCCTTTTTTTAGTTTCCAGCAAAAACTACCATCCTCCTAGAAATGGTGAGGAAATTGAGAAAACAGAAAAGTATGTAATTGCTACTTATGCATTCATTTGACACATTTACCGAGCACCTACTATTGGCTTATCAGCTCATTCTAAGTGCTATCAGGGACAGAGAGGAATCTTAGATACAATTCATATCCCTAAGAACTTATGGTATTATGGGCATAAAGGATGGGTGTGAAGGATGAGGCCAAAGTCCAAAAGGGTTAGATCATTGTTCAAAAGGGAATAGCAATAAAAGGCAATAATGTGAGAAGCTACAAACTGGTAAATACTACATGGCAAGAGTAGCTAGAGATGAAAAGTGTTATTCATTCAGAAGAGTGAGAAGTCATAATGAGTAGACTTCATGGAAGAGGTAGGCCTTGAAGTTTAGGTAAATACAGCACGTTGTCAAAGCAAGTTTTCCCTATTTTACTCAGCACGGTGCTGGGCATGTAGATTTTGAGCTGTAAGGGACATTGGGAGATTGAGTTGAACCCCCACATTTTATAATTGAAGAAACTCAAGCATAAAATTATCTATAGAATGTGATTAGTCTAAGGTCACACAGAGAGCAGGGTTCTGGACTGGGAATTGAATGTAGGGTCTCTGACTCTGGATCCAGTGATTTTTCCTCTACACATACTGTCTTTTATTGAAATGTCTTAATAAAGACTCATGAGCTAATTGATTATAATGAATCTCAAATTTTCCATAAACAATATGTTCAAATGTGAAACTGGGCTGAAAGCTTAGAGACGATGAAGAAATAACTACCCAATTAGGGAAAGAAGCTGGGAAGCATGGGGATGGTATCAGGAGACACAAAACCTGGGAAAGTTACCTGAAAGGCATGAACTAAGTTGGGCTCTTTTCTGCTATTTGTTCTACTTCTTGGGAGAACATGGGTAGCTGGTGTTATGCAGTTATTTCTGCTCTATTGTTTATTGTGGCACGGAGGTGATGCAGTGGTGGAAAGGATTGTTGCATTTTTGTTGCCCTGTGAGCCAATATTATGAATGGGTAGAGATAGTATTAAGAAGATTCAAGGAGGAGAAAAAGTGATATTTGTTGCTGTTAGTTACTAGATGGTCTGTTATTTTAGAGCCATTTGGTTGAGTTATTTATTCATGAAGAGTGATTAAGACCCAGGTAAAACTAAGTCATGAAGGAAATGGCTGCATTTCATAATGTGGACATTTCTGTGTGTCCTGGTATGCTGAGCCACGAGTAGGCAAAAAGGTAGGTTGTGTAGTTCCTATTTTCTCCCCTGTTAGCATATGTGTTCTAGACTTATCCTTGGAACCTCTCCTGTGATTGGGGCAATATTGAGGCCCTTTGCCACTTGAGTTGTCCTTCTCTGAATGCTCCACAGATGTTCCCCTATCAGAGATCTAAGTGGGAAGACAAATATACAGGAAAATAATGATTTGGATCTTATTCTAAATAACAGCAATATACACATACACACATAAGCACATACACACACATATATAATATATGTAGTAAATATGTATGTAATAAAGGACTAAACTATGTAATAGTAATGACAACTACAAAAAAATGAGCAGTAGATAATAAGGCACTAATGGTATAATGCAGATAGAAAGAAGAAAAGCAGGAAAGAGAGTTGTAGACTGTCATTGTCACGGAAAGGATCATGGAGAAAATTAGTCTTGAGCTAAGTCTTAAAGAATTTGTGGATAGAATGAAAAAAAAAGGAATTTTTTTAAATATATAAAACCTACTACCTTAGTAAATTCTTGACCTAACTGGCCTAGTTTTCATTTCTTGAGCTCTGTATTCATTGAAGTACCTTTTTGGTACCTTTCTTCATAAGAAAGAGGGGCCAGAAAAGCTTTTGTAGCATCGTGAGGGGATTAGGAAAGAGAATTAAAAAAAAAACCAAACTTGGCTGTAAAAAGAGTTTTTAATTATGTAACTCTTAGTCATTAGCAGGGTCAGTGCATTTCCTAAAGCAATGTGTTTCATTTTGTACTTGGACAAACTATTTCCTGTTTCTATGAGGCTGGCTGGCCACTACCACAAAGGCAAAGAAAGACTTAGGGTGATTTGTAATCAATACTTTGAAACATGGCTCAAGTAAAAGCTTACTTCTGAATGGCATTGTTCAGTTAACCTGAAAATAATCCATTCTCTCTCCCTGGGACAAATGTTTCTCCTAGCATCTCCATCCTCCTTCCCGTGCCCTGTTTTATAGCTTTCATTTTCTAGCTTTGACTTCAAATGAGTTTAGTTTGAGCTGTAGCCAGACTCCCAAGAGTATTATGTTTTTCCCTCCTTTTAACTTAAGGGTGCTAATTAATGTAGGAAAAGTTATATGCCAACTTTGCTTTGCCTGTGGTTTCCTTAGATTAAAGGCTACTGGCAACTACTGCTCTGTCAGAAGGGTCAGCTCTGTATTCTTATCCCCTGAAGGAAAGTCCAGCTCTGCTGACTCAAGAAGACTTGAGCTTTTGATTTGGAGTTATTGGATATTGACCCATCACTCACAGCAGAATTACGGGCTGCCTCTCTTGGATCCTGTGAGCAGGCTGCCCTCTGACTATGGATTCCCATCTAGCTGTTAGTAGAAATGGACCTTATGAATGACAATTGTATTTTGTAGAAACTGGCCAATTATGAGGGCTACTCAGGGAGTCAAACTGGAGGAATACATGGTACTGTCTTTCCCCTCCATTACTCCCTATTTTGCCCTCTGTACCCCTTTTTATTTCCCCTGCCCCTTGCACACTCTCTATGACATAAAGGAATTAAAAAAAAAAAAGAAAAGGAATCAGCCCAAAATAAGAGCAAACTCTATCCCTCACTTTCCCTCCTACTGCCCCTCTCCAACCCCATGCATGTTGATATGTTAACATCCTTCTCCTCCTCTCCTTTTGCTTAATTGTACTATGTGTCTTTGCATTTATGTATGTAGTTATCACTTCTCAATGACTCCCTCCTACCTTGTAACAAAATACAATTAAGCAAAGCAAATCAACACATTGGCTATGTTTGACAACTTAAACCTGTTTTCCCCACCTATAATCCACCACTGCTTTGATAAGAGGAAGGAAACTTTTCATCTTTACTCTTCCAAGGTCATGATAGATCACTGCATTGATCAAAGTTCTAAATGTTTTCAATATTGTTTTCCTTTACTTCATTGTGGTCATAGCATAATGTTTCCCGGTTTTGCTTAATTTGGTCCTCTGTAAGTTCATATGAGCCTTCTCAAGTTTCTCTGAATTCTTCATATTTATAATTTCTTATGGCACCATACTTTTTGATCATATTCATATGCCAATTTGTTCCATCTATTTCCCACTTGCTGGTTATCCACTTTTATTTCAATTCCTTGCTAATACAAAAAAGTGCTACTATAAATATTTTTATATAACATAGCATCTTTTCTTCTGCCTTGAACCTCCTATAGGTATACGTTCTCCTGTCTTTTTTTTTAGAAAACCTGGGTGGAGTTTGGAACAATAATTCACCTTTATTTAAGATTTCCAAATACTTTCCTCACAATACCCCCTGTGAAGTAGGGAGAACAAGAAATATTACTCCTATTTTGCTGACAAGAAAACTGAAGCTGAGAAAAAAATGAAATGAGCCATGATCAGGGTCACACTTGCAGTAAATGTTAAGCTGAAATTCAAATATGGGGTATCTAGACTCCAAGCCAAGAGATTGGTTGGTTGGTTTGTTTACTTAAGTTTAACAATCTCAACACACACTGTAGACTTTTTAACAATTACTACCAACTTGGTTTTTAGTAGATGACTTGATCCCTAGTTAGAACAAAAGCCCTAGTTGCCAGGATTCTGGACTGTTATACCTTTCTACTGTTCCATAGTAATCTCTCTAGACATTCACTTTTCAATGATATCAACTTATCATTGGGTATAGGCTGAAGCCATACATTAATTAAGAAAAGGTGTAGATAAATTCCTTATTGTCAGATACATAATGGCTTATTAGGGGAAAATTAAGATATTTTTTAGGGGGAGGTTACTTAGCACTCCCTGATTTTTATTTTATACACATTTTAAAAACATTAATTATTTGCTTACCCAAGATATAGATTTAATCAGTAGATTTTATAGTATGAGGCCAGCCTGCTTAGTGCAAATATCTGATAGTAGTATTAGCTGGAAGGGGCAGTTAGTTGGTGCAGTTGTTTGAGTTCTAGGCCTGGAGTCAGGAAGACTCATCTATGTGAGTTTAAATTTGACCTCAGACACTGACTAGCTGTGTGACACTAGACAAGTCACTTAACCCTGTTTGCCTTCATTCCTCACCTGTAAAATAAGCTGGACAAGAAAATAGCAAACCACTCCAATATCTTTGCCAAAAAGACCCCACATGGGGTCACAAAGAGTCCAATATGACTGAAATGACTCAACAATAACAGTATTAGCTTGTATTTATTTGTTTTAAGGTTTTCAAAATGTTTTTCATCCATTATTTCATGGATGGAAACTCTCTAAGATAGGTGCTACAAATAGTGTTGTTCCCCTTTCAGAGATGAGGAATTTGAAGTTCTGAGAAGTAAAGTGATTTGCTCAGGGTTACACAATAATAATCTTAAGGCAGGGTTCAAACTCAGGTTTCTCCATTTCAAATTCACTTTTATTGCCACCCTGACTTGTAAGTAGTAAGAACTATCTGACAGTCTAATGGTTGTAAGAGGTAGAAAAAAAAGTTATAAAAACCAGAAATAAGGAAATGCAGAGTCACTTAATATATAGGCATACAGCCCAACATTTCTAGCTATCCCTAAGAACAGTAATTGTTTTAGGTGCTGGGTATAAAAGTACAAAAACAACACAATCCCTGACTTCAGGGAACATACTTTCTACTGAGTGGTTGAGGTCAATATCTTCTATTTAAGGGGGGGTGGAGCCAAGATGACAGAGTAAAAGCAGTGACTTGCTTGAGCTCTCCCCCAAAATCCTCTAAATACCCATAAAAATGGTTCTAAACAAATTCTAGAGCAGCAGAACCCACAAAAAGACAGAGTGAAACAAATTTCTAGCCCAAGACAACATGGATGGTTGATTGGAAAGTCTATTGGGCTGGGCTGGGAGAGGAGCACAGTTCAGTGTGAGAGCACAGGCAAACACCAGGCCTCAGCAAACCCAAGCAGGCCTCAGGGGGCTGAATCACAGGTAGTTGTGGTGGTTTCCAGACTTCTTAACCCACAAAAACCAAAGAAAACTTAGAAGGTCAGTAGGAAAAGTCTGTGGCCATGGCGAGAGAGAAGCTAGGTCCCAGCCCCAGTCCCTGTACAACCCTGGGGCGGGGGCAAGATGCTCCATCATTTTAGGCTGTTTTCTTAACAAAGACTTTAAGAGAGGGACCAAAATGGGTAGGTGGAATGGAGAGTAATTGTGACTGATCAGAGGGGGATTGCAGGGATCTCTTTCCTGGTGCTGAGGCAGTAATCTCTTGCTTTGCCTGTGCTTGGTTCTGGGTCACAGTTCTGGGTGGTGATCCTGGGGTAAGTAGGAGTGCTGGCATGGTGGAGCTTGTAGTAGTGGTAGAGAAGGAATCCTCCTCACAGTTCTAAGGCAGAAAAGAGTGCTTGTGGTCACTCATAGACCAGAGCACAGGCCAGGAAAGGAGTAAACACCTCACCCTTGATCATACCACCTTGGAAGAACTGAAAACTTACACGTCCCTAGAAGTATCTCTGAAAACAGCTGCACAAAACCCCTGAAGCTTGGGACAGTACATTTTCCACACTGGAAGCAGACCCCTAATTTTAACAAAGAGTTTAAAACTCAAGTAATTGGCTGGGATCATGAGCAAACTGAACAAAAAAAAAAAATCTGACCATAAAATCGTTCTTTGGTGACAAAGGAGATCAAAACTTACAACTAGAAGATGACAACAAAGTCAAAGCTCCTACATCCAAATCCTCCAAGATAAATATGAATATGTCCCAGGCCATGGAAGAGCTCAAAAAGGATTTTGAGAAGCAAGTAAGAGAAGTAGAGGAAAAACTGGGAAGAGAAATGAGAGTGATGCAAGAAAATCATGAAAAATGAGTCAACTGCTTGCTAAAGGAGACCCAAAAAATACTGAAGAAAATAACACCTTAAAAATAGCCTAACACAAATGGCAAAAGAGGTCCAAAAAGCCAATGAGGAGAAGAATGCCTTCAAAAGCAGAATTGGCCAAATGGGAAAGGAAGTCCAAAAGCGCACTGAAAAAAATACTTCCTTAAAAATTAGAATGGAGCAATAAAATGACTTTATGAGAAATTAAGACACTGTAAAACAGAAATGAAAGGATGAAAAAATAGAAGACAATGTGAAATATCTCATTGGAAAAACAACTGACCTGGAAAATAGATCCAGGAGAGAGAATTTAAAAATTATTGGACTACCTGAAAGCCATGATCAAAAAAAAAAAAAGAGCCTACACATCATCTTTCAAGAAATTATCAAGGAAAACTGCCTTGATATTTTAGAACCAGAGGGTAAAACAGAAATTGAAAGAATCCACTGATCACCTCCTGAAAGAGATTCTCAAAGGAAAACTCCTAGGAATATTGTAGCCAAATTCCAGAGTTCCCAGATCAAGGAGAAAATATTGCAAGCAGCCAGAAAGAAACAATTCAAGTATTGTGGAAACACAATCAGGATAACACAGGATTTAGCAGTCTCTACTTTAAGGGACCAGAGGGCTTGGAATATGATCTTTTGGAGGGCTAAGGAGATAGAATTACAACCAAGAATCACCTACCCAGCAAAACTGAATATAATCCCTCAAGGGAAAAAAATGGACAGTCAGTGAAATAGAGGACTCTCAGGGATTCCTGATGAAAAGACCAGAGCAGAATAGAAAATTTTACTTTCAAATACAAGACTCAAGAAGAGAATGAAAAGGTAAACAGGAAAGAGAAATCATAAGGGACTTATTAAGGTTGAAATGTTTACACTCCTACATGGAAAGATGATATTTGTAACTCAAGAGACCTTTGTCAATATTAGAGTAGTTGGAGGGAAAAAATTATATGTGTAGATTGATAGAGGACACAGGGTGAATTGAAGGTGAAGGGGTGATATCTGGAGAATAAAATTAAGGAGTGAGAGAGGATTATACTGAGAGAAGGAGAAAGGGAGAGGTAGAATGGGGTAAATTATCTCACATAAAACAGACCAAAAATGCTTTTACAGTGGAGGGGAAGTGGGGGAAGGTGAGAGGGAATGAGTGAATCTTATTCTCATCAGATTTGGCTTAAGGAGGGAATAACATACACACTCAATTGGGTATGAAAAGCTATCTTACCTACAGGAAAATAGGGGGGAAGGGGATAAAAAAGCAGGGGGATGATAGAGTGGAGGCTAGATTGAGGGAGGGGGTAATCAGAAGCAAACACTTCTGAGGAGGGACAGGATCAAAAGAGAGAATAGAATAAACAGGGGGCAGGATGGGATGAAGGGAAATATAGTTAGTTTTCCATAGCATGACTACTATGGAAGTGTTTTGCATGACTACACAAGTATAACCTGTATTGTATTGCTTGCCTTCTCAATGAGGGTGGGTGGGGAGGGAGGAAGGGAGAAAATTTGGAACCCAAAATTTTAAAAAGAAATGTTAAAAAATTGTTTTCACATGCAACTGGGAAATAAGATATACAGGCAATGGAGTATAGAAATCTATCCTGCCCTACAGGAAAATAGAAGAGGAAAGGGGTAAGAGAAGGGGTGGGAGATAGAAGGGAGGGCAGATTAGGGGAAAGGGTATTCAGAATGTAACCTGTCTTGGGGTTGGGGGAGGGGCAAGATGGGGAGAAAATTTGGAACTCAAAATCTTGTGGATATGAATGTTGGAAACTAAAAATAAATAAATTAATGAATCTTAAAAAAAATCTTTGATTTAAGAAAGGAGAGAGAGATGTGATAGAAATCAGAAAAATTTCCATAAAAATAGTTAAAATTAAAGATACATTTTGCCATTTAAAGAGGAATGTTTGTCAGAAGAAAGAATCAAACTATTAAACTTGAAGGTGACATAAAGGACAATGAAAAGATTCAATGTGGGTCTAAGTAAGCTGTACCATATAACTAACTTAAAGAGATAAACTTCAGTTTTCTGGAAAATTTCCTCTTTGAAATATCTTATTTTCCAATGAAGTCAGATAAATGATTTGATCATTGTGATTTTCAAAATATATTGTTTGATGTTGTTGTAAAAATACCCCAAGTGTAGAGAGGTCCATCTGTGGTGAAGGTGTGACCTGAAGGGAGGCAGAATAGACTCTTCTACTCTCTTGTCTCCCCCATGCCCACTCTTTTCCAAGGGAGACTTTCATTTCTGCCAGTAGGGTAAGTAGGAGGTTGGGGCCAGAAGTCAATTTACTCTCCTTAGAGAAAAGAGGTACTGGGCTAGAAAATGTATCTATCTGCTCCTTTAAATATTATTGTTCTAGGTAATATGATTGGGTTAAATCTAACTTTTAATCCCTTTGCTATTATTGGGTGACAGGAAAACCCCAAGCTCCATATCCGAGGTTTAACTCTTTCTCCACTAAATGCCAGTTCCACAATGAATAGCAAAGAAAATCTATTAATCCAAATCATTAGCAATACAGAAGTCAAAGAAAGTCTACATAAGAGAATATATCCTGGACAATACAAAAAAAAAATTTGAAAAAGAACTATCCCACTAAGGGTGAAATAACACAGCTCAACTGAGAAAGAGTTCTAGATCTCATCCAAGAGGAAACTCCTTGAAGCCTCTAGGGTAGCAAGCTGGTGATAGAGACATGATGGAGATTGTCATTTACTCTCATGTCTTTCCAGGGTATTTTCCTTCATTAACCTCAAGTAAGCTTGGTCTCTTCCATCTGCCCTCTCAAAGCTGGAAGCCAAAAGTGCCAGAAATAACTAGAAGTTCAAAGAAGACTGAAGAAAGCTGGAGCTCTCCCCGTCATGTTAAGTCCACTCTGTACCCCTCATGCAGGTTAGGGCATTTATCTCCATTAATAAGGAAAGAGTATCATACCATTGGGCTTCCGGACAGGAGTTACACAGTAGTGTAAGTGATAGAACTCCAGTATGGTGTCACTTAGGCTTAAGTGGTCTTAATGACCATAAACATATAAGCAATGACAGATAGCCTGTATTGTTCCACTGTTCTGACTCTGTGTCAAACGTGTAAACAATCATGGTTCCTGATTGGACCAGGCTCCTCGCCCACTACAGCAACTGTGAGCCAACAAATATTTTTGGAGTCCTCAACTTCAACTCTCACCTGATTTCTTGATTAGAAAACTCTTCCACCTGAGTCCGGTATGGTTAAGTAACCCAAAGACTATCTCCACCATATCTGGGTCTAATTAAGAATGTCTCCTCCCATATTTGGCATTGATCACTTGTTCTCAACCAGTCCCATCTTTAAGGTATAAAATTTCCCTGCTCAGACTCCATTCTTAACTTGTTCTCCTAACAAGAACTTAGCCAGAGTACACATCTCCCTCATGTGAGTGACCCTATCCCTGTATGTGGTCAAATCCTTGTCTATCTATGTTGCCATATAGTGTGCGTTTGTATGGTCTTGTTTTTGCCTGCTTGCTATGCCTACTGCTTCATAGTAATAAAGCTCATAATTATATTAGCTTTCCAAGTGCCAGTTTTCTGTATATCCTCAAATTCAGCTCTTTACTCTGATCTGAGTCATGAGGACAAGTAAAGTCATGATGCATTACTGAAATAATTTCTTTTTCATTAACAGTCAAGTACTTACCTGGAGGTTGAAGCCAACTTTCTGGAAAGTCCTAAATTACCCTGGCCAATTTAATTCAGAAAGCTCAGAATACCTTCCCCATTCTTGGGGAAATCTGTTCTAGAGATCTTCATGAATAAAGAATCCCACAATGCTGTATTGTATCAATAATAAAGACTTAAGCTCAAAGGGGAATGAATTCAATGCAATTCAACAATATTTATTCAGACACAAAGTATTTGGGCTGTTCTCTTTTTCTTCAAAGCTCCCCACCCCCTTTTCAATTCATCAAACATTTATTAAGCATCTACCACATGCAAGGTATTGTGCTCAGCACTGGAGTCTCAAAGATTAAAAAAAAAAAATCAAATACAGCCAGATAAGGAAATATAAGATAATTTCAAGAAGGAGGAAAAACTAGACCAAACACCATGGAATGCTTCATAGAGGAGGCAGCATCCTGAACTTTAGGCTTGAAAGAAGACAAAGGTCCTAACTGAAGGAAATGATGAAGGAACACATTTAAGGTGAAGCAGATGGGTCGTGTCAACACAAATTCGTTAAATACTTCTGGTTGGTTGCCTCTGGAGATTAAGCCTCTCTTAGGTGGTGGCTAGTCTCTCTTTAATACCTGATAACTTCTGATTGCATGTAACCAAGTTGGGCTACATCTCTCTCTTTTAACATGGAGGGTGTGCTTTGACTCCAGCAAGTATAGGCAGCAGTATACTTATTGAGAGAGAAGTTGGAGTGGAGCTGAGAATGGGACTGGGGCAAGACCAGGAGGTAGCTGGTAGATGGACCCATCATGAGTTGGCAGGCACACTCTAAGTATTCAAAACCTAACATGCTTTGAATGAGTTCTGGTGGGGTTCCCTTCATTTCTTGAACAATTAACCAGTCAATTGTTCTTGAACAATTAACCATTTTAAGAATCTAAGTCTCAGGTATTATTCTAGTCACAGGGGATACATAGACAAAACTGAGATAGTCTCTGCCCTTAAGAAGTTTACATTTAAATAACACCCACTTAAATAAGCATATACAAAATAAATGCATGTATATATTTTGGATGGGGAAATAAGTGAAGAGAGTAGGATCTGGGGGAGGGGAATCATGGAAAGTTTCATATAGAAGATGACAGTTGACCTGGGCTTTGAAGGAAACTGGGGATTTTGAGAAGTAAAAGGGCAGAAGGAATGCATTCCAGGCATGGGGGACAGTCTGAACAAAGGCTCAGAGATGAGAGACAGAATGTCATGTTTGAGGAACAGCAAGAAGGACAGTTTAACTGAACTATAGAGAAGCATGAAGGGGAGTAATGAGCAACAAAGATAGAAAGGTAAGTTGGAGGTGGGTTGTGAAGGGCTTCAAATACCAAATAGAATACCTGCTCTATGTACTTCAGGGTGTCAAACACTGGTCTGAACATGCAATAGAGAACATTTCTGCCTCTGTATTTATGGATTGTACTATCAGTGTGGATAGATCTTTTAAATGGTTTGTACAGAATCACTACAATTGTAATGCCTCTCCCCCTTCCCCACTAATTTCATTTAAACAGAAACAAATATTTCTCATCTTTCAAGGCACAGATCAAAAATCACTTTCTTTAAGTTTTTCCTAAGCAGGTATGACTCTACCTTTTCTGAACCCATGGAGAACATTTGTTCAGACACAAACTATTTGGGACAACTATCTCCATTTTTCTTCAAGGTTCTCTTTCAATTTCTCTGAAGATACTTCCTATATTCTAACATCTAGATGCTTGTATCTGTGATCTCATTGCTTGTTTGCATTAGAATTTCTAGTTCCCTTTACTGGTCACCTGTACTTTAAGCATTTGTGTAAAAACTTCTGTGGCCATAGATTTGTGAATTGCTTCCTTTAATTTTACATCTGGTAAATCCTGGGCATCCTAACTGCTATTCTTTCTCTACTATGGTTACTTAAAAAAAAATCTAGCTTTGTAAATACCATTTTATTTCTTTCTCTTGTTTTTCTCTCTCTTGTTTAAAGCCCTTTTGTTTATATTGACAAGACTCCAAGGAAATGAAATTTTATGGTCTCTTTTAGATATATTCCATCTCTGGTCAAAAAAAGACTATCATTTCAATATTTTAAGATGTAGTCTAGAGATCCAAATTCTATTCTCAGACACAATCTTTGTAATCAGCTGTTCACTTCCCAAATCTGATTTTTTCTTCTTTGCCTTCAGTAGGTAGTAGTGATGAAAAGACCACCTGTGCCCTAAAGTTATAGGGTGAGCTAGGAGAGTCCTTGGGGTTCACTAATTTAATGCCATTCACTTTAGAGAGAAGAAAACTGAATTCAGAGAGGTTGTAACACACCTAATGTTGCACATTTGTTGGTGGAAGCTGGTCTTCTACTCAGGTCCTCCAATGTTTCCCTCATCTGTACCTTTCTGCTTCCTAGTTTCTTGTCTCAGGCACCATCATTCTTAGCAATGCTTTCTAGATTCCTTCAGGCAGTATTAGTGTTTTCATGTATCACTAAAAGTCATCAGATTTGACAATTATTTCATCATGGATACATGCTCTAGGAAGTTGACTTTTCTACTGTTAATAACAGGTTGATGGCCAAGATGGAAGATTAGAGGCAACTCAGTTGAACTTTCTCAACATTCTCCTCTGAACAACTTTAAGATAATGCCTCAAATCAAATTTTGGAGTGGCAAAGCCAACAAAAGGTCAGGTAAAGACATTTTCTGGCATAGAAAAACTTAGGATTAGTAGGAGAGATTTGTAATACCAAGGAGGAAGCCTGTCTTGTGTCCTAACAGCCTGCTAAAAGAGGCACACAAATACTGAGGAAAATAACACCTCAAAAAATTGGCCTAATGGTAAAAGAGGTACAAAATTTTATAGAAGAAAAGAACTCCTTATAAAATAGAATAGGCCAAATGGAAAAGGAGGTACAAAATGTCACTAAAATAAATAATTCCTTAAAAATTAGAATTGAGCAAGTGGAAGCTAATGACACCATGAGAAATCAAGAAACAATAAAACAAAATCAAAAGAATAAAAAAATAGAAGAAAATGTGAAATATCTCATCAGAAAAACAACTGACCTGGAAAATAGATCAAGAAGAGATAATTTAAGAATTATTGGACTACCAGAAAGTCATAAAGGAAAGAGTCTAGACATCATGTTTCAAGAAATTATCAAGGAAAAGTACCCTGATATCTTAGATCAGAGGGTAAAATAAAGATGGAAATAATCCACTGATTACCTACTGAAAGAGATCCCAAAATGAAAATGAAAAATATTATAATCAAATTCCAGAGCTCCCAGGTGAGGGAGAAAATATTTCAAGCAGCTAGGAAGAAACAATTCAAACTTTGTGGGGCCACAGTCAAGATCACATAAGATTTAGTGGTTTCCATGTTAAAAGAGCAGATGGCTTGGAATATAATATTCCAGAAGGAAAAGGAGCTAGGACTACAATCAAGAATAACATACCCCCCCAAAAAAAATTTATTGTAATTCTTCAGGGGAAAATGAATATTTAATGAAGTAGAGGACTTCTAAGAATTTCTGATGAAAAGACCAGAGATGAATAGAAAATCTGATATTCAAACACAAAACCAAAGAGAAGCATAAAAAGGTAAACATGAAAGAGTAATCATAAGGGTCTCAGTAAGTTAAACTGTTTATATTCCTATATGGGAAGGTGATACATGTAACTCCTAAGAACCTTATTAGGGCAGTTAAAAGGAGTCTACATAGACAGAGGGCATGGATTTCAGTTGATTATGTTGGGTGCTCTCCAAAAGAAATGAACGGGTGAGAAAGAGGGATGAACTGGAAAAATGGAGAAAGGAGAAGTAGAATGGGGAAATTTTTCTCATAAGAGGCACACAAGGAAGAGATTTTATAATGGAGAGGAAAATGGGGGTGGGTGGGCAATGCTTGAACCTTACTTCAGAATTTGTTTGAAGAGGGAAGTATATATGTACATGCATATACACACACTCTGTTGTATATAAAAATGTAAATTACTCAATAGGGAAATAGGAGGGAAAGGGGATAAGAGAAAGGGAGGGGGCTGATAAAAGGGAGAACAGATTAAGGGAGACAGTAGTTAGAAGCAAAATAGACTTTTAAGGAGGGAAAGGATAAAAAGAAAGAGAAGAACCAGAAGAAAGTGAGATGGAAGGAAATATATAGTAATCATAACTGTGAATATGAGTGGGAGGAGCTCACCCGTAAAATGGAAGCAGATAGTAGGATGGATTAGAAGCCAGAATCTAAAAATATGCAGTTTACAAGAGATACACTTTAAATAGAAACACACAGAGTTAAAATAAAGGGCTGGAACAGAATCCAATATGCTTCAGCTGAACAAAAAAAAAAAAAGCAGAGGTAGCAATCATGATCTCAGACAAAGCAAAAGCAAAAATAGACTTAATTACAAGAGATAATCAGGGAAACTACATTTTGCTAAATGGTACCGTAAACAATGAAGTAATATAAAAATTTTTAACAGCGAGTTTCTCTGAGAAAGTACTCATTTCTCAAATACACACTGAGTATACCACAGAGTCAAATTTATAATAATAAGAGCCATTGCCCAATTGATAAATGGCCAAAGGATATAAACAGACTGTTTTCAGAAGAAGAAATCAAAGCTATCTATAGTTATATGAAAACATGCTCTAAATCACTATTGATTAGAGAAAAGTAAATTAAAACAACTGTAAAGTACCACCTCACACATAACGGAAATGACAAATGCTGGAAGGGATGAGGGAAAAATAGGTACATTAATGAACTGTTGGAGTAGTGAACTGGCTCAACCATTGTGGAGAGTAATTTGGAATTATGCCCAAAGAGCTGTATAAAACTGGGCATATCCTTTGGCCAAGCAATACCACTAGTAGGTCTCTATCCCAAGGAGATCAAAGAAAAAGGAAAAGGACCTATACACACAAAAATATTTAAAGCAGCTCTTTTTGTGGTGGAAAAAAATTAGACATCAAGGAATGCTTATCAATTGGGGAAAGGCTGTGCAAGTTGTGCTGTGGGAAATGATCAGAAGGGGTTCAGAAAAAACATGGGAAGACATATGAACTGGTACAAAATGAAGTGAGAAGGACTAGGAGATCATTGTGCACAGTAACAGAAATGTTGTAAGAATGATCAATGGGGCAGCTAGGTAGCACAGTGGATAGAGCACTGGCCCTGGAGTCAGGAGGACCTGAGTTGAAATCCGACCTCAGACATATAACACTCCCTAGCTGTGTGACTCTAGGCAAGTCACTTAACCCCAGTTGCCCTCACCCCCCAAAAAAAATCAATGGTGAAAGACTTTGCTGCTCCGATCAAAATAATGATCCAAGACAATTTCAAAGATCTTGTAATGAAAAAAAAATGCTGTACACCTCTAAGAGAGAGAACTCTGAATGTAAATTGAAGTATACTTTTCTCACTTTTTTCTTGCTTTTAAAAAAATTATGGCTAATGTGGAAATATATTTGCATGATTTCACATGTATAATTGATATATTACGTGACTTCTCAGTGGGTGGAGGAGGGGTGGAAAAGAAGGAGGGAGAGAATTTGGAACTCAAAATTTAAAAAGAAAAGAATGTAACAAGTAAAATATTGAAATATATATATATATATATTTAAATAACAGACTGACAAATAGTTCCTTTAGTTCCCCTCACAACTAATGCTCATTTTTTTTTTCTTTCACCCTTATTTGGTGTATAAATCTACCCTGTTTACTTATCTTCTTTGCTAATGGCAGTATGGTATAGTGTATAGAGTGTTGAACTTGAAGTTGAGAAGACCAAAACCAAAAGTCCTTTGGATGAGTTCAAGAGGAAATAGGTACCCTGGGAAGCTGACCTTGAGGCATAGGTTCTAAGATCCAAGCTGGTTCTTTTATAGATGGGCAAATTTCCTAAGATCCATGAATAACAGGAATTAACCCTTTAGGCTGTTTTCTTAACAAAGACTTTAAGAGAGGGACCAAAATGGGTAGGTGCACTGGAAAGTAATTGTGCCTGCAATGATGTTATGTAGGAATATTTAGAGCTCCAAAGTTGGGACTCTGGGGCTATATCCCATGTAACTTTGGTCTTATTCAGAGGAACTGACCTATTTCAGGGATTCCCTGGACCCCAAGGTAGTAGATCTCTAGACAATAAATTTTTGCCAGCCATGACATCCACTCTATCTCTTGACCTCTTTAACTGAGGTTCTGGGATGTGATCAACCATTCAATACCCGACTATATCAAATCCCCTCTCTTTTATAGATGAGAATATTGAGGTGCAGAAAGTTTGAGTGACTTGTCTGTGGTCACATTGTAAGTAGGTGTCAGGTCTTGGGACTCCTTCCTTAGGATCATTCCCCAAGATCTAACATAGAAGTTATTTTTAAAATCGATCAATCTGAAAGTCTGTCTTGAAAGGGAAGGATAAAGATGTTGATAGGCCTAAACCCCACTCCTCATGCTGGACCAGTGAATGGGAAGGAAAGACTGAAGAGTTTGACTAAAGAGGGAAGCTGGTGTGGGAGGTATGAAAAGTTACATGAGGCAGGGCATAAACAAGGTAGCCAAGAAGTAGGAGTGGAGGCACCACTGAGAATGTGACCTCAGACCAAATCCACATGGGGACTAGAGGGGTAGTAAGCACAAAGCACTTACCCAGTTGTGCAATATTGTACCGGGAAAAGTTCCCTCCTGATCTAGGATGGGCTTAAACCCTGAAGCATGAAATGTGAATACCTTTTGCTCAGCATCCATTAAATAAATGTTATTCTTCTCCCTGGCAGAAAAACACAAATTCCTCTGCTTGGAGTGATAGAGTAGCAGAAGGAACACAATCGGCAATATCCCCCTTTACGATAATGACTCTCACCTTTCCAAGGAAATGAGTTTGGAGGGAAGGAGCTTCATTGAGTGCCCAATGACAAGTCCACCGGGCTCGCTGCCGCTAATTATCTGGCACGAAGGAAAGGCAGGACCACTAGCATCAGATCTCTAGCATCGAGTTCATGAACTTTGGAGTGGGTAAGGCATCTTGGAGGTGATGTCATGCAGACCAGAGAATGGTCTTTCCAAGTCCCCTATGACACTCACCTCTTCACTACTAAGCAGATATTTTCTCCAATTATAGTCCAAAATGCAGGCTGAAAAGTACCCTCGACTATTGACAGTTTTAGGTGGAAAAGGGATGCCTCAGGAATAATACCTTGCCCAGGACAAAGAAGACAGAGTAAACAAAGCGTTATTTTGTTTTGCAAATAAATGGCTTTGTTAAATACTGGAGAAATCCCCTAAGTGCTGACAGTCCGCAGCTCTGATAAAATGCATTTGCAATACTCTTAGTGTCAAGAAATCACATCTTACTGTGCCAAAGGGGTTAAGAGCATCTCCCCAACTGGAGGGTAAGCTCATTAAAATCTTCTTTTCTGGGAAGAGGAGGCCCCATTTGCCACCTCTCCTCCCCTTGTTTTCTCTCTCGCCAATTTACGGGAGAACTAGGGAGCCGATCAAAATAGTATAATCCGCATTTGTATTAAAAATAATAAGCTTGGTAAGGACGGAACAATCAACGGTAAACAGCATAAGAAAACATGGCAGAGGCACACATTAACTTAATAGAACATACTTGACCCGCAGGTAACGCATTAAAATGCTGTTTTGGCAGACTAAATTGATAGCAGATTTGCCTAAAGGAAATCCGCTTCGGAAACAAGACAAATACAATCCTAATCCCTTTCTCCTGCCACATGCTGTAGATGAATGAAACCCAGGGGGGAAATTCTTATTACAGCAAATAGGTGCAAGTCCAGAGGAAAAATTAAGTCAAGTTGACAATTTACAAATTTCCTTTCAAGCATGAAAGGGGGCTGGAAACCCAGGGTTATTTTTTTTTTTTTTTTTAAATCCCAAGCCTGGTGTTTGGTGTCTGTTAATATCGCAGCTAGAGAATAAGGGGCATAGGGAAAGTTCTCATTACCAACCTAGGCTTCATCTCCCTGAAATGACGCCAGAATGAAATAACTTTTGTCAGACAAGCAATATTAGAAAATCTAATATTGGGGAGAGACATTTTTCCTGCCTCCCGGTGAGTATTGAGTGGCTGGCAGCGTAGGTTTAGTTATGGCGTTACTGATGTGAACTAAGGAAGGGGAAAAAAAAGTCAGTTCCTCTTGTCATTTCCCTTACAGGGCTGTCAGGGCAGTACATTGGACAGGGTTCATCTTTTTCTGGGGGAGGCTTCTAAGGTTCCCCCAACACGTCTCCTACCTTTTTCATTAACTGCTTTTGATATGCTAAGTCAGCTTGGTTTAAGAGTAGGAGTACATTATCTGAGTCAGCTGGAAATTCAGTAAGTCCCGGGGCCTGATCTCACCCTCTGTGCAGAACAGTTACTGGAGAAAGAGAGGAAAGAGGAGTATGGAAATAGGTGAGAGAGACATAGTAAAGAAGTGTTCCTCAGAGATAAGGATGAAACTTGGAGTGGGAAATAGGAATGGGTGCTCTTTTCAGATTAACTTTGGTTAATGGAAGGAGGAAAAGTGGTGCAATGATTTGAGCACTGGATGAAGGTTGAGGAGAACTGGGTCCTAAATGAACTCTGACACAAGCTAGCCTTGAGGTTTTGGTCAAGTGACTAACTTTCTGAACCTCAGTTTCCTCATCTGTAAAATTCAGTTTTAGGTTTCTTCTAATTCTGATATTCCACAAATATTGTCTTCAAATCTGATCTTCAAAAAGGAGAATGTAGCAACAATTCATGTTTGTGGAAATAGGTGTCCATCTTTCTAGGGAGGAGAAGCGTGGAATAGGTGAGTCCTCCAGCACTTACCACCTGTGTAATTGTGGGCAAATCCCATAACCTTCCCTTCTTGAGCTTTAGTTTCTTCATCTGCAAAATAGGTGGAATAATACTGAAAGTGTCTACCTTACAAAGCTGTTGTGAGGCTCAAATGTATATTTATAATAATAAATGTAAAGCTCTGCAAACCTTCAGTTATGATGTAAATGTCTATGATGATGATGATAGGAGCTGGTGAAATATTTTTATAGCCTTGTGATTCTAGGCTTTTCTAAGCCCACAAACTTCCTCTTCTTTTGAAAAGACTGAGGGGTCTGTATTATGTACTAAAATAGTTGTTTCTTTTATAAAGTGGAATTCAGAGATGGGGTGGGTCCAATTCACAGCTGTAAAGACACAATTATGAAGTTAGCAAAGGCAACATTTTCCTTCTCTGTCCTTCTAGCACCTTTTTTGCACCCTCTTCTCTTCTTACTGCACTTGCCTTAATCTTCCAACCAACCTACTCTAGAAGCACTGCCCTTTGCATATCACCTGTATTCAATTGCCACAGACATCAATTCACTCTCAATTGGAGGTTAGAATTAAAGAGAAGATAGGTGACTTCTCATTCAGGTATTAACTGTTATAGCTCAAGTTGTTACCCATCTCAAAGCTGTTTGTGTTTTAATAAAATGCTTTTGAAGACCAAAAATCCTTGAAGACCCAAAGCAATATGTTTTAATGACAGAACTTCAGACCTGAGACTTGGGAAAATATTTTTGGAAAGGGAAGATTTTTACAGTGTCCCTCAGATCACATCACATTAGCTGCTACCTACTTGTCTGTTCATAAAATCAAAGAATCTAAGTATTATAAGGGAGTTTAGAGATCATTTAGTCCAACTCCCTCATTTTATGAATGAAAAAATGCAGGGGGTGGGGGAGAGCAAAGAGGTAACTGTCTAAGTCACCTGGGAGTCAACAGATGAGATGAAACTGGAACCTATGTCTTTTTACTCTCACCTGAAATATTTTCTAAAAGTGTTCCTTCATTAAAGCTTCAACCTTCTTAAAAAGAATTTGTACAGTACTTCTTTCACTTCTTTTATTGAACATCCTTTTCTTTGGGGACGGGGGAAACAAATGTCCAGTTTCCCCTCTATCTTTTATAGCAAGAAGGCTTCCCAACAGTTTCAGCTGATTGTATTTTCATGCACAAACAAGGACTCTTACACACTGACTGCTAGCTCTGGGCTGGGATACAGACTCATCTCCTATCAACAAGGTGATGACAAATTCTACCCAAATGGTCCAAGAATGATGTGAGATTGGAGGAGACAAAGCCCATGCAGTCTCATCCATGGACTCATAAGACATAGACCAGAAAACATGATCAACAGCAATGCTTACTGGGAATGAATCATTTCTGTGGGGGCTCAGAAACTGCTTTCTGTCACTTTCACAAAAGGGAAGTGATGAGGGATGACATGGTATTTGACTTCCCAAGTTGGCCAAAGGGGTACTAGAGTCGCATTGGTTTAATGGATAAGAAATGAACTTGAAAGAGAACTTTTTATATGAGATAGAATGGTACCTAGATGAAAGAACTATTAAAATGTAAATAGAATATTACTAACACTTTCTTTCAAATAGAAAGTACTGTAATAATGTATCTTTGAAAAATAGCCTAATATGGTAGAGAGAGTCCTAGATTAGAAAACAGGAAAGAATGAGTTATTGTTCTTGACATGCCACTAACTAGTTGACCTTAGTTAAGTCAGTTCATTAACTAGAGACTTCAGGTAAGTCATTTCAACTCTCTGGGGCTTAGATTTTTTACGTTTGTAAATTGACGTGATTGAACTAAGTGGCTCCAGAGGGCTCCCTCTTTAATAGTCTCTGCTTCTATTTTATGTGATTAATATTTTCTGTATTAAACCTTCTATTAGAGATTATCTACACATAAAAGTTTCACACATTTCATAAAAGGAATGATAATATATTGTAAAGTGATAAGAAAGTGGGCACAATTAAGTCATTAACCTCTAGGTCAGTGGTGTCTAACTCAAATAGAATGGGGCCACTATATGGAATATAAGAATCCTTGCAGCTGCATATTGACTTAGAATACCACAAATTAACATTGTCTATGTCCTATTATATTTATATTTATTTTGTTAGATATTTCCCAGTTACATTTTAGTCTGGTTTGGTTGCTCCTGGGAGTGTTGTGACCATGTTTGACATGCTCTAGGTGATCCAGAGTTAAGACTAGAGTGAAAAGGAGCCCTCAGAAATGTCTTGGCCTTGATTGTCTTTAGAATCATGCCATTTTTATTAACTTCTCAGAGTATGGGTGTTTTACAAAGTGACCTGGGATCCTCCAGTGGAAAAATCATTAGGAGTGCTGAAGCAAATGCCCATTTTTTCAGCTGAGAGAACAGTTGTCTACCTTGAGATTTCATGTCATGGGCAAGAATCACATTGTTTTGGAGTTGCTTCTGACTTTAGAGTGTGTCAAGTATTTAAGGTGACCCAAGTGGAGGTAAAAGTCATCATTCCTAATCCATTAGTGCCACATAAAAGATATATGTGATTTTCTGAGTGTTATTTTAATCAATTTTTCCATGGGCTATGGCAAGTCTTTCCTCCTATTATTTCATACCAAGACATACACAGAAAGAGAGTAAGAGAGAGAGAGAGACAGACAGACAGACAGACTGAGTGGTGAGGGAGGGAAAGAGCACATTGAATCAAGAAGACCAAGAGTGTGCTTCATGAAAGTTGAATGAACCTTTCAGGAACTTGTCATAATGTCTCATTACTTCAAAAACCTTTGCTTTTCCTGCGATTTTAGGACATGGCCTTCTTCTTAATTTAAGAAGACTTGTTGAACTTTAAAAACCATGCAAGCAAGTGGTAGCACTGAAGTTCAGAGCCCCCATCAACTCAAATGTTAGAAAAGACTCCTTTTACTCTTTGTAGCTTGCAAAATAAATAGGCTCCCCCTCTAGTTCAGTGAGTTCTACTTTTATCCCATACTGATTATGTAACCTTGAGCAAGTCACTTAGCTATTATGTGCCTCATTTTCCTCATCAGTAAAATGCCTTTTTAATGTGTCCTTTCCTGATACCTACACATATGACTATGTCTCCCCATCCTTAAAAAAAAACTTCACTTGTCCCAACTACTCCAATTAGCTGTCATCCTATTAATCTCCCCTCCCTAGCTAAACTTTCTGAGAAAGCAATCTACAGTCAGCACCTCCATTTCCTCTCCTCTCACTCTCTTCTAAACCTTCTGCATTCTGGCTTCCCAATCTGATCACTCAGCTGAAATTGTTCTTCCCAAATTTATCACTGATCTCTTAATCACCTAAACCAAGGACATTTTCTCAGTCCTCATACTCCTTGACCTTTTTTCAGCTTCTGTTACCTTATCATCTGGATGCTCTTTTCTCTCTAGCTTTTCCTGACACCTCTCTCTTCTGCATCTTCTACTTGTTTCCAGTCTCCTTTGTGCCTGGCACATAGTAAGTGCTTAATAATACATACTTGTTGATGGATCACAAAATGGGGAAAATACTATGTGCTCTATCTCAGCCAGGTATTGTAAAGATCAAACAATCAGCATGGATTAATTAAGTGCCTACTATGTTCCAGGCAGTGAAACAATGCACATGAAGAACTTTGTAATATATGAAAATAACAGGTGTAATTATGATTTAAAAATAAAGTATTTATTTCTTGGACATTATTTCAACCTATGGAAAGAGCAAAAAGAGGATTTTTGATCTTTCTAATGTAGATTATAGCCACATTAACAAACAACAAGCTTAATGACCTTCAACAATTTGGTACCTCCTGTAAACTTAAAAAAGTTTACCTTTAATTCAGATTGTTTGCAGATGTCATATTTCTAAAGCCTTTGAGGTCTCAGAGAATGTTCTGTAACTATTCAGAAACAGGCTACCATGGCATGAAGGTGATTTTAGTTTCCCCAAGGTTTTGTAGGCAGAACTCAAGCTCTGGCAAGCATACCAAGTGGTAGATGTTTCAGTTGGCATGGAGTAGGGTGGGGTGGGTGGTGACTAACTGTGTTTCTCATCTAAGAATTTATGGCTCTTCTGAAATGCTGAAGAAGTCCTTGTTGTATCAGTGGACTTACACAAAATTAAGAAGACTGTGTCTTTGATGTTTCCTCATATCTCCTCTGATTCCTTTCTCCCCTAAGATGCCTGGCATACCCATGATGGCTGGTTTTGGGTCTCAGGGAAGAAAACATTCAAGAAACACATTCCTATTATGGCCCCATAGGTGTAGAGCTGTAAGAAAGCTGAAAGGTCATCTAGTCCAGTGGTTATTAACCTTGTGTGTATGTGTGTGTGTGTGTGTGTGTGTGTGTGATGAACCCCTTTGATAGTCTGATAAAGCCAAGGAATCCATCTCAGAATAATGTTTTTAAAAGCAAAAAATAAATACATAGAATTACAAGGGAACAAATTAAATTGAAATACAGTCATCAAAATATTAAAAGAAAAAAACAAGATCAGGGACCCTAGGTCAAGAGTCCCCAGTCTAGTCTAAAATGAATGAATTACTTACAGTCACACAAATAGTAATTTGCACAATCAGGTTTTAACCTAGGTTCTCCTGATCTAAATCTGAGGCTCTTTCCACTAAACTATATTGCCTTTAAATTACTGCAGACTAATATGTTTTCTAGGATGCAGGATGGTCAGATCACAGAGGTGTCAAATTCATGGCCCTCAATATTTAAGTGGTGGAACCAGATTAAGTTATAAATGGGAAATATTTAACAAAATAAATAAAGCTACAGTACAGCATGGATAATGTTAATTATTGTTTCCTAACTTGAAACTCATCTTGGACAAGTCATTTCAACTCTTTGGGCTTCAGATTCCTTCCTGTGATATATGGGGGATGGAGTAACTTCATCCCTTCCCCATCTACAAATCAATTTTTACCTTTCTTTCCTTCCCAGTTATGAAGATTCCCTGTTTCTATCTTACAGGGATCTACTTTGAAATCACCTCTGCAGAGAGATAATGCCCTTAAATTAGAAGCAATGATTTTTTCTAAATCAAATAGTGGTTGTCTTAATAGTAGTACTTTCATGCCAAAGTGTGAACCTTTTTCTCCTTAAATGGAGGTGTAGGCAAAAAGTACACAGAGTACAATAGCTTCTCAACATTACTGAGATTTGCCTATAATAACAGTATATATACAAGACAGCACAGTGTTGGGCACAAAGCAATATCCAGACATTTAATTCCTATTCATATCAAAGGTTAGGCAGCCATAGAATCTTAGGACAGTACAGCACCTTAAACACAGTGGTCTACTTGAAAGGACCCTAGTCTTAGACGAAGAAGAACTGGGTTCAGAGGCTTTACTAAGATAACTGTCTTATGGCCATAAGATTATAAAGAAATATGTTTTGATCAAGCAACTGAACACAGAATACTGGATTATTTCTTTGTCACTGCTTTACACATCACTGTTGTGAGAGAAATGTTTTGTAAATGTAAATGTACCTTAGAAAGGGGTTATTACTTTTTATTATTATTATCACCTAGTTCAATGTCTTCATTTTATGGGTGAGAAAATTGAGGTTCAGGGAAGCACATATTTTGCCAAGGTCACAGAGCTAGCAAGTGGCAGAATCAAGGTTAGAATCTGATCTCCTGACTCCAATTCAGTTCTCTTTTTCATATTCCCTGCTGAAACCAGTGTACCATTTCCCCCTCTGATTAACCATTTTGATTATCACCACATTTGTCCTCAAGAAGGCTTTTCTCATCCCTTCTATTAATATGGCAGGCACCCTCCATATCAAAATACCCAAAAAGGGCCCCTTCTGCTAATGATTAATGTAGTCTCATTGTAACCATAATCTAGAAATATCCTTTAGGGTAAAATTCCAACTAACATTGTGATCCCTCAATCTTTCCCTAAAACCCTGTCTTAAACACTAACCCTTCTGTTAAAGAACTTAGTTAAAGTAGAAGGATAGTCACAGCCACATTCTTTTGCACCAGCTTTTATGTTTCATTCAATAACTATTGTTAATGAATGTTTAAAGGAACACAGAAATTGTGATTATTATTATACACACAAGAACTTTCAAATTTGATTAGTCAAACTTCCCTTATATAAATCAATCAGTTGATTGGTAAATGTTTCTTGAACACCCAATACATGTAAGAGGCTGCCCTACTTCAATGTATGGGGGGAAGAGTGAGGAGTAGAGGGAGGTACAAGATATGATCCCTACTCTCAAGGAGATTACAGTCTAATTGGGGCAATGACACATGAAAAGATTGAGTACAAGAAAGGTAAGTGGCACATTTAATGATCAGAACAGGAGGAGTGGGGGAAAATAGAAGATAGCAAAGGGATATCAAAAATTCTATTCTGTCACTATTAAATCTAATGAAATGTAAGGGCTTTTTCTCTACGGAAGGGCATGCAAAAAAGACCACAACAGTCTTTTTCCATGATAGCTTAAATATAACCATGCTTGGAGCCTGGGGAATGGATGAGATGACCTCTGGAAGCCTCCTTTTAGTCCTTCATTTCTTTAAACTGCTGGCCCTGAAGAAAATGTGTCACATGTCTTTGTACATGTCCTAGAGAACACTGAATAATGTTGCCCCCTGCCCCCAGTAGAGCATTTTAATGATAACAACTGCTGTCTTTGGGGACAGATGGTGACTTGTCTTTTAAAGGAGAATGAAATCTATTAAGACAGTGAAGAGAGACAAAGAGAAGAGTGATGTCCCTTGGAGGAGAGTGCTAAGGGAAAGTACTCTGAGTCCTTTTTTCTCTTTCTTTCCCTTCTCTGTCTTTCTCTTTTGTAAGAAGAGTGTACCCTTCAATGCTTCTGTTTTGTGTCTGGATTATTATGGTTGTTGGTGTATAAAATTGCTGCTTGGTGTGTATAATTTATAAGCTCTAAAAAATGATAAATAGTCTCAAGTAAGAAGGGTGATTTGTGTTAAAGTCTTCAAGGTACTTTTGTAAAGGAATTAAATTTCTTGGGGAAATTGTCTATAACTTCCTGTGGAATATTAGTTAACTGATTCATGGCTGGCACATACTCTCTTCTTCAATGACTTCTGAATAGGTTTCCTCTTCTGTTTAGAAGAATATACAGTGAAATCTTGAGGAATAATATTAGCTTACATTACAATAGGGCTGTATAGTCTACAAAAGACTTTACACTTCAGGCTAAAAAAAAATGGTAGCATGGTATAAAACAAGGACACTGGCTTTAGAGTCAGAGGACTTGAGTTCATCTCCAGCCTCTGAAGATTATTAGCTGTATGATCTTGAGCAAGTCATTTAACTTCCCTTAGGCCCCAGTTGCTTCATCTGTAAAATGAAAGGATTGGACTAGGTAATGACTTCTGAGCACTTCCCTGGTCTAAGAAACATCACCCATTTGCTACTTATTCTATCCATAAAACAGTCCTGTGAATATATAGTCCAATTATTATTATTTCCATTTTATAGAAGAAGAAACTAAGTAGTGGAATAGTGAATAGAAAGGTGTACCCAGAGTCTGGAAGACCTGAGTTCAAATCCTACTTGTGGTGCTTATAAAATATATAACCATGGATGCATCACTTATTTTTGAGTCTCAGGAAACCCTGTAAGACTCTCTGATACATCATAGACTGGTTCTGATCTGATTTGGTGGAAAGAGTACCTAGATTGGGGAAATCATGGATAATTAACATATTGATGTATTTATCTCTTTAGAAAGCTTATAAGCACTTAATGGTTAGGAACTGCATCTTATATAACTTGTTATATAACATCTGTCAACATGTTCATAGTATACAGTATCTATATACTCTTCCCTCCTTCCCAGCAAGTACCTTCAAAATGGCTGGTGCTTAGGAAGTATTTTGTTAGTGGAATAAATGAATGAACAGCAGATAATTATTTTGGTTGAATGAATGAGTGAATGGCAGAGAAATATCCTAGTTGTTGATATTTTCCTCTAAAGTACAAGTGTATCCTATGCACTAGAGAAGACATATTATCACTAGTGAATAAATGCAATTTATATGGTTTGGCTGCTGTCCTACAATGGATACTCTGGACTTAGACTGGTCATCATAGTCAAACAATAAGGCAAATGCCCAAAGATTCTGGTTGTTAGGCTCCTAGGAGATTCAGGAGTAGCTTGGAACTTCTTAAATAATTAAGAAAAAGGTACAAATTTTCCCTAGACTTAAGCAGATTCTTGTCTAATAAAGTGATGTAAATGACTAAACTAAACCCTAGCAGAAAAGAATACTTTTTCCATCTGTTTCAGGAATGCTTAGCAACTTTTTAAGCTAACTCTTTAACTTATGGGTTGGCATAGGTAAGCTCTAGAAAGTGGACTATAATTCTCTTTTCTCACAAAAGGAAAGTACAGCTAAATATTTATTCTCTTTCAAAGTCTATCTTAAGAAAAGTCTCTTTTCTGTCTCTAATCTCCTCTACAAATTATGATCTGACATATAACTGAGTTCTTAATTAAATATTGTCTTATATTAGTTTATTAATATTTTATGCCTAGAGATCTTCTTCTCTAGTTAAAGTGTAAGGTCCTTGAGGGTACAATCAATATATTATACAATTTTCTATAACTCTCAAGCTCTGACTTACATGGATTAAATCCAATCTTGAGAGACTCTCCCAAAATCATTCTCTTTAGTTTATTTTCCCCCATCAAGTGTTTTCTTAGAAATCTTAAAATACAGATTGTGTCTGAATCTACACAAATAGGGGTAAGAGAGAATCTAATTCTTATACAAATACTCAAGGTGAGAAAGCATATAGGGTACAAGACAACACTTATTTTACTTCCACTCCCTTCCCCCCAAAATGCATAGAACACAAAAGAGCTCACATTAGGTCATAAAAAGTGAACATAATTTTCCTCTATATTCAATGAGTTTTACGTCCTTCCTACCCCACCCCCACATATCACCAGGGACTTATATAATTCTCCAGATTCATATTGCCAACTCTTTATTTGGACTCCATCCAGTTGCAAAATAAACTTGGGTTTCCTAAAGAAGCAACTCCCTGGTGATTTCTGGTGATTTCTACCTATGCCCCAGGATCTGTTGCAGGTTGTCAGCATTATGGTATTTTCCTTAGGTTTCAGACTCTCCTGCCCCTGAAGGAGAAAAAAATGGAATTACTAAAAGGCCACTCCTTCTCTTTGGATTTGTTCTGTCCAAATAACTTACAGTAGTGTGCTGGAGCTTCCCAGCCTAGGTTCCTTGAAAGCCCAGGTAGAATCTCACTCCCCATAAGGTCTACAAGACCGAGGGTCAAATGGAAAGGAAAACAAGTTTGTTAGTATACTAAGGAAGATGTTTTGGGTACAGGTCTGTATTTCTTAGGGTACAGATTAGATTTTAATAATTTTTAGACTCACTTAGAATACACAATCAGTAACATTCTGTAGCAGAAAGGACATGGGGAAAGCATACAAGCCTTAGAGTCAGAGAAGTTGCTAAAACTCAGATTTGTTCCTATGGGAAAATGTATTTCTTAGTGTTTAGACATCAAAATTCCTTGTGTTAATGGGAAATCTCTAAGATGGTGGAGGCCTTCTTTTAAACTTGCATCATCCTCTTCTTACCAATAAGGAGAGACATAAAGTACAAATGTCATAGTTTGGCTTTAGAAGTTGCTTTGTCTGGGGAGACAATATTCTCATGTTCATCTACTTCCTCAGTAGTAATAACAGAGGACGAAATTAAGGTCTTTTGCTCTCTCATATTATGCTTTAGTCTATTGTAGCTCCTCTAGATGAAGGATCATGTGTGTAATCTTTTCTTTCCACTGTTTGGGAACTCTCTCTTGCCTCTTGTGAAAACTTAACATTGTCAAGAAATTTCCTTTTTTCTTTTTTCTTTTTAATTTAAGAGGTGAGGTCCCTCAGATCACATGGTTTCCCTTTCCTAGGGTAACATGGTTAAAAGTATGTCCAACTTCAAAGAGGATTTTTCTGTTGCCTATCCATGGCTGGGTCTAGGAACTTGGGGTCCGAAACTCTTGATATTTTACATTACCTCCAGCTACAATGTTATCTTGGGCTGGGAGGTTGTCATTGGTGGACTGATGGAATGTCAGGAAATGGTCAGTTATTACTTGGTTCTTGTGAAGTGGCTAGGAATTCTCTCCTAAAGATGACTTGCTATAGCTTTTTAATTGCATAGTCAAGGGCTATGAGCCTCCATACTTAGTCATATAGTCAAGAAAAGTTGGTAGATTGCCACAGACTAGATCATAGTATCATAGATTTAGAGCTGGAAGACACTTTTAAAGATCACTGAGTTTAGTTTTCTTATTTTACAGATGGGGAAACTGAACCTCAGAGAGGTTAAGTGAATTGTTCATAGTTTTACAGCTTGTAATTGTTTGAAGTTGGGATTAGAACTCATGACTTCCTCACTTGAAGTTCAGCATTCAGTTCACTACATTACACTGCACTACCTCTCAAAATTATGCCTCTACATTGAATAGATTGTCTGTACTTTTAAATGATTGGCTCCAGTGCTGATTCAAAGTCTATCATCCCAGACAACTTCTTGGTTTAAAGTTAGGAAATGTCTTTTAACATTTGCTGCATCTCTCATTGAAGTCCTTTGTCCTCCAAGACTACTTCAGGGGTACTACACCTCCCGTATGTGTGGGGGCAATGAAGCTTATCTCAATCCTAGGATCCTTTTTGCAAATAAAATTGGGAAAATTATGTGAGACCCACATTCCTGCCTCTGCTATTCATATTCACCAGCAACAAATATAGTTGGTTTCCTTGCATTTTCTAATTAAATTCATAGGATCACTTTTGGAGATTGATTTATTAATTTCCTGATTGAAGCCAGGTGGGGAATATGGGGGCAATAAGTTTGGGTGGCCATGTTATAATTTCACACAGGTTAATGCACTTTAACATTGTTGCCAATTTTAAATTTCAGATGATGTTTCATTCAAGCGGTAGGTTTGTCTTTAGATTAAACTAGCTGAAGATCACAGTTCAATCAAAAGAAATATTGTATTAGGATGGGAAAAATCAGAGTGATAGTGCCTATCCACAGCTTACACTCTAAAAATTTACATAGTTGAATTGAGTTCTAATTCTGTGTTACTACTTCCATCTATACCCTATCTGAGGAATTTGTCTGGAGAAAATCATAGGCAAGGATTAGTTTACCAAAATATATATGGAGAAAGAGACAAATTTGTTAAATTGGGTAATGTCATGATAAAAAGCACACTGTGCTAATAATTAGAAGGCCTAAGCACTTGCTTCACAACTTATTACAGGGGGGCCTTGGATTAGACACAGCTCTTGGGCCCTTGGCTTCCTAGAAGCTCCATAGTGTAGGGAAAATAGCACTAGAATTACATTAAAAAGAACTACATTTTCGTCCTGGTTTTTCCACTTACTAGTGACTAAGTTACTAATGAATCACTCCCCTAATCTAGGCTTCACTTTAGTCATCTGTAAAATAAGAAGATCTCTAAGCTGAGTTCCAGCTAATATGAATCATAAAGTGTTAGAGCTAGAAAGGAAATTTTATATATACATATATATGTATATACATATGTATGTATGTGTACATGTATACATACACATATACACACACACATATATAGCATGTATATATACACACATATAGTATGTGTATATATACAAATATATACCTCAATACATACATATATGTATATGTATCCATCTATCCATATATATACTATGTATATATGTATGGGTGTATATATACACCCATATATATTATCTATCTATCTGTTTCATCAGTGTAAGGAACTTTAGGGAATCCCACCCACCAATGCAGACTGGCTCAGTGTTGTGTCTGGTGGCACCCATAGGGTACGCAATTTGTTCATGGTCACACATGCTGATGTGTTGAAAGCAAGACTTGAGACCATTTCTTCATGAATTTAAAATTCACTATACCACCCTGCTTCACTAGTCATATATCCTCAGGGATCTTCTAGAAGAGTAAATGAAGAACTAGAGAGGTTAAAGTATGAATCCCTGACTTACAAATTCAAATTAGAACAAGAACCTACATCTCTTATTTCCAGGTTCTATGTTCTTTAAAAGTGGGATAAAAATGCTCTAACCCCTCTTACATGGCTGTTGTAAGGATCAGACAAGATAAGGGTTATAAAAAGTGCTTAGAAATGTATAAAGTGCTTTATAAAGATAAGTTATTATTATTATTATCATGCAGTTGTAGAGCTCCATAAATCCTTCCAAGTAACAATGCTGTATGTATTCTGTGAAGTATTCAGCAAAGTATAAGTACCTAATTAAGGAAGTCTCACATCAGTGTACTGCCTCCTCAGTTATAGGCAAGACTGGCAGTGTGACAACAGTTAAAAACAGGAGGTGGGGTAAGAGGTTACTACCCATATTTATTGAGAAGTTATTAACAGAGGAAAATGACTCTTGAATGTCCTTAGGACTGTGTTGGGAATGAAGAACAATTCTATGCTCTTCATCTTCTGTGACCCAGAAAACAGAACAGTGAGGACAATGAAACAGCTTAATATGAAATTATCATCTGTATTATGTGTATTAGAGGAAGAGACACATTCCATTGATCTGACCCTTCTAGCTTCTTCCTTGGGGGCCACTTAAGCAGACTCTTCCCTGAGTTGAAGTCTTCTTGGGCTTCCCCCAGCCCAAAATTAGTTTCCTCTAAGCCTGATTTCTCTAACTATTTAGGTAGAGGAGTCAGATAGTGCATTAACTGATGGTTACTTGAATGAATTGTGGCTATAAAGTAATATGCTTGTTTTAAAAAACTATCAAAATATATCTCCCATACATACACAAGATTCTATGAGAGATGTGACAGGATGACATAGTGTCAGAAGATCAGAGTGCAATTTCTTCCTTTAATTTTTACTACCTGTGTTATGCTGGACAACTCACTTAGCCTCATTTGTTAAATGAGAGAGTTGAACTCGATAGCTTCTGAGGTCTTGTCCAGTTTTAGATCTATAGATCTACTGTCACAAAGATAAGTTTGTTTAATGATCCACTAAACACTAGTCTCAAGAGAGGCATAAAACAAGAACTCACACTCACCAAATATTTTCTCCAGTGTCCTAGAGTATATTTTCTGCAGAGTTCAACCTGAAAAGGAGTTTCCTCATTGGTGGTGAGGTTCTTCAGATGCTCCAGCTCACAAATGACGTGATTTTGGTAAGCCTCACTTCAAAGTAGCCTCAATGAAATCTCTGGTCACTCAGAAAGATTTCCTTAGTCATCCATATCAGAAAAACAAAATGGATGAAAAACTCATGTTGTCCAGATTTCAACATATAGTTAAAGAATTAACCCATCACTATGTATATTTTGGAAAGATTTAGTAGGAAAATGAATAAGAGTAGCTATGTAGTGTGGATTGTGCCGGGATAATATTAAGACTATGGAAGGATGATTGGGCATCAAGAAATTTTTAATGAAAAGTACATCAAAATTGAGAAAGTTTGTGCAAAAGCTAGTGCAAAAGAAGACTTAATGTCTATCAAGTAGGTAAACAGTAGTCACTGTTTCCTTGGAAATTTTATGCTTTATAAATAATTTGATCCTAAAATCATTATAAGAAGAACTGGATCTGGTCAGGTACTGAGACAAAGAACATTAGCAGGAAAAAGAGGAGACAGCTGGATAAGTGATGAGGGTAAGAAGAAGTCTAAGGGCCTCATAAGGAATTTCCATGTCTCTAAGTAGGTACACGTATTAATCTAATTACTTATGTTAGGGTGGGGGAAGGTTATGGAATAGGAAGGAACAGTATAGTCATAAGCAGAGAAAAGGAGGATTTGTCTTTGTATCCTCAACTTCTGGCACAGTGGCTTGCTCATAGTAGGTACTTGCTAAATGTTTGATAGAATAAATCCAACCTTTTCATTTCAGATACCTAGACATTGAATATACCTGAATATGACACTGCTTGGACCAACAAAGCTGAATTGGACTCATAGCATGTGCCAGCTTCACTGCCTTGTGAGTTGAATAAAGTGTGAAATAAAAGTAAAACCAAATACTTACATTGCAAAGTGTCCAAGTTATTCTGTATACCTATGATCTTGATTAAGGAATGTATAAGAGTTAATACATCACATTTATGGAGTTGCCCAGTGCTTTCAAAAAAGTTGCAAGCTACTTGCTGCCACAAAAGATTATCTTTTTAACTTCATTATTCTCCAGGTGATGCAATATCTCTATAAATCATGGAATTCCATACTTGCCAAAGAATTAGAATGGTAGGTTACACAGGTCAATGGAAAGAGCAGGTGGCAACAAGTGGCCTGCAATACATAGCCAATAAAGATTTTTTATATAAGGAGTGATATAAAGACTTTATCAAAGACATGTATTACCAAGAAAAGGAGCTTGTATACTGAGAGTGAGGAATAACAGATGGAGAGCCTGAGTGTTCTTCTGGTACCTGGGAAATACTAAAATAACCATAGGAAGACATCAAGGATATTAGCTACATTTTATATGGACATCTTATGCATAGTCTTTTTAACAAGAGAAAAAGGTGAATGTTTTATAATCCTCACTAGTAGAGAAATTGTCCCCCCCACAGATATGATTGGGGATCCTCCAGAGTTTTAAAATTTCAAAAGCTTCACATTCAAGTGTGTGTTATCCCCTTCAGAGTAGTGTTTTGGATGACAATCAAGGCGGAATAATAGATCTTAGATAACAAGGATTGCAGAATCATAGATCTTTAAATTCTACAAGGCAAGTCAGTCCAGGAGGGATAGGAAACTCCCAAATTCTAATCCTGAAGATATAAAGGGTGGCTATTCATGTGAGGAAGAAATCTGAGGAGACTGATGTGGCTATACAAGAATCTCACCAATCAACTTAAATTTTAAAAATGTATGTACAGAAAATGGAAAACAAGGAAAACCAAGAGAAGATGAGTATAAGCATGCTTTATGGGACTACAAAAATAGCCTAAGGTGGCAGAAGGGCAGGGTTTTGCTAAGGCCAGCTCAAACGAGCTCTTAATTGTGAAATTTTCAATGTGAGTATTTATATCTCAGAAATACTACAAATTGGGGTTTGATTTGTTTTATTGATTGTCTAGACTTATGGAAGTGATGGAGAAAATCTTGTTTTTTTTTTTTGTTTTGTTTTTTGGCAATTGGGGTTAAGTGACTTGCCCAGGGTCACACAGCTAGTAAATGTCAAGTGTTTGGTCTGAGGTCAGATTTGAACTCAGGTCCTCCTGACTTCAGGGCCGGTGCTCTATCCACTGTGCCATCTCGCTGCCCTGAAAAAATCTTAATAAAATAGATTAAACTTAAAAATATGTTGTATATACATTTTTTGAGAGCCAGTTGTTAAATATTTACCAGAACGTTCCTAGAGAAGGGACTGTGTTTTAACTAATATAGGGAAAAGGGGAAAATAAAGAAGGCATAGAATGACTGCTTGGAGTGGATGGATTGATAACTAACAACAAAGAAAAGGCAAAGCTTCTTCAGTCTTATTTTCATCTTTTTTTTAATGCCAAGGAGAATAGCCCCTTCACTAGAAGTGACAGAACAAAAATGAGTAATAGGGAATTGATGTCCAAGTTGAATAAAAAGATAGTAAAAAGCATCTCCTTGTCTTTAAGGAATTCAGGTTCTCTGGCCTAGATGAAGCATATCCTCAGGTACTGAAAACAAAATAAAACAAATCAAACAACAATAACAACTGGTGGATGCAATTGCCAAACCATTGTTAAATCACAGAAAATGAGAGAAGTATCACAGGAATGGAAATAGGATTGATGTTTTCTAAAAGGAAGAGAAAAGAATCTGAAAAGTATAGACCAGTAAGCTTGACTTTGATTTTTGGGAAAATTCAAGCATAGATCACTAAAGAGATGGTTAGTGAATAGCTAACCAAAAGATAAAATAAAAAAGTGATCATTGCAGAGTCAGCATGATTTGATTAAGAGGTTCACACCAGATTCATCTCATTTCAGTATTTGGCTGGCTTAATAAACAGGTAGATAGGGGAACGCTCTTGATAAATATTACCTAGATTTTAGCAAAACACTTGACAAAGTATCTCATGTTGGTTTTTTTGCTGATTCTTTTTTGGTAACATTTATCTTGTATGTACCTTTCTCTCCTCTGACACTATCGCCATCCTGGTATAAGCCTTCACCACCTCATGCTTTGTCTATTGAAATAGTATTCTGGTTCATTTTCCTGGTTCATGTTTCTACCCATTCCATTCCATCCTACCTTCAGCTGTCAAACTGGTCTTTCTAAAGTACAGGCCTGATCGTGTCACCTCCCTTATTCAATAAACTCCAATGGCTCCCTATCACCACCAGGATCAAATATGAAATCCTCTTATGTCCAAGGCCCTTCATAACCTGACTCCCACTTACTCCTCTGTGTCTTCTTACATATTACTTCCCACCATATACACTGTAATCCAGTGACATTGCCCTCCTTCCTGTTCCTTATTCTTTATCCTACATCTCCTGACTGTGCATTTCCATGTCTGGAATTTTCTACCTCCACATCTCCACTTCCTAGGTTTTCTGATTTCTTTCAAGTCCTTGCTAAAATCTCACTTTCTACCATAAATCTTTTCTTATCCCCTTTAATGCTATTGCCTTCTGTTAGTTGATTATCTGCAGTTTAGCCTGTATATATCCTGTTTGTATTGCCTCCCTTATTAGACTTTGTGTGTGTGTGGTTTGTCCTTTGTTATTAAACAGGACCATGGCATAAGGAAAATGATAGCACAAATTGCAATTGAATTGGATTTGCATGAGTGAGGGTTGTGCCAAGTCACCAGCCTCATTCTCTCCTTCAGAGCCATCTGGGTCCAGTGACCAGATATAGATCAGAACAACTGGAGATGGCCAGGATGCAAATCCTTGAAAATAGGGACTATTTTTTGTCTTTCTTTGTATCCCTAACATTTAGCACGGTGCCTGGCACGTAGCAGGCACTTAATAAATGCTTGTTGGCTGATTGGAAGAGATGGAGAGGTAGACTAGTTGGTAATACAATTAGATGGGTTTAGAATTGGCTAGATGGCAGAGCTCAAAGAGTAGTTTTTGATGTAACACTGTCAGTTTGGCAGGAAGTCTACAGTGGCACATTGCAGTGATATATATGTGGCCTCATGCTGTTGAACATTTTTATTAATGCCTTAAATAAATGTATAGATAGCATGCTCATCAAAATTGAAGATGACCCAAAGTTTTAAGGGATAGTTAACACACTGCATGACAGAGTTGGGAATCCAAAAAAATCTTGCTGATGAGCATTAGAGTGAATTTAATAATACACATTTGTATAGGGATAAATGTAAAGCCTTACAGTTCGGTTTTAGAAAAACTTCACAAATCTGGGATAGAGGCAACAAGGTTAGGAAGCAATTTGTCTCAAAAAGATCTGGTGAAGGGTTTTGTTTTGTTTTTAAACTACAAATTGAATATGTCAACAGCATGATGTTACAGCACAAAAAAACAAAAGGGATTTCTTCCATTACCAATGGCTTCACGTACTATATAAACTCTGACAGAGCAACTTGTTTATTTAGTCTTTGGAGACTTCATGGTGGTGGTGGTGGGGGGGGGTGAGTTTGGCACCTTAGATTGGCCATAACATGTTCCTGGTGCCTGGAGCCAGCAGACCTGAGCCTAGGAAGCACATTCTAACAGCAATTGCAATCAGTCTCTTCTTTTTTGGGTGGCAGCCAATTGATACTGAAATTTCCGTAGCACTTGCTTCAGCTGGAACTAGACTTATGTGTGTCACACCTAAAACGTGTTTTTAGGAAGGTCCTGTGATCTCTATTGCCAGGTGACAAAAGGGGTTATGGTAACCCATTATTGGGGCCTCTAAGATGTTAAGGATCAGGGGCTATAGTCGGGTTAATATAGAGAACTTCAAAGGAGAAGGCAAAATGGTGTGTCTCTGAAGGCAGAATCATTCTAAGGAGATAGATCTAGGACAGGGAATCTTAGCCTGTTTTTTTTTTCTAAATTACAAGTCCCTATGGCATCTAGTAGTCCTTTTCATAGTCTTTTGGCAGACCCTTTCTAATGAAACCTATGAGTTCTATCTCAGAACAATGTTTTTCAATGCATAAGATAAAATGCATATGTTTACAAAGGAAAACAAAGTGAAAATAGTTATCTAGGCATAGATAGATAAATAAAACCAAGTTCATGGACCTCAAGTTAAGAACCCTGATCTAGGAGAAACTGGTCACTAACTTCAGAATTTTCCTAAATTTATGATTCCATGTTTTATGAGGTAGCCAGATTATTGCACTCCAGAAGAAAAATTTCTTTGCACTGTCTGTGGAAGCTCACTCTAACTGCCTCCTGCACTGTGTTGAGTCAGAATCTTTGGATTTTTGCTCCCTTGTATCCCTGACTCTTGGAATCTTCCTGGTTTGGGCTCTACTGGAAAAGTTACTTTGATAGGTACAGCTGCCAAACAAAGGTGGATTGTAACACACAAGAGAAGGGGTCTTGTGATATTTCAACAGTGAGTTGAAATATCCAAGGCAAAGTCATTGTGATTCAGAAGACTATTGGGATTTTATAGCTTCTCTTGCTCTCTTGCAAAGTCTTTGTGCTTTTGTTCCTGGGATATTATGTTCAATGCTGGTTGTATCATTGATAGAAAAACTTAACAGACAAGGCCCAGAGAGGACTATTTAGACTGCAAACTCCTTGAAAGCAGGGGCTATGTCTTAGACATCTTTATAAGTGTCTTAGTACCTAGCATGGAACCTTACACACAGTAAGCATTTAAAAGGGGTGTGTTGGTAGTGGAAAGGAATGGAGGGTTATATGACCATAAAAATAATTAGGCTTCTTCAATTTGTAATCATCAAGATTGGGTGGAGATAAGTTGGGAACTTATAAGATCATTAAATGTATGAATCGTAAGAGGAGGATGTGGATTTATTCACCAAATCCTGAAACAGTAGAACTCAAAAGAGTTCTTCAAAATTAGAAAATGACACCTTTAGAATAAATAAAAGGATGCTATAAGCTTATGGAACTCATTACTTTAAGAAATATAATAAGTTGTACAGAGTTTACAAAGGAGTTAGATAAATTCTTAGAAAATAGACCTACACGAAGTCATTAAGGTAAGCTGAGAAAGTCTGCAGGACATCACTAGTGTGTGACGTTGAGGTCAAAGAGGTAATTGTATTCCATCACTTAATGTCTTCCATAGAGAAGGGAGTAAGTGGTAGATTTTCCTTTGGCAATTTCTCTTGTGTCTGTCCCTTCCTTTCAATTACCACTAAGACCATGCTGGTTCAAGATCTTATTTCCTCAAAATTCAGCTATTATAACAGTCTAGCCTTCAGTCTACTGAACTGGACACCCGAGAGAAATCAGAGCATCACACCCAATTGACTTTAATTGAGAGCGCGTTTATTTGAGCTGGCCGGCGACGGACCCCAGGCGTGCATCCCAGGGGCCGTACCACCGAGGGTTTCATCTGAGATATTTATACTGTCCGGTTACAAAACAGGGTCCGGTGGGGTGCCGGGAAGGGAACAGGGTCCGGTGGGGTGCCGGGAAGGGA
>NW_020954569.1:57323561-57351727 GCF_900497805.2 Vombatus ursinus | reverse complement strand
TGGGGTGCCGGGAAGGGAACAGGGTCCGGTGGGGTGCCGGGAAGGGAGCAGGTCATTTACAGAACAGGATGTTGCACCCCACCCTTGAGGATTTCACCCAGGGTGTTGTAACAGCCGTTAGGGGAAGCTGAGCCAGAGGCCCCGGGGCGTGGTGCCCCAGGGTCCCTAACGGAGGGTCTATCACACTACCACTTTGAAATCCACCAAATTAATTATCCTAAAATACTATTTGAATCATATCACTCTCTGTCTGACTAGAAACCTTCAGTGGTTTCTCACTGCTTACAGTATATAGTCAAAATTCCTTAGCCTGGCATCTAAAGACATGCATGATCTGACTTCAAGCAAATTAGTCTAATTTCCCACTACTATCTTAAATGAACACTCTACTACCACTAAATTTGTCTACTCATTTCCTGGGTATGCCTTGTGCTTCCCTCTTTCCAAACTTTCTCTCTCTAATCACCCCCCCCCCCCCCCACACATAGTTTACTTCTTTCTCCTGTAATCCCTCATCATTTCTCTATCTAGATCATATCCATCTACTTCAAGGCCCCACTCAAATCACATCTCTCCTATGCTTTCATGGAAATTCATAAGAAATCTCTTCCTCCTTTGAATTCCTGATATACTTATTGTCTGTAATCCTCATTTGACACCTAACTTTAATTGTCATAATCTTTAATCTATTCCCCACAAATCTTCTCACTACCACGTGAGTCCCCCAGCCCCACTTCCAGTTCTGGAACCATAATCAAATCAATGCTGTCATAGAAAAGTTGTGTCAATTTATTCCTCCAGGTCTCACCTCACCCATCAGTGAATTTTCCAAACCAAAATAACAACCTCACCCTATTCTTATACCTATTCATTAGAATGCAAACTCCTTGAAGGCAGGAATTGTCTTCACTTTTATCTTTGCATTCCAGTACTTAGTATAGTGGGTCAGCTAGATGGTATAGCATACAGAATGCTGGGCTTGGAGTCAGGAAAATTTATCGTCCTGAGTTCAAATCTGGCCTCAGACACTTACTAGCAGTGGAACCCTGGACAAATCACTTAACCCTCAGTTTCCTCATCTGTAAAATGAGCTGGAGAAGAAAGTGGTAAACCACTTCAGTATCTTTGCCAAGAAAACAAGGGGGGGTCATGAAGAGTTGAACACACTGAATAACAACTTAGTACAAAGCTTTGTACATTGTACACATTTAATAAATGCTCATTCATCCATTCAATCACTAGGTATTAAGTTGGTCAGAAACCAGAAGCTGGAAGCAGGAGTTGTGTCCAGCTTGATCTGAATGACAACTAACAAGCATAAAAGATCCAAAAGGAAAAACAAGCAAGCTTGGTCAAAACCAAGAGGTTAAGAAAGCAGGTATAATGCAAATAATATAATATATCTTACAGCATGAAGACCTGGCCTCTGCCCTTTTGAGCCCTCAGCTTGAAGCTAATCTTGCACCCCGTCATTTTTTTCTCTCTCTAAATTGCAGGTACCACTTGAGGTTGGTATGTACTTACTATATTGAAAACAGTTAAATTTATGCAGTGGTGGACAAAGCCCTATTTTATTCTTCATTAACTTTACAGAGTGCTTAGTACATGTCCTTGCACACAAGTAAACATAACACCGTAGTTCCTGATTAATGATTTATGAGTCTTACATTCCTTTAAGTTCAGAATTAAATTAACTAAAAACTCAGTTAACAAAAACTATTTTTTTTATTTTAAAAATCAGAAAAGAGCTTTCTTAGAAGATACTTCTATCAATCAATCAATTAACTTTCATTAAGGACTTACTATGTACTAGGCACTATTCTAAGTATTTTAAAGGCATTTAATGTCTATACTACTTACTTTGGCTCTTAATTGTCCCAACTGAGCAGTGAGTAGAATCTTCCCCACTCTCCCAGAGTCTGAAAGACTGCATCTGCTTCTTAGAGTCCCAGGGAGTAACCATGAGGTTACATACAAAGCTACCATATTTCACCACATAATCATTGCAGATTTTATGTCAATTTTTTTTTACAAAAAAATGGGGTGGAACCATTATGTGAAGCTTTTAAAAAATTGTGCCCATATTACTTAAAAATCATTTATTATTAAACTGTCTTTGGTGCAAGATTAAAATGTGGTGGGGATAGTATTTGTGTTGGACCCCTAAAAGGAAAAGACCATGTCTTTGGGACCTGGACCCCAAAGCCCCTGAACCCAGATCTCTGTTGTTTGCCTGAGGAACCCCACCCATCCCAGTCAATAATCCATTTAACTGCCCTTTCATTGCAGCCCTTTGTCTGCACCTGGTCCACCTGAAGCTACTTGCCACTCCTTAATCTCATCTAGCCCCCTTTCTCTATTACCTCTGGACCACTCCAGGCTACTTGTCACCCCTAAATCCCATTCAGATGTTCCCACAGTCTTTCTGTATAAAAGTGTCCATCTTGCCCCCATTAAATGGTGCAGATTCTTAACATCTGGCCCACTCGTATTGGCATCACAAACAGTGGAGACTCACTAGGAATCTTGCCCACCCCAACTGGAATTTTAATATACTTGGACTAAAAGAAGGCTTGAGTGGTCAAATTATTTTGAGGCAGACCCTCACCCTTTGCCCTTGCATTTCGGGGTTCCTAGGACCCCTAGACCACAACAGATGTATGCAATACTCTTGAATATATGTTAAAATTGGGAAGATACAAGTTTTACCTTATCGGGTGACTTACTCAAGGCAGCTTTGCCTGCCTGCCTGCTTCTTTTGCACCTACAGCTCTTCATTGGGTTGAGTGACGATACTGTTAGTACTGCAGTACTCTGAACAAACCATGCAAGTTATCTTTTGGAAATATGTTGACAATGTGCATGCGCTAAGAATTCTAAGTTTGTGGCTCATAGTGTGTGAGAGATAAATGCAAATTCATATGCCCCTGGTGAATATGTTGCCACTCTGTTTACCTTTTAAACAGCCTGAGGAATAGAATTATACCATGCAACGATTATGAGTCAATTTTTGGATTAAAAAAAAACCCAGGGTGTGACAATTATGTGGTGGCAATGATTATGTGATGACATATGGTATGTCTTTTCTCTTCTGCTGTCAGCTCAGTCCTTTGCAGGTTGAGTTTCACTATTGTTAGGTACTAGTGACCAGTATGATGGCCAAGTGGGGTACGGTGGATAGAACACCAAGGCTGGAGTCAGGAAGACCTGAGTGTGAATCTGAACCTCAGACACTAGCTATGTGACCTTGGGTAAGTCACTTAATCTTGTTTGCCTCAGTTCCCTCATCTGTAAAATGAGGTGGAAAAGGAAATGGCAAACCACTGCAGTAACTTTGCCAAGAAAACCCCAAATGGGGTCATGAAGAGTTAAGTGACTATCACACTAAATTCATTTAAACACTTAGCATTAATTAGTTTTCACAAAGAGAATATACATAGACATTCTATAACTGGTTCTAGTCTACTAACTACTTCAAAGATATAGCTAGAATGTCCCTTAGTCTCTGGGGAGAGTAGGCTCAAAACTTATCTTAATCCTATGTAGCATTGGTCTCACCAAATTCATGTCCTGGTGTGGCATGGCTACCAGATAAGTCCTTATCTTAGCTTCTGATGATCTGGGTCCAGAAGGCCACTGTCAAAAGTTTCTTCTTGTACATGTATGACCTATATCAGATTGCTTGCTGTCTTGGGGATGGGGGAGAAGGAGGGAGATGGAGAGAGAAAAAGTTGGAACTCAAAATTTTACAAAAATGAATGTTGAAAACTATTTTTGCATGTAATTGGAAAAAAAAGAAAGTTTCTCTTTGTTCCTCAGGGCATTGTTAGCTGGCTGTAAAATCTGGTTTGGTTCAATTCCTAGATTCTTGTGACTCTCTCTCCTGACCTTTTGAAGCTCAAAAGTTCAGAAACTCCATGCTCTTCACCTGGAATGTGAAAAGAACTAACACAAGGGTGAAGGTCAATTTCACAGGGCCACATGGCCTCAGAGGAGAAAAATATCCACTAGTTCTCTCCTTTTAGTATGATCTTGCACTGCATACCATTTGAGGCATTCTGTCCATGTACCAGTCATCTATTATACGTGCTTATCTCCTGCTACAAAACTTTTGGTGGCTCCCTATTGTCCATAGGAAAAAATAAAAACTCTTTAGTTTATCATTTAGAGTTCTCCATCATTTGGTTCCAAGCTGCCTTTTCAGCCTTTATTTCTCTCTTAATGTATTGTGATACAATAGATAGATTACTAGACCAAGAGTCAGGAGGAGATACCTATTAACTGGGCATGTCCCATAACTTCACTGTTGTTTAGTTTCCTCATTTGTAAAACAAGGGGAGGGGACTCAATGAGCTCTAAAATCCCTTCTAGCTCTACATGAAAGGAAGATATAAGGGAAGGAAATCTTTTGGCAAAGTAACCCAAAAGAGCTACTGTTTTATCTATTCATTTAATCTGATGCTTATGATATAGTCTTCTTGTCTGTATTTCCAAGTAGATGGGAGCCTTGTGTGTGGAGTGTGTTTTCAAAGCCTTCTAAATGTGACACATTGTGTCACAACTGGCAACGACCTTATAAAATAAAGTGGTCATATTTCACATAACAATAATGCTAATAATTGACATTTACACAGCATTTTAAACCTTGTATAGGATTCTGCATATATTTTCTCATTTGACCAGGAGTGATGACCAAGACTGGGAATCCAATTAATCTTTAAAATCCACTTCTAATCCCATCCTTATGTTTTTTCCCCCTAACCACTTGAGTCTATAAGACCTTGTTCTGTCCCCTCTCCTTCCCTCTCATCCTTCCTCTAAACTGTAACTTTTATCCTTTCTAGAAGACATTTAGTATTTATCTTCTTCCTGGTATGGCTCCTTTTTTTTTTTTTTTTTTTTTGTAAATGAGTATACACCTTGTTTCATCATTTAGACTATAAGTCTAAAAATCTTCTTTGTATTTTAGCCCTTTGTGTCTTAGCCCAGGATTGAGCATTTAGCAATCAATCAATCAATCAATCAACTGGACAATTAACAAGCATTTATTTAAAGTACCTACAACCAGACTGTTAAGCACTTTGGATACATTGACAAAAGTGAAATAGTCCCTATAAGGAACTTATATTTTAATAGTCTAATCGTTCTTAACCTGGGTTATAGGGACTCCAAAGTGCTGTGAGATTTCAGAGGGTGTGTGAATTTAGCTACGGAAAATACATTTTTATTTTCAGTTACTTCTAACTGAAAATTAGCATTTTCTTCAATTATTTAAAAATGTTATTCTGAGGAGTCCATAGGTTTCACCAGATTGCCACAAAAAATACTGAGAATTTCTAGTAGGGGTAAACAGTATGTTCACAGACCTAGATAGACTTGCATAGAACATTGGCCAGCTTGGGTTGGTGCACCCTGAGGTGAGTATTACCTTCAGTAGTAATGCTCATGTGGGCACACCTGGATGCCCCTGGTTCACACTATTGGTACATGATTGTTCATAGGTAAGTGCATACCAGGTAAATTTAAAAGAAAATACATAATGAGGCCAGGAACTATGTTTTTCCTTTCTTGGTATGCTCAGCTCTTAGTGTAGTTCCAGGCACACATAGATAGTAATTGCTTAAGAAATGATTCTTGATTGATTGACTGACTAATGTGGAGGGTGCTAAAATAACAGGAGAAATAAGGAAAGATCTCTTGAAGGACACAACACTTGAGATGACACCTGGCTAGAGCCAGAGATTCCAAGACGAGGAGTTAAGGAAGGATAGCATCCCAAATATAGAGAAGCTGAGTCCTCAATAAATATTTTTTACTTCTGTGTTTGGTGGGCAGGGAGCAGAGGCAGGATTAAGGCTGAAGTGGAGAAAGAAGAGAAAGGAATAAGAGATTAAAAAGACCCTTAACACTTGGGAGGGAGGGCCTTTGGTGTATCCTTTGGCTCCAGGTACCTGGCAACCTTTCTTCCTCTTCTTATTTTTTAAGTTTTATTAAAGTGTTTTATTTTTACATTACATTTACAGATCCCTGCTCCCTCCACCCCCGATTTCTTATAACAAAGTGAAACAGATAAGTAGAGTTAGTAATATAGTGACCTCATCTGAAAATGTGTGCAACACTTCACATGTGTAGCCCCCCTCATTTTGAATTGGTTTTTAAAAATTAGTGGAAATAAAATTTCCATCTATCCCACTCCCACTCCATTGGGAAGAAAAAAAAAACAATTTTTTTGTAACAAATTCATAGTCCAGCAAAACAAATTCCCTCACTGACTATATAAAAATATACACACCGATCTATCTATCTATCTATCTATCTATCTATCTATCTATCTATCTATCTATCTATCTATCAATCTATCTCTATACACATACATACATATATCTACACATATGTTTATATGTGAGATATATTCACAGATATATATTATATACATGTATGTATATATGAGATGTACATGTGTAATATATGTGTGTGCATAAATATACACACATATTATATATGTGTATGTACATGTCTCATTCTGCACCCTAAATCTATCAACTCTCTATCATTGGAAGTAAGACCTATAGTACTATTGGAAAACTTCCCTGTTTCCCTCACAGTTATTTCTTTGGGGGTGTGACTCCATTCTTAGCCCTTTCTTCCTTCTGGTATGAGCTTCTGTGTGACTTGTAGAGAGACCAAGAATTTTCTTGCCACTTTCAAGTTCTGGAATGTCTTCTCTTGTTTTGTTTTGGCTTTTGGTTTCTTGCCCTCTTCCTGCTCTTCCCTGTAGCAGTGTGATTAGCCATCTCTCAAATAGGTTGTTTCCTACAGAAACCAGATATGGGTACAAATTCTCAGATTTATGGTTACTCAGGGCAGGAGGGTCAAAACTTGACACAATCTCAGCTGCCAGGGGGTGGGGCAGGAGGGGAGGGGGGGCTCCAGAAGAGCTGGTTTCCTGATATAGCCATCTCCATTCTTGGGTTTCTCAAAGCTTTTGAGATGTTAATAGCAGTTGGTTTTTTGTCTCTCTGCTCAACTGACCAAAGTTTCTGGCCTGGGCCAATCCCTTGGTAGTTTTTGAGACATTTGTAGGACATTCAATCATTAGCAAAAAAAGATTCTCTTATTCACATAGCATACTGGAAAAAGTTTTGGAACTTGAGTCAGAAGATCTCAGTTTGAATCCTGAATCCTGATAACTAGTTTTATAAATTTGGGGAAATTGCTAAGTTTCTCCAAACCTCAGTTTCCTCATTTATAAAATGTACATAGTAATCATTGTACTATTGCCCAATAGGATTTTTGTGAAGAAAGTGTTTTGTAAACTCTATAATGCAATATGAATGTGAATGATTGATGTGTCACTGTGGGACAAAACCTCTCAAGAAAGAAGCTATAGATTCTCTTTTTGGGTGCTTTAATATGATGCAAAATATTTGGCAGCTTAAAAACAAAGACTCTGAATCACAGTATGTTATTAAGTCTCCTGGCTTTGTATGGATACCTCCTCTATAGATGGAAGTGATTTATTATAAACAGCTCTGGATTTGTAGTCAAAGGACCTCAGTTCAAATTACATTTCTGCTATTTACTACCTGTATAACCATAGGCAAGTCACTTCTTGCTGCATTTCCTCATTTTTCTTTTGGGTAAAATGAAGGGACTAGACTATATTATATCTTACAACTCTAAATCACTACCCAAGGAATTTTCAATTCACTAAGTATTTATTAAATGGCTAGCCTGGAAATACAAAGACAACATCCATAATCCCTGCCCTTAAAAAGCTTACTTTCTACTGGCTCTAGGAAGGAACACCTCTCTCTTCTCCACTCATTGGAAGAATCTTATTTCCATTCCAAGATCATCATTCTCTTTAGTAGCCTCATTAATCTTTTCTTTTGACATCACGTGTTTACATCTTCTCAGCCCTCAGGTCCCCTTTCTGAGTTCTCTGGACAATGGATATTTCTCACAAATCACTGCATAGATTGTACCATTTTTGAAAAATCTCCATAGTTCTCTATTATACTATTGACTTCTCACTTGAATGAGCTGTGATTATTTTGAGATATGGTGGATATAAACAGAAATCTTGGGGGTTGGTTACCAGAAGTTTGATTTGTTCAGATTTATAGGTTAACCAAGTTATAGTACTTACATACCATTATATCTATGGCTTTATTACGAGGCACTGAAGTCTGTTAGCAAGTGAAAAGTCTTTAAAGAAGACAAAAACAGTTAATTGAAGGAGGCAGAAATGTAGATTTGTATTTTCAATATGAGGCCATATATGATTAAACATTTGAGATACTTTATTTGTTGGTTTTAGAAAATGTCAGGGGGTAATACCAAAGGTGGCAGCTATATTTAGTAGTGGCATGGAGGAGAGAGAGAGACAGAGAGACAGAGAAAGATAAAGAGACACAAAGAGAGAGAGCGTCAAAGATACACAGAGAGACAGTGATAGAAAGACAGAGATAGACAACAGACAGAGACAGAGAAAGACACACACACAGAAGTAAATATTAGGAGAAGAATATAGATCTGAAAAGGTCAGCAGTTTTAGAAGATGGTTAACTGTTCTACAAGGTTTATGGGAAAACAGAGAAGAATGTGTGCAAGGGAAGAGGAAAGAAAAGTACTAAGTGAATCAGAGCAATATAAAAAAGTTGAGCCCTACTTTGCTCCTTGATGAATACATTCCTAAGGCACCACAGTCAGTTTTATACATAGCTTATTGACTACAAATAGAATTGACTTTGATCTGGGAATTCCAGTGTATAATCAAGGCTGTATGAGTGGACGAGTAGGGGAAAAACAGTCACATTGGTTCCATCTCTACTGCAAACCAGTAAGAGGAATCAGGCTCAGATAGCAACATGAGGGATGCACATTAGAATGCAGTGACCCTTGTTAAACTGATGTGAATAGATTATGTGATACAAGAGAAGCTGTGACCTAATTATCTCTGATATCTTTTGAAAATACTAGTGGTTCCCATCATTTTTGGATATTTTAGGTGGAAGAAAGAGTAATGGAAGAGATGATCTTTCTGGGTCTCTTCTCACCTGAGCAGGTTATCTACTATTCTCTCTAGAATGGTCACCATAGCTGGTTAATACAAGAGAAGATTCATAAAATTACCTTTTTCCAATTGCTTCAGGGTTGACAAAATCTCTGCTGCCAGGCCATTTATTTCAATCATACTTTTGTAGGTAATATCAAAAAGTCAACCCAGGTAAAAGAAATAACAACAAAAAATCCAATTTGTTCCTCATTAAATGTTAGAAAAGCCCAAGATAAACCTATTTAAAATTGATCTGATAAGCTGCAGAACTCTGATGGGCTGATGTGTTTTCCTGGGCTAATGGTCTTCAGCTAATATTTATCCATTGCTTTGAGTAACCATTAATCTCCTGTGTTGAGAAACTCCACAAATGCAATTTCTAGAGCATTTAACCTTTCTGCATTTGCTGTCTCTTGAGTTTGGGTGACTCAGATGTGGTGTATACTCAATTTCATTTAGTTTCCGAGCTTCCCAATTGCCAAGATAATAGCACCAAGACCATTTAAAATTAGTCTTTTCTTCTTCCTAGTGTAGTGATATGTTCCCGAAGTGTAATGAAGTTAAATCCACTTTGCTTCCCCACACTTACACTCTTATCCATTACCACCTTCCTTTCCCTGCGACGTGTCCCAGGTCATTTTTCTTCCCTATAATTTGACATTAGGAATGGCCACAAAGGAAATAGCTGAGTAGCGTAAATGCCTTTCTAATGATTTCCAGAGCTCTACTAGTGGCTTAATAATACTAATGTCTTCAGATCAATCTGTAGTGCTTAAAAAAAAAAAGTTGAAAAATTTCCATGAACTTCCTTAAATATGCAACCACTCAAGTTTGTCTTTTCACCCGAGGGCATCTGATTCCCACTTTTATGCCGCCGCACCACCCCTCCACCCCCTTTTCAGATCCTGGCATGACAAGTAAAGGCTTTTGAAAAAATGACCACAGTTCGAACAAAGCCTGTTGTTGCAGGTAATTGTTGAAATATCAAGGGTATTGCGTCCTCCATTACTTAAGCTTTCATTTGTGGCTTTCATGGTTTTGAGGAATGTTTATGGCTGACAGTCCTTTCTTTACGGCTCTATCCTTCAAGCTCCGGCTGATACCGCTGAGAATGACCGCTTGAGTGACTGATAAAATGTCAAGATGCCATTATTTCCAGGAGAGTGTTTGGGAGCAGTAAGATATGTTTCAATTTATCTCATCCACCTGAATTTAAGTTTTCAGGTTTAACTTCGTTGGCTCACTACCACCAAATTGTCTCCAGCTTTCTAGAGAGCAGCCATAATGCAGTGCAGAGCGGGTTATAATGATGAGCGCACCATGTCATTCCTGCTGTATTTCACCGCACACGTTGGTGCAATATTTTGTACTTAATTAATAATCTCCAGAAACCCCAGTTTATGGATGGTAATAACCATATTTTAGAATGTGTGAAATACCGCAACAAAAATCCAATTCATAAGGCAGATGGCAAAGCCTAGTTTGTGGGACCACAAAACAGGAAGATTTACAGTGAGTTTCAGAACTCTTCAACTGGAATTCAGCCCTTGCCAAAATCCTGTTATTTCACTAGAGGGTAACAATCTGTGAGGGTCATTAGTGTCCTCATAAAAAGCGAGATTAAAAAAGTAGTCAAATGAAATGAATAAATTGTCAAGGCTTTCTGGTGAAATAAAAAGGAAGTCATCTAAAAGGCATGATTTCCAAATATGTATTTTAGGATTAATCAGCAGGATTCAATATTCAATTTGGAATTTATTTAAAGTAATCATTCTTTAAGGGAATGGAGACCACCTAGTTCAATTTTTGAATATGGGGCACGTAAGAAAATATTTTATTAGCACATACATACTCCCACACATTCATACCTGTGCACCTGTTCATATATGAATACAGACAACTATTCAACCTTTTAAAGCTTCGGAAACAATTTAGTTTTGACAAACTATGATTGAAATGGATGGCTAAGCGACAGTATGCAAATAATGCCAGTGATACTTTGCCTCAGAGTTTCTATATTAGGCACTGCCACAACAAGTAGCTTATAAAGTAGAAGTATGATTCTCTTAGGTTTTAATCTGACAAGATACAAAATTCCTAAGCAGTTGTGAGACCAGTCAGATTCTCTGGGACTGCTAGAGAAGGTTACAATGCTGAAATCTGTCCACTCATAGGATCATGAACCATCTAATTTTGCTGTGTATTGCATGCTTAAGGTGGAAGAAATTGTGTAATAGAGTTGGTAAGAAAATTTATAATGTGCTTGGGACATCATTGGGAATTAATACTTCACACAGGATTTATCTAAGTAAATATTTTTCATTGAAAGAACTTTATACGGCAGTTATCTCCTCTAGCATATTTCTGTTATAGAATAGCAAAGTGCAGCCTGATTTTCAAGTAAAAAAAAAAAAGATCAGTTAGTTCCTTTTCCAATTATTGGCTTAAAAGAAGGTGAAGAAAGATAACAGTTATCATGAGATTTCCCCATTAATCAAGTGTTTCACTGGACGCTCTCAAAATTGTTTGTCCTTATCAATATTCTTGCAGTAAGCTGCTCATATTAATTTATAGACTGCTGTAATTCTTGCTCAGATGTGGTAAGTTGAGGCAGTGCCTCTTGATATCAATGACTTGAAGATACTGTGGAAATAGTGAGAAATGGACATTTGTAAGTCAGTCTCCAAACCTCTAGAAGACCGACACAATTTTCCATTTAGGTCTGGAAAGGTTATCAGAAAGAAAAACATTAATCTAACCTGCATACAAATTTCAAAAAGCACTTGTTTGAAGGCATTTAATCTGGGCTGCTGAATTTATGCTGACCTTACCCATGTTTGCAAATGATCCTTCTCCCTTCTGGGCCATCCTCACTTTTCCATTCCTCCTCTGATTCCTTGGCTGAAAGAAAGAACACTACCAATAGCATAACGTAATGCAAACAACACTGATCTGGGCATCAGGAGACATGGATTTTGGTTCTGGCTCTGCCACTCCTTTGATGTGTGACCTTAGAAATGACACCATCTCTCTGGGCCTTAGGTTCTTCATATATAAAAGAAGGGGATTGGACTAGAATTATTAGTTTACTTCTTTCCTAATATACTGTGAGGAAAGTATTTGGTAACCCTTGAGGTATCATATAAATGTGTTATTTATTTTTTGAATTATTTTTTTTCAATGAATATTTCCTTTCTCTTCACCTCACCTCAACCTCCCACAGGAAAAAAAAGGCCCTTGTAATAAACACACATTCTTTACCAAATATTCTCAGAGATTGGGAAAGAAAAGATTTTAACAATTATACAGAGTCAAACAAGACAAATTCCCTTATTGGTCATTTAAAAAAATGTGTATCTTACATTGCATACTTAGTCCATAGCATCTCAGTCAGGAGATGGGTAGCATTCTTCATCAATGGTCCTCTTGAATCATAGTTGATCACTGTATAGATAAGAATTCTAAAGTCTATTTTTTTTAAATTTTTACAGCATCATTACACTATAAATTGTTTTCCTGGTTCTTATCACTTTACTTTGTATCAGTTCATGCAATTTTTCCTGGGTTTCTCTGAAACCAAACCCCTTCATCATTTCTTTCTTTTTTTGATGGCACAATAGTACATTCATATACCATACATTATATTCACATACCATAATTTGTTTGGCCATTTCCCAATTGATAGACATTCCTTTAATTTTTAGTTCTTTGCAACACAGAAAGAGGTGCTATAAATATTTTGGTACATACAAGATCTTGTCTTGTTTCTTCAATATTTTTTGGATACATATGTGTATTGGTTACATATGCATCATCATCATTATTATTATCCTATGAGCAGACTGCTACAAATACATCTAGAATACCTCATCTTCCTTAGCTATGGATTTCCATAAAAATAATACTAAAATAACATGAGAACAAAATACCCTCCATTTTTTGGAGGTTCACTGTCTGATTTTTATGAGGTCCTATGCAAGTGAACCAATTTTGTTTACATCATCACAAAGGGGCCTAAGGAACAGAAGTACTAGGTAGTATTACTTTAAGATATCCCTACAAAAAAGGACCTGCTGACAAGTCTCTGTAATACATCCACCTCTCTAAGTCTTTTATCCAATTTGTTGTTTTGGCCATGGACCATTTTGTTAGCAGATACATTGGTGTCCTACCAAACTTTTACTTGGAGACTCTTAAGAAGAGGAGATAATAGCTCATTTCATTAGTGACCAAGGGGAATCAGCCAAAGAAGAGAGAGAAAGGCAAAGGAACTGGCAGCAAGACTATCTATTATGAAGTTAACAATATTTCCTTTCTAGGCATCACTAGCACTCCAAGCCAAAGTTACTTAAAAGTTGAAAGAGTTTGGAGAGTTTTTCTTTTGGAGATGAGACAGTGTCAGGAACAACCTATAATACTGGAGGAAAAAAATATTGCTTTTATTTTCATCTTAATTGTCTATACAATAGCCAAGTTGTACTAATTCATTTTGTTTTGAAGTCCTCACTATCTTGCCTCATACCAAAAACCTTGGAGAAGACCATTCTATTTGTTGGCTTAATAGACCAATTCCACTCCCTCACTTCAATATAATTTGATTCAAACAGTGTGGTGTGGTAGATGGGGTGCTGGACCTAGAGTCAGGAAGACATAGTTTCCAATCCCACTTCAGATACTATCTATAAGCTAGTGTTTAGCTGGGCAAATCACTTAACTTCTGTCTGCCTCATTTTCTCATCAATAAAACAAGAGGTTTGAACTCATTAACTTCTAAAATCCCTTCCAGCTTTAAATCTAAATCTAAACCTAAGATGCTGTTGAGGTTGCAACATTTTACCAAAGGTGATTTGCATGTCAGAAGTTGTGTAAAAGGACATGCATGAGTCGAAAAGGAAATGGGACCAGTCTGAGTGGTAATGAAGCATAACAAATAGACCACTTGAATGTTGCACTAGTATCCATGTCATATTGGGACCAGTGGAAGGTCTCCAGCACATTGGATAGATCCCTTTGGAAGATTTATGGAAATCCATGGACCAGGACCATAGAGGGTAAGAAAGCATGCATGGTTGCACCTCTGCTGGTGGAGGAAGTACTCATAGCAATGAAGTCCATCATCTTTTGAAGTAATGAATGCCTTTTCTGTGAAAGACATTATGTACGTCAGGAAAAGGTGAAAAATATATAAAGAATTGAGGGAAACTTGGGAAGACTTGTACAAACCCAGGCAATATAAAGTGAACAGAATTGAGAGAACAAGCTAGACAATGACCATAATAAGTAATAGAAAACAATGCTGAAAGACATAAATCAAACAGCAATCAATGATCCCCTCTAAACTATGCAATGCCTAATCATGTCTTCAGTGGAATGTTGGTGAAGCACACCTCCCTATTCTTAGTGGAGAAGTGATACAGAGTTAGATACACATTATTAGACATGGCCAATGGTTGATTCATTTTACTTAAGTGTATTTGTGCAAAAGAAGGGTCCTATTGGGGTGATCAAATTTTTGAAAAAAGAATACCAACAAAGTATTCAATTTACTATACAAATAAAGAAGAGCAAAGGGTGAGGAGCAAAATTGTTTTTCCTTCAATGACAGAAAATCTAGAAGGATTTCCTTTGGGAGAGAATAAGTCTTCCCTGCCAAATTAGAAGACAGATGGCCATTGATTAACATTATTTTTCACCTGCTAAACTGCAGTCTCCACAAGGGAAGAAACTATGTCTTATCTAATTAAAAAAAAAAGAAAAACCACCATAACAACAAAACAACAACAACAAAAACAACTAAACTCTCTTCTAGTGTCTTAAATAGTACTTTTTCACACACCAGACATTTAATAAATGATTACTATTAAATTGAGTTGAAATCTTCCCAACATTTTTGTAGTCTCCTATTCACTTTCCATTTCACTAATGAATCTCTTCTTTTCCTTGCCTGAAATTCAAAAGACTTTACTCATTGTTTTTCTATCATTTATCTACTCATTTTCTTGGAATCATGGATTTACACCTGTTAAGGATATTCTTATTTTATAGATTAACCCAAAAGGTTAAGGTCATTGTGTAACAACATCCAGTTAGTTAAGTGGCATAATTAGTATTTGAATTCAGGATCTTTGACTTGCAATCCAGAGGTCCTTCCACTGCACCTCACTGAAATGCATCTTCCTGATGCCTTGGTTTGTGTTAATGCTACATATATTTGATTCATTGAATATTAATTCACCAAAAGTATAATAATCACCTACTAGGTACGTTCGCTTGTGCATTATAGGAGAGACTAGGTACTAGTTTATGCATTATAGGAGAGGCAAAGGTAAATAAGACATGGCCCCTTAAACTTGTTGAGGATAAATACTGCATCTAAGTAAAAAAAAAATCAGAATCAAAGAATCTTGGTACTAAATGCTGTTTTTGCAGAATGGTACACAATGGGTAAAGATGGGCTTCTAGATCATGGCTTCCAACCATGAGTTGCTATAGATTAGTTTTTTTGACTTCATGTAATAGTTGCCCAGCCATGTTGGCAGCAAATAATATTAAAACAGAAACAAAACTTTTTTCCAATTGGTATTCTGTGTCAGGCCACTAGTCCATCCAGACCTAGGCATGTCAGACAAACTGAGAAATGCATGTAAAATATGCTGTCTTATTTGCCTTCCCTGAAGGAAAACATACCAGCAAAGCACAAGAACTTGCATAGAAGAGATTCCCTGATCACTGGGGTCCTAGACTGCCTCGATACAATGAAGGTCTTTCTTATTCTTTCTTATTTTTCTTATATACTCTATTACTTAGCATCAGCTGAATTATGGGGCCTGCCAGAGAAGAACACCAGCAATGTTTGATTGCTATTCCTCTTCTTGATTACACCAAATAATTTAGCCCCATTGGCACAAAGAGACACTGGCTGCGATTGCTTCTTTCTTTATCCTCACAGGCCAGATACATTCACCCTGTTGTTAACACATGGCAACATGTTACAACAACAAGAGGGAGCAAGGATACCAGTATGTAGCAAGTGAAGAGCAGGCATACATAGGATGTTCGCTTATATCTGGTTTCCATGTTCATCAGAGATTTCTCTGATTGCTGGTCATCTGACCCTCTTCTAATCAGAAAAGGTTACTGCATGCAGAATGTGTGATTCTGTGCTGCAATGTTCTGGGGCTAAACATAATAATAAGATTCTATCCACAAATAGGCTTATCCGGAGGCCTTCTCCATCACTGGGGAATATGTCTTTCATTTGTGGACATCCCCCATGGCAGTGGTGCTTACCACCTTGGTAAACATGTCTCCCTGTTTTATACCTTTCTTGATATTAATAATCAGAATTCTTTCTAACAAAACTCTCTCAAGTATATCAAAGAATTTTTTTACGATCTTAACATACTCATGGAAGTTATGTTGTAGTCTCCTAAGTGAGATCCATTAACACCCAAAAGAGTTTGGTTTAACTGTCCACACCAGGGGAATGGGTGGGGTATAGTTGTGTATGGGTAGGGTATAGTTGTGTGTGTTGGAGGAACACGTGGATAAAGAATTGTTCAGATGATGATGTACAGTGAATAGATAATCCATAAAGTTGATCCACCATGCCATGTTTTGGACAGACTGCAGATGGCTAACAAACTGGGCGCCAGATTATACAGGAGGAAAAGAATAAGCTGGATTTATCTGGAAAATTTTGCAGTGTTTTCAGTTCAATTCATCAATCATTTATTAATCACCTATTATGAACAAAGGCACCTTGCTGGATCCTAATCATATAAAGACAAATACCAAGTAGTCCTTACCCTCAAGCGACTTATATTTTACTGGATGAATAAAACAGGGAGACAGGTAAGGAAATACACTGTATTTTAAGAAGAAGGAAAGGCCTTATGTAGGAGATGGCATCTGAGCTACACCTTGAAGGAAACTAAGGATCCAAGGAAGTGGTGATGAAGAGGGAGTCCATTTGCAGTATGTAGTACATTCTGGGCAAAGGCATGGAAATGGGAGATGATGACTTGAGTTCAAGGAATAGTTAAAAGGGCAGTTTGACCTAATTGTAGAGTGTGGGAAGAGCGAAGTATATGAAAGAAGTCTGGTAAGGTAGGTGGGATACAGAATATGGAGGTATTTGAATAGCAGGCTGAGAAGTTTGTATTTTATCCTAGAAGCAATAGGGAAAGACTGAAGGTAATTTTTTTAAAGTAGAACAGTGACATGATCAGATCTGTGTCCTTTTTGTTTGTTTTTATTGTTTTATTGTTGGATATATGACTTTAGTGGGTAAGAGAACTCCCAGTAAAGGAACTCCTTCAACCAATGCAAATCAGCAACCACTCTTTAATTAATGTAAAGCTCTGAAACATAATGTGAATTCTCATCATTGTAGGCCAAGGGAAACAGCATTATTTTCTTCCTACCCTAAGAAAGATAGAAAAAAGAGTCTTCTACTAGTGTGCATAAAGAGAAAGCCTCTTCTTCTGGGGTGTGCATGGACACTTAGAGGAGATACTGGTGGCAGATTCTGAGAATAAGTGTGGCAGCAGCTACCAGGGAGGGAAAGAGAAAGGGCAAGCAAAAAATCTCTTAAGGTCCTTTTGTAATGTGACTTTAGAGACTAGATCCCAGACATTGCAGGCTAGGCTCCAATCCCCAAAGCCTCTGTTTATTTAAACACACATTGATGGGTGTGGCTGAAACACATGAAAGCTCGTTGAACTGTTGTTACTGCTTGAGATCTGTGAAAAGGCAGTGAAGTGTTTAACTTTTCTTGTGAAACTGGTCTATTTCTCATTCTTGGTGACAGATAGAGTGGAGGCCCTGACCTAGGGCAAGTTACACCTCTGCTTACCTATCCTCTCTAAAATTCCCCATGGCTAAGGGAGGAATTGGTGGAGTGGTGGTGGTAGGGGTTGGAGGGGGGCGGGTCAGGAAGTGAACATACCCAAAATACAGGGGTAGAAGTAAATAATCTTTTACCTTAAACCTGCAGGTTTAAACCCTTACGTTAAACCTAGACAGGGTCAACTGTTGGTTGCAATAGTCTGAGGACACTTAAGTGATATGCTTATGCTCCTGGTCATAAAACTAGTAGGTGTCCGAGTCATACCTGAACCCAGGGCCTCCAGACTCCCAGGTCAGCTATCTACTAGGCCACACTGTCTCATTTATTAATTTGACACCTGCATAAAAGATGGATTACAGAGGAGAAGAGACAAGGATTAGGGAGACCATTTAAAGTGCAATCACCCCAGTTTCTCCTTGAAACAAAAGCCAATACATTTAATATCAACATTTTTCTCGTCATGTTATATGGCTGCAAATTATTCCATATCCAATCTCTGAAGAATAAAAATTATGAGCTGCCCAAAATGAAACTGAGAAACAAAAGGTAGGTGTAAATAGACTGTACATTAATGATAAATTATTCACAATAAACATTGTAATCAACATTATAAAATTATATATATTTGTACACACACACATGTGTACACACATACACATGTACATACATACAAACACACATGTATACATATACACACAAACACATAAAACATATGTATACATATATACACACAATACATACATATACATACATACACACATATACATATACATATATGTATACATATACATATATTCTGCATTCTGAACTAGCACTTATATAATATTAAAAGATGTAGAAGGTCCCCAGCAGAGGGTGACCTGCATTAAGACTTTCTTAGAGGACATTGTATAGGGTAAGAAGGAGTTCATAGATTGTGATTGGTCCTGTTGGAGGGACCTTATCAATGATATCACAGAGCACTGAAATATTATAGTATGATTTTGCAACAAAATGCCTATATAGGACCTCAGAACCTGAGTTGTTCTGCCCTAACAGTGCCTGAGAATTTTTTCTCAAATGGGCTAAGCAAGTTTGTATTTCTCTTACAGTTTCAGGCCCTGGAAAAAGGCAGACTTGTAAGGTGCTTTTGCCCCTGGGAGAACAGGGACCATTGACATAGGAGGAATGAGTGTCTGTGTCTATCTACTATCTGCCAGAAGGAATTAAGGGACCATTCTGAGCTGGTCAAATGAGACAGAAATGGTAGGTAGTATCTTTGGCCAGATCATCTCATTAAGGTCTTGTATAAGAATATGGCTTAGGTTTAAAACTCATCTTTCCCACTTGTTAAGGAATAAAAGCCAAGGCTGAAGACACAACCCTCTCATTGAGAGCAGCTTGGTCTAGAAGCATTAACTATAACTGACATTTATGTACTATCTAAAGTTGGAGAAGATCTTTATATTCATTAGCTGGTATGAGCCTCATAACAACCTTGTGAGATAGCTAGCAGGTGTCACCAGTCCTATTTGTTTAGATAAAGAAACAGTCTCAAATGTCACAGAATTGTGTGTCAGCGACTTGAATTCAAGTCTTCCTGATCTTTGGACCATTACTCTATCTACATGCTACATTGGCTTTCACAAGGCTTGGACCTAAGGGGTCTGGGTTTTTCTTTCTGCTACAATTCTACCTTGGAAAAATCACTGAATCTCTTTGCCCTCAGCTTTGATATCTATAAAGAGAAGTTGTTAAATGAGATTGCTTTTAATGTCTTTTCCAGATCTCACATTCTATGAATCTATGGCTTACAAGTATTTGCAATAAGCTATCATGTCTACACTTTTCTAGGCTAAACAATTCCACTCTTTCTGTTGTCATTTTTTATTTGAACTTTCCCATTCTTTCAGCTATAGTGTTAGAAATTCAGAGGATCCTCATTCTAGCTCCCACTTTCATTGACAATTTGGGTCCCTGAACAAGGCAACATCTCTTTCTCAGGGTGCTAGGAATAACTCTGAATGTTGCAGAGATTTTTTTCTAGTACTTTCTGTTCAAATGGCAATTTTGGTGTATTTCTTCCACCATGAACCATTAGTGATTAGCACCCCAATTCCATTTAACCAATGAATATCAATTAGCTTTTATAATAGGATATTTACTACAAAGACCTATGTCAAGAACAGCAGTACATTTCTCCTCCCTCCGCTCTACCTACAGGCACAGTCATTCGTTTACAGCCTTTGTCCCTGGAGAGAATGGGCTCAAGTTTCTACTTAGTATTTGACTGACCAAGTTCACTTCCAAAGATGAATCACTGTGGCTTCTTCTTGGCTCTATTGAATTCATTCTAGATCAAACAGGTCAGTTGGGACTTAGGTCCTCACAGTCTGGTCTACCTGAAAGACATGGCAATGATTCTGGTTCCCAGACCTCTGATGAATCACCATTATGACCTTTCAAATTTCACAAGGTCATACCTGTTATCAACAATCCTTCATCTAAAAATAGAAATAAAAAATTATGAAGTGGCAAAGAACATTGACCACATCAGACTTAAATAGGAAGGATGTGAGAACTCTACCAGTCAGAGACTTGTAAAATATTTTTTTTTCTCAAATTCTATCAGGGAGGAAAAACAGCAAAAGAGACTTGTTTTAGATGGTTAGTGCCATTTAAATGCACCCCAGTTGAGGCTCCACAGTCAATCAAAAATGTTTCGCCCCACTATGTTTTTAGCAGACTATAACCAGTTACAGAATGTCTGCATGTTTTCCAGTGTCCACAGGGGAATTACATTTCCCCCTAGTGCTGCATATACACACAACGGTTGTATTTATTGACCATTTCCTGCCCACCCTATCCTTTTATTCAACATATAACCTGTGATATAGCTTTGAGTCTTCTGGCTATCCAAGTTATCTTCTGCTGGAAGGACTCCAAGTTGTTAATATCCCTCTTTTCCCCAGATTGGACTCAGTATCTTTAGCATATTAGATACCCAAACTGTTCTAAATCGACTATGTGTTGCAAGCGCTATAAGAAAAATTAGTGGTTTTGAACCTGTCCTCTCTACCCTCAAGGATATGATTACAGAGACATGATGAGTACAAATGAAGAAATTATAGAAAAATAGCTCATATCTACACAATCCTTTAAGGTGTACAAAGTGGATTTTTCAAAATGATCTTATATGTTAGGTAGTACAAAGATTATTATCATTTCATTACAGATGAGGAAACTGAGGCTCAGAGAGAGGAAGCCACTTGCCTATGGTCATACAGCTATTAAGTGGCAGAGTTGGAATCCTAACACTTTCTGCTATGCAACTCACTGGCTGCTGATAAAACTATTCAAATGGGTATGTACCTTCTGTTATTTTTAATGGATTTCAGTGAAATTCTGTACATGGGGAGAGGATGTGAAGATAGGTAATTGCACAGGGTGAGGTCTTCAGTTCTCAGAACCACCACTCTAGTCATCTAAGAGAGCCTTTCAAAAATGTCTAATTTGGAGTACTTGATGCATGGGGAGAATTGACTCACTGGCCAAGTGGAGTAGAAATTTCCGGGCAATTACTGAGTGATTTACATAGCCAGTTTGGATTATTGCAGCCCCCAGAAAAATGTTGTTTTGGTTAAGAGCAGATTTTTCTGCCTGAATTATCTGAATAAATAATTTTTCACTCCATTTCTTCTTTGTAGGTACAGCCAAGAAACATTATGACTTTTTTTGTTGAGAGTCAAAGGACTAGAGACATCTGTCTGCCCATCTCCTGGCCTTCAAATATTCTAAACATGAATGATTCTGTTATCTTCATATCCAGCCCTGAAGGTCACCTATTGGATATGCAATGAAGCAGGTTACCTCAGCAGACTCTGAGAAAGTGGCTTTTGTGAGACTCCATTTCTATTGCTTACCTTGTCTATATATCTAGTGAGATAATCTCAATGGATTTTGAGGGGATCTAGTTCCCCCAATAGCTGCTTTCCCCTCAGATTTGGAGGTAATACCTTTCATCCAAGATCTAGAGCTGATAGAATCAGAACTAGACATATGTGAGGGATTGCATCTTATTTTTCCCTTTCCTTGATTTATCCTAGCTCATCAGCCTTCAGGGAGTGAGGCAAGGCCCATCTGTTTGGTTAGCCTTCAGCTTAATTGATGTGTGGCTATGGTGAGGGGTAAAACTTGATTAGAAAAACGCAGATCATTTATAAAATTAGATTGTGTGGTAGCATGGAGAGGGCTTCTAGCTGCTCTATGATGGCTCCCTTCTCCAACCACTTAATTGACTGGAGTTGGTAAATATTTTAGGAGGCTGGTTTCTGGCTGGGACTCTGAAAATATTTTTCTGCTCATTGACAGAATGCCCACACTCACCCCACATTTTTTATGTATCGTCTCACATATCTTCCCTGCCGTGGCTGTCAAAGAGTCAGTGAGGAGTGAGGCAGAGCAGTGTCCTGTAGGAAATATGTGCCTAGAGAAAGTGGGTAGTTTTGATGGCACATACATATTATGTTGGCACCACTGACTGATACAGCCTGAGAAAAGAGTCAAGATTAAAGAAAACAGATCTGCTTTGGAGAACACACAACTTTGATACAAAAACAGAACCGTCAATTTAGGGCACTTACTTCTTTATTTGTAAAACATATGAAGGATGCCTGTTGTTTAGCTTGTGGGTTTACACACATTGTAAAAACAACAAATAACAATTGATGATGGAAATAAACCATTTCAGTGATTCACTACCACCCAAACAGACATGACACCTGACTCTCAATCTCTTTGACTTTGAACTCAAAGCACAGTGACAAATGCTACCCAGCTGTCTTTCAGAAATAAATTCCTGGATTAAATCAACCAGAGCTTAAACTCAATCTAGATAAGATGGCGGTGCAATTGACAGCAAGAAGGGAAAGATCCCGAGGAATTCACTTGAAATGTGTCCTCATCAGGGTTGCGCAGTATTGTATATCTCTAGGGTCACAAACTCATGAATTGGCTCATAGGTGTGATGACCATATGCCCTAGATTTTCTGGGACAGCTTTGATTTAAAATATTCTATTTTATTTCCAAAATTTTTAAAAAGTCCTTTGTCAGACCATATGTCTCAATTTTTGGTTTACCCGTAGGGTGGAATGATAATTAGTCAGAGAGACTTGTTTACATTGATAGTCAGCTGGGTGGAGCAGTAAATAGAGAGTCAGTAAGATCTAAGTTCAAATCTGGTCTCAAATATATACTAACTGTGTGATCCCGAGCAAATCTCTTAATTTTCCCTTGCCTCAGCTTCCTCATCTACAAAATAAGGATAATAACACTTACTGCTGAAGGTTGTAATGGGAATTAAAAAAAAGATAACATTTGTGAAGTGCTTTGCAAACCTTAAAGTTCTATTGAAATGCAAGTTGTTACTGTTGTTGTTGTTGTTGCTATTAATTTTAAATTATGGGTACCTTTATGAATGTTCCAGATTTTCTCTAAGAATTCTCTAGCCATACTGGTCGCCTAAGGTTGGTCCTAAATTCTATTCTGAATCAACCAATCATTTAATTAATTAATAACAGCTAGGCACTTAATGAATGCTTGGTAATTGATTGATTATATATAAGAGACTATGATAGTATCAGAAGAATAAAAAGGCATAATGATATTATGCCTGCTCTTAAGGATTTTAAAGTGTAATTGGGAAGATAAGATGTGCATTTGAAAATATTTGGCCACAATATAAGGTAGCAAATGCATGTGCCCAGTGAGAAGTATAGACAATAAATGTCATAGGCATTCAAATGATGGATGTAGAGATAACTTTTGCCTGAGGAATTAAAATACCCTTCACAGAAGAGATGAGATTTGTGTGTACCCACTCAGTTCCAGGGTTCCACAACATGAAATGGCCAAGTTTACTTGTGGAAATTTCTTACCTCTCTCCCTGACTCAGAAAATCTGGGAAAACATTACCTGACAACACTCAGTGAGTGACATTATTGTGAAAAAAAATAATTTGATTAGTAGTGGATAATTTGGGGAGGTAGAATTATACTCTGGGTTTGAATCTTAACTCTCCCACCTACTCCCTTTATGTTCTTGGTCATATATGATCTGGGTCTCAGATGCTTGATTTTCAAAATGAAGATACTAAAGGAATTGCAAAATGAAAGTACTAAAAGGTACTAAAACAAAGATCCTTTCCAGCTCTAGATCGTGGATCCAAAGTAGTCTCATTTCATTGCAGCCTTGATACCTTGGATTAAATGCTAAAAGGCCTCAAAATTGAAATGATGTTGCACAAGACCCCTACTCTATTCAGATAAGCCAAGGAAACTCTGCCATGCACCCTGAAGAAAAAATCGTCTGTAAGTTATCAAGTGAATTGAGAAGAGATTGAATTATAAAGGGTGGATCACATATAAGGTTCCAGGATACCTGGGAGGAACAACTGCCTAGGGTGGAAAAAGAAGTGTTGGCTTATTCTCCCTATCCCTCAATGCCTTTGGCCAGAGGCCACTTTTGCAAATTTAAAAGGTTCAGGGGATATTGGATCTCCCTTTGTCCCCTGGTATCATAGCCATATTACCAGATCAGCTGATGGCAGTCTCTGTGTTGGGAGCCAAGGACAGATGGATGCATATTCAATATGATTAAGGGGAAATTTTGGGGTATGCTAGGAATGGGAGTGAAAGATTTTGAGCAACCAGGAACTGTGAGAACCTTTTTGCCATGTGTATTTTTTAAGTGTGAACCCACTTTCTCTTTGTTTCTGTGTGTCCTTTTGGAAAGTGTGTCATAGATATTTGGGAGAGGGGTGTTTTGTTCCCACTTTTCTTATTCTACCATTTTATTAATGACCCTTTAAATAAAGCTACTTAAGTCTGGTTGACTAAATTGATTCTCAACTAATAACCTTGGAAGCAGGGTTCGGTGTATGTGTGGGGTAGAAGGCATGCCAGTGGGGGCTTGAGCCAATGGCATTAGAGAATCATTCCTGAACCCTCCAGAGTACCCCTAGACTTCTGAAAGAGATGTACCCAAGCTCTGGGGACCCAACTCATCAGTGAGAATGGGAGCTGAGATAAGTCTTAGATCTTAAATGGGCTACATTGTGATCCCATTGCAAGCCCAAAGTTCACAAAAAGACTAAAGTAACACTTTAAGGAAATATCAATGAAAATATGGTATGGTGGAAAGAGTACTGGATTGAGAGTCAGAAGTTCAAATCTTGTCTTTGACATTTAATACCTGTGTGACACTGGGCAAGTCCCTTCACGTCCCTGAGTGGAGTTGAACTAAATTGCCTTTTCCAGCCCTAGATCTATGATTCTATGAACCTATAAAAACAGAATCCATTTTTCAAAAATAGGTACATTTTCCAATAAATAACCATATCTCAATGATCTGGAGAAAGTCTCAGTCACTTAGAGTCACAATGAAGCAAAAATTGAAGAAGTCACAGACTCTTGAAGGTCCTTGGTGGTTCCATTGGTATCAGACATCACATCTCCACAGCAATTCTGCATTGCCCCCCAGACCCCAGGCAATATGAGGGAGCACTTTTAGACACAGCCTAGTTTTCTGATGGAATGCATGTTTTTTGTTCTTATGTTGTCCCTATCCACTGCAGAAAAAGTTGCCTCCAGAGTTCTTCTGCCTGGCAAGAGACACAGTTCTCCATAGGTGAGCTCCTCCAGCTCTAATAATACAGGGCCGGGCTAGGAAACTCCTGCCAATGAGACAATTTCCTTTGGCTACCACTTCTACTGAACTATGGTTTCAGGAAGGCTTGCATAAGGAGTCAATTACTCTTTGTCTCCTAGACAATAGAATCACCAACATCTGGTTCAGATATGGTAACCGTACCTTTCAATATCCTTTCTCAGATACCTATAAGGATGTCCTCTGACAAGTGAACATTTCTCATTGGTTTAGGAACTAACACAATACTCTGTACTGAATTATTCACCTTAATTTACTTTGATTCAATTTAATGAACATTCATAAAGTATCTACTTGGTAAAAGTCACCCTGGCAAGGCCCTTAAATCCCTAAGACTATACTGAATCAATTACCTGGGTCTATTACTGGTCATATCTAAGGTAAAGAATATGGATGGAGGAAATTATGAGTGCTTTTGTCAGGGTACAACACTCTTTAGGAAAGAATGGAGGGGTCAGAGAGATGGAGAAACAACATTCCCAATACTGGCCTTATGAGTTACATTGAGAATTATATTAAAAAGTACTGTGGGTAAAGTCTGTCTACTGTATGCTTCTGTGACAGAACCAATATTTCCTCGAAGCAGTTTTCTCCTCCCTGCCCCCAATTCATGGAGAGGCTTTATCTAAAAGAAGACGACGGTGCCCCCAGGACCTCACTGGTCTATAAGACTCACCATGAGCTGAGGTTTCCCTGAAGTAGCTTTCTGATCATCTAAGAGCATAAAAACTTCTAGGTATACAGAATCTAGGCCCCTTGGCCTGAGTGGATTTCTGAGTCCCATATGAATAACCCTACCCTACCCTGTTGACCATATGCATTTTTCTATGGAGATGGAAGAGGGCATCTAGAAAAGGTAACCTTATTCCTTATTCTTGCTGTATTAGGCAAAAGTAAACCTCCTTGTATTAAATGTTTAATGAGTGCTTCATTTCATCCCAACATTCAACTTGATATAAGAGGGTACTGGTTTTAGGTTCATGCCTTGGACAACTTCCCACAGATTCTTTTGTCTTCCTCTACCTCTTTATAGTATATTCTTCCCCACTTTCTTTCTCTTTTCCTTCTGCCAGGTAACCAAAACTCTCATCCCTACCCCTGGCTTCTTAAATTCTGACATTGAGGAAATTCTGTCTCATGTTATAGATTTTTCTTTATTCCTTAGCCTTTACTATGAAAATATAACTGTCCTTTGCCCTTTTTACTAACAGTTTGATAGCAATGGTTGGAAATGGGTTATTGATCATGTAAACCAAATTTTTAGTAATAGATCACCTCTAATATGGGTTAATTTTTATTATTCAGGGATTAGGGCCATTCTTTATGCAACTTTGGATAAGTAAAAGCCTGTCTTATGTTGATATTAACCTCACCAGACCAAAGCCTGACTCATAGAATGATAATGTTAAGGGAAAGTCAGGGCCATTTCTCCTGTTTGAGAGGTTTTGAATTGGCTGAAACCTGTCCCATGGGAGGTGAAAATTTATTTAAAGCCTTAAATATTCCTTAGATAGGAATTGAGGAAGAACCTCAACTGTCCCTGACTCCTCGGCAACATGTAGATCTCCCCCCTCAATCAGCCTATTTGTGAACTCTCTAAATATAGTTTAATCTGCAACCTGACTTATTTTACCTATAGAGTCTGTTTAACTAGGTTTGCTTATGTATGAGATTATGACTTTGTTTAAGTTTGTTCAACTTTTAAGACATTGAAGCAATCATGGAATTATGAATCTGTCTTTTCTTTAACTTTTTTGGCCTAAGAGGAATGTATAAGACTGTGATATTTAAAAGAATTATTACTTTGTCACTCTGATATAATTTTGTCTATAAGAGGCTTTGTTAGAATGCTAATTGGGGTTCAGATTAATATTTTGTCTGAGATTAGAACCTATGCTTAAACATAATAAAACCTAGGTTTTTTTTAACCTCTATAATTTCTGTATTGTAGTAGATTTATTTTGGCAGCAGTTATGTACCACCTGAATTCAAAAAGGAGATATTTCTCCTATAATACCTCCCATTTGACATAATATCTTGACCCAGTTAAAATTAATGTAGTGCCAGAAGGGCCCTAAGAAATTACTCCAATGGTAGCTAGGTCCCATGGCAGCCCAGTGTGAGAGATGGTTATGGGCAGTTGGTGGTATTATTAGTTGTCATCATAATTATTTTTATTATAATATCTAGGCAGCTACTTTCTTTTCTAATGTGTAGGGTCAACGCTGTTTATAGGACATGAAGAAAGAATCAATCCCTTCTGAGGAAGGGGAGAAAAATTCCTCCATTACTTCATCTGTGTAGAAAGCAGTGTTATATGGGAGAAAGAACATTGTACATCACACATGGAGTATGAAGGTCTTTCACTTCTTGGATTTGTCACTTGACTAGGTGTATCACCTTGAAGAAGTTCAACCCTTCTTCCTTCCTTCCTTCCTTCCTTCCTTCCTTCCCTCCCTCCCTCCCTCCCTCCTTCCTTCCTTCCTTCCTTCCTTCCTTCCCTCCTTCCTTCCTTCCTTCCTTCCTTCCTTCCTTCCTTCCTTCCTTCC
>NW_020954569.1:57312185-57323551 GCF_900497805.2 Vombatus ursinus | reverse complement strand
TCCTTCCTTCCTTCCTTCCTTCCTTCCTTCCTTCCTTCCTTCCTTCCCTCCTTCCTTCCTTTCTTCCTTTTTTCCTTCCTTCCTTCCTTCCTTTATTTCTTCCTTTTTTCCTTCCTTCCTTCATTCCCTCCTTCCTTCCTTCCTCTCGCCCATTTATTCAAGGCAGGGCTGCTCAGTTGTTATTTAATTTCTGCTTTCTTTGCCAAGAGAAAGACTCTTAGATAGGAAATGATGGAACAAAAGTAGCTAACAGAAAACTACCAACAAAGATAAATAAATAAATTATAAGAGAGCATCTAGCTGTCTTGAGGAATTCTAATTACCCAGCCTAGATGAATTATATGTCCCAGTTTTAAAAGTGGTGTGATTGCTAAGCTCCTGTCAATGATATTTGAGAGATCATGGAAAATAAGAGAGATGTTGCAGGACTTAAGAAGTATGAATGCCGTCTAGATTTTCAAAGAAGGGAAGAAAGCAAAGTCAGTAAAGCATAGGCCAGCTGTAATACTGAAGGAATAGGAGGATGGTGCTGCCCTCTGCAGTATTAGGGAAAGTAGGAAGGGGGAGCTCAATAAGAATTGAGCAACCCTGCCTTGAATGAAAAGAAGGAAGGGGAGAGAGAGAGAGAGAGAGAGAGAGAGAGAGAGAGAGAGAGAGAGAGAGAGAGAGAGAGAGAGAGAGAAGAGAGGAGAAGAGAAAGAGAAGAGAAGAGAAATACCCTAACAATTACAGTAATTCTTAAATTCTGAATGGGCCACCTCAGTAAGTACTGGGTCCCCCCTCTTCACTGGAGGTCTTCAAGTAGAGTCCAGATAATGACTTTATTGGGTAGGGGAATCTTTTTCAGGCATGAGTTGAACTAGATAAGCTAGATTTCTTACTAAAAAATTCTTTGAAGAATATTGCTATTTTCCTCTTCCTCCTACTCCTTTTCTTCCTGCTCCTCTCCATCTCCTCCTCCTCTTCCTTCTTCTCTTCCCACTTTCCTCCCCCTTCTCTTCCTCTTCCTTTTCCTTCTCCACTGCCACTTTCTTCCTTTCTTCTTCTTCCTTCTCTGTAGTTATCAGTCCATGAATATTGTTGCTTAGATCACTTTATTGAACATCTCTACAGGATATGGTGATTTAGAGACTTTTCCTTATCTCCCAGAATATGCTCTAGGGAAATACATGTAACTCCTAAATCTTCCTGAACAACCACAAGAAGCTGGAATAGAGATTTTATGTGGAACACTATAACTTGAAATGTAACATATAACTGTGGTGGGGGGAAAGAGTCTGGAAAGATGACCCTAGTAAAAATAAGATAGGCAAGATAGATCCATTTGAGAATCCCAGATAAGAAATAAATCAATATAATTAAAGGTGGTTCAACTGCCACAATCAGTAAAGAAGTGGCATATGTGAAACCATTGAGGAAAATCAGTGTTCTAGTGAATGTTGAGACCGTGAAATGGAGTACAGGTCAGATTTCTTTGGTAACAGTCAAAGTGCTATCTAGTAGCATGTATATGTGAGAACAGTTGTTAATATAGACTGATTTAGAGATAGTACTTGACCATCAGGGATTTATGGATCATGTGCACCATTTGGAGTGTCAATGGAGAATTCAAGTATATCCAATTAAATAAACATTTATTAATAAACACTAATCACTCCCCTCCCAGCTTCCTCCATTAGATTGTAAACTCTTTGAGGGCAGGAATTATCTTTTTTTTTTTGTTTGTATTTTGCCTTATTAAGATAGAAGTCTTAAGTGTCAGATCAAGTGCTGGGTGATGGAACAAAGTCAATACAACCCTGGACTATTGAAGTGTTTTTCCTCTAGGATAAGATTTATTCACTAAATAAGTTTGTGGGTTGTTTTTTTGGATAATGGTCACTGAGTAAAGTGAATACTGATTTAGGATACACATTAAGGTAGACAATGGAGTTGCTTGTATGTCTAGCATCATCTCTACATGTAAATGGTGAATGAAGACCTATGAAGATGAAACAAACTCCAAGTACACACAAATTCACACTCATGTACATACATATACATATATGTATATATACATATATACACACATACATAGAATTTTTCAAAAGCCTTAGTATGTATATATGTATATATGGCATACATGTATTTACCCAGTGACCAATATCTAAAAAAAAGTCCACAAACTTATTTAGTGAAGAAATCTTGTCCTAGAGGAAGAAAAATATTTTAGTAGTTCAGGGGAAGATTTGGCTTTGTTTCATTAGCCAGCACTGGGACTGATACATAGGCCTTTTGCCTTAATAAGGTAAAATATAGGCAAAAAAGAAAGATAATCCCTGCCTTCAAGGAGTTTTCAATCTTACATAAGTATATGCATACTCACATTCATGTATTCATATATACACATATATACACACACATATAAACAGCCTTTTCTCTAACTTCTCCCCTATATAAATCTTCTGCCAAACAATTTTATCTCATCATGTACCGTTTCTGCATTTTAGATTCATGCACATTTTTTAATTAGGAGGAAACCTTAGTGATCATAGGATCACAGGATTTTAGAGATGAAAGAAATCTTAGAAAATTGTTAGCCCAATCCCTATATTTTACAGGACAACAGAGGCCTAAAAAGGGTGCTGTCATGCCATTTTCATTTCTTTGAATGAGGAAGCCCAACCACGTCAATTTCTGGAAACTAACCTTTCTTCAAGGCTCAGCTCAATCTCACTTCATCCTATAAATCACTTAAAACTTTCTGGGCCTCAGTTTCCTTACTTATAAAACGAAGGTGTTGGACCCTGAAGTCCTTTCCAGGTTTAAATTCATGATTTCATTCCAATGACAGGCATTTATGAGATGCCTTCCATGTGTCAAGCACTGGGACACACACACACACACACACACACACACAAATAAAACAATCCCTATTCTCAAGAAGCTTAATTTCTATCTCCCCCTCCCCCACTCCCCAGTGGGAATTATCATTCTAGCTTTTTTTTTTCTGGCTCTGCACCTGTGATTTCATTAATGTAGGGAACTCCTAGTAAGGGACCTTCCCCTACCAATGGATATTGGTGATTGTTCTATAATTTATAGTCTTAGAAAGTTGTCTGGGATGCTTACAAATTAAGTACCTTGCCCGAGATCACTTAGGTGGTAAGCACCTAAAGCAGGACTTTCATCCAGATCTTTCTTATTTCAAGGGAGGTTCTCTGTTCACTGCCCCTCCCTTCCATATTAATCTTCCTAAATTATAATTTTGATAACATCACTCCTAATTATGTCACTTGCTAGTTTATAACTTTGATCACACAGTTGTCTGAAGTATTTGAAGGGCTGTCCTGAGAAGGAAGGATTAGATTTGTTTTGTTAGTCCTCTGATGGCAGAGCCAAGGAGCAATGGGTGAAAGTCCAAAGAAGCCAATTTAGGTTTCCTGTCAAGAAATAACTTTCTAACAATTAGGGCTGTGCAATAGTGCAATGTACTGTGGTGGGCTCCCCCTACTGGAGATTTTCAAGAAGAAGCTAGGCAACCACTTGCGCATATTTTACTGGTGATTCCATTCATGTATGGGTTAGCCTCCCACTGAGGTTCCTTCCAGCTCTAAAATCTCTGATGCCTCTATGCATGCCTCTGGACTAAAAAGTTAGAGTTGGAAGGGACTTTAGGCATCACTTAGTCCAAACCTCTCATTTTACAAATGAAAAATCCCAGACCACGAAAGGTTTAAGGAACTTGCCTAAAGGTACATAAGAGTAGGGATTTGAATGTAGATACTTTGAAGCCAACACATTTTCCATTAAACCTCATTGACTCCTGGCATAACATTTTGTACTACTAGTTTATTTGTATTGTAAAACATATAGTTATCTGTGTGTACATACGATCTTCCTTACAAGATTATGAACTCCTCAAAGACAGAAACCAGTATCTTATTTATTTTATGTCATTCAGCATACATCACAGTGTTTATATGCAGCAGGTATTTAATAAATGTATTTTGATTTAATTTACTGTGTCTGGACCTGCCTAGTATTTATTATTTGTGCCACTTATATAGCTCTTATAAGTGACAGCCTTCTATTAACAGCTATTTTTATGTGTTGTTATCTCCTAGAAAGGTTGATAGTTTACAGAAGTCCAAAGTTATGTCTTAGAGGTTTATGTAATCACCACAGTGCCCAGTACTGTACCCTATACATAGAAGTCACTCTGTAATTTCTCTTTGATTTATTGAATGAATGATGAATGCATGAATTTGTGGGGCAACAGGAAAGATGATGCTTATCTACTCCCCCAGGAATATTCAGTATTACAGTCATACCTTCGTATTAAGTCAATACCTCCCTAGAGGTTTCTTTTAAGATGCAAATGTGTGTACACATTAACCCATTAACACTCACAGAACCCTTTAGCACAGATTAGTTTATCAGATTAACAAAACTGTCATTTAGTGTGAGAACTAGCCCCCAGGGGATAAACTATAAAGCAAAAAAACTTTTGATGTTGGAGTAGGGCAGAGGGAGTGAGATGCAGAAATGATTTGTAGGGTAGGCCTGGGAGGAGTGCTATTATGGGAGAGACCTAGGCAACTGAAGAATAGTTATGAACACCCAAGGTGACTGAGGACTAATCACCCACCTGGTCTCATTAGTCAATGATTAACAAACTTCCACTCCAGTATACCTTCCACATCCCAGAGATTCGGAACCCCAGGCCATCATTTATCATTATCTAAATTTATTCTCTGTCCCTCATTGCTCATTGCTTTTCCTTCTATCCCCATTCTACTCAAACACTAGCTCTCCATTCTAATCTTTGCCCCCAGGCTTCCCTGGCTTTAGGTTCCAGCTGAAATTCCACCTTCTGCTGGAAGCCTTTCCCATTTCCCCTTAATCCTAGTACCTTGTATCCATTGATTATTTCCAATTTATTCTATATATATATATATAAATATATATATACATATATTCTTTATAAACAGTTGTTTGCATGTTGTCTCTGCCATGACTGTAAGCTCCTTGAAAACTTGTTTTGTCTTTTACCTTTCTCTGTATCCTGGGTGCTTAGCACAGTGCTTGGTACACAGTAGGCATTTAATGAATGTTTATTGACTGAATGGTTCTAGCTGAGATCTAGCTCCCACCTGATGACACTCACTCCCTGGCCATCTTTTCTAGCACTGGTTACACTTTCATGTTTTCCACCCCCTTCCCCAACCTCCTCCCCTACCATGCACGCTGCTGAGATGAGGGAGTTAGAATATTCCTTGTTCCAGTAACCTTTCCTCCTTTGAGGTTCACTTAGTCCATATCTATTATCCTCTTCCCCCCACTCTCTCAGTTAAGAAAGAACCTTGCTTCATATTTCACTTAAAAAAAAATGAGGCCATTGCTAATGGCTCGCTCCCTCATCTCCCTTCCTCCTCATCTCTCATCACCTAAATGCCTTTTGACACTAACCTTCTCCCTTACCTCACATGAGGTGACACTTCTCCTTGTCAAGACTGAACAATTTGCATGCACAAAGTGATCCCATCCCATTTTCTCCAAGAAGATTGTCCCTTCCATTCTTACCACTCTCTTATTTATCATCAATCTCTCTCCATCTACTGGCTGCTTTCCTATGGGCTAAAACAGACTCACATCTCCCTCATTCTCAAAAAAGTCCTCACTTGATTCATCCAATGTACTATTATCCCATATTTCTTCCCCCTTTTGTGGCTATGCTCCTTGAGAAGGCTATTTATAATTAATGCCTCTACCTTCTTTCTTCTCATTTTTTTCTTAACTCTACAGTTTGGATTCCAGCCTCATTCTTCAATCAAAACTGCTCTCATCAAAGTTACCAGTGATTTCTTTATTGCCAAATTTAATGTCTTTTTCTCAGACATCATCATTCTTCACCTCTCTGGAGCCATTGACATTGTTGATTACTCTCTTCCTGACTTTCTCTTCTCTCTGGATTTCATGACACCACTCTCTCTTGGTTCTCTTCCTACCTTTATGACTGCCCCTTCTCTTTTTCCTTTGCTGGATTTTCATATAAGTCATACCTATTAAGCAAGGGTATCCCATGAAGCTCTTTCCTAGGCCCTCTTCTCTTCTCTCTCTGATTCTTTCACCTGGTGGACTGGTCAACTCTCATGAATTCAATTATCATCTCTGTGCTGATTCTCAAATCTATTTGTCCAGCCCTAAACTCTCTGATGACCTCCAGTCTTACATCTCCTACTGACTATGGGTCATGTTGAACTACATGTCCTATAGACATCTTAAACTTAACATATATAAAACTGAATTCACTATCTTTCCTCCCAAACTTGCCCCCTTTCTGAAATTCCCTATTACTGTTGAGAGTACCACAATCCTGCCAGTCACTCAAGCTCAAAACCTAGGTGTCATCCTCAGCTCCTCACTCTCTCTCACTCACCACCACCACCAATCTATTGCCAAGTCCCTTAGTTTTTTTTTTTAACTGTAGAAACATCTCTCACACTTATTTCACCATGCACTCTGTAAAGCAGTGATAATAGCCTCCTTGCTATTCTCCACACAAGACATTTTATCTCCTGACTCAATAAATTTTTCCTGGATGTCTCCTATGTCTAGAATTCTCGCTCTTTTCATCCCTGTCTCCTGGTTTCCATCAATTCTCATCTGAAATCTCACCTTCTGCAAGAGACATTTCCTGTCCTCAGCACTAGTGCCTTCTCTCTGAGATGATTTCCAATTTGTCCTTTGCATATTGTCTCCTCCATTAGTCTGTGAGCCCCTTGAAAACAAGAGGTTGTTTTTACCTTTCTTCATATCCCTAGTCCTTAGCTTGGTATCTGGCACATAGTAGGCACTTAGGAAATGCTTTCTGACTTGCCTTTTAATATGGTGCAGTGAAAAAAGCAGAGTTTTCAGAGAATCTTGGTCAGGTCACTTCCCCTCTCTGGATCCCAGTTTTCTCATCAATAAAACAAGGGGATAGAGCTAAATGATCATGAGGTCTCTTCCAGCTCTAAATCCATGATCCTGTGATCATGCATCCAATACTCTATTGTGTGATTCAGACAATATGTATGTGCTACAGGAATTCAGAGAAGGCTGAACTAGTCAGGGTAATTTCCATGAAGGGAATGGGGCATTGAAGGATGAAAAGGAGTTGTTTTTGGCAGGGAGGAGGGAGGAAGGGGATTGAAAGTAATAAACAGTAGGAGTGCAAAAGGAAGAACCTGTGATCAAAGCGCAGTCATTTCATTCTTTAGGCGCTTTAGGTATTTGTCTTTTAATCCATGCAAGTAACTTTTGGCAATCAATTTAGCCACCTTTGTCCTCTGGCTTCTTAGCAGTAAGATAGGGATAACAAAGTAAGCCTGCATTATGGGGAGGCTGGGAGGCATCATGAATGTGATAGTTTCTAAAAGGTTTTATTCATACAAGGGGAAGGAAGAAAATGCTTCACAAAATTGTAGAGCTAGTTTCAAAATATCATTGCCGCCTAATGAAGGCTTCAGATTTACCCTCAGTTTAAATTCTGAAGCTGAAAAAATGACCTTGTTATGCTTTGCCTGGATCAAAGTATACATAAAATCCAATCAAATGGAGAAAAGGCAAAGGATGCAGGCAAATGCCTCAGCATGAAAAAGAGCAATTCTCTGGTCTGTACTAATGCCTTGGTTCACTGAAATATCCTGTGTAAGCAGGGATTGACACCCAACTAAATTACCATATCCATCATACCTAGAATGGGAAATGATACCTGGGGATTTACTAGAGATCAAAGGTACAAGAGATGGGAAAGATAAACACTTTTGAATCCTTTTCACTGATGGTACAGGTGGCCATCCCACTGACAGAGAATGCTTGCTGTCAGAAGGAGAAAAATCCAACCACTCTCTAGTCAAACTGCACTAATTCCTGTGATTATTCACAAAGCCTGTATGAATTAGTGAGCCTCTTGAATCACATAATAACACTTTGTTACTTTTGAGGATTTAAGAGGCTTACAACATGTTTCTAAGTTGGGATTCTCTGGGACTGGTTTTCATGAAGAGAAAAAATAATTCATAATTTGAACTTTTTTTTTGTATGTAAGAGTTTTCTGAAATGCTTTGTTTCTTTGAAGTCTTTAAACATTTGCTCTTCTGTCCTGTCTCCATCAAATTTTGTTTACATACATCTTTGCTCATCTGATAAAAGTGTAACAATCCAGTCCTTTTCTAAATGGTCCCAAATTCTGAATCAGTAGAGTCTGAATCAATGTACTGTATAGATTGTAACCCAAGATTCAGAGTTCCCCCCCCCCCCCCAAAAAAAACTGTGCAATCACACCAACTGGATCTGATCCTAATAACTTTTGATCTCAAGATGGTCAATTTTTCCCTTTGTCTTGTTGTCCCTACCTGGACATCCTTTGAAAAAATCTCTAAATAAATCTTAGGTATAGCTCATTTGCATATGTGTTTATTAGGGTCTCCCAACTCCTGTATTAGCATTCCATGTGTTATGTGGGTATCAGGTATGGAACAGACTTTATTTCATTTTCATAGAAAATGTGTTAAAACACAAAGGACCCAGGAGCCCAAGAACAGAGAGAAAAACACAAAAAGCACTCAAACAGCCTATTATACTTGTCTTCTACCCTGTATCTTAAATTGATCATATGTCTATGCTCAGTCTGGCATCAATGTGATGATCCTGGGAAAAGTGTGTGTGTATGTGGGGGTGAATGTTGGGAATAAAGCTATATAAGAAGGAGGGAAGTGGCCCATTTTGACAACAGTCCACCATTATCCTATGCCTCAAGGATCCAATCACCAGGAAGCAATCATTAAGGAAGTGGACATGCCTAATCAAGTCCTCTCCCCCCACCCCCATATGATACTATATAACAGTATAGTGTTTCTGTATTAGAAATAACAGAAAACAAAGTGTCTATGCATTTTGTTGATTGAAAAATACCTATGTTACAAGACTTACAATTATTCTCAGTAGTAAACTAAAGTGGGAAGTTGGGTAAGTGACTCTTACTAACTATCGTGATCTTTTATTGGTTACTTAGTTATAAGGTCACAAACTTAGAGGCTCCATATTCTATCCAACCTCTTTCTTCCACAAATGAGGAAGGTGAAACCTAGAGATTAAGTGACTTGCCCGATATCTATGTGGCACATGGCAAAATGGCAAAAGTAACGTTTGAACCAGAGGCAACTAGGTGGTACAGAGGACATAGTGCCGTGATTAGAGTCAGGAAATTTTTGTTGTTTAGTCATTCAGTAATATCTGACTTTTCATGACTGTATGTACTACAGCATTCCAGGCCCTTCTCTCTTCCACTATCTCTTAAAGTCTGGCTAACTTCATGTTCATTGTTTCCATGATAACTATCTATCCATCTCATCCTCTGCTGTTCCTTGTCCCTTTTTCCTTTTTCCTTTAATCTTTCCCAATAGCAGGGTCTTTTCAAAGTGACCAACGTATGTGGCCAAAGTATTTAAGCTTCAGCTTCAGCGTTTGACCTTCCAGTGGATAGCCTGGATTAATTTCTTTTAGTATTGACTGATTTGACCTCTTTGCTGTCCAAGGGACTCTCAAAAGTCTTTGCCAGCACCACAATTCGAAAGCATCGATTCTGCAGTGCTCAGCTTTCCTTATAGCCCAACTCTCAAAACCATGTATTGCTACTGAAAAAAACCATAGCTTTGACTATATGAATATTTTTTGGCAAGGTGATGTCTCTACTTTTTAGTATGCTGTCCAGATTTGCCATAGCTTTCCTTCTAAGGAGCAAGAATCTTTTAATTTCATGGCTTCAGTGACTGTCTGCTGTGATCTTTGAGCCCAAGAATGTAAATTCTGATACTGCTTCTATTCCTTCTCCGTCTACTTGCCAGGAAGCAATGGAACCAGTTGCCAAGATCTTTTTTTTTTTTTTAATATTAAGCTTCAAGTCAGCTTTTACACTCTCCTTTTTCACCCTTATCAAGAGGCGTCTTAATTTTTCCCCTTCTGCCATCAGAGTGGTATCATCTGCATATCTGAGATTATTGATATTTCTCCCAGCAACCTCAATTCCAGTTTTTGATTCATCCAGTCTGGCATTTCACATGATGTACTATGTATGCAAGTCCTCAAAGGCATAGGAGTACCAGATCATCTTACTTCTCTCCTGAGGAACCTGTATGTGGGCCAAGAAGCAACAGTTTCAACTGAACATGGAACAAATGATTGGTTTAAATTGGAAAAGGAATATGACGAGGCTATATATTGTCACCTTATTTATTTAACTTATATGTGGAATCAAGAAGACCTGAGTTCAAATCTGGACTCAGACACTGGCTGTGTAACCCTGGGCAAATCACTTAACCCTGTTTGTCTCAGTTTCCTCGTCTGTAAAATGAGCTGGAGAAGGAAATGGCAAACTATTCCAGTATCTTTGCCAAGAAAATCCCGAATGGAGGTAAGAAGAGTTGGACACAACTAAAATAAATGAACAACAAAAAAGATTTGAACCAACTCTTTTACACTCCAGATTCAACACTATTTTTACCATACATTATCAGTTCTTAATTTATTCATTTCCATTTTTTTCTATGATACATAACTTATTTTTTGAAAATGGGCTAATCCCAATTATTACTAAAATCAATATCATCATGGATGTTGTCTTGGTGACTTAGATTTAAGTGAAGCAGAGTTATGAAAATTGTTAACCTCACTCTCTCTTCCTGAGTCATCCAGTGGCAAGGCAGAAGTCAAGATGACACACAACCCAGATTAAATATACCTACAGGTGTTGGAAAATTTCAGCTAGGTTATCTCTACGTAAATGTAAACAAGTTTGCTTCAGTCATACAAGTTCTTTCTTTCATTTCTGTTTATTATTCCCCCCTTGAATTCAATGTGGTCATAGTTTCTGTTTTCTTAAGGCTACCATTATTAGCAATTATAGGCTTCTTGGAACAAAGCTAGCCAAGGGCAAATGTAATAAAACTCTAGTAGCAAATGATGTATCTCTGAGATTATCATCCCCCCTCTCTCAATACATTTTAACAAACACCAAATGCATTTCTATTTTTTTCATTTTGTTGATTTTGTTTGACTAATTCTTGATGTCTCATAGAGTCATTACCTTCCACAATTCTAATTTGTAAGGAATGATTTTCTTCAGTTAGCTTCTGTACCTCCTTTTTCATTTAGTTAATTCTTTTTAAGGAGTTGTTTTCTTCAATGGATTTTTTTTTCCATTTGGCCAATTGTATTTTTTTTTTTTAGGCAATGGGGGTTAAGTGACTTGCCCAGGGTCACAAAGCTAGTAAGTGTTATGTGTCTGAGGCTGGATTTGAACTCAGGTCCTCCTGACTCCAGGGCCAGTGCTCTATCCACTG
>NW_020954569.1:57268474-57312175 GCF_900497805.2 Vombatus ursinus | reverse complement strand
TTTGAACTCAGGTCCTCCTGACTCCAGGGCCAGTGCTCTATCCACTGCATCACCTCACTGCCTGCCAACTGTATTTTTTAAGGAATTGTTTTCTTCAGTCAATTTTTGTCCTTCCTTTTCCAAGCTGTTGACTCTCTTTTGCATACCTTTCATTTCTTTTCCCAATTTTTCTTCTACCTCTCTTATTTGACTTATAAATCCTAATTTGAACTCTTCCAAGAAGGCTTTTTGGGCTTGAGACCAATTCATATTCCCCTTTGAGGTTTTGCATGTAGGCATTTTGACAATGTTATCCTCTTCTTCACCATAGTTACTTTCTATGGTAAAGGCTCTTTTGTTTCTTGCTCATTTTCTGGGGTGAGGTGGGGCTATTTCATGGCTTTTAAAGTTGAGTTCTGCTCATGGGGCACAGGGGGCACTGTCCCAAGTTTCTTGTGCTGGAGGCCAAGGCTCGGTTACTGGTTTTATGTGCTGGGGTCTCAGGTGCTGGCTGCTTGCTCACTGTGCTGGGGTGGCTGGTTTCCTTGTACCCATTATTGCCTGTATTCTAAGGCTGGCAATTTGCCTTCTGTGCTGGGGCTGGAGGCCTCACATCTGGCCCGCTGTGCCACTGGTCTGTTGAGCCAAGACAAGCGGCCTTGGTTGCTGATCTGTGCTGTGGCTAAGAGCCTCCTACTGGCTTGCCCCAGACACCATCTGGTCCCTTTTTATTCCAAGTGAGACAGACCTTTCCTGAAGTTCTTCTAAATTATCTTAAGCTAGAAAATTGTTTTATTCTGTCCTTTCATAGGTTCTATCACTCCAGAATCCTTTTAGAGGTTTGATTTAATGTTGTTTTACAGGGAAACTGGGAAGAGCTCAGGCAACTTTCTGGCTTCTCTCTGCCATCTTACACATGAAATACATTTTCTGGGAGTTGGGCAATCATCAGATTTTTGTCTGTAGAATAATAGGATCATAGATTTGGAGATTAAAAGGACCATTAGGGAAGGGGGGGGAGGTCTAGAGAAGAGAAAACAAAACAAGAAGCCTGGGAGCAATAGTCTATCCCTCTCACTTGTAAATTAGGTTCTGTTTTTCTTTTTTATTATTCTTATTTTCAATAAACAAAATTTACCCTATCTTCTTTTCACCTTCCTCCCCCTTCCTCTTTACTGGAAAAAGAAAGAAATGTAAATCCCTTGTAACAAATAAGCATTAGCTAAATCTGAAAAAAAAAAGTATTAGTTTGCTCCCTGAGTTCATCATCTTTCTGTCAGGAGATGGGTAACATGTTTCAACACGAGTCCTCTGAAATTGTGGTTGATTATTGATCATCATTCTTAAATCTTATTAGAGTTATTTGTCTTTACAGTGTTGTCACTGGATAAAATAATCTCATTCTGCTCATGTTATTCTGCATCAGGTATATAAGTTTTCCCTTGTTTTTCTGAAACCATTCCTTTTCTCCTTTCTCATATAGGGTAGTTTTTCCTTAAAAGGTATGGAAACCATCTCTGAGATTTGATTGCCTCAGGAGACAAAGACTTAGGCTGTTGACATCACTTTAGGGCTTCTGAAGTATAAAACAGCTGTAATGAGCCACAGGTACCCTCTCTAATGCTTGACTGGTGGATCACAATGGACAGCTCTTGCAGGGGTGCTTTGCTCAATTGAATCAACTGAAAGTGTCCTCAGGACATATCTTTCTTGAGTAACATCCTGCTCTGGCTAAATAAACCTCTTTTTGTTAACTGTTGAATGATCTCCAAGTGTCCCATTTTGTTCTAATATCAAACAGAAACTACCAAGGGACAGGCTTGAGTCAGGCTAGAACATCTTTCCTTAAAAGTTGTATCTTCAACTAGAATGTAAAATCTTAGAAGAAAAGAACATTTCATTTTTGCCTTTGTGATCGCAGGGCATAACATGGTGCCTTGACCATGGTTGCTGCCAATGAATGTTGAATTGAATTAAAATGAGCAAAAATAGAGATTCAGTTTAACATTGGGATGAGGAACAGTTTCTTATTGTCATGAAATCTAAATAATCTTGTTTCTAATGGGGTCTTTGAAGTGTTAGAAGGATAACCTGGAAAGTCACTTGTGTTAAAGTACTAATCTGAACCAAAAAGTGGAGAGCCAAGAATGTCAGAAACAAGGAGAAACTTTGCAGATATGAACTCTTGACTTTGACTTTTGGTGTTTCCCTCATTGGCATTTTATCTCCACTTAAAAATGAATTAATGACCAATTCTTATCTATCTAATTGTTACTTTGCCTCCCTAATCCATTTCTCTGGCATTTTCCCTCCAATCTGTTTCTCAAGCTTCTCTACTGTGATACTTTCTCCTGATTGGAGGATATTTCATTTGGTCCCAGAGTTCCCTCTTTACATATAATCCAGGTCTATGTTATGCCATCAGGACTGATTAGAAAGTGGAAAAATCAGGCAAAACAACTCTATTATGTTGTTTTAATTTTTTTCCCTTTAAAACACAGAAAAATAATTGGATTACTTTACTTTCTCCTCCCTGAAATCTACCAATTGTTTTACTGAATTTAGATTAATGGCAGATACCATATCAGATAGATGAAAATAACTGGTTAGTTTGTCATGATTTAGATACAATCGTATTTACTTTGAAACATCAGATCCACTTGGCATTTTCAATGTAAATATAGGCAGTTTTGCAGCCTCATTCATCTTTGTATCCCCCATATCATCTAGCATGGTGCCTTATGTAAGAATGTGCATAATTTAGCAAAGGCTTGTGTTATGAATAATAATTTCTATTGTGGAACAATAGGACAGTTGTCAGTTAACAGTTGTCATGGGATTTGTGTAGCATTTTGTCCTGAATGAGTGAGTACAAAACAGAATTATTATATAACCTGGCCTCTTGGTTACCTTAGTTACCTATAATAATAATGAGGTCATTTCCTTCTGGAAGTACCATCTCTCTAACCAAATATGTCCTGTAACACGAAAGGTGAATTTAGCTTTAGTAGCTAAATGGTTCTCTTTCATGTGGCTTGAGAAAAAAAAAAGGAAACCACTTACCTGGTCAACATTATTTCATAGGGTACTGAGGAATAAATCAGGCTTGGCATGACCTTCATTGAAATTTCAGATTTATTTACAGTGGTTTGTGCTGATCACTTTATCTACTGGAGGCTCTGTTTCCCCTTGGCGACTCATAAGTAATGAGGTCCATGCAAACTCGTGTAAATAGATTCAATATTTCAAGGGAGGTCATGCTATATTCTCTCTCTTGAGAATAGATGATGGCTTACTGCAGAGTTGATATGACATTTATCTTTATGAGGGAGGAGAGGAATGGTGTGACCTAAAGGGTGGTAGTCAAGTCTGGTGGATCCCTAATGGGGGGTGAGGGCTGAGAGAAATCCAAGAAACTACACATGTGTTTCTGTTTATCGATACATGGATTTAGTTCTTTCATCCTTTATTTACTCTCATTGTGTCATTCTATTAAAGAAAAGGATCTACTAAAATCAAGTCTTACATTTATCACAAAACCTTCCTTGACTGCTCTGGTCTGCATTACTCTCTTTCTATCCCTGAATTTCTGTACCAGCTATTTTTAGCTGGTAGATTGGCAACTGTCAATAGCTAGATATCCAAGCTGGTTGCTATAGTCATGTTCCTTTGCCATGCTTTTCTAAAATTCCCAGTGGTGGGGAAATGGAGCCAATGCTGGCTCCATCCTATACAGGAATTTTTAGGTCTGCATTCCTCATATTCTGGACTTAGAAAGTTCACTGGCTATACATAGCTGCCCACTCCCACACCCACAAGCAAAAACCCTAGTGATTTCAAACTTTGAGGAAAAAAATAGCAACACATCCATGCAGAAGTGTTCAGGGACCCCTTGGCTCTTAAATTCAGAATTTATGGTTTTTTGGTTTAATTACTATCTTGATTTGTTCTTCAATTATTTCATATTCTCGCCAGTTAGACTGTAAGCTATTTGACATAGAGACTGTATTTACATTTTCTTGATCCATCAAGATCTCTTATGGTTTTGAGCTGAGAGAAAATGTTCAATAAATATCTGGTTCGACTTAATATGATTCAACCTAATAATAATTACTCACATTATAAAGTGCTTTGAGAAGGCATATTGCATAGTGGGTAGAGAGCCAGACTTTGAGTTAGGAAGATTGATTTTACTTTCACCTCTGTCACAGACTGTCTGGGTGACCCTCAACATGTCCCTTAACCTCTCAGTGTTCCTGATGGTAGTGTCACATTCTAGCAGAAACCAGATGACTAAACCCTACATAAGGATCCCAGAAAGCTGCCAATTGACTTAGAAAACCACATATTAGTATTATGTATGTTCTATCATATTTTTATTTATCTTGTTAAATATTTTCCAATTATAATTTGGTCCCGGGGTACTGGGGAATTTTGTAAGCTGTAGGCTGCCCTTGGCACCATGAGTTTGAAATCTTTGCCCCAGACAACCCTTCTGACTAGAAGTTGAAAAATAGTTGTTGATGTACAGTGATAAGGAAAGTTTCCTTACAAGGAATTCCCTATGCCAATGAAATTACAGATCCAGACACCCTTCTCTCTCCTCATCCCTCACAGGAAAAAAAAAATAGAAAGAAATAATGGCTTAAGCCACTTAAGCCAATAGAGCAGTTTCTTTACAATGATCCTGAAAGAATGTATTGAATTGAAATAGCCATGTGAACTCATTAGCATGGATACTCTATTCATCAATGCCTTCTTGTCCGGTGAGATTCAAGTTCATATTTTTTTTTCTGTAAATTCTCCACAGAGAGTCCAAGGCATTGGGAAGCTTCTTCTGGTTCTTTCGATATTTCCTGTACATTAGTGCATCATTTGGCTGGTCCAACTGTTATGTGCCTTATTCTTGCTACACTGCACCCACTTTTGCAATTATAAATATCCTTAATGATGTCTTTTACAATACTTTTTGAATTAGTACTTTCTTTTTAATTTTTTAAATTTTCCTTCCCCCTTTCTTCCCCCTTCCCCCCCACCCACTGAGAAAGCAAGAAAAACAAAACCCTTGTTATAAACATATATAGTCAAATAAAATTTCTTATTGACTATATCTAAAAAAAATGTCTCATTCTTTACTCTGAGTCCATCACTTCTCTGTCTGAAGGTGGGCAGCATGTTTCATCATGAGTCTTCAGGACTTATGGTTGGTCATTGTATTGATCAGAATTCCCAAGTTTTTTTTTTAAGTTTTTTTTTAAATATATATTTTGTTTTGTTCAGTTAATATCAGCCTTCTTAACCTCTCACCTCAATCTACCCCTTCAATGGAGAACACAAGAAAACTAAAACCCATTTCAAACACATATAATCAATCAAACCAATCTTCTACCTTCCCCATGTCCTAAAACACATTTATCTCATTCCTCATTCTGATGGGGTTGGGATCTGGAGGCCAGAAAGGAAAAACCCTGGACTTTCCCACATGGCCAAACCTCTGGCATTTGTGTTAGGCTATAATCCCATCAAGTAGTCTTTCATTGTGGCTACACCTAATCTCTCAATTTTCAGTTACCCTTAATCTAGCCTAGCTCTCCATTGTTTTACCTCCCTATGACCCCCCCTCCACTGGCCATTTCCCACCCTTAATCTTAGGTAGGCTTCATTCTCCCTTGGCCACATGGTCCAGGTCCCAGGAGTTCTGTTCACCCCAGTTTACTGGCCACCCCCATCCAGATCCTCCTTAGACCCCCTCTTTCAGTCACCCCAAACTACTTGGCCACTCCTAGATCCCTCCCACAGTCCATCTTGTCTCCATTAAGGTTCTTAGATTCTTAAAGTCTAGCCACGGCACAGATTCTTAAAATCTAGCCAATAGCTTATTAATGTTCAGACTCCTTAAGCCTGCCCAATATGATGGATGTTCTAATAAACCTTGTCTTTGGCTGAAAGAAGGCTTGGGCTGAATTCTTTCGGGCAGGACCCGCATGTTGCGATTTTGAGGTCCCAGCACCCCTAAACCATTAAACCTCAACAATTCCATGTCTTCTGCTTCTTTATCAGAAGGTGGGTTACATGTTTTATCATTAGCCCTTTGGAATCCTGGTTGATCATTACATTGATGGGTTTAGCAAAATAGTATTTCATTACATTTATATTTGTTCATTCATTCTCCAAGACAGTCCCTTAGAGTCTTATTCTTTGTCACCTCAAAAAAAAAGTGATTAAATATTTTTTGTACCTACTTAAAATTTGTTTTGTTTTGTTTAGATTTTTTGCTTAGGAATATTCCCTTAATCCATTCTCTAATTCCTTTTCCTCACTTCTCCCCTTTCCTCTTATTTTTTTTTGTTGAGTGAAATGTATTTCTGTACCCAACTACATGTATGTATTCTTCCTTTTTTTTTAACCAGCTCAGATAAAAGTGAAGTTTAAGTATCATCTGCTACCACACCCTCTTCTCTTTGTATAGAAGTTTGCTTGTACATCTTGATTAGAATCAGGGCTTCTTAAATCTTTTCCCACTGGATTCTTTTCCCCATTTTAGCAGCATTTGTTGCATGGCCTGAAGGCACGCACAGCGCAAAGTGCCCATGCTTTGTGTTCAGAACCAAGACTGCAGTGAAGTTGTGTGATGCAACATGGGTAAGCACTGCCAGAAATACCTGGGATTCATTATGTGTTTGATTTTGAATTATTTTTTTGTCATTGCACATTCAGAAACCTTTTACTGTTGCCAAGTTTTGTGGCAACCCACAATTTAAGAAGCACTGGACTAGATAATTTCCCCTAATCTTCCTCACCTGTATTCTCTTTTTCCATTTTTTCCTTGAGATCATTAAGAACCACTCCCAGGCCTTGTTTAATTGAACTCCCTTTATGAACCCTGATGATGACACTGAACAAAGGGGACATGTTTATCATCTCTCCATATTTGAATGTAAGCAGTTTATCTTTGTTTAATTCTTTATCAACATTCATTCATATTAATCTTTTTATTTTTCTGTTCAATCCTAAATTTGAAGTACTTGAATTATTGCTATTTTTTTTCCTTTGACATGGAAGCTCTGGATTTTGGCTACAGTGTTCTTGGGAGGTTTCATTTGGGGATTTTCTTCAGGAGGTGACTGGTGAGTTCTTTCTATTTCTACTTTGGTGGTCCTCTGGTTCTAAGAGATTTTGGGCAGTTTTTTTTTAATTTTTGAGATTACTTGAAATAAAATACTTAGTCTCTTTTTTCCCTTTAGATTTGTGTTCCAGTTCAGTTGTTTTTGCTATGAAATACCTTATATTTTCTTTGATTTTTTTTCACAGCTTTTTAACTTTGTTTTACTATTTCTTGTTCCCTTATGGGGTCACTGGTTCCTATTTGGTTCATTATAATTTTTAGGGACATTGTTTCTTATACAAGGTTTTGAACATTTTGTGCTAAGCCACTAATCCCCTTTCTAATTCCTTATTCCATAGCTCTCATTTTCCCCAAATTTTTTTCTCAAGTGCTCTTATTCCATTTATTAAAAACAAACAAACAAACAATATTTTAAACTCCTTAAAAAAAAACCCCTCTTATTTCATCCCTTTCAGGAATTCTAGTTGAATTTATGTCCAAGCTATGTTTTTCTCTGAAGCATTGCTTGTAGATGTTTTGAAGTCATTCTCTTCTTTTGCATTTGTATCTCCCATTTTTACTGCATGTATTGTATGTAAAGTTATTTTGCATGTTGTTTATCCCATTAGAATGTGAGCTTTTTAAAGGTGGAGATGTCTTTTTGCTGGCACTATAATTCCTGGCACTTAACAGTGATTGGCATACAAGCAATAAATGATTGCTGATTGAATAAGTGACTTTTAGGTAACAGCAGTTAGATAGTGAGGGAATATTTTGAGGAAAGTGTATCTTTGGGTTGCCCTCTATAAACTAGGTGGCCACAAATCTATGAGATTGGCACTGCCTATGTACTAAATGAACTGTCTGATGGCTAAACAAGTTGCGGAATATGATTGTGATGGAATACTACTGTACTAAAAGAAGTAATCTTAGAAAAATATGGAAAGATTTGCATGAAATAATGAAGACTGAAATGAGTAGAACCAAGAGAACATTGAATATAGTAATAGCAATACTTTTTAAGAATGAATTTGAGTGAATGTCATTTTGAATATTATAAATATCCAAATGAACTATAAAGGACATATGAAGAAAGATACTATCTGCATCCAGAGAAAGACTTTTCTTTTGAAATGATAAATAGAAATATGTATAGAATGATTTTACATATATACATAGAAAAAAGAAAAAAATATATGATTACTTTATTATTTTAAAGGAATATCAAGTTATATGTAATAGATTTACAGTTTAATGCACAATCATCTTTTTTATTATACATGTTATGGAAATACTTGTTTTAATCCATAAATTAAAAATAAAATAAATAAATGTGAAAAAAAATGAACTATCTGTAAAATATAACCACATCTCATTGATTGCTCTTATTTTGCTTTATTCCTTCAAAGGTGTCTGGTGGTGCAGTGGATAGAGTGAAGTTAAGATCTGAGTTCAAATGTGACTTCAGACACTTACCATGTGATCTAGATGAAAATTCAACAAAGGAGACGAAGAAGGAATGGTCTGATATGTTGGAGGAGAACCAAGAAAGAGTGGTGTCCTGAAAATCTAGAGAGAAGAGAGTATAAAGGAGAAGATGATACTTAATAGTGTAAAATTCTGCAGAGAGGTTAAGAAGAATGAAGATTGATGAAAGAGCATTGACCTTAGTAATTAAGAGATTACCAGTGCAGTTGCAGGTGCAGAACTAGCCTGGCAGGGGCTTTGGTCTTGCCTTGGCTGTGGGGTCTCCACAGTAGAGCAGGGAGGGATGAGGCTGCTGCCTGAACAGAACAGGCTGTGGCAGGGGGCATGGGAGCCAAATTTGACATCCAGCTTCTTGTGTCCCTTTTGAGGCAAGAAAATGAAAGACACATTTGTGTGGTCCAGGTTTCTCCAGAACTGAAATACATGGATTACTTTATGATTGAATGTACCACTCCACAAGATACTTACAGGCTATGATTTAATACCTAGTGAAAATGTATGAGTTCCTGAAATCTAAAAATAAACCTTATGTTCAGATTGAAGGGAAGGATGTAGATGACTCTCTGTGTGTGGATTTTGGCAGTATGGACTCATTTAACCTTCCCAGGGACCTGAGAAACCTATGAATTGGAAAGGTTATGAGTTCTGGACACTTATGATGATCAGTTAGGTCAGATCACACCAGAATCATTGCCTGAAGATTTTATCCTTGGAATTACACAAGAAAAGGTGCTTTCAACATTTGCTCCATTAGAGTTCAACAGAGATTAAACCAAAGTGTTAAATAGCCACTGACCTCAGAGACACATGCAGAAGAAGGAAGGAAGAAAACTTAATGCTGAAGCTTTAAAAGGAAAGAAAAAGTTCGCTTGTGTATGGATTTACCATTTACTTGGCCTGTGTAGAAATGGCCAGTTATTTTCACAATCACCTCATCATTCTTAGCAGTTATCTGATTGTGAGGAATAACCATCTCACCACTGCTCAAATTCTGCAACTCATTTACCTGTAAACAAATTTTAAAATGGTTATCAGGGATATCCTTTTTTATATAATGGAAAATCTGGTCTTAAGAATATTGTTTGCCTTATTCTGAATTCCTTTCCTCAATTCCTCATCATGGCATGGAGGTGACTGATTCCTGAAGGCCCAGTGGAAAATGATTTTAGGTAGGTCTCAGACCAAGCTGGGTATAGTCTAATAATTGTGTTATCTCAAGACCAACTTAAGTTTCAGTCATCACTTCAAGTTATCACCAGGATGACTGATAGCAATGAATTTCTGGCCATATAAATTCTCAAGACCAGCTTGTGAGTCATATTATCAGGGTCTCAATTTATATTGGAGGAGGAAGTGGCCATATCAATGAAGTCTTAGATTGTTGAGACATTGTAAAGGCATCATCGCTATATAATGGCATTACTTATTTATGAACAGAAAAAGAAGAAAAAAAGAGGTAACTTCCCCCAAAGTTTAGGTAAGCTAGTATTACAAGGACTTGTATAATTACCAATTTAAATGCAACAAGCATAATTTGAATGGATCTACTTAAAGCACTTAAGAGAACTGAGCTCTTTCATAAATATTAAAACATTTAAAGTGTCACCCCTCACCAAAAAAAATAAAGAGATCATTGGTAACTTTGAAGAGAGTAATTTTGGTGGAATGATGAGTTCAGATGCTGTATTGTAAAGACTTAACAGGAGAGTGAGAAGAGACAAAGTGGAGGCACCTTTGTAGACAGCTTTCTCCAGAAGTTTACTGTGAAGTTGTTGTTTGTCCTTCCTTCTCAAAGAGCACCATGGCATCAGGGACATACAAGTGAATTGGATTTAAGTGAGGGAGGGCTGAGCTATAAACTACAGAAGAGATAAAAAACAACAAAGGTGGGGGTGGAAGGGTCCAGTGAGGAGATTTTGAGAATGGGGGAGACAAGAGCATGTTTGTAAACAAGACAGAAAGAACCAGTAGGCAGGAAGAGATTGATGATAAGTGATAAGAGTAGGGATGATATAAGGGGCAATCTAATGGAGGAATTGAGATGGAATGGGATTACTTGTGCAGGTTGAGGGGTTTGCCTTGGCAAAGAGTTTAGGCTACCTCTTCATGTGAGACAGGGATAAAGGAGAAGATAGTGTCAAAAGGCATATTGACAGGCAATGAAGAGGGGAGAAGAGGAAGCTCATTTTCCCCCCCGTAAAACAGGAGGCAAGGTTCTCGGCTGAGAGAGACAGCCATTGAAAAGGCAGGGAGCCAGGAAATCAAGTCCCGTAAATCCCACATTACTAATTTCTTGGTGTTAAAATATGTCTTGTAATAATTTCATAAACTTGTATGGTACTTTCATACTTTTTCATGGGATTTTCACCTATATTATCTCATTGGATCCCTGTAACATGTGTACAAATCAGATATTCAAGTAATCTCTCAATAAACCTGGATTTATTGAGTATCTACTAGTCATTCAGGGCCTCAAATCTTGGTCCTCTTCTTACTCAGAAAATAGCTGAAGAAAGGCTTTTTTTTTTCTTTCTGTTATTGCCTTTAGCATGCTTAGCCAAACTCAGTTCCTTCAGGGCTTTATCTTTCCTGACACTTTTCTTTCTGGCCCATTCCACTCATTTGCATTCATCTAGAGAGCCATGTAAGAACACAAATGGTGTAGGTAAAGAAGGGTAAGATTCAAGGCCAGGCCACTTGCAAATCTACCTGGGGACACCTCACCTGGCCCTTCATTAAGGAGTCAGCTCTTGGTGCTTAGGGGTTTTTACTGAATGATGGAATATTTCTTTCTCCTTAAATTCACATATATATATATATATATATATATATATATATATATATATATATACTGCCCAGGAGCCCTGTATTTTCTTGAAAATCTTTTATTAAAAATGTGAGCTATTGCAATCAGGTTTTTTTAGACACCATAGCCTTCTGTTAACAAAGCCTTGAACAGTAGAGCCAGGAATATATTGGGTGATCCACCCCAAGAGAAGAAGAGTTGGTAACATCATCCTTTTTGACTGAATCCCACCACATCCCAGCAGTCCTTATCCTCCTGCCCTAACCCTCAGTATCACTATAGCTTCCCATCCCTTTGGGGCTGACACTCCAATTTCTATTCATTCTATTTCTTCCAAGGACCTAACAGTGTTCTCTGTGTATCATCAGCTCTGTGTATATACACAGTTCCTGGAAGTTTGTTCATTATTTCAATTGCTCACATTTCTATTGTACTTTAAGTTTTACATAACATTTTCTTTAGACTATCCCTGTGACACGGTGGTAAAATATATTTTTTAAGTTAGTCTTGATGGTTACTTCATTTTCCCATACCTTAGTTCTTAAATCTGACCTGCTGGGGGGACTGCTAGAGGAGATACATTAGGGGACAGTGGCTCTGCTTTACCATGGATTGAAGAAATTTCTGTTTTAGACTCTTCAGTCAAATTATTCTTCAGATATCAGACCTCTTCACCAGGAACCAGTGACTTGGCTGTTTAAACACTCTGATGTTAATTGCTTACACTTACAATATCTCAGGTTATGCTCCCTGGTTACCTTTGTGTCATTGGCTAGACACTCTTCTTCGAAGTCCAGAGTCCTCATTTAAGAGAAGTTGGCAGGTCCCACTTGAGTTTCTTACCTCCTCAATCCCTAGCTCCTTATTGGTTCCTTCTCAGTCTAGCTTATTATTGCAGAAGTGAAGAAAACTGCAAGAAGGCAGGGGCTTTAGGAGACTTGTTTGTATTCTTATTCATGACAAGCAGAAAAATTTCTAGGTTGAATATCTTGCAGAGCTGAGCCACCAAGTTGAGCTAGCTTTCTTTTGCCAAAATGCCACCTGAACAGGAATTAGGCCAGTGGGTTTCCTAATAAGTAAATTATCTGATGGGATGATATAGTTTGGGCTTAATTACTGCATCCAATAGGATTTTGAACCCCAATTTCAGGGTGGGGGAGATGCACGTTTGTAATTATTTCTGGTGATTAAAACAGTCATAAGCAAAATGTCAGTATACAGAGGAAAACAGAATTGCATTGAAAACAAGCAATGTCAGGGAAGAGAATAGAGACATTTTTCTATAGGACTATCTTCAGAAAAATTATTTTGATGTGTCTCTTTAATATCCTCTCACCTTTTACTTCCATTTCTGGTCTCCTTTCTCATGCCCTGGGCCACTATTTATCCACCCTGTGTCACATGATGTCCCCAGTGTCCACATGTTGCTCTTTAAGAGCCCAGAGTTCTCTATTTCAGTGGCCACCTTGGATTTCCTTTTCTGAGTATTGTCTTATTCATTCATTGATTCAACAAGTATTTATTAAGCCCCTACTATATAATAGATTTTGGGGATATGAAAACAAAAGCGTAAGTGACCTTAAGGGATTTAGAATCTAAGGGGGGCACAGGGAACATTATATACACAGATAAATACAGAATAATTTGTCACTAACAACTCAGAGGATCAGGATAGGCCTTAGAAAAATGGTGGTGGAAAGGGAATGTATTCTATACATTCATTGGGGGATGGCTTGCGTAAACAAAGAGATGGGAAATGGAATGTTGTGTACCAGGAACTTTGAGAGGCAAGTTTGGCTAAACTGTTAACATGATGGGTAGTAATGGAAAGGGAGACTGGAGTGAGAATATTAGAGGCTTGAAATGCCATGGAAAATAGGTTTGTAATTTCTTATAAAAGCAACAAAGGCCCAGTGTAGCTTCCTGAGAAGGGCAGTAAGATGGTTAGAGATGTGCCTTAGGAAAATTAACTTGGCAGCTACATAGAGGGTGGATTGGAGAAGGAAGAGAAATTAGGAGACCATTGCTGTAGTCCATGTGAGAGGTTATGAAGACCTGAATTCAGATGGTTTCTGTGTGAGCAGAAAGAAGAGGGTAAATGTGAGAGAAGTTGTGAGAGTAGACTCAACAAGATTTGACAACAAAGAATACAAAATTGCTATTTCTTTATTTGGGGGAGGGGGAATTTTCTTTAGTCATGCCTGTAACAGACTGCCTATTATTCAGTCAGATCAACTTGTTCCAATGGCACAGAGTGATTTTCCCCCCTTTCCTACCTATCCTGAACTCAGCTGAACCTCAAGATACTTACTGCAAAGTTCCTGGTTTTGGTCTGAATTCCCTTTCAGATTGTCTTCACCCATAATCCCAAATTGACAAGCGTTGAGCCCTTGAGCAGCATCTTTTCTCCAGAAACAATCACTTAATCCTACTCTCAGAAAACAAATTTCCCTGTGCAGGTAAAAAGTTCCTGGGCATGTGAACTTGAAATAGCTGCTAAACTTAGATGGACAATACCCTGAGTTTAGGAAAGTAAGGGTGTGGTATCTATAGGTATGGTGAGGTCATTACTTCCCACTGGCTCCTAAGGAGGGAAAAGTCTTTCTATGGCATTAAAATTCCATTCAACTCAACATACATCATTAAAGCCTACTATATATTTAGCACTTTGCTAGGCTACTAAGGGTCTGTAAAGAACTTAATATCTAGATAAGCAGACCAAATGAATGTGCTTGAAACCATTAGAGAACAATATAAGACAGAATTTAATCTAATGGTAAAATAAATAGCATAGAAAAGACAATAATAGTTGTAAAAAGTCAGTAAAAGGACAGATCAGTGTGGGCTGAAATTTAGGGAAGGTTTCACAGAGAAGGTGGGACATGATCAAATTTTGGAGTACAGGCTGAACTTGAATAGATGGGGAATAACACACACACACACACACACACACACACACACACACACACATATATATATCACTGAATTTTAAAGTTTATGAAGCACATGGCACACATCTTGCTTGAGCTTGAGCTACCCTGTAAGGTAGGTTGTACTTTCCTCATTTTACAGATGATGAAGTTGAGGATTAGGGAGAATGTCCATTTTCAAATACACAGTGTCAGAGATATGATGTAAATCCAGTTCATCCTAATTCCAAGTCTATTGCTTTTTCCCATGTAGTAAGTGTCCTTAAACTATGACGGCCAGAATCGATTTCATAGTGTTTGGTTTGTGATTTCTTTGTCCTTTATTATTATGTATATAAGGATATGTTTGCTGCTTAGAATTTTTAAATTGCAAGTGCCATTCTCCTTCTGAGGAATATAAATGAATTGATATTGTTTGATAGAAAATATATCTGTGTGAGTATTGCATGCTCAACCCCAACCTATAATGGAAGACTGGAAGACTATAATCCTCAGACTTTAGTTGCTATTTATGCCTTCAGAGTCTAGGAGGGATCCTGAGGGGTTGGGGAATTGTTTTTCTAATGCTGTAATAATGTTTTTCTAATTCATAAGCTCTCACTATTGTGTTTCTCCCATTGATTATCAGTTGCCATCAGTTAGCCAGCCTTAATTAGCTTTTAGAAACAGTTATTTACTATGTCAGTATAGATGATACAAAGCATTGGCCCGAAAGGTCTGTGTCATAATCTCCCACCAAAATACAGAGTCCAGGGGAAAGTGGGCTCAAGTTTAGAGGACACATGGCAAAGTGGGTAACTCATTCTTGGAAGGTCTTTCTCTAGATTCTTCAAGATATTCCCCTTAGGGGTAAGGTAGATTTTCTTATGGACTCCTTGTAGAAACCTAAGTATTCCTTCCCTACTAGGTCAATCTGTCCTTAAAAGTTCCCAATGCAGACACTGGTATCAAATGTTCCGGGGACACTAGGATGGGAAGATAGTAAGTCCAAAATCTTTTGGATTTTTCAATGTTCATAAGTTCCTCCTCTATCTGGTGATGGGGAGGAAAAAGAAAGAGAGGCCGTGGGTGAAGCTGGGGCTCTTCTCCCCTCTCTTCAGTGATTTCTTTCAGAGGCTTGTCTGGAGACTTCTACCAATTGCCAAACACCTGAATGAGCAATTCCAAATTAGTTCCTTGGTTTCATACAAATTCCACAGAGCATGACCAGTTCCTTTGCCAATCTGAATAGACTTCCTATGTGGTATCATTTCAGTTTGTTCAATGGTTTTTAAGAACCTCAAAATTGATTATGGACTTTTTACACTTATTTTAAAGTTTATGGTTGATTGATTGCTGTCTAGGTCTTGTTCATACCTCTGACTGACTGACTTTACCTGACAAGGGACACAATATTTTTTAATTTATTTTAAGTGAGGTGAGTGACTTGATTAATTGACTTAGCCCCCACCTTAATATTTGCATGCATATATTAATGTATAGATATGCTCATAATGTAGTTATTTTTTCCCCAATGTTAGCTTCTTTGTGTAATGGAAATTTATTCTTCCTCCTCTATGGAATCTGAACTAAGCTAGCCTTTATATGAAGAATTCTAGGGGGAAAAGCTACAAGCTGTAGGCACCTCCATTAGAGACCCTTCGATCTCTCAGGAGATAATAACCTAAGGCCATCCTCTTAGCACCAGCCAAGCAATTTAAATACAGATCTTCCTGGGAAGATTCATAGCTATATTAATTGGGTACTATCCAGGGCACATATCTAGTTTTAATTGCTTCTTGCTTGCTTTTGCTTTTGCCCCTAAAACTAGTAAAAAATTTCATAGAGAAGTGTCTACCTGGCCCCATTACCTGGAATCAAAAATAAGTTCTTTTGTATCTTCCTTATTAGCCAACCTAGAGTAAATTGGGAAATATTTCAAACCCATTTTCTCACTTGCTTTAAATATGAATTATTTACTATACTCAAAGATCCTAAAATGTAGGTCTGGAAGCAGAGGGACCAGGTAATACCTTGTTCCTCAGCAATTATGCTTCCAGAACTCCTGGAATACAGGGAGTGTTTATCCAACAAAATAAGAGATGAGACTTTTCTTTACAAAAGGTCAAATTTAGGAAAGCATATTTGAGGGAGCTTCTATACCACTATCTCATTCTGGACACAAATCTGGTTGAATGCAGCATCCAACTCTTTTCTGATTCTAGTGGTTCTGAGGCCTCAGTCAACTCTATAGAATATCCTTTAATAAATCCCATTTAGATAGGTAAGTCTTACATGCATACTTTAATACTTTCCCCCTCTCTAGTGTGTATGCTGTTACAACATAATCATTTATTTGGAGAGGCATTTGACACAGAATATACCATTTGGAATGGGTAAAAGAAACTATAAGGGCTCCTCAACTCATGATAGGAATAGTTATCATTTACATAGGGTAATTGGTATTGAGGGAGCTAGTCGGATAGAAAGCTGTGTATTGTGTATATATTGCCAAATATTGGTAAATAAGGTTTTATAAGTAAGGGAGGTATGAATACTAGACTCATAGAATTTAGAAATAGAAGGGGGTTAGAGTTGAGCAGTACCCTAGAGATCATTTAATCCAACTTCCTCTTTTTATAAGTGAGGAAACAGAGGCCTAGAGAGGTAAAGTGATTTATTCAAAGTCACACAGGTAATTAGTTTTTAAACCCAGATCTCTGAATCCAAATCCAGTGCCCTTTCTGATTTTGTTAATGTATGCTTGAAAGAATATGCTCTTCCATTCCCCACCCCACCCCTTCCCTGCACAGGACTGCTTTAGCTGCATCCCAGTAATTTTGTTATGTTGTTTCAACATTATTACCTTTTCCCCACATAATTATTATTTTTTTATGATTTGTTCTTTGATTTATTCATTATTTAAAATTTCATGGTTATGTCTCCATTTGAGTTTGTGTCTTTTGTGGTTCTTGAAGCAATGACAATTTTTATTGCATTATGGTCTGCAAAAAATGTATTAACTATTTCTACCTTTTTACGTTTGTTTGCAAGATCTCTGTGCCCCAACACTTGGTCAATTTCTATAAAAGTTCCATGTTGTGCTGAGAAATATGTATATTCTTTTGTAGTCTCATTGAAAGATGTCACAAGTTTTTAACTTTAGTTTCTCTAGGCATTTGTTCAGTTCCATATTTTCCCTTTTATTTTTCTATTAGACTTCTACAAAACTGAGAAAAGGTTATTGAAATCTCATGTCACTATTGTGTTATTGTCTTTGTCTTCTTGTGGCTCAGTTAATGTTTCCTTTTGACTTTGACTGTTAAAGCATTTAAACATATAAGTTTATTTCTGATGCTGGTTTGTTGTCTATGGTTCCTTTCAGCATAATGTAATCTCCTCGTTTATCCCTTTTTATTTTTTGAATGTTTGTTTTTTGCTTTGTCAGATAGCGTGATTACAATTCCTGCTGTTTCAAATTGCTTGAGGTATAGTGACATTTTTCTCATCTCCTCGGTCTTGTTTTGTATATGTCTTTAATTTTTAAATGTGTGTGTGTGTGTGTGTGTGTGTGAGTGTGTGTCTGTGTGTTTTGAAAGCAACACATTGTTGAATTTATTTTCATATCTAATTTGTTGTTCTTTTCACTTTATTACATTGTTTGGTCCATTCACATTTAAAGTTAGTAAAGTTAAGTTTATGTTTTCCTCCATTTGTCTATTTTTTTTAAGTTAGAACTTTTTTCCTTTTTCTGTTGTAAATGTAGTACTATGTTCCTTCAGTTACTTTAGCTTAATCTTTTTAAGTGTCCCTATTTCCCCTTCCTCTCTTTCCATCACTCCTGGTCCCTCCTCCTGTTTGCTATGTGTTTCCCTTTGGGGTTTTGCTTATTAGTTCCTTTTTTCTTTCTTTTATCTCTCTTTGCTTTTATCTGGTTATTAATTTTCACCACCATTCCCCCCCCACCTTAGTTAAGTAGATCCTCTTTTCTTCTTCTCTCCTTCAAGTCCTCTTCATTAATTTTTTCAACTTCATTTTTTATCCCTCTTTCCAGAGAGGATTTCTCTCACTCCCTTCATTATCCATCCTTTCTGTCTACTCTAAACTCTCATTAGGGGTCTATCTCCAGTCATCTTGATTTATATCTTGCCAGGTGGCTCTGGAGGAGAGAGTGAGGCTGGTAACTTTGCACAGCCCTCCCTCACTTAAATCCAATTCACTTGCAAATCATGAGATCACCTTACGGCCCTCTTCAAGAATGAAGGACAAACAGCAATCTGAGAGTAGTAATAGCTGCCCCACTGGGGACCCAACTGGCCAGTTTCAACTGGGCAAAACAGCTCCTTCCTTCCTCCCTCCCTCCCTTCCACTTTCCCTCCCTTCTTTCCTTCCTTCCCTCCCTTCCTTGTCTCCCTCTTTCCTCTTTCTGTCTACATAGGGAATCATACCCTTACCTGAAGGTGCTGTGCCCAAACATTAATTTTGATTGCTGAAACCTCAAACAATATCTTGGGATTTAGGGGCTAGATTTCTTTTTAAAAGACATGGCTTAAATCCAAATTGCTCTGGCTGTCAGTGATAGGTCCCAGCCCAAGTCTCATTTGGTCATTGTTTGTGCTCTGATGGTTTAGAATGCATGTAAATAGCAATTGTTCCTGTTTTAGCCAGAAACCCTGAGGATCTTCCCCTACCACACTGTTTTGGTTTTTTTTTTAGGCTAGGTAGAAGAGATTATTTTTTGCCACATTTCTTACCTACCCTTAATCACTGCATGGGCATGTCTTCAGTCAAACTGCAACCTGGGAAAAATCCTAGCTTAACAAGGTCAAGAGCTCCCACTGCATGCAGGACCCTCTTCAGTCATCCTGATCTATATCTTGCCACTGGACTCTGATGGCTTTAGAGGAGAAAGTGAGGCAGGTGACTTTGCACAGCCCTCCCTCACTTAAATCCAATTAACTTGCAAGTCATGACATAACCTTCATGATGTCATGGTCCTCTTTGAGAATGAAGGGCAAACAAGGATCAAATGAGACTCTCATTCTCTGGTTCATGGTCCCTCTAGTCTTTCATCTTGTTAAATTTATGGCTACACTCAGACGTGCAAGAGTAGGTCATCTTGGGCTGCATCCTGAGCTCCACTGTTCTTCAGAACACATTATCCCATGCCCTCCTGAATTTCCTGGTGGATGCAAAATAGCCTCATGTTATTAAAATTTCCATTCCTTTATATTTGGAGGTCTTTCTCCTAATTGCTTGCAGAATTTGTTTGTGAATTGAATTATTAAATTTGGCCACTCTATGTCTTGGAATTTGTAGCTGTGTGTGCATGCATGTGTGTGTGTGTGTGTGTGTGTGTGTGTGTGTGTGTTTCCTGTAGGCTATTTATGAGTTCATTCATTTGGTATTTAATTTTCTGTTTTGGGAAATTCTAGGTGGTTGTCTTTTATTATTTCTTGTGTCATGGTGTTCAGTTTTTTTTTTTTTTGTCATGTTCTTCTGAGAGAGCTATGGTCCTTGGGTTGTTTTCATATCCTGTCTTCAAGAACAGTATGTTTTCCTTGTATGCATATTTTCTTTTAATGTTGTTTTCTTATTTTATATTGCCCTTCAATTCTGTGTATTTGCATTCCTTATCTATTATTCTTTTATTTCTTTGGTGAGACTTGTCATTACAGATTCCAGTTTTTCTATTCTGCCCATTATTTTTGCTATGGAAGCCATGCATTTTGCTTCATAATTTTCATTTTTTAAAACCACTTAGAAACAGTGTGTTTTGGTTTCATGTTCCCAAATTCCACAGGTTTCTCTGTCTCATAAAATCTTCGGCCATTTTTCTTTGTTTCACAGTATTTATTCATAGATGCCTGAACTCATTTAGTAGATCTGGAGGCTGTGTTATCTTCTTCTATTAACATTTTCCTGTTGATTTATCTGATGATGTTCTAGATCTTTAAATTTTCTTCTTGAGATATTTGGTAACTTCAGCAGTTTATCCTATGTCCCTATTACTCACTTTTTTACTCCCTCTCCTTGATTGTGATTTCCTTAGGGACTGGATCTCAAAGCATCTCAGTTTTTTTCCCCACAATGAGAAATTCATGGTCCACCAGCCTAGGTCTCTATCCCAAGTAACTTTTTAAGAGAACAACTGGCTCTAGGTGATTGCTAGACTCTTTTCCTCAGATTTAGGGGAGTCTCACACAGTAACCTTTTCTCCCTCCCCCCACATATATGTGGTATTCTGTTTAGCTCCCTCTGTTTCTTGGTTCTCTGGTCTAGCACTGACAGTTCAGAGATTTACTATGCTGGGGCTATGGGGTTAACTTCCTTAGTTTGGGTCTCTGAGGCTCTGAGAGGAGGGAGTATGGAGGATGAGGCTGAGCTCTATTTTCAAACCCAGCCATGTGTCCTGCCCTTTTTCCTCTGTTCCTCCACTCACCTGCAGAGATCTTTTGCAGCCACAATACTGGTTCTCTTTCACAGCCATAGTAAACATCTGTATCTTGGAGCTTGGATTTCCACTGCACTGGAAAGAAGAAGGGTAGACTATTGGGATTTGTGGTGAGCCCGTGTGTCAGGTCCTTACCTGAATAAGCTTCAGTCTTGAGTCCTTGGGTCACCTAGCATAGCCTTGCTGCTGGTAGCATGGGGAATAGTGGAGAAGGGGTTCTGAGTGAGCTCAGGATAGGTATCAATGTTTATGGCTTATTTTGGATTCTGGGTATTTTAGGCTATGTATACAGTTGATGTTGCTTTATCTTTGGTGCATAATTTCTGTTTCAGAGAAGTTTGAGAGGTCATGGGGATCAGAGAAAATGTCTTGCTCACCACCTTATTGGTCATGTGACCTGGAAGTTCCAGCACTCTTTCATACTTATATTATTCTGATAGGCATTGTGGAACACTGAAGAAACAAAAATAATGAAATGATGTCATTTAGCTTGCATCATATGCTGATAGGACAATATATCTCAAACTAGAATGAATCTCAAAGACTTTCATTTTATTGGCAAAGAACATAATGTAAATAAAGACAATTGGATCATAGATCTAGAGCTGAAAAGGATCTTTTGGGTCATTTCATACACTATAAAATGAAGGATCTACTTCTCCTTCCCTCCTTTTCTTTTCTGGAGCTTCTTGAAATACCTACTATTGAGTCCAACAGATAAAGTAGTCTGAAAAAATAGTGGTTTGGCCTACCTTCTAGAAAGATTCTATACCGCACGCTGTAGTCATCTATTGCTGGACTTGAACATGCTGAGTGCATTATTAAACCTGGAATCTTGGAATGGAAGATACCGTAGAGATCACGTAGTGAAGTGTGTTCACTCTATGGCTCAGAAAAGCCAGACCTAGAGAGGTGAAGTGATTTGCACAAGAGTACTCAGTTGATTAGTAGTGGAGCTGGAAGTGGAACATAGTTCTTACAGGACCATAAAAGTGAGAACTGAAAAGGAATGAAAAGATTCTCGAGTCTAGCTCTCTAGACCTGAAGAGATCCTGGATCCTGAACTTGTCCCAGTTGATATGGAGATAAGGTGATTTGCCCAAGGTCATATAGATAGTAAGGATCTGAACCCCATATCCCTGACCTCAAGGCCCATAATTTCCTTGTTTCTAAAAACTGTCAATTCCTATCAGAACAAATTAAAATGTGTATAATAGATGTAGATTAGATTTGAAGTCAGAGACCAATGTTCAAAAACTTGCCACCTGTATGCCCTGGGTATAAATAATAAAGCTCTCTAGGCTTTATTTTCCTCATCTATAAAGTAAGGGAGTGCAACATAATGATTTCTACTTTTCTATATTTTCTTGATTGCTAGTATCCTTCCAATGAAATCACACCGCCTCAAAAAAATTGGGGAAAGAAAATATATGAAGATCAATGCTTGGCTTAGAGGTATTTCAGTGGACAGGACTTATAGAAAAAAGGGATTCAGAGACTGACATTAGAAGGCAGGTTTCAATAAACAATAACAATAATTCCTTACATTTGTACAAGGTTTTGCACCATTATACCAGCTTCACAAAGTGCTTTCGACCATTTTTTGCAACATGCTTAAGAAGTAGGCAGGCTAGGTATTATCATCACTGACAGATGAGGAAACTGAGGTCCAGAAAGACAATTGTAACTTTCCAAAGGTCACACAGCTAATTCATGGTGCAGCTGGGATGGGACCTTGAGTCTCCCATTATTCTATCCTATAGGATGAACAAGTAGATATTTCACTCCAGTCACAATTTCAACTCCAGTTAGAAAAAGCCAGAGATAGGCACAGGGCTTTGTAAGTATACAAAAGAAGACAATAAGCCAATGTACATCAAGGAAGCCATGAGTAGTATGGGAACGAGAGGTAACATGAACAATATATGTTTGCATACAAACACACAGACATATGTAATGGGGGCATTTAAGTGCAGCATTTCTGATAAGTGCAACTAGAAGTAAGGTGAAGGTTCTGAAATTTTCTTAAAGGCCAAGATCCCCACTGTCATTGCAACAAACCAAATTTTGTACTTACCGTTTTTGTGCTATGGATGATTATTGAAAATCCTTAAGACCAGACCTCCTGCCTCCCTCAACTTTGTGCCTCTGGAGAATTTCAAATTTTCTTTCAAGTTATTTTAGATTAATCAGTTGCCTAGCACACAACTGTCACCCAAAGAGCTCAGAGCTCTGCATAGAATACTGGAAAGTCCAGAGAGTGCTGTGAAAATGGAAATTAGACCTTTGAAAGGGAACTGGAAAGTTTCTAATCTGCCCAGGGCCAAGTTCAGGATCCTGGAACTCTTCAGAAATAGGAATGACATAGGTAACCCCTCTAGCAATCTACACAGCTTCATTCCAAAAGGAGTTCCTTTTGGCTGTTTTGACAACATTTATTGGTGGTGGTGGGGGGAAGGAGAGATACTTGAGAGGACAGAAAAAACAGAAGAAAAAAGAAAACTATAAACCCCTGAACTCTTGACTTGGCAAGTAAACAAGAAATTATTATAGCTCTGGTTGTGTTTTCGAATGAGCTTGTTTCCACCTCTACATTTCTGGGCTGATTTTGTTACTTTTGACCCTTATTTTGATTTAAGATGCCTCTTTTTTTATCAGATAGATATGGGAAATTGGGTAGACTGAGAAGCCAGCTTGTGCTACAAAGACAGTTTTTGCTTTTCCCCAAGCTCCAGCACCAGCAGAGAATCAATATGCATGCTTTCTTTGGGTCATTCAACCTGATTTTATCTGTAAGAATGAGAAGGAAGGAAAAAGTGCTAGGAACAAGGAAGAGGCAATGATTCCATTCAACCCTCATATCAGGGCAAGCTGAAGAACTGTGTTAAGTGTCCAAGGAGGGTAGAGCTGACCCTCAGTGAGGAGAAAGGTCAGCTCTTGCCTCCTAGTAGCACTGAGGTTGAGGAGGAGGGAAGAGGATCAGAAATCACTCAGGGAGCTCAGTAGGAACCAGGTGATGACCTTTAGGTGAGTAAATACAAAAGGAATTGATTACAAAAGATGTTGCTATCCATAAGCAACATAAAGGGAACTGATGAGGTATCAGAAGAGTCCAGCAGGAAATAGAGAAGAACCTGTCTCCTGTAGAACTTCCTGTGAGTCTGAGGGTCAGGTACAAGATGCAGCAGGGTAAGAGGTTAATAGAATTTCTGCCCACTGTGCCTTGGATGGATTCTGAATAATCAGGTTGGTGATTTGGGATATTTAGTCACTAGCTGGGGTGGAAGAGGGAAATAAATTTAATTTTTCAAAAATGGCAAACTTTATTTGGCTTGGCTTATAACAAGGAAGAAACTCATCAAAGTGACACACCCCCTTAAATCCTTTTCAAGCAGTATGTGCAAAGAAAGATTGCTTTATAATATATTTTGGGGGCCTTTCTATAGTGAGCAAAATTTAGCATTCAGGCTCCTTGTTATAAGTCCCATTTTGATCTTTTTTTAATTGCCAGTGAAAAAAGTAATGAAGAGAAATTCCAATTTAGCTGTGAAAATCCTGCAAATGATAAAAAAGCAAGATGACAGGTGCACTGGAAGCAGTCCTATCTTTCCTACCACTTTGAGTCTAACTATAACTAATAATGGTATTGAATGATCCTTTGAACTTTACTGGTGCCTTTTATCTAGAGTTCAAAGCCCTTTTATAAACAATAAATAATTAGGACTCACAAAAATGCCCAAGATAAGAACATTAGTATTATACTGTACCCATTTTATAGCTGAATAATGGATAATCTGAATACTTGAAGATTCTATCAAATCAGTTTACTCTCTGCGTTTCTTGCTAGAACGAGCTCTTTGGCACCTAGGACTTCTGACAAATTCTCCTCACTCTGTCCTCTTCCCTCTCATATTCCCCAACCCCATTCCCAAAAGTCTCATTTTTTCTTTTCATTTCTTTAATCCTCAAAACTCATCTTCTCCAGATGGAAATCTTTCCCAAATAAACTCCCACCTACCACTGACAATTCCTCTGTTCAGTATCCCTTTGGTACTTCTATAAATAGCTTGTATAATGCTTTGTGAGAATTCCAAAATCTTATATTTAAGTTCCATTTTATTCTAGACTGAATGATTCTTGAAGGCAAGGGCTAAGGTTTCTCTTTCATTTCAATCACTCAGCAAGTATTTATTTTGATTTGGGATGTCCATAATGTGTTAGGAGCCAATGGAGGCAGAAGTATAAAACACAGTCCTTGTTCCCAAGGAGCTCACACAATCCAGTAGGAAAGACATAATTAGCATATATAGACTTTCACTGAATAATAAAAGTGTCTAATTAGCTACTAACTTCTGTGGTACAGTGTATGTGAAGAAAAGGAAAGTTTGTGGTGGGTGGTGGTGGTAGGCAATGAGGACTAGATTGCTCAGAGAAGTCATCAAGGGATTGGGATTTGGTCTGAGACTTGCAGGACAGGTAAGATTTGAATAGATGGAAGAAGTGAGATGGGGAATTTCAGATAAAGGGAACATCCACATCATATACAAGAGTGAGCATAGTATGTGTTTTTGATGGGGAGGGCAGTGAGGAGATGGCTAGACAACTCTGTATGTCCTCATAGTATTCAGTACAAGTATTGGCATACGATATCTGATTGAAAATTATATTCACTGACTAATAAAGTTGGAATGATTTTCAATATAGTTCCTTCTATAGCTACAAGAATTTAACCATGTAACAACTTTCATTTAGGTAGTCCTTTGAGGTTTATAAAGCACTTTCCTCATAAAAATTCCATGAGGTAGGTAGCAGAGATATCACAGGTACTTTATAGATGATGAAACGAAAGTTCTGCAAGGGTTCACATCCAGAGTTCTTGGTCCAAATTCACTGATCTTTCTACTACATGTCACACAATCTCCAAAGCTGTTTTCCTCTTCCTGTTGCCTGACTCTCATATGCTTGTCAAAACAGATTGAAGCTAACTATTTTAGTCAAGTTCTTTATCCTCATTTTCTTTTATTTTCACTCCTGTGGCTTATCTCTTGAAATTTGCTTTGTGAGGACCGAGGAAGTGGTTGGTCTCTGAAGTAGAACAGTAATCATGGGTGCCAAGCAATTTGGTAGAAAGTGAATAACTGCTGAGGGGAAGTGGAGGAGAGGAATGAGTAAAGTCAGGGAAGATTGTAGGGGAGATGTGTTTTTAGTTGGGTTTGGACATGGATTGGTAGAAAAAAATAGAGTAGAGACACAGGGGAGGAGGAAAGACCAGTAATTATATATAATTTATAATATGACATATATATGTATAATTATATATCATATTATAAATTATATATATTTGTATATATAATATGCAATATATAATTATACATAATATAAATAGTAATGCTATAAATAACATCTTACATTTGCATAACAGTTTATAGTTTTCTAAATGCATAATTTATGTCACTGTATTGGTCTTCACAACAAACTTACCATATAGGAATGACAGGCTTTTTCATTCTCACTTTATGTATCAGGAAAGGGGGATACAGACATCTTAGTGATTTACCCAAGTCAGGGGTGGGGTGTGTGTGTGTGTGTGTGTGTGTGTGTGTGTGTGTGTGTATGTATGTGTGTGTATAAATCTTGGGTGAAAATTTAGGTCTCTGAGCTCCAAATCCAGTGTATTTTCAGCTATATCAAGTTGGCAGAATTTGGAACAGAAACAATATTTCTATAGTTAAGAGAGAAAAGCAGACTTTTAGGCATCTTGGAATATTAGAAATAGCTCTGCACTATAGTTAAGAGAACTGGGTTCTAGTACTGGCTACGGGAATCGAGAAGTGGCAAAGATTCACCAGAGACAATGTTGGATATTGTTTTTGTCCATCATCTGCCTGTTGGGATTATCTGGATGAACTGGCATTCTAAGAATGCTACCCCTGACAGGGAGGAAATGTAATGTTGTGACATACACACAGTAGGTGTTCCATAAATATTTGCTGATAATGTTGATGCAGTACAAACTGGCTCACAGCAGGTCCACTATACCTAATCGCCTTGGAAAGAATTGGTAAGGGATTGAAAAAATCACATTGGTAATAGAATCACCATTTCCTTCCCCCTCCTTTTAGGCCTAGGGAGACTCTGGTTCCTCAGTTACATTTCCAGTATTTTAAGATGGGGGATAATTTTCACAGTAGCAAGGACTGCTGGTGAGACACCAATTTAATTCCAAGGAAAGAATGCTAGAATAGAATTTAAGAATATTAAGAAGGGATTTGGTTCTGACAGAAATATTAGCAGTAAAGGCCAGTATGAAGATTTTAGAGAAATTTAATTAAAATTTAATCTTCTTTCTAATTAAAGTTTCCTTTAATTAAACTCAAAATTAAATTTGCTTTAATTGGATGAATTTAAAGAGTATTACCTTTTGAGTGTCAATCATTGTGAAGGGGAAAAATAGCCTGCTTTGTCTAGTTTTAAAATGAGGTTTGGTGTCAATTTTTTAAAAGTAATAAACAGCATTTAAATATAAATCAACATTCTTGAGTAATTGGCTCCCCCTCTGCCTGTGAGTAATTACTGCGGTCAAGAGGCATTCTGTCTCCTCCCCCTTATTGGGCTTGTTCTTTCTTACAGAGACATTATGGCAAAGTCATACCCTTCTTGTAAAGAGAACACTTTGAGTACGAACCTTGGGTCCAAGAGCTTTATTACCCCATTCCATTTCTCTGACACTTATGCCCATGGTCTCCCCTAATCTACCTCTCCCTTGAAGAAGCACCCTAATTAGCCAAACTGGATTACTCACCATTCTCTGAACATATTTTGTATTTTCCTGCCTCCTTGTTTTTGTTCATGTTGCTTCCCATCCCCACAATGGAATATTGGGCAGGGGGGACGTAAGAGCATCAGCAAACATGTGGCCACGGTAGTGAATGACATACACTGTAGAAACTCAAGAAATGTTTGTCAAATTGAACTGAATGGCATGCGATTTAAAACATCATCATCATCATCATCATCATCATCAACAACAACCACCACCACCACAACAACTCCTCCTCCTCTTGTTCCTCCTTCTCCTCCAACTTCCAATGAAAAGGACTTTACAACTCTATATTTCGTTACAGATGGAGTCTAATGAGATAAATCCCTGGGTAAATGCTCCTTTCATACTCTGGGGGTACTTTTGTGAGTGCAACATGTTTCAGGCGGCTTCTTATAGGATAAACATTACTTTCTGGTGTCAGAGTTCACCAAAGAAGCACACTAGTTGCATGTACATTTGTGACCCAGAACTATGTTGAGTAGGTGGCATCCCTACAAGTATAGTGAATACTTGAAGACACCCAAGTAAATGTTCATCCTGATCTGAAGAACCAGTCTCATCAGAGGTAAGGAAATAAATCTACCACCTATCACGGTGTCTGAGATTTTGCCATTATAGATCCATTTCTTTGGGTCTTGAAGATTTTTTTCTGTGCTCTATAAAATATTTTTAGAAGGAATAAACTCCTATCAGTTAGTATTTTAGAAGGCATTAATTGGAAGCCAGCTGATAGCAAAGCTTTAGGGATATGGAATACAGTATAAATATCTGAGAGCTGGGGTGGAGGGAGGAGGAAAAGGAAGGTAGACTAGAGCCAGGAGCACCAGGAGAAAGGAAAGAAACTCTAAAATGAGAAAGGAAAGGAAGGGAAGGGAAAGGAGTAATTCAAAAGAAAGGAAGCAAGGGTTTATTAATTACTTACTATGTTCCAGGCACTGTGCTTAACTAAGTTCAGAATTTGTTGAGAGCCAACTCTATTGCCTAGTCTACCACTTTTTATATACTTGTCATCTTACCTAATCACCTTATCTGCCTGCCCTCACATTCTCAAGGCTGTCTTCCAGATAATTCCAATGATGGATTTGTAATCTAATTTAGAATCCCACATGCTTGGCAATTTGGTTTTGGTGTTCTTAATCTGTACTTTATCTCGATCTAAGTTAACTATGTCATTACTACCTAGAAGAGCCTACATTCCTTCCTCTGACACATGGAATTAAAGTTAGAAATCTCTGAGGAGCATTGCCTCTTTTAGGCTACTGGAATGGCAATTAATGTTCTAAAGCTTTTCAGTTTTAGTTATAGTCAGAGCCTAGGTGTGATGTAAAGAATTGAAGAGGGTGTGGTCCAAGAAATAGTTATCAGAACTGGGCAAGAGCAGAGACAGGGGTGGCTAAGTGTTTGATTTTTGATGGGATTTCACTACAGAATGCGTTAAGGGGGAAAAAAGCATTTATTTATTAAGCGCCTACCATATGCACTGTGCTGAGCACTATATGCATTATCTGATTTGAGGCTCACAACAGCCCTGTCAAATAAGTTCTATTAATACCCCATTTCACAGTTGAGGAAACTGAGACAGGCAGGTGTTAAATGACTTGTCTAATGTCACATAGCTAGTAAATATTTGAGTCTGGATTTGAACTCAAGTTTTCTGGACTTCAGGCCCAGCACCCTTTCCGTTTCAGCACTTAGCTGCCTCCAGATAAGATGGAAAGATGACTTGTGGTGATTCTTTCAGGGGCTCAGAATCTTCCTCCAGGGTCTGCTTCCCTTTTTTTTTTTTTTTTTTAAATGCAGTCATAGAGGTCAGAAGCTTAATTAACTTCTAAATGGCTGACTGATGCTTAAGGACCATAAACTTCAGAGTCAGAAGGGACTTTGGAGAGCCTCTATTCCATCTCTCTTATTTTACAAATGAAGAAACTAAAACTAAAAGTGATTCAAAAAAATACTAGCTTTTTTTTAAAGTAAAGCCTATACTCTTCTGTATGAGTCCTAGTTTCTTCTATTCTCCTTATTAGATATAACTTAAAAGAATGAATATATTTTCCCCTCACTTGTCTATTCCCACTAATGCTCCAGAAATCTTGTGATTTTTGTGTGTGCTTGTTATACATGGCAATAAAATTAATGTGGTTGTTTCCCTTAACAACAATTTATACTCTGAAAAGTCTTATCCTACAACAACATGTTCTGTTGGGCACCATGCCTTCGATTGATATCAGGATAGTTACAAGAATAATAAATGGTCTATTAATTCCTACTGCAATCAGAAACACAGGGCCCCCAAAACTCTACAGGGAGAATTAATTTCCTTTCACTTTTCTCTTTGATGAACCATAAAGAACACTGGATAATTAGGAATAGAAGGACTTAATTATGGTTTTCTGGGATTTAAAACTCAGTTTGAATTATGTCAGGTCCAAGTGGAAACTTTAGAAATGTAAGTATAGTTTTCATGATCAAAGATGCTTAATTTCTGGGATTGGGCCTATCTACACACAACCAATTTTTTTAAAAAAAGTTACTTTCATTCAAGTGATCAAGTTTCTCAAAAATACATAAAACTACATATCTGTAGATTTGCAACAGGTACTTAAAAATTGCTAGTTATTTGACAGAACACAACATCTTCTAAAAAAATTGTGTTGGTAGTTAACAGCCTTAGGATAGTAAAAAGCAGTCCTTTTAAAGAGGTGTAATATCTCTTGATTAAAACAAATGAACAAAAAATATGGTCTGTGCTGGGGTAGCGAGATGAAGGAAATTTTATCTATTCTCTGCTGTTTCCAGAAATGGAGTTGAGGGAAAGTATGAGGTTAAATAAAACATGAAAAACAAAGCAATTAAAGTGGCATAGCAGTCAAAAGCACAAAAATTCATTATGAATGAGGTGTTTTCCATTGAGGAAGTACTGACAACTCAATTCATTGAATCCTAAGGCTAAAGAGACCTAAGGGATCATTTAGCCCAACCTTGTTTTATGCACCCAGGATGGTTCAATTACTTGCCAGTGTCACATGGTGTTACCACCCGTATTAAGGCTCAGGTCAGGTCGATTCATTTCTACATCATCTTCTATGCACCCAGCCATTTGTGTCCACCCTTGGGAGATACAAGATGAGTAGCAAATATGGTTTCTACCTTCAGGCAGCTTGAAATTTTGTTGGGGAGATAAGACATATATACACATTAAATAATAACACAAGTTAAGCAACAACACAGGAGATGTCATAAGGCATCAAATAATGCATTTTCAAATGAGTGGTACAGATCTGCTGTAGCAACCACTACCAGTGCTGTAGACATCCAGCTCTGTGACTCTGAGATAACTGATGACTTTATCAAAGAAATGTATTTTTAGAGGATGGCAGCAGGTAATATTTTGCCTCTCACAGTTTTCAGTAGTTCTCCATCACATGCAGAGCAGAATGTCTATCAAATTCCTTTTCTCAGATCAAAGTCAGAGAGTGACAGATGTCCAAACTGGGAAACTTGCCATTAGTGAGCATTGGGTAACTCTGGGTCCTTCAGTGGAAACATTACCATTTGCTGCTCTTATGTCTGGTGCTTCATCCAGTTTATTTGTCTGTGGCTTTGCTGCTATGGCTTTCACCTGTTCCCCACATAGGCTATCTATCCCACATTCTAGCAGACTCATTGTTAGGGAATTTTTCTTACAGTATAATTTACACTTACCTTCTTCTCCATCTTATTTCATTGTTCCTACTAATATCCCCTTGTGTCACACAGAACTGCTTCTTATGTTCTTTGGCATTTACAGCCTTCTGATATTTGCCAGTAGTTATAATTTTTTCATCCTCTGCAGTTTAGCTCAGCTATTAGTATGTGTTTCTCCATTTTAAATATGGTGCCATTAGGTGCTTATTTAAAGATCTGTTGTGGACTGGGAGAAGAAGGCAAGAAGGGCATGGTGATTTAGAAGAGTGGGTTGCATATCTGTAGAGGTAAATAACTTGTACTGTCTAGTGAACTACCTGTCATGTTGCACAGGCAGTGAGGAGACGGGAAACGTGGCAGGTGTGAACAAGAGACTAATTAAAGCCTAACCTTCTCACCACTAGTTGGTCCTTGCTGCCTGTATCTGGGCCACACAGGTAGCCTCTAACTACCTCTCAACTCAGGCTGCTGGTGTAGAGACTTCTATTGCTGAGGAAGGTAGGGGTATGGGGCTGGAGTGGGAAGCAACTGATGCTGGGGAAAAGTGGTGGCTCGTGACCAAAGTTGGATGGCCAAACTTCAGGACGCTAGACGATGAATGTATTTGAAGCCTATCGGGAAAGGAGCAAGCAGGAGGTAAGGGGTAGAATAAATGGACTGGGGACAATTGGACAGTGATAACTTGTTTAAAGAAGGGAGAGAGAGAAGGAGGCAAGAAAGAGGGAAGGAGGCGGAAGAGACAGAGACAGAGACAGAGAGACAAAGAGAGATAGAAAGAGAGGAAAGAGAGACAGAGAGAGAGAGAGACAGAGAGACAGAGAGAGAGAGAGAGAGAGAGAGAGAGAGAGAGAGAGAGAGAGAGAGAGGGAGAGAGAGAGAAGACCCTTCAAGGACAAGGAGAAAGAAGCAGAAGGGGAGGGGGAGGGACATTCTCCATGGGATTTCTTTGACGTTTTGTGCAGCAGGACTGACAGGTCCCTGTCTTCAGGCTCTCTTTGTCCTCTGTAGTCTGTCAAAAAGCCATCCAAGAGAAATACTTTTCTGGGAGAACAGTATTAATGATTTTAAGGGCATTCTCATTAAGCTCACTTTGTTAACAAACTGGTATTGAAGATAATTTAAAAACAAACAAACAAACTGCTCTCCTGCCCTTTGTGTAGCTCTGGCATTAGGTCATTGTGAGTGTATGGGGTGGGGTGGGGGGAGGCAGTGTGCGGGTGTGCTCTGGTGCTTGCACGTGTATATATGTGTATGTTCCTTCCATGGGTTGCTCAATTCTCACAGGCAGCTCTGCTCAATGTTCCTGAACTTAATGGAAAGTTAAAAAATAACAAAGGGCAGGACAGCCCAAGGGGTCACGGGTGAGATATGGAAAATTCAGGGTTTTGTTTTCTGATAAAAGTCAATGCTTCCTCAACTACATTGAACAACATTGTATTTTCGTGGTTCTTGAAAATCAGCTTCCTAATGAAGGCTCGAGGTTTTATAGAGTCTAATTCTTTGGGACTTCTAAAACCCCAAGCTCTAATCCTAGTTCTCCTGACAATTTCTTAAGATCTGGGGCAAAGCTCTTAACCAGTTCACTTAATCTCTCTCATATGTAAAAATAAGTATCAGCACCAAAGACTAATGTTGTGCTAGAAATTTTACCAACTCTCAGAATTTTACCAAACTCTCAGAAAATTCCTGCCCTGCCCTTTTGTATCTCCAGCCCCATTATTCATTGTTGAAGTCACAGACATAGATGGCACTTAGGGAGGATGATTTTTGAAGAGAATGTGGCTGATGATATTCTGAAAAAACAGCAACAGGAAATTATCTTTTAATACCTATTTATACCTATTCAGCTATTGCTCAAAGTCTCTTAACATCCTTCTCTCTCTCTCTCTCTCTCTCTCTCTCTCTCTCTCTCTCTCTCTCTTTGTGCAATCAGGGTTAAGTGACTTGCTCAGGGTCACACAACTAGTAAGTGTCTGAAGCTGGATTTGAACCCAGAGTTCCTCTTGACTTCAGGGTGGGTGTTTTATCCCCTGCACTGCCTTGCTGCCCCTACATCCTTCTCTTGTAATCAATTTGGCCTCACTGTCCAAACACATCACGCACCATGTCTTTTTTCATGTTCTTCCCGTCTGAATGCCTTCTGTTCCAAGTCTTACTTGTCTATTAAAGCCCTGCTCAAGCCCTCCCTTCTCCAGGAAGCTTTCTTTGACTACTCTTGTTCTCACTGATCTCATAGATTATTTACTGCTGTTTTGATGTATATTGGAAAATGCAGTAGGCCTGCAATCAGAATTTCTGGGTTCAAACCCTGATTGCAACACTTCCCAGTTCAGTGACATAGAGCAACTTTGATAGGATCATAGATTTAGAAATGGAAGAGACCTTACAAGCCATCAGGCTCAAACCCTTAATTTTACACATGAGGAAACAGGCCAAGAGAGGTTAAGTTACTTGCCCAGGGATATACAGATAGTATGTGCAAGAGGCAAGATTTGAACTTGGGTCTTTCTGACTCCAAGTATAGTACACTATCCACCATGTCAACTAGCTTCCCTCATCCAACTCAACAATTCTGCACCTCAGTTTGTATCTGTAAAATGGGGATAATAATACTTGTACCAATTATCCCACAGAGTTGTTGTGAGGAAAGTACCCTGTAAAACTTATAGTGCTATTATTATTACTTCTCCATCTAGATTGTAAGATCCACAAGGTTAAGGTCCATGTTTTATATTCCTTTTCCATTCCCCACTTTGTCTGGTATTGTGCTGGATATATATTGATATTAAAAAATGCCCTCTAAATATTTTGATCAACAATGATGTTTCCCTGGAACCATCCTCTAACAATGTTCTTCCCTAGAAGCAGTGATACCATAGAAATCCAGTGAATTTTCTTTACCTTGCTCCTCAGTTTTCTGCGTTGGCTTCATTTCTCTATATGAAGAATCTCTGGATCAGGAGTCACAACACCTGGGTTCCGAAGGTAACATTAGCTAGTTTTGTGCATCACAGTAGAATACCTAGGCATTAATGAATTCTTTCCTTAGACTTAAGGTCTTCCAGGGTGCATAGATAGGAAAGGCCCACACATAAGAGGGAGAGGAGGAGGTACCAAGATGGTGAAAGGTAAGAAGCCTTCCATGGAAGGGAAAGGGAGATGCTATGACTATCAAAACAATTGACAGTCAGTGAAGCAAACCAGAGAGTCACCTGATGTCCATGAGGCAGGCTTGTAGGTGAGGTTGATTATTTTAGGGTAGTAATTAACTAGTGAGGGAAATGCAGAGAAGAAGTTGGGGAGAAAGTTACATAAGCCCCTTTCCTCTTCTAGGCTAATCATTGGCATTCTGTGTTCTGGTACACCCTCACCAGGTGTCAAAGTTCTAAACAAATGTGAGTCACAAGATTATCATTCTAGAACTTGAAGGGACCATGGAGGTCATCTAATTCAACCCTCTCACTTTACAGATGAGGAAATGGAGGCTCAGGTATCACAAGTAGTAAGTGGCAGTCAGTTTTTGAACAAAGGTTCTTGGATTCTAAGTCTTCACTCTCTCCACTGTTCCGTACTTTTATTATCACTTCTACCACCACCATCGACATCAGAATCAGATAAGTTTCTAATACTTCATGACCTCAGAAAAATAACTTAATCTCTCTGAAGATTGGTAATTACATTGAAACAATGCAAAGGAGTTGGATTAGGGGCTCTCTAAGGCTCTTTTTAGCTGTATAATTTGGTAATTATATTTTTCAGGAAGAGGATTAGGGAATGGAGCTTTGATTTCATGAATTAACTGAACTTCTGGAGAAGGAAATTCAGTCTATGATTCAATTCAATTCAATAAACATTTCTTAAGGGCCTACTATGTGCCAGGCACTGTGGTGGGTACTAGATGACTACAGACAGTACCTTTTCTATAACTTATAGTCTTAGAAAGCTACCTACTTAGGGCACTGAAAGATGAAATAATTTGCCTAGGGTCACATAGGTAGTAAGGAACTAAGGCAAGATTTGAACAGATTTGGTTCTAGGCCTGCTGGTCTATCCACTACACCACATTGCTTCTCCATGTGTAATTTAAAAATAATAAATGGAATCTAATGAACTCATGATAGATCATTTTCTATCCAAATGTAGTATGAGTGGCTCAGTTGATTATATACCTGACAGAAAACAAATTTGAAATTAGGCCCTAGTAGGGTCAGTTAGTTTTTTCTCTTTGTTGAGTATACTCTGGACATAGGCTGTAGTCCTGATCTTAGGCAGGCAGCTCACAAATGCATAATGTTGTTCACTAGACTACTGAGTAAGAAAGCATATGTGGTTAAAAGCAAACATAACCCCACTTTTGTGAGGAAGAAAAAAAACAAACTCCTGAAATATGCCCCTATAGTTCTGGCTACTTTACACATCTGTGACAGGCTACCATGACTTGGTGTCTATCTCGAATCTCATTAATGTTACCATTCCTTCCAGGGATTTGCATTGTTACCCATTCATGACTGTCCTTTGTGACTCTTGTCCATCCTCGTCAAACCCACTGCAAGGGGTTTACCCAATTTACCCAATATAATGAATCTTCCTCCAGAACTTTTGTGATTGCATGCATTTTAATGGAATATGCTGGCTCTCCATTTTACTTCCTGTTTTTTGTTCACTTTCTGATACCAGCCTAGCAAAGAACAGGGAGACTTATCATCACCAGGTTTCTTGGTGATGAATTCTTTGACCATAGCTGTCCATAATGACTATGTCAAATAAATCAAGAAATTTCACAATATATTCATGATCTCTAGTTTCTCCCTTAAGAAAAGTCCTTTTTTTTTTTTTTGCACAAAGAGGAAAGGGAAAAATATTCACTCTAATTTGATGTCTTCATAGAGCATGGGGGTGTGTGAGAAATGAACAGCTGATTCTTGAATCACACATCTCATAGCAGGGGGTGGGGTAGGTAAAAAGCCATCTTCCCACCCATCTTTGCCCTTGCAGAGTAGGAGTTCTTGATGCAAGTTCTCAAAATCACATCAATTCACCTTATGTGACGGGAAGGAGAAGCCACTTTTGAAGTGTAGTGATTGAAATGGAAATACATTCAAATAAATGGACTCCGGAGTTCCACTTTGTTCTAAATAACCTCTACTGTAAGTGATCAGCCTATTTGAAAGTATGATCGGTGGGCTATGGGGGCAATGCTGTATCTGATTTTATTTTTATCATTAGTATCTCTTTCTTCTTTAATTCAAACCTTACGGAATGGGGTCTTAGACTCAGGGCAGAACACTGGAGGAATCTGTTGGGCCTTCAAAGGACATTGTAAAGGTATTTTAATGGGTTTTCAAATTCATTTCCCCCTTGGTTTATTATAGCCCTTCAAAGACATGGGCTTGAAATTCATTGTATTATTTTTAGGGTGGCCAGAAACCAAGAAAAACTATTGATATTGATACCAAAGAAAAGGATATTTGACTTTTTATCAAGGAAGGAAACATATTTGCTTAATGACCTGCACTGTTAGGAAAATGATGCATTCCTTATAATGAAAGTACTCACCTCAGTTTCATATTTCAGGGATGAGATATTATGATCAATTACATACATAAGTACCTACATGAGCCCAGCCCCAACCTACCTTTCCAGCCCCCCTCTCCCTAATATTGAACCCTCTGCTTTATCAGATTTAGGCCATTAACTGTTTCCTATACTGCTCATTCCATGCCCCCCCCCACCAACCCTGCCATTCATGGTTATGTGCTCCCACCTGAAATTCTTTCCTGTTCTATTCTCTCAGGTCTGGTTCATGTTTTAATTCCTCTACCAGGGCTTCTATGATCACTCTCAGCCACATTATTCTCTTCTTCCTCTCATCTTCCATTGTATTTATTGTTGGTACCACTCATTAGGCATTTAATCTTATGCTGCCTAACATTAGATAACCCTTTGTGTGTGCATGTCTGTGCATGTCTCTGTGTGTGTGTGTGTTTTGTCTGTCCACCTACTCAGCTTTTCAATGACACAGACTATGTCTTATATATCTCTGTATTTCCCATGTTGTGGTGAAGAAGATAGATTGATCAGGAAAGATATCAAGGTTGCAGTCACTTCTTTGTGTGTCAGAGTTTTCTCTCTTATCTCCATATGTCTCAAAGATGCATTTCAGGAACATAGTTGTCCAGTTTATTCAAGACTCATCAGACCTGGGAGAAATTGATTCATACTTTCTAAACTGCTCTTTGTTCTCTCTCTTTCTGTCTCTGTCTCTGTCTCTCTCCAGTTGGAAAGGATACTTGGAAAAACCAAATTAAAATAAAGTTTGATAACTAAATTGAATCAAAGCAAGGGAGATGTCCAATCATTCATATGCTTCTGTCAGCTGGTCCAGACCAGACCTATTCTTTTTTTAGCTGGAGATACAGTATTTTCTAAACTTTTTTTCAGTTTTCAACTTTTCCTTTTATTTCTTCTAATGACACCAAAAGGGCTCTGCTTCTTGCAAAGTTAGAACTTCCCAAAGAAGCTAGTCTTTCTCTTGATACCCTGTTGGATATTTCCACCTAAATTGGGTGTATTTCCATATTGTTGAATTTGGTTGTTCAGATAAGCGACATCTTCCCCCCCCGAAGAGATTTGAGAACATTCTTTCCTTTAAGCTTCACCTTTAAACTTCACATCTCAAACTCAAAGACAGCACCACCTGAAACTTCACAGCTTCTTTCTTCACTCCTGTTCTATAAGGACACTCAGGCAAACTTTCTCCAAAGGAAGAGTACAGTGAGAGGTCAATAAATCCAAGGAAATAGTTCCCACAAGAGGTTGAACTGAAATACTCAAATGGGTCTGTAATATCATCAACTTAGATGTTCTCTCAAATAATGCAAATCATCACCTACCTATACCTTCCCATTCTGTATGACATTTGTCCATATACTTCCATAGGTTTATCACAGGGGGTCCACTTAACAAGTTTGAAGCTTTCCTTGATTTCTCCTGATTTAGAAGATTCTGGGGTAGGTTTGTCTACCTGTCCATCCCTCATGCAGACTTATTTTGCTATCACAAGTTTCCCTGATGACATCTTTTACTCCTATTCTTCAAAGTTCTCATTTGTTCCACATTGTAGCCTGCTCAACCCAACCATGAATGTTTGCATTATTCTCTGTGCTGTATTCATTTGCAGTTCTTTGAATGTATGTCTCATGATCATACAACAACATTGGTAGGATATTGATATTAAAAACATAGGCCTGTTTGGCTGAGAGGTGTTTGGGTTCACTAAAGAATCTTTGCAATAACCTGTTCTCTTCCTCCCGTTTAATTCTGGGTCTAACAATGTCCATTTGTACCATTGTCTCAAATATATGTATCTATAGTCAATTCAATTGTATGTCATAATCCGGACAATAAATAGTTTCCAAAAATAGTTACAGCTGGTAAAAATATTAACATGTCTAAGGCAGGTTTAGATCGATAGGGCATTGAAAAAACATTAAAAGGAAATTAGATGTTCAGGTATGTTCCCAGCCTTTTGAGGGCAGCATCATGGAGAGCAACTTTCCTACTCACTGTCCTTTGGTGACTTGGAAGGGTGGAATAATGTTCTGATCAAGTGTGAGAATGCATATATTTTTAAGTTGGGTTTCTTATTTGTTTATTTTTTAAATAGACTTGATCCATAAAGTTCAATCTGGACAAATTACTTTATCATAAACAGGACATCTTTTCCCTTCCTTTCTGGTCAATTGTCTACATAATTGCCCATGGTTTGTTGTACTGTATTCATAGGGTCACAATATGAGCCTAGCAGAGGACGAGTCATATGATGGGGGGGTATTGTGGTGGTGGTGGTGGGAAGTGAGGAGGAGTGTGCACCCTGGCTAGGGGTTGGGCAGGATCAGTAACTGACATATGAGAGATTCTTTTGTTGTTGGAAAGGCACTGTTTAGAAGTCAGAGGAATAATTGGTGAGTGACTTCTCTAAAAGTGGGAAAGAATTTAAAATGTAAACGTGTCCGAGTTCTAGAAGCACAAAGAGAAGTGAAGCAAGAGAGCGTCCAGCCAGAGCTGACAGGCTCACACACCCATTAATAGCCTCAGCATGTGACCGAGTCAGACCTGGAGGCGACAGTACCTCTGCCAACACAACTTGCCCGAGGAAGCTGCCAAAGAGCAGATGATGTTGCTACAGGAAAAATATCATCGGCTGCCTGGCATCTGGCTCCCCAAAAAGAATCCACAGAGGAGTGAGAGTGAGACTGGAGCAGTGACAGATGATATCGCTCTTTCCCCCATCCCCATCCCTTTCATTTTTTGATTGAGAGCAAAACATAAGTTCTGAAAAAATCTACAGGCAGAGCCAACGCTTCCCCAGTCAGTACAGAGGTCTCTCATTACTTTGAAAATTTGAACTGTACTGAATTTGCTACAGGGCATATATATTTGATTATCTTTTCTCAGCTTCCAAAAATAAATCCCTTGTATCTTTTTTATGCCAATCAGACAGAAAGCATTTATTAAGCACCTACTATGTGCCAGGGACTGTGGTAAGCACTGGGGATATAAAGAAAGGCAAACAAATTAAACAAAACAAAACAAAGCAGTCTATGGTCTCAAGGAGTTCATGTCCTAAATCTCTAACTAGATGATAAATTCCTTAAGGTCCAGAATAGTATTGAATTTTTTTTTCCAGGTGTGATCTAAGATCAGGCATATTTCTCAGATATTGGGATAAAAGTTTGATTTTAATAAATTTTCTAAAACAATTTGTCACTTGGTGTCTGTCCAGTTGATGTATAATGCTGTGCCCATTATCTAACGTTGCTGCCCTCAAGGGTCAGGATAGGTCATGGACTGGATCTGTCCCACAATGTAGGTTACTAAAGCTGGGTATCAAGGAAAAGCCAGAGCTCAAAGATTTAAATTTAGGGCAAGGCCAGAAATGTCTGCTGAGTCATGCAGAATCAGGGGTCAGAGGCATGATGCAGGGTGCATATCTAAAAAATGTGGGTCAACCAAGAATGGAGAAAATGCAGAGGGTTGAGCAATCAAGAGTCTAGGTATTGTAGGATAGAAAGACAAAGACAAAAAGCCTTGCCCTAAGGAGATTATATTCCACTGAGGGGAACAACATTTTTACAGATGGCCAATAACAATATTTGACTTTTATATAACACTTTATGGTTTATAAAGTAGTTTTTATATCTCATTTGAATCTCACAACATCCCTGCAAGGAAGGTCCTATTGTTATCATACCCATTTTACAGATGTGGAAGATTGAGATTAGGAAACTTCCCAGGATCACATAGCTAATTCATGTATGGGAGAGGATTCAAACTCAGGTATTCTCCCCTCCAAGTTCAGCTCTCCATCACTACCTAGCTGTCTGTATGAAACAGTCTGCTGATCTCAGGACCATATAAGCTCCTTAATGTTATACTTAGGAACATAGGAGTAGCTCCTTCCCCTTAAGGACCCTCCTCTGGACAGCCATCTTTGGGAGAAATGGCCATTTCTAAAGGGCTGCTGACCTACAGAAGATGCCCAGTGAGTTATTGTTGTTTGTCCTTTTGTTCTTAAAGAGGACCATGACATCAGGAAGGAGATGTCATGACTTTCAAGTGAATTAGACTTAAGTGAGGGAGGGCTGCATAAAGTCACCAGCCTCACTCTCTCCTGCAGAGTCATCTGGGTCCAGTGGTCAGATATAGATCAGGATGACTGAAGATGGCCCTGGATGAAGCAAGAGGCTTGGTCTTTTTAAGTTAAGGTCTTTCCCAGGTCGAAGTTTGACTGAGGACGTGCCCATTTGGTGATTAAAATTAGGTAAAAATGAGGCAAAGAATGGACTCTTTTACCCAGTTAAAAAGAAAAAAAAGATCAATCTGGGAGGAGAGGATCCTCAGGGTTTCTGGCTAATACAAAAACAATTGCTATTTACATTCACTCTGAACCCCATCAGAATCCAAACTATGACCAAGTAAGGCTTGGGCTGGGACCCATTGCTAGCCATCACTGAGAACTAGAGTGATTTGGGTTTAAGGCATGGTCCATAAAAAAGAAATCTAGCCTGTAAACCTCAAGAAATCTTGCTAGATTTCAGAGATCAAAATTTATATTCCTTTGGGTAGAGCACCCACAGGTAAGGATATGATTCCCTATGTGGACAGAGGGAGAGGAGGGAGGAAAGGAAGGAAGGAAGGAAGGGAGGAAGGAAGGAAGGAAGGAACTGCATTTCCAGCTGGAACTGGCCAGTAACTGGGGCAGCTACTACCCACAGATTGTTGTTTGTCCTTTTTTCTTGAAGATGACCATGACATCAGGAAGGAGATGTCATGACTTGCAAGTGAATTGGATTTAAGTGAAGTAGGGCCGTGCAAAGTCACTAGCCTCACTTTCTCCTCCAGAGCCATCTGGGCTCACTAAGTACTTGATAAATGAATGAATTAAATGAATAAACAATTTATGGTGAACTCAACTTCCTAGTACTCTAATGACCAGAATCAATGTACCCCAAGGCATAGAAAGATCTTGAATTGCTTTCTGTATCATCAAAGAAGGATGAAATTAAGTCCAATAAAATTTTGATGTTAAATGTATTTTATGATACTTCAACACTTTGGAAATTTATAATCCTTATATGTTGTATATGGTAACTCTTTATTATTCAAATTGTTTGATTAATTGAATACTCAGAAAAAAATCCATTTTTTGACTATGCCAGGTTTATCAGAATCAAAAATGACATACTTTGTCTCACATTAGTCTAGATAAAATTTAGGACAAGAAACGTAGATGCTTTGCTCTGTGTTCATTCTCACAAGCAGACATCACTCAGGAAGTAGCAAATCCAGGAGACTGCCCAAGTAGGTCCTTATTAATAGTACCTGGATATATCATAAGATTGGGAAGAGAAAAATGTATCTCCACCTAGTGGTGCTAGAAAAGGTCTGAGTCCTACATGTGATCTATGCTGTGGCATGACCAAGGCAAAGCAGGTAGGACTGCCAGGGACAAAAGGACTCATACCTTACTTTTCTGGTGACCTCTCTGCATTATTAATTAAATGTAATTTTTTTCTCCTATGTCAGGATTCTGGGACATCACTTCAAGGGGAATTGAGAGAGAGGCATCTGAGGTATAAGTAATTAAGATTAATGTTGAGAAATGGATTGAGCTCATAACCAAGGCAAGTCATTCTTTGAGCCTCAGCAAGGAAGATGAGAGCTAGAAGTAGTCCATAGTTTGGAAACAACAACAAAAGATTTCCTTTGTGATTCAGTATAAGTATCAAAACTGAAAGAAAAGGGAATGTTCACCTTGAAGGAAGCAGTCAAAAGGAGAGGCTCCAGGCAGTGATGGGATCTGCCATTGAGATTCATGGTTATCAAAGCAGAAGGCCACTAAAAACATCAGTCTTAGATCCTGGCCTGGAATTGGGTAAAGTTTTACCATAAAAGTGGACCTACCTTGAACAACCAAATAATCATTTTACTTCCCCAAATAGAAATATGGGTAAATAGAAAATAGAAAAATGAGTAAAAATCCAGATAGGATTTCCTATCAGTTAATCAATCAATGTGAATTTTTGTAAGTGATTACTATGTGTTAGGAACATTTCCAGTTGTCAAAGTCATAAAAACACCTATGAAGGATGAAAAAAAAAGCTTCTTTAAGGTCAGTACAGGTCTGCCTGATTTTTCCTAGAGGAAGAATCTATGGGTCTTTGATTGAGAAGTGTTCCCACTATTACATAAAGACATAGGATTTAGAATAGGAATGGATCTTAGAGATCATCTCGTCCAACCCCATCATTTTGTAGGTAAGGAAAAGATCTAGACACCTGAAGTGATCTAGCCAAAGTCAACTTAGGTAGTAAACAGCAGAGTTAGGATTTGAATCCAAGTCCTCTGAATACAAATTCAGTTCTTGGTTCCATTCTATCACCTTTATCTGTGGAAAACTGGAAAAGATGATCAATACATTAGATGATGGAATACAGAAAAATCTTAAACTAGAATGATAGGTCAATTCTAATAAGAAGAAATTTAATAGGGCTAAATGTAAAAACTTATACTTGGTTTAGAAAAATCAACTTTGCAAGTACAATGTGGGTGACTAATTCAGGTGCAAACGATCTGGAGTACCAAATAAAGGCTAGTATGATATTAAGCTGCCTTAAAAGAGGTATTTTAAATAAGATAGATGATGCCATCATATACTTTATCCTGGTAAAAACACATTTGTAGTACTCAGTTCTAGGTACTATATTCTAGGCATAACATTGACAAGCTGGAATGAATCCAGAGAAGGGTGTTAAGAATGGTAAGGGGGGTGAAAACCATTCCACATCAAGATTGCTTAATGGAACTGAGAATATTAAACTTGAGAAGGGAAAACTAAGGTATATGTGTGTGTGTGTGTGTGTGTGTGTGTGTGTGTGTGTGTGTGTGTGT
>NW_020954569.1:57188102-57268464 GCF_900497805.2 Vombatus ursinus | reverse complement strand
TGTGTGTGTGTGTGTGTGTGTGTGTGTGTGTGTGTGTGTGTGTGTGTGTGTAATTTCCTTTAAATAGCTGAAGGGCTGACATATAGAAGAAGGCTAAGACTTGTCCCCCTTAGCTTGGGGCAGACGGGTGGGGCAAATCTGGAAACCATGAGTAGACAAATAAGAATAAGGAAATGCTGCTTCACATAAAGAAAGAAATCATAACACAGTGCAATTCAAAAGAAGAGGAGGTTATTTCAGGAGAAATGGAGGGTTGATGACTGCTTGTCCAAGATATTATAGATTTCTGTTCAGGTTGGATGAGATGACCTCTGAGGTCCTTTCAAGCTCAGATTCTATAAAATAAGAGCATAATTGTCCCACTAGGTTCATGGTCATCCTCCATGATGACAGCAATCTCGACTGGTCAGGAGTATGTTGCAAACATCCCTTTGGTCCCTTAACAAGCCATTTCAAATTGCCATTAATTTTTTTTTTCTTGGTCTTTTGGAAATGTTAACATTTTCATCTTACAACTCTTGGAAAAGTAACTTCTCACCATCTAGAATAAGAATAAGGTTATACATTCAATTAGTACTTGATAATTATTTGAATGACTGACAAGCCTACTGTTCAAAATAGGACTTCCTTTCATTTCACCCAATGGTATCTCTTCCAGTTTTAGTATTAGTACTCAATTGCAACCTTTCAATATATTCATTATATGAAGTGTTTTATAATTTTATGTTTGTGTCTCACTCTTATACTAGAATATGTGCTCCATGAAGGCAGTAAGATTTTATACATACATGTGTATGTGTATATATGTATGTATATATGTATGTATACATATGCATCTATATGTATATGTATATGAATAGATATGTACTATATTGAATATTGAATGAATCAATAGTGTTCAACAATTTTCTGAACAAATTTACCAAGATGTGATAGAGTCATAGCATTTCAAACTCCTTTATTTACAGAAGAAACTGAGACTTAAAGTACTAAAGTAACTCACTGAATTAGCATTTTATCTGTGGCAGAGCTAGGAACGAGGACCTAGGTCTCATTTTCAATCCAGAGCTCATTTTTCTAGATAAGACTGCTTTTTAATTTTTTTTTGCCAGTTCATTGAACCATAGAGAATTGGACTAAAAAAAAAAAGTAAACAGATGTACATGCACACCCATGCACATAAATTCACAGAGTAATACATTTGATTTGATTGTAATACATTCAATCATTTCACATATTAAAATCTCAATTTGCAAAGTAAATCTTTGGAAAATCAAACATTTTAAAGAAAGAATCTAAGGAATTCTGTTACTCAAACTTTGTATCAAGTAATGAGAGATGGTGCAGGAACTTCTCTTTCTGGAGATGTCAAAGAACAGGCAGAAAAATAAAATAAACCCTAGATAGTGGGGGAACACAATCTCTGTCAGCTCCAGCTGCTCTCTTCCAATTGTCCTGAGAAAGAGCAACTAGTGCCATCATTCCACACGGCCCCTTGGGGTGCACTGATCCTTCTATTACTATGACATAAAGCGAACAGTTCAGTAATTTGGTGAGACTCATAAAAGGACAAAAAGAATAAACCTGATGAACATTATAGAAACTTTCCAGCCCTAGGAGACTATTATGATGTCAGGAATTTAGAGTTCACTCTGTACATGTCCATGGCTGTCTGAGCTAATGAATCCTTGATTCAGAATGAATTCATCCCTGTTAGTCAGATTTCCATGACCAGGATTGAGGTATATTTATAATCACTGCTATGATAGTCATTTGCTTTAATCCCAGGACTGTTCACTGTAAAAAAATGTGATTAAAAATCCTGTGTGTCATCTGAGGGCAGGACTAGCTAAGTGCTGAATCATCGTCAGAAGGTTGGCGACTAGATTAACCAAAACAACAACAACAACGACAACAGCAATAAATAGCTAACATTCAAAGAATGCTGTAATCATTTTACATAGCTGATCTCATTTGATCCTCACAACAATCCTGTGAGGCAGGTGCTATTATTACCCGCATTTCCTCATCAGGAAATTGAGGTTGAGAGAGGTAAACTGATTTCCCCAGGGTCACACAGCTTGTAAGTGTCTGTGGCAGAATTCGGGTTCAACTCTCTTAAGTCCAGCGTGATGAGGCTATGCAGCATTTGTTACTTCTGTGGCACAGAGGCGACACATTGTATTCCCAAAGGTTATGACAACAGCATGGGAGCTCTAGTGGTCCCATGATGCACTGTTGTTTGAGGACTTGCCTTGCAGAGCACTGACCACCCTGGGGTGAACTTGTGGACACAGCAGTGCACTAAGGCTAGCTACTGAGGTGTGGAGGGTTTGTAATATGCTAGAAAAAAGAAGCAACAACAGTGATAAAATCGTGAGTCTTTTGAAATATTGAAGTGTATATTTTCTCTCAAAGGTAGTAACATATGAAATAATAATTATAGAGAGATTTTCTTCCAACATTAGCATATTTAACTTTTTTTCACATGGAATATTCATTTTTTAAAGTCCTTGGTCCCAAATCAATATTGTTATTTTTATGAATAAACATTGACTGAGTCCTCACACTGTATATTACATAGGTTTTTCTAATGAACATCACAGAGTTCCCATATCATAAGGACATATTTCACATAACAGCTCAGTTCAATAGAAAAGATGATGAAGATATTGAGCTGTGCTGGCACATTACAAATTTACATTTTCAAGCTATGAGTCTGCCCTCACCACTGTTAGATCATATTAATATTCCTCCTTTTTTTGTGGGGCACATAGCAGGGAGTCAATAAATGCTTATTGACTGATTTTAGTCCACAAGCCCTGCCGGATAATTAAGACCTTCTCCAGCCCCTGATTGAGTCTCCTTCACCCTCCCTGGTAGTTAACCTGTTTTGGATTCAAAGCCCTGCTCCAATTTCAAGTTCTTACTGACCACCATAGCTGGAATTTGTTTCTTCCACCTTGGGATCTTTATAACACATTTTAAAAAAATATGTCATTCTTTTGGGACTTATTATGTGTTATCTTCTACTGTTGTTAGTTTTAGTGCTTAGCACAGTGCCTGGCACATAGTGAGCAGTTAATAAATGTTTGTTGATTGATTTATTATTTTCATGTGTTTATTTCCTATTCTACCAATTAGACTGAACTCTTGAGGGCAGAGACCAAGTCTTACAATTCTGAATCTCCCATCATAACTAGCATAGGGCTTGAACCCAGTAAATTCTTGCTGTTTGAGTCAATCTTCTCAGTTTTATGTAAAGAAAATGTTCTTCCTGCTGTGAATGCTAAGCATTTCATTTGGGCCCTGTTTCTATCCTTTCACATTCAATGACAGACCTTTCAACTTTGGTGTTTTGCATGCTAGCAGAACTCTCAACCTGCTCCCTCCCCTCAAGAGCACTCATTGTCTCGACCCCTTTCACCTAGTATTATTTAGTATTTCACTTGAGTATTCTTTTTCTTCTCTTCAGCAGATCATAAGATGCTTTAGAACAGGGGCTGGTTTTTATTTATTTTGTGTCCTGTGGAGCCACTAGCACAATGCTCAGCAAGGGCTGAATAATTGATGATAGGTTCTTGCTTACTGGAGGATACCATCATCTCCCTTTACTCATCTTTCTAACTTTTTCTAATTCTTGCTCTTCCGTACACATTTATGTACATTCCTTTATTATTATCTTTAATATATGCTATCTTTATTCCCCTGATATAATACTAAGGGAGACAGCATTGTATTGTGTCAAGTACTGGTGAATTTAGTGTCAGAGAACTTGGATTCAAATCCTGCCTCTACCCCTTTACTACCTGTATGACCTTATGTAAATCCCTCTGGGCCTCAGTTCCCTCATCTTTTAAATGAAGGGGTTGGACTCAGTAGACCTTTAAACTGTAATTGTATGATATATGTATACATATATACACACAGATACATATATACACATATGTATGTATATATGTAAATATATGTAGGTATATACATATATATCTATATCATGCTTTCTAACTCTGACTATAAAAATTAAGGCATACACACAAGTGGAAAACATGAATGAAGCAGCAAGGCCTGGCTATAGTGGTTTCTAAGGATATAGAGTGGTAGAAAAGAATATTGGGTTTTGAGCCAGAGGACCTGGGTTCAAGATTCATTTTTTTTTCCCATTTACTACTTGGATGATTTTAGAAAGCATGTTTAGTTACTTTGGGTCTCTATTTTCACATCTGTAAAATAAAGAAGTTAGGTTAGAAGCTCTCTGAGGTCTCTTCTTCTTAAAGATAGAGAAAGCAGAAAATTACTGAAAAATGCAATTCTATTGATTTCTGGCCAGCTAGCCCTCTGGACTCATCATTTCCATCACGTTTCATTCTAGAACCTGACCTGTAACTCCAAACTTTCATCGTTGGGTATGAACCTTTGAGGATGGTGGTGATGGTGATTTCTTCCATTTGAACACTTTTCATGTCAGAGACAACATAGAATCATTGGGCAAGCACTGGACTTGGAGTCAAGAGAGAGCAGTGTTCAAATGGTACCTCCAATACTTCCCAACTTTGTGACCAAGTTTGATAACTTCTCTGAGCCTCAGGGTCCTTATCTATAAGATAAAATTCATAATACTGGTAATAGCTACTTTAGAGGGGTAGCATGAGATTGAAATGAGATCATATATGCAAAGTTCTTTGCAAAACTTATAGCAGTTTGATGTTATGATGATGATGATATGGTTGAGTTCCTACTTCCTAGAATAACTAGCCACAAGATTGTTATTCTCACCTCACTCCTGAACCTGGGAGTCAGGTCCTATTACTCTGGAGTGCCCTCCTGTGAAAGAACTTTCCACAAGTCAGAGTTTGCTACTTAGACTCATCACTGTCTCCTATTTGCCTTGCTTTATACTTTGTTTTCAGGACCTCCGCAGGATCCCTGGAATCTCAGGAGAAGTTCAGGAAGTCAGAACATGACAAAGCTTTTGTAGCATTGTTACCAGAGGCAGGCAGCATGTCAGAAACTCTGGCATGAACTCTGTGTCTGGCTAAGCCATTTCATTTATCTGAGCCTTAGTCTCCTGGTCTTTCAAATTAGGGTAATACCATTTTAATTACCCCTTTCTTGGGATTGTTGTGAGGGAAAAATTGTAAAAACATGAAAAGCTATAGAATTGTGAGCTATTACTATTATGCTGATGGTCTGAACTTTGCCATTTCCTTTAAAGCTGTTGACCAGTGAGAGAATTGAAGGGGATTGACATAAGCCTTCTAGTGCCTTTCAGAATGTTTATAGCCTAGTGCTGTGCTTCATAAACAACGAGGGGATGGGGTTCAATCAATATTAACTTTCGCATTTATGCTCACTGACATCCTATGAAGGAGACACATCTAACAGTGACTGCTTCTCTAGACTTCTTCCCCTTCCCTTGTTGCTGCTTCCAGATCTTTCTGACTGAAAGATTTGCAACTGGAGTGACAGAAAGTGACTGAAATCATTCTTGCTCATTTTACTGTCAAGGATTTGGGCTGTCAATTGTTGGGGAATAATGTATAGGCAATGGCCACTGATCATAAATCCACTTCCATCAGCCATTGTGGTCCCAGCCAACTTCCCTAAACCAGAGAGCTGCAGGTGGGCCACTTGATAGATTTTACACCCCAAACACTTGCTATTTTGCTATGTGGTTGATTACTTTCATACTTGACAGTGGTATAGTTAGTTCCTCAAATGATCTGAATTTCTGTCTCTTTTGAGAGAAGGGTGCTCATATTTCCTATGAATTTCAAACCGAATACATTAGTCCTTTCTTTGTAACTTCATAGTATGTAAGTTCTCCAGGTAAGAGAAGCAATTAGCAGCCCTGTTCTCATCTCTCTGAAAGCTCAATCAGAATAAATAGTGACATATTTCTTTATTGTCATAAAGAGTATACCTGAGGCAAACTTATGTAAATTTAAAATTATGATCTATATGCATTGCTCAATTAAACAACAGAGTAACTTGTATGACATTCCCTTCCTTGATATGGGCATGCATTCCATTCAAATGCATGGAAGTATTGGGGTGGTCCTTCCTCCTGTACCCCCCCTGACACTTCAAATCAAGTACAATGTTGTCTGCATGATTTACTATAATATGTGAATGTTTGATGAGTCTTCTTTTGGCCATGAGTAACTCAGGTGTTGGTACTATGAAGAAATGAGGAATCTTCTGGTTGGCTAAGGAGCCAGAAGGACTGCTGATGTAGGAGAGTCTGAGCCAGAGATGGATCTGCATATAAAAGTTTCAGGTCCTTGTGACTTTTGAATGGAGAAGGTTTGCTGAATGGGAAAGAGAGAGTGGCAAAAAATATTCCCCCACCTAGCCACCATGTGTCCACAAATGCATGGTGCCTCTGTTGCTTTTGTATTCTTTCCTGAACTTAGTTGAATTAGTAGTCTGAGACAGGAATAGCCCAGTGACCAGGGAGACTAGCTCTCAAGGTCACCAACCAAAAGATCCCAGAGCCAGGAGTAGCAACAATTGAACCTGGTGAGAGGCCAGTACAATAACTGAAAGACTTCCTTGACCAATCTAGCACTGTATAGTTATCATTTAAGATGGTGGATCCTGGAAGGAGCCAGCTTAGTTAATTAAGGAAGCAATTCATTCATCCTCAACTGCATTTTGGGGGTAAACTTGATGGGGCTTACTTGAAGAGAGAAAAGTATTCTTAATTCAAGGAGGCCCACATTTTCACTAAACATATGCCTCACTAGCATGGGACTTTAAGTATGAGTCCAGTTCTCAGGAAATCTGTGTGTGTGTGTGTGTGTGTGTGTGTGTGTGTGTGTGTGTGTGTGTGCACATGTGCAAGGTTGGGGGGGAGTGTTTTATAAATACTGTTCTTTCTGTACCTTTTCAGTATATTTCCTTTTGCAAAAACTAATTGATGGGAACCAGTTGGTTGACACTGGAGGATACACTGGATGGGGCTTGTGAATAATATTAGACATCTCAACACCTTTGGGTTATCCATTGATAGAATTCTCTGGGGAGAAGTCAATTGCTCTCCAGAAACTTAATCTGCTAGTGTGAGTTGAGGCTGGAAGTGCGAATTTAGAGCGAGTGCTACACTTGAAGTATTTCTCTCAAATGGTCATTGTTAGGAAAGAGTTTTGTAAACCTTATGGTGCTAGAGGAATATGAGCTATTATTATGGCAGATTTTTTTGCCAGTCATAACACTTTATTACTGAGCCCTAGATTAATTACCTGAAAGTTCAATGCAATCCAGTTTTCATAATGAATAGAATAATCAGGTACACTAAGATAACTGGGCTAAGCTAGTTCTTAATGATTCCTTTGGACTTGCATAGTCATAAAGTCTTAGAATTGGAAGGGGCCTTTGAGACCATTTTATCCAACGTTGTTCTCAATAAAGGAATCTCTCTATGGAATTACTGACAGGGGGCCATTCAATCTTAGGAGGCAGTTTATTATAGTGGCAATAATGCAGAAATTGGTGCCAGGGGACCTGAATTCAAATCCTTATTCTGATTACTTAGATGTGTGACTAAGGTCATCAATTTCTGAGACTCCCTTTGCTCTTCTGCAAATTGGAGAAAATAATATTCACGTTATCCACCTCACAGAATTGTTATGAAGAAAATAGTTTTTGAACCTTGAAGTGCTATGTAAATGTGAATTATCATTTACTTGAATGTGTCCAGTGACATGGAGATCACTACCTCATGAAATAGCCTCTTTCATTGTTAAACAGTACTATTTCTTACAAAGTTATTTATATTGAAGCAAAACTAGCATTCACTCAATATGAATTTTTAAAATGGATTTTTATTGATGTTTTGTTTTGACATCACCATTTACTGCTGTTTCTCCATCTCCCTCTTCCCAGAAAGCTATGCTTTATGACAAATGATTTCTACAAAGCAAAAAAAAAGATGAAAAAAATTCAGCAACATAGATCAATATGTTTTTTAAAATTTGAAATTACATACAATATTTCATTTTCTTGACCCATCTCCCACTTCTGCAAAGGAGTGGTGAGAGGTATCATCTCATATCTCTTCTTAGGGGAACAAACTTGTTCTTTATAGTTTTGCAACATTCATTTTTCATTATTTTCTGGTAGTTCTTTCCCTTTGGGTTCCATGTTATATGTATTATTTTCCTGGATCTGATTGCTCCATTTTGCATCATTTTTGATAATTCTTTTTATGTTTCTCTCTATTTATTATTTTTAACAACACAATAATATTTCATTGTGTTTGTGTATGCTACAATTTGTTTAGCTATTCCCTAGCTGAAAGTCATCTACTTTGTTTCCCGTTCTTGTTACAACAATAAAAGTGCTGCTATAAATATTTTGATGTATATAGAGCCTTCCTTTTGGTCAATGCCCTCCTTGGAATATATACATAGCAGTGGAATCTGAATCCAAGATTGTGGGCTTAGCTATTTTATTTTCATAATTCCAAATTGCATTCCAGAATATTTGTACTAATTCACAGCTCCACCAATGATGCATTAGTGTTCCTGTTTTTCTGTGACCACTCAGACGTTAACTACATACATTGTCATCTTTGACAATTTGTTGGCAGTGAAATGTTGGCTATGAAAAAAGCTCAGAGATGTTCTAATTTTCGTTTCTCATATGATTAGAGACTTGGAGCCTTATTTTATATTCAGGTTAATAGTTTCAATCCATCTTTTTAGTATATATATTGCAGTGAAATCTATGGGTTAAAGTTTATGATTATTTTTTTCCTACCATGAACCAAAAAAACCAAAAACCAAAACAACTTTGAAAACTGTTTTCAACAAGTATTAAGCAAATAGTATGTGCCAGGCACTATAATTTAAGATCATAGAATTACAGGATCTTCAGAATTGGAAGCAGCTGGACTAGTCAGAGATAAGAGGCAACACAGTTACCCATACTGCAGTGAGGTTCCCATGATCAATAACAACAAACATTCCAACTTTTGAAACAGGCTTGCCTTAAATAATTGAGGATTTACAAAAAGACAAAAGATAAGAGCCATAACTAAGGAAGTGACATCTGGACTCCAGGACCAAGGAGGTGATCATCTGGACGTTCCCTAGTCAGACCATATCTAGAGTATTGCATTCAGACTTGGGCACCATGGTTTAGATAGGACATTGATAAGTTGAAGAGCATGTGAAGGTCCGTAAGTTGATAGCATATGAAGACTGATGGAAAGAACTGGGGATTTTTAACTTGGAAAACAGAAAGATGGGGGAGGGGAAAGAAGCGGGAAGAACATTATAACTGTTCTGTATTATTTGAAGGCCTGTCATGTGGAAAAGGGAATAGATTTGTTCTATGTGGTGTTAAGGAGCAGAATTAATAGGTGGTAGAAGTTGTAAAGAGGAAAATAGATAGATTTAGTCTTGAGATCAGGATAAACTTCCTGACAATGACAGCTAACCAGAAATTGAATATGCTGCCTTATTGGTCACTGTCTCATTGTAAATGTTCCAGTATTAGCTCTGTTATCACCTTCTGGGCATATTCTATAAAAGTATTCCTTTTCAGCTATAAGTTGGACAAGATGGCCACTGAACTTCCTTCTCACTCTGAAATTCTGTGATTCTATGATAATTTCTATACTAAAAATCTACTTCCATGCTTCATCTTTTCTTTTTTAAAATAATTTATTTATTTTTAGTTTTCAACATTTACTTCCATAAGATTTTGAGTTTTACATTTTCTCCCCCTCCTTCTCCCCTCCAAGATAGCATGCAATCTGATATAGACTCTACTTATACATTCATATTAAGCATATTTTCCCATTAATCATGATGTAAAGAACAATTAGAACTAATGGGAGGAGGGGCAGCTAGGTGGCACAGTGGATAGAGCTTTGGAGTCAGGAGGACCAGAGTTCAAATTTGGCCTCAGACACTTGACAGATACTAGCTGTGTGATCCTGGGCAAGTTACTGAACTCCAATTGCCTTACCAAAAAGCAAAACAAACAAACAACTAATAGGAGGAACCACGAGAATAAATATGCTTCATCTTTTCATGGAAATGAAGCTTGGTTGTCTAAGATTTTATAATCTGACTGGAAGCTCTGGCAGATTCTGCCAGGCTGGAAAGGTTTACAGGATAGGCTCAGAAGGACTGAATGTGTGTTGCTGAAGCACCGGCTCAGAAAAGTTGGGAGAAAGTCTTTACTACTGGAGATTTACCTCTATGTGAGGATTCCTTTTGGCTACAGCAGCTCACAAATACTGTCAATTAAAGTGAAGAATTTGTAAACCCCATTAATAGAGGGATTACCTACATAGTAATGGCAAGTAAAAGTCATGAATTTTTGGAGTATTGAAATTAAAATTAATCATATATTGCCCAAATTGAATGAATTCTGTTGGTGGCTATACAGAAAAAAAATCTAAAGTCATTTCTAAATGACAACCCTTCAAATATCTGAAGATGACTATTTTTTCTCCTTCAAACCTTTAAGTCTCAGAGTTAGAAGGGACCTCAGAGTCAGAGGAAGTGAAAAAGCTATATGGCTCTATGGATATGGGCTTAGATTCAGGAAGATCTGATTTCAAATCAGGCCACAGACACTTACTAGCTGTGTGATTCTGGGAAAATCACTTAACCTCTGTCTGCCTCAATTTCCTCAGTTGCAAAATGGGGATAATAATAGCACCTGCCTGGCAGGGCAATTGGGAGGATCAAAAGAGATGATCTTTGTAAAATGCTTAAGACACTGTCTGGCACATAATAGGAGCTTAATAAATGTTTGTTCCCTTTCTCTTTCCTTTTTTTAGAGACCAATTAGTCCAAACTATTGATAGTCTAGGGATGCCTACTGAAACAGTATTAACTATGTGTCTAAGTCTTCAGGGACCCATAGCTTCCAGATACCAATCTGTCTTATATACAAGGCAATGACACATGCCTTAGATAGTGTTAGTATTAGTTGGTGGTGCAGGAGAAACTACTAGGGGTGTGGAGTTGGGGCATGGAGGAAGAGAATGACATCTGTGATGGAGTACTAAGCTGATATGTAATGGGAAGAGCAATTCATTAGCAGCACCATTGTTTAACTGTGGAAATGGCATGAGAGTGAATGTAGTAGGGTATTGGGATATGTTGTGTGCCATAGTAGTCACACTACACTGGGATACCAGTATGGTGAAGCCAGGATGAGAAAGTCTGGTGATATTCTGTACCTCTGCCTGGCAAGCTCCCTTTTGGGCTTCAGAATCTGCATGGAAATAGAGAGGACCTAGGGGACACAAATGAACTCAGAAACTTGGGTTTGTGTGAGTACAAAGGAAAGGCTTGTACCTGAGCTGGAATTCCTGACAAATGGATATTCAGTCTCCACATGGACAACTCCAGTGATGGGAAATGTAAAACCATCTTGTGTTAGATCCCCAAATTAGTCCATCTGCTATTTACATGCATTGTTCCTGGTTTTATCCTCTGGGGCCATGAAGAATTAACCTAATTTCCTACTCAAATGGCAGTCTTTCAAATAATCTAAGACAGCTATCATCTCACCTACCCCCAAGTTATTAAACATCCCAAATTAGACATTTTCCAGGTTAAACATTGTCCATTCTTTTTGGTCTTCCTTATATTGTCAGCTGACACCTGAGGATGACTATAGAAAATAAGAATAGTACCACAGAAAAGATGAGACTTAGGGAGAACATGATCAATGTCTTCTAATAGAAGGACTATCATGCCAGAACGTCTGTAACCATGGGATCACATCTTTTTCTCTGAATCTTGTGAAATCTACTTTCCTAAAATCTAGGGTACAGGCCTTATTTTGCCTTTCTTCAATATTATATGCTCTTTTCTTCTGTATTACATTTTCTGAAGTGACATGGTCACTTTCTCCCAAGATTCCTGTCACTTGCTTATCACCAACCAGTTCTTTCATGTCAATCAGAATTAAATCCAGAAAAGCAGGGCCCCATTGTGTTTCCTCTACATAGCTGGTGCTGAAATTGTCAGTAAAGTAAGTTAAGAATTTATCAGATGTTCTACTTTTAGTGTAATGTGACCATATCTTCTGTGGATTACAATGGAGTACCAGTCTAATATTGCATGTAGACATGAAGCATCAATATATTTCTAACGTGATATCTTAAATGGAATTCTAGGGATTTGAAAAGGTTGACACCCAAACTTATCTGATATCCCATGAGAATATAATTTGTTGAAAAGTATTGGTTTGGGGCAGGTAGGTGGCACAGTGGATAGAGTACTGGCCCTAGATTCAGGAGGACCTGAGTTCAAATCTGGCCTCAGACACATAACACTTATTAGCTGTGTGACCTTGGGCAAGTCACTTAACCCCATTGCCTAGCCAAAAAAAAAAAAGTATTGGTTTGGTGGAGAATACTGGTAACCAATTATTGAGGTCTCTATTTTTTAAAACACTAATTCTAATGAAATTATTCTTTTTTGCAAAATCTGCCTCTTGATCCCCCACTCTCGTCCCACACTCCAACTGTGATAGCCAAAGCTATCCGCTGGAACCAGGAAAGTACAACTGTATTACAGGACTGACAGGGTAAATACATATATACATACATACACGTGTAGATATGTATATGTATGTATATGTATATGTTATATTTAAGTATGTATATATACTTATATATATATATAGATATAGATATAGATATATATGTACATACATAACTGCACAGGATGTGGTGGCAGCAGTTTAGAGAAAAGTTATGGAGATTCCCTCCCTCTTCCTCCTACCCCCCTCCCACCTCTACATTATCAAGTGATGGATCATTTCAAGTCGAAAGTAAGTCCTGTTGAGTTTCTATATCCAACTAAGGGTTGTACCAGAATTAATTATACCTTCTGCTGCTTTGCAAAGGATTGTCACCAATAAATTCTAATAAACAGGAGTAGAACAATTTTATTCATGCCATTCCAAAGAAATTAGAACATAGTAGTGTTATTTAGCAATGCAGATGTTTTATTATTGTGTTGTTTATATGAAAATGGATATGACATGGAGAGGTATATCAAATGAGCAGGAGAGAGATTTTAGCTGGGCTACTGTTTTGATTATGCATATTTATTCATAATGCAGAAGTCACTCCATGGAGCCTCCTCTTCTAAGATGGATTACCTATTTTTGGAAGCCTTAGTCTATTTTTTTTTAATGTTTAGACTTGTCAATACCACCTCAGTACAATATTTATGAGTGCCTTGTTTAAATTGTACTTTAATTGGTTTAGTCACCACAACTGTAACACATGATGCTAATACCCGGTAGCCAAGGAAGCAGGGGAGATAATGATGTAGAGCTGTCTGTTGGCTGCTGGGGAACAGACACAGAGTACATGATTTGAAAATAGTAATTGCATTGTGACTCTGATTTGTTGTTCTAAGCATAATGTAGTTTTAGTGGTTGATCATTATGTATTCTGTTACACCCATGGCTACAAGGCCTGAACAACACCTAGTACCTATCACCATTTGATCTAGCCAACAGCAGGGTATTCACTAACCAAGGAATTGTAGAAACCCCGAATCACATTTGGTGCAAATGCCAGACAAAGTTCACCGGGTTCTGAGCTCCAAGAAATATTTGAATATTTTTGTCATACGATACCATGTGGTAAGAACACATTGTAAGTATTGAAAGAAATGACTATGTAAGGAAGTTTATAAAGCCTAGAAATGGGCAACACATATAGCAAATTTACAAAACCTAGAATTGGGCAACACATATAGCAAATTTACATATCATTTTCAGCCATTTGGAGTCTTAAATAATTATATTCTACTTGAAAAAAATTGTGCTGATTTTACCAATGATTTCCTATGTCTCTCTTTCCCCCGTTCCTCCCTCTCTTCCACTTTCTACTGCTCTCTCTTTGCCTCCATCAATCTCATCAGATTAAGAATATATAAGCAAATATGTTAGCAAAATCTATTCATTTAGCATTTTATCAAGAGTCATTGAATCCTGACTGTGACATGAATAGTCCTGCCTCTGTGGCTTTGTTCATGCTGTTCTCCTCACCTGAAATGCTTTCCCCATACCTTTCCACAAATACAGGGACTTACTACCTGTCATTCAAGCACTGTCTAAAGCCTTAGTTCTTACATGAAAGCATCTCTGGCTATTCTGACACATGATAATCTCTCCATCCTTTAACCTCCTCTAGTACTTTTTTTTTACATCACTTACTTGCCACTTATAAATTGCCCTGTATTGGTAAATGCCTTTTAATACATATGTATCTTGTATTTCCCAAAATGGCTGCAAGATCCATGAAGGCAGGGATCATATCTTACTCTTCTTTTAATGCCCTCCCCCCCCAGTACACAACATTTTGTGCACAGGAAATATTCCATAAATGTGAGTTAACTATTGTTGGAGTCAACAGACAATTTAAGAATAGGGACTGCTAGGGACTGCTTCTTTTTGTGCTTGTGTATGCCTCCTAATATTACTTGTATCAAGCTCTATACAAAGTAGATTCTCAACCAGTAATAAGTGCAATTTCTGTTATATTGCTGATTTTAGTCAATGGCTGATGAAAGTTTAAGAAATGAGTTAGTTCAATTTACCATTTATTGATAGGATATTTCATTTATTGACTTTATAGAGACAATCTGTATAACTTATTTTTTTATGATAAAAGGGTGTTGTGACCTAATACAGGAGTTCTTAACAATTTTTGTGCCATGGATCCTGTTGGTGAAGCCTTTGGACTCCTTTTCAGAATAATGTTTTGAGATGCATAAAATAAAATACATAGGAATAGAAAGGAATCTCATTATATTGAAACACAGGGAATATGTATATATATATGTATACATGTATATGTATACATATATATACACATATATAATACTTACATATGAATACTATTATATTAAAATAGTTATATATGATAAAAATGTATGTGATCTCTCTCTCTCTCTCTCTCTTTCTCTCTATCTATATATCATGGACCCCAGGTTAAGAATGCCTTCTCTAATGGAAAGATCACCAGTGCCTGGTTTCCAAAATAGATAATGCCACCAGTTAGCTGTGAGAACATAAGCATATAGCTTTCCTCTCTTTGACTCAGTTTCCTCATCTGTAAAATACAGATAATAACATCTACTTCTTGTCTCTCAGGGAAGAAAGCTACTGGAAAGCTCCAGAGGGAAAAGATCTTTAAAAAACATAAACCTCTTATGTATTATTCCAAACAATAATAATATAGTCTCTGTGTGTATGAGATAGTCCTGGTCCTTCAAAACCAGGACATGAACCTGCTCCCTTGGGTATATTCTACTCCCCCTGAAACTCTCACCCTGTGGCCCACCTGATACATGAGAAGCTAACTATTTTGTTGTGACTTCTTCATACTCAATGTCTTTGAATGAGCTGACAGACCCCACTGTTGTGCTGCCAGGTAATAACTATGCTGGCTGGAACTGTATATATTTCTTGCCTTTTCTACTAATCAACAGGTTGCAACTTAAGATAGAAACGTGGTTCCCAAGTTCATGCTTGAAATGAGGGGGAAAAAAAGTCAGAAATGATAGGTTGTCAGCTTCTCTGGAAAGGTGCAAGGCATCAGAAGCAAAAATAAAGACTTTATTGCCTTGCAAAGAAGGCTTTGGTAGCATTCCGATAATACCCACATCTGCTATAATGATCCCATTTAAGCTGTCATTTTCTGCATTTACCTTGCAGCATTCAAAAGCAACTCTACTTACATGTTCACAGCCAACGCATTGCCAGTGTTACAAAGAGAAAAAAAGAAAAGAAAAGAAAAGAAAATGCTATATGGTATATTTCAAAGAACAAGTTCCTTGAAGGAAATTAGCGGTAATTTTGAGGCCACTCTGGAAGGGAAATAAAGTTTCACAGGGAGAAAAAGAAAAGTGCCTTCACCAAACAAAATGAAATTATAAGAAATTTTTTTCCCTTCACCCCTAGGGGATTGGAGTGGTGTCCAGGACACAGTTGTTTAGAGTTGCATCTAGAGAATATGCCAAGATTGAGTCATTCCCAATGCTACAAAGTCAAACTCCAGGCAGGAGAGTTTCCTGGGGTCTGTCTATTTCTGAAATGGGTGTAATGATCAAGTTTCTTCAAGCTGGAAGGGACAGAAGAGGTTCTCCAATCCAGCCCCTCACCCAAAGCATCAATCTCTTGGACAAATGATCATCTAGCTCTTTGAGCTACAGTAAGGTAGAAAGAGTTCTGTGGGAAAATGTCAAATTCCTACCTTCATACGTGGTCTAGAAATGTATCATCTATAGTAGGGAAAATAATGTGAGTGAGATTCAGGATCTTTCATTAAAGCATACAAACTTCTCCCTTTCTCTACAAGGCCTACCCATTCTTTAAGGTCAAAGTTAAGCCAACATTTCCTGAAGAATCACAGTCCAAGGTGATCTTTATCTTTTTGTACTCCTCTAGCAAAACTGTCTTTAACTATAAAGTTCTATTAGTCACTGTATGACCCTGAGCAAATCATTTAATGTTTCAGACCCTCAGTTTCCTCATTTATTGAAAGGAGATAATAATGGTAACACTCCTTACTTCACAGGTTTACTGTGTGGAAAGTGCTTTTCAAATCTTTAAACTTTCTATAAAAGTGAATTATTGCCTTGTATTGGTAATCATATAGATTGGCCTTACTTCCCCCAATTAAACTAGAAACTGCAGGGGTAGAGACCACTTAATTTATACCACACATTCTATAATGTTCTCCACTTGGTAAGCATTTAACAAAAAAAAATGATTGAATGAATGGTGAAAGTAGTATCAAAAGTGAATCCACAGTCTACACTCAAAAGGAGGACCCATTTCTCCTTTTTGGGGGGGGGTTAGGTCACATTTCCATGTACCTAATAAGGCTGTAAGCAGTACAGGCTTTCAATAAATGCTTATTAACTTACTCTCAGAGAGGCAATGTGGGATAATGGATAGAGAAACAGAATTAGGAAGATATTAGTTTAAGTCCCATCTCTGACACATTCTGGTTATGTGACACTTGGCATTTCCCTTAACTTCTCAGTGCCCCAGGCAATTTTCTACAGCTATATATTACAAAGCAAGTGCTCTGCATTGATCAGCATTGGCAGAGGGAATTTGCTCACTGGGGGTTACCCATACCAATGAAGTTACAGGTCTGGTCTCCTTACCCAAACAAAACCAAACCAGAAAATGATTGTAAGATCACAATTGCTTTGACCTACAAATGCCAATAATCCTGGTTTTGTGCAAAGAATATTGAAAAGCATGAGCTGATATACTTGTGGTATATACCTGCCTCAGTCACTAACTATGTCATTCATCTAATTTCAGGAAGGGCAAGGATGCCACTTTATTCATCTTTGTATTTCTCATAGCAGTTATCACAGTAACTTACATGGATTAATTTATCAATAAACGCTTATTGAATGAATGCTAAATAAATGAACTAGCTATTTGTCCAGTGACCTTTATACTCTACCAAAACATTATTACCTCATAGTCAAACTCTTTTTTGAATGAAAGAATGACATTGCTGAGCTTGATCAATCACCTTTTTCCTTTTGAATGACATTTCATGATTCTGTTGAAATAATAGGATTTGTTTAGCCCAGAAAAGAAAGTGAAACTTACATCTTTTGCCAATTAGTTAAATGTTGTTACCTTGAAGAAAATATTATTTTTTTTCTTGGTCTCAAAAGGAAGAATCAGGAACAGTATATAGAAACTATGGGAAAATAAATTTCAGCTAATTTTAGAGCTGTCCAAAAGTGAAATGGGCTGCTATTATATGGAGTAAGTTTTCTGTCACTAGAGATATTTAAGGAGAGTTTGGATCACCACTTTTCAGGGGTGTCTCTTCCATATAATTTTATAATCAATGCCAAGTTCCCAAAGCCTAAATTTCTCACAAATATTTTAAAATCATTTTCATCATTTTTTCTTTATGTAAATGAGTTTCTAATAAATAAGGGAATTGCCTAAACAACCTGATAGCAGAGTGCAAAGGAGTTTTCATAAATGGCTCTAACAAACTGTGATGAAGCTCTGCAGTTAACCTGATGGAATTGTAGGACATTGGCCACTAGACAAAGTGCCTGACTCAAACGCATTAGTTTAAAGGATTGGCCACACCCCTTACAGCCTAGTTTAAAAAGCAAACTGGTTCCAATCTACATCAGCCAGCTCAGGAAAAAGGATTCAGCGGTTGAGTTTGTTGTTCAAAATTTCCCTTCTGTCTCCTCATGAATATAGTAAAAGGACAAAAGAAATTACTCTCTTCTCCTTCCTGACACTGTAATGACATCTCAGAACAGAAGCACATGGAATTGTCCAGGGGATCAGAGACTGGGTACAGAGAAGAGTCATGTAGAGTTGCGCTGTTAGAGGAGGCAGCACTATGTTAACTGGTGCTGGGACTCTGCTAGACAGAATGGCAGACTCTGGGTCCAAGCATCTTCTCTTCTGAACCTAATGTTTTGAACCCAAATATTGGACTTTGCATTCATCAATTTAAATTTGTACTTCATTGTCTGTATTATATGTTATTTCATTAGCTTCAACCTGTTAAGATTCTGGTTGGTTCTAGTTCTATCATCCAACAATCAAACTATCCTCTGAAACTTTGTGTCACCTTTAAATGTGATAAGCACATTGTCCATGCCTTTATGTTGAATAGAATAAGGCTACCATCAGAGCCCAAAGAGACTCCATTAGCAATTTTCTAAAGGGTTGACAACGATCCAATCTTTTTAAAAAAATTTGGTCATTCAAGTTTATTCTAAAGCTATAATACAATCCAGTTACTATCACTCAATCTTGCTCATAAGGACATCATATGGAAGTTTCACAAAATGCCTGGATCTGGGATGTTTTTTATGGTGTAGGGAAATACTGCTGAGGTAACATTCACCACAAATGCAGATCTACAGCTCTTCTTTAGCCTAAGCTAAGTGGCACAGTGCTCTGTTGAGCACTGGGTCTGGAATCAGGAAGGCCTGAGTTCAAATCTGACCTCAGACACTTCCTAGCTATGTGACCCTGGGCAAGCCACTTAACCTTGTTTACATTCTGTAAAATGAGCAGGAGAAGGAAATGGCAAACTACTCCAGTATCTTGGCCAAGAAAACCCCAAATATGGTCATGAAGAGTCAGACATAACTGACACAACTGAACAACAGCAACTTAGATAGTTGCTTATAGACATTGAGAAATTAAGTGACTCTCCCCAGGGTTACATAGCCAGCAAATGTTAGAGGTGGGAGTAGAATATATACGAGGTCTTCCTGATGCAAAGGAAGGCTAAGTCTTTGTCCTCTACATTAAGCTGCCTCTCATAAAATAAGTTAGGTAGATAGAAGAAGAAAGAGGTAGGTAGCTATTACCCATAAGTCTGTTTTCCCAATGTTTTGAAGCCAAAGCCAACATTCCTAAGAGTTTAGAATGGCCTTAAATATTTCTCAGTTTGGGGCAGCTAGGTGGTGCAGTGGATAGAGCAGTGGCCATGGAGTCAGAAAGACCTAAGACTTGACATTTATTAGCTGTGTGACCCTGGGCAAGTCACTTAACCCCAATTGCCTTGCAAAAAAAGAACAAAACAAAAAAAATATTTCTCAGGTCCAACGAGATGCCTTGTTGTGGAAGGAAGATGAACCTATTTAGTTTTCCTTTATTTCCCCCCAAATCAATCAATCAACAAATATTCATTAAGATCCTACTATATACTAGGCACTGTGAAACACTGAGGATACAAAGAGGCTAATGCAGTCCCTGCCCTCAAGGAGTTTACCCTCTAAGGGGCAAGGCAATGTGCAAACACATATATACAAAGCAAACTACATATGGGAAGTAGGGAATAATTAGCAGAGGGAAGGCATTAGAATTAAGAGGGACTGAGGAAGGCTTCCAGTAGAAGATTGGATTTTGGTTGAGACTTACAGGAAGCCAAAGAAGTCAGTTGATAGAGCAGAGGAGGGAGAGCATTCCAGCATTGGGGACAGCCAAAAAAAATGCCCAGAGTCAAGAGATGAAGTGTCCCATGGAACAGCCAGGAGGCCATTATCATTGGATTGAAAAGTACTTGTTGGGGAATAAAGACTACCCTGTGAAGTGTAAGTTCTGGCAAGTCCTACCACATTGGAAAGGCTCCAACTAAAGTTCCAGTGATAGATTATATTTCTTCTGTACATGGCCCATAGTACCTAAATGCAATCATCATCAGATTTTTGGCTGCCAGATTTTTTTTTTGTTACCACAATTAATGAAATGGTTCATTAATGCAAGGAGGGACTGCCATCTGTGTTGGAGGTGATCTTCTTTGCATTGGAGAAAATCACAGATCTTTTTTAAGCATTAAATTATTATGGAGAACTTGGTTATGTGTCAATAATAGATTTATATAGGATAATGATTCTTTCTACACACTTTCACTTGTGTTATATCATTTTAACTTGGCAATACATAGAGAGCATATAATAAAAATATTGTGAGTTTTAATTATATTGATGAGAATCTTGAAACACAGAGAAGATCAGTGGTATATAAATGAAAACATAATTAGTGACAGAGCTAGGGGAAGATCTTTGAGTCCTAGGGCTCTTTTGATTACATCATGCAGTACATGAAATTTTCCATAGGTACTCATTTGTCCCTTTAGAATCCTTCTTTTCCACACCCTACATCCTTCACCCTCACCATCTAGCACCCTCATGCAGCTACCTGGTTGTCCAAGGACCAGATGGTCCTTGTACCTATATCCAGAGGCTATCCATGCTCTGGATCTACTCCACTTCTGGATCTATGTCCCCAGCCCTATAGATGAGCAGAGCAACTTAGTGTTTCATTTGCTTACAGCACTATTTTCAGTTAGCAGCCATGGAATAGCCAGGAAAAGAACTAATATATTCATACTAAGGTGGTCATGGCTGATGACTAATTAGGTTCACTGTTTTTCAGGAGTGTCTAGGCTTTAACAGAGGGATATTTTGAGTCCAAAGGATTGAATCAGTAATGATGGAATTAAAGGCATTATGATTACAGTATTTTTGGTAAGGGGTCCTTTCTGTGCTTCTTTAAATCATGCCATATATATATATATAGTCACCTATGTATAAGGCTGGTCCTATCCCAGGTATTCTGTGTTACATTCTTCTTCCAACCCTTTGTAAACAATAGGAGGAGACTGTGACAAGATATCTTGCTTCCTCGCTGCTCTTTACCTATCTTTGAAGTATAGCTCACCAAGGAGCCTCCCAGATGCCTTTGAGGAGAGTCATACAAGCAAAGAAGGTAGACAGTTACATGGAGTAATTTACAAAATACCTGTGATGATTCCTTCCAGGACAGGGTTCTTCCTAAAACATATTTCAAACCCATTTGTGTCCCAATTTCCCAAATTTCCAAGGAATGATTCTTTTGTTGGTTCTCTCTTGATCATGTGCACTAAACACAGGGAGATAAAACCTAATCTCAAACAGTGTATGGTGGGTAATTATATTTTTAAGGAGCTTCAGTTTCATTATTTTAGCATCTGCATAATTAACAGAAGTGTGATTCTCAATTAACAGGTTTTTCTTTCATCTCTTGGATGTAATATCTTCATGGATGGGAATATGTTTCTTCTCCTTTTAGGAAGATATATTTATGCATGGTAAGTTTGGGGAGCTGTGGTGTCGGTTTTAATGAAGAAGTCCATTGGCGCAGCAATGAAACTAAGGAGCAGCTTCGAGGCTGCCGATCAACCCCTGTTGAGCACTGCAAAGTAATAATGCTTTCTGGGGAGAGACTGACAGAAATAGCAAACGTGTGAAATGAGAGAGGAGATTTTCTTTGGAGCTTGTCCAGCTCTACATACTCTTCTAACCTGTCGATCTCTCCTCTTAGCTTTTCCCCATCTGTAGATTTAGGCCAGGCCAGCCTCCTCTGCATGTTCCCCAGAGCATCCTTGATGATTAAACACCTGTGGTGAGCAAAGCCTCTAGAGTTTCTGCAATATGTAGCTGAAAATTCTCTTCCACAGAAGCTGAGAATTAAACCCTAAATTTCCTTTGTAACTAAGTGGTCCGCCATGATTATGAAAAGCATAGCATTCTGTTTTGATCAGTTCATTTCCATGCTATCAGATACCTGCAGGTTTTATTGGGAGACTGCCACTTGCAGGATGCATTGCCTCACTAATTAATTTTTTAAAAGTTGTTTCGTATTTGGAGATGTGTTTGGGGAAGTTGTCCTATGCCTTGCAGAACTGAGGTATATTATCCCAGTTTGTCAATGATGAAGCCAGATTTTAAGTAGGAATCTTAAGGGGATTTTGTCTTAAAGCCCTTTGTATCAATTTGTAATCTTTTCTTTCTTCTTTCTGAGGGAACTATGTTCAATGTGATTGTTCTTTTTCAAGTCTGTGGATGAATTATCATGAATGAATATTCTTGGTCCATGTTTGTCTCTGAAAGAATAGACACAGAGTGGGAATCGAGGTTCTAGATCCCATTCCTTGGTGTCCTATCAACTTATTAACAGCTACATTTAAGTAAGTTGTTTGATCTTTTGGACCCTTAATGTCTTGCTTTATAAAATAGAGAAGATAGAAAAGATTTACACTCATATAGCTGAATCAGATCAATCAAACAGTCAATCAATAAGCATTTATTAAGCATAATGTGACAGGAATTATGCCTGGTGATGGGGAAATAAAGACAAAGATGGAAAACATCTCTAGTCTCAACTAACTTAAATAAAGGGGGTATGGAGTGGAAATTTTGTTTCCTTTTGTGACAGGGGAAGGTTGTATTCCAGGAAGACATTCTTTGGACAACATCAACCTCATAGACAGCTGCCTGTGTGGCTTCTAGAAGCTATTGCTTAGACTAAGTCAAAGATAAGGCCTTCTTATTCAAAGAAAGCTACTTTGAGAAAAGACCATCGACACTGTACTTTAAAGGATGTGAATTATGAAGATTACAATTGAAAGATCATTGGCTCTGTATTCAGAGGACCTTAGTTCAAATCTCGCTTTTTATACTTCCATGTGTAAAGGGGCAAGTCACTTACCTGCCCTGGGCTTAAGTTTTCTTATCTGTAGAATGAGGTTGTTTAGACTGGAGGTACCTTTCAGCTCTAGATCTATGATCCTTTGGTCCTATGAGTGGATAGATTACTCTACTCAGTGGAAGAAGCTATGGGAAAAAGTGAAAGAGGCTTCTTGGAAAAGGAAAGTTTGAGGTAAGAGTAAGTTCATAGAATTGAAAGAGTGAATTGGAGATTTGTAAGAATTGGGACAGGGAGAGAAACTAGATATTGACAAGTAGCAAGATCAAGGCTTCTCCATGACAGGAAGGCCCTCCTCAGTTCTCCTGACCCACTCCTGATCCCTCCTTTTCTGAGCTCCAACAGCAGCTAAGTATTCACATTACTTAATTTGGGACTTAGTACTTAATTTAGCATTTAGTAATTAGGCAGTCTCATTTCATGTGTGTATGTCTCATATCCTCAAATAAGCAGAGGCCATGTCTTATATAGCTTTAATTTCCCCCTTCCCCCTCGAGCTTTAAACAGTTACAGATCAAGATTTTATAAATGACACTGCAGGTCAGCGGTGTCAAACTGAAATAGAAATGGAGGCTGCGATTGTTGTACATAAGGATGTAGAATGATTTAGAAAACCATATATTGACATTATCTATGTTTTATTATACTTTTATTTATTTTGCTAAATATTTACCAATTACATTTTAATTAGCACTCAGAAATGTTGTGGCCATATGTGTGTTTGACATTTCTGCATTTGGGCAATAAGAAGGGAGTATGGTAAGGTTTCAGCAGCATGAGCAGTAGAAGGAAGGACCGTGGTGAGAAAGGTTTTGTTGTAGCTAGCCATATGGAGCATAGGTACCAGCACCCTGAAAAGAGACAGAGCTTGACCCTTCTAAGAACAATTTGTATGTGGAGCTGCATGTACCAATACATTTATATTTCATATACATGAATGTTCAAGTGATCTGTGTTTTTGTCAGAGTGGGCAAATCTCAGTGTGAGAATTCACTCCACTTATGGGGAAAAATAGTTTACCCACGAGTTGTAGATATAATCTGTGAAACTGCATGGGACACAGAGCTGAAGTGACTCTGCTAGTCACACAGCTAAGTGTCAGAGAAAGGGATTCAACCAATGTCTTCCTAACTCTAAGCCCAGCATACTATCTATTATAACACAATGCTTCTATTATTTATGTTGGACATTTCTTTTTTTGGGGAAGGGGGGAACCAGACCTAAGATTTCACTCTTCTGGGGACCTCCCAGTGACAGAACTTCTTTCATCAATGTGTATTGACACCTGTTTCTCTGCTTAGATAGATTCTTAGAGACTTGCTGGGGCACTGATAGGTTGTGACTTTCCAGAGATCACCCAGCCAGTGTATGTTAGAAGAGAACATGAATTCAGGTCTTGCTAATTTCTAGGTCAGCTCTTTACCCACTATGCCAACCTGACTTTTGTGATGCACTGATATATAAGAATGGTCAGTGAATAACTATTCATATTACATATACCTCAGGAATTAGAGGTTTTTAGGACCAAAGAGTCAGTACATGCTTGGGATGAAGATGAAGGAAAGTAGGAACTAGACTTCCATATCTAAAGAGAGGAGGAAGTAAATCCCAGGAGTGAGAGGTGAGCCCCAAGACTTTTTTCATGGTAGCATCCTGGAGGTCAAGGATGAGTGCATATGAAATATGCATAGTATAGGAATCTATACTTCTTTTAATTCAAGGGAAACGTTAGTGGAGATGAAGAAAAAAGGGGAAATGTGTACATAGTTGGTAAGAAGTGTCATGATTTAACTTCTGAGTTAACTTGAAGAATATAAGAGAAGAAGGATTTGAGGACATGACTAAACTAAAATCTGAGCTTTGATGCTAGGAGAGATAGTTAGAATTCCCAAGAGGCTAGAAACTGGGCCAGAGGGAGTCTAAGAAAGGAAGAAAAAATTCTCCACTCATACCAATTTCATTCTTCAATTCTGACAATTTTATCATTTTTAGTGATTTCTGGTTCTGACTCTGCTAGGAACTCTGTGACCTTGAACAATTTCCATAGCATCTTTGGCCTCAGTTTCCTCATTTGTCAAATGGAGATTAATATATATATTACATATTATATTATATATATAATATATAATATATATAATATATATAATATATATATATTACATATTATATTATATATATAATATATATATAATATATAATATATATTATATATATATATACATTCTCACTGTTGTTTTGGGATTTTTTGATAATCAAATCAAGTTAATATATGTGAAAGATCTTTGAAAATTATAAAATACTATATAAATGAAAGGGATTGTTAATATTGTTACAGAATCATGAAATAATGAAATATTTAGGGTTGACAGGAACTTTAGCCCTTTGTGGAGGCAATGCATCATATGTGCCCTTGTTTCTTCATAGCACTAGGCACAGTGTCTTGCACACAGGAAGTGCTCAGCAAAATGTTATTGGTTGATGATAAAAATTAATGAACTTGCAATTTTTTTTAAAAAGATGTGTTTTGCTTTCCATTTCAGACATTGTAACATTTCACTTGGAATTCATGGACACTCTGAAAGGGGCCTCAAGCCTTCATCCTGGGTGTGGAAGGAGTCTAAGGAAAGAAAAGAACATTCTGAAAAGTCTGAAGAAATTTGAGTTTAAAATTGAGTGGCTATGGAGTCTGTTCACTACATCTTTCCTCTCCTGGAAGAAGCAAAAGAACATTGCTGAGCAGCAGAAAGAGGGTTTCATCGGGCAGTGCCCATGTTGCTATAGTCACAGATGTGGTTGGCATCTGAACCTGGTCTCCACATGGCTCATTACCTCAGGGTGAGAGGCTATGGGGGGCATGTGCATCTGCTAATGAATCTGGACCTGGTACAGACACCTAGCTGTTTTCTGAGTTTTCATTTCTTAATTGCATTTTACCCTGACAAAGTCACTATTTTCTATAAGTTCCCTAATTTTTGTTGAAGGTAAGAAGTATTTTAGTAACAACTTCAAAAGAAGGGAAAATGTATTTTGTATGCAGCTCCTCAAACAATTCTGCCATTATCATGTTTCCATTTGATCTCAGAAGGGTCACTACTGAACATGTCTTTCTGAGTTTCAAATGTACCCTAAAGAATTCTTTCCCCCATTTCAGTTCTGATCCAAATCAAAACCTTTTGCAGTTCAAGCTCAGTTCGCCTACTCTTTTTAAGAAAAGAAGAAAACAGTTAAGTAAGGTAGAAAGGATTTTAAAAAATAAAACTTTGATGAGTTAGATGTAAGTGAACTATATTCATCTTTAGCCAACCTCTCATTATTAGGGGGTAAGAGGGAGAAGATGATGGTGATAGCAAGTTTATGGAGTAATTGTGCCTCTCTTCCAGAGCCATAACTAGGAATTTTTTCCTAACTTATGATATTGGGGGTTGGGGAGCAGGAATTTTTCTTGGGATATGGTAGGAGAGGAGAAAATAGTGGATGCAGATCAGTGGACAGTCTCACTGTCAGTGATGTTGCACTGGAGATGAGATGATTTGGCCCTTGCCTCCACGGGATTGGGGGAAAACTAGTTCTTAAGGATGAAACACCTTGGCAAAGGGATCCTGGGGGACAGCTGGGGGTGGTTGCACAATTTAATACCATAAACTAGCTGAGGAACGTTAGAAGCATGTGGGACAGTGGTCACTTAAATATGAAAGCATATCCTTTCCCTACTGATTTCAATGCCCTGAGACAAAGACCCATTCATTCCATGATAATGGGATGGTAATCATAATAATATAAACCATGATAATGACAACTTTGTTCTTTTCTGTCTTTCTCTTATTTTTGCCCACATTTTGGCCACATTTTTCTGTTAATCCCTGTCTCTAAAGGTGGGCCTGGGATGCCAGTGAACACTCTTAGGTGTTTATAGTTCTTTCATTATAATAGTAATGGAAAAAAAAAAAAAACATTGGACTAAGTTAGTTTGACCACTTACTAGCTGTGTCACCTTTGACAAGTTGCTTAATCTCTTTAGGTCTCAGAAATTCACCTGTAAAATGTGACTAACATTCTGTCATACAGCTTTTGTAAAAATCTAAAGAAAAGATGAAAGTACAGCAAGCTGCACCTGTAAAGCATTCCACTGATGTAAGCTTTTATTTTTATTACAGACGTGCTTGGACTATTCAGAGCATTCTAAATACTTTTGTCTTGATTGTTTCTATGGAACATTAATTCATTCAACATAGAGTTGAATGGACCTTCATTTTAGAGTCACATGCAGGGTCTAGTTTTGGCCCTATCACTCACTTCTAGTGTGACCTTGAACAAATACTGAACTTTTCTGAGTTTCAGTTCCCTGATAACAAGATAAGGAATTTTGAATCCATGATGGCACTAAATTACTGTGATGGTATTCTCAGTCAAATAAATTTCTATGAATATTATGTTATTTAAAATAATGATAATAAAACTTTATATTGTATTTTACAAAGCCATTTCACAAATACAATTTCATTTCATCCTTAAGCTAGGTATAGCAGTCAGGAATGATAATTCGAAATTCAAATTCAACCAATGGTTATTGTCTTTTCTGTGTAAGGCACTGTGCTAGGCATAGAGGATACTCCCAAACTCAAGTACTCAAATAGATCTGTGACATGCATGACCATTTCTCACTCCTGTCCTCTCATAAGTTCTCTGTGTGTAGTGGTGGTAGGGGGAGTCCACCCAATGTTTTGGGCACCTTCTTCTCTTTCTTGATATTTCAAGGATACTGAAAAAATCATACAATTTATTCATGACCTATCTGTGGATCCTTCCACATAAACCCAATTTATTTTCGGCTCATATTCTCAATGATATCCTCTTTCATTTCTCTCTTTTTAAAAATGTGTTCCTAAGTGCTCATGTCTACCTTGCTTCTCCATTGCCTTTTGAGAAATTTTCAAGTTCAGTTCTCCTCAGACTATTGTGTTCCATAACTTGCAGCCAAGTAACAATATCATAAGAATGTCAGAATTAATATATGGGCCTTTGGTTAAAGGAGAGCTTGGGGTCATTCAATGAACTTTACAGTTTCCCAAAAGACAATCTAGGTGTCTTCCTTATCCTATTTCATCATAGCCTCCACTCATTATCCATTTGCAGTGTCTATCCACAAAATATATACTGATTAATGATCAGTATAGGTTGTCCATTTAACTGTATATCATAGTCTGAACAATGGATATTCTTCATGCACTTAGATTTTCCTTTGTGGATAGTTGGACCAAGCTCTTTCAAGTGATCTCAGACTTATCTATGAGATTCTCTGCTATACTCCTGGTTTTGATGCAATCAGCAAATTAGTACAATATCATCTACAAAAGGAGTACATGGAGGGTCTTGCCATCTAAAGGAAGATTCCCTTAACTTGAGATCTGTGCTAGATCTCTGCCATAATAGTGGTGAATATCTGTGGTGACAATGTCTCCCTGTTTTTGGTTTAGTTTAATATTGATGATCAAAAGATTGAGTAACCAGGTAATAATCTCTCTTGTGTTTTTGCAGGAAGACTGTATAATTTTGACATTCATAAGAGATAAAGAAAAAAAATCATAAATGAATGAGAAAACAAAAACCATCAATAAAATAGCACATAAAAATGTTAACTGATGGTATGCTAAATTTGAGATCCAAATTATAGGAACAACTGAATTATATCAATATTTGCATTCTCACTCTAAATGAAACCAAAAGACAGAAGGAAATTGCAATTAAATAGAAAGATGCCTCACAGATTAGACTTGAGAAGTAAATAAAGGAATTGGGGGAATTGATTTTATTGTGCATTCAAAGAAGACAAGAAACATTATTTTATGGGATAGTTGGTTATCTCTTATTGTAGTACATATAAATATTTGCAAAAAGACAATCATGAAGATTGAAGAATATGTGCCAACATTTGTTTCAAGTGATAAAGAAGTAGGGTAATTCTACAAAGAACATGTTAAAGTCCTCCAAATTAAATTATTATTTATTTTAACACTAACTTCAAAGGAAAAATAGATATAAAGACAGCAAAATACATTGGAAAATATGGGTCAGATGTAATAATTGAGATTTGTAGACTATATGGAAACTTCATGTCTTAGCACCTTAAGTACTTTGTTGAAGAAAACTAGATATTCACTTGCTATTGTGAATATCATGAAAGATAAGGGGACATTGTTTTAGGAAACTACTTGTTGCTGATGTGGGTTGCTGATGTGATGTTTCAGAGGTCTGTGTACAGTCATTTCACCAACTTGTTAGAGGAAACATAAAAATTAAAATATAACTAGAAGAAAGAATAAAAGTAAAAAAAAAGATTTGGCATGCAGTTAAAATAATAGCAATCTGAACTATTTAAACAAGATATTGATGCTGAAAAAATGCAAAATAAATGAAAGAAAAGGACATTAAAACCAAATGTTTCAATATTATATAGAAGTTTAACCAATATAAAACAATAGCTATATTAGAGTATCACCATGCAAGATAGTAGTGTAAGGAATCAGTTTAAAGAAAAATTGAAAAGAGATCCAACTAAGCAAAATCATCCAAGGATATGTAGAGATTAAAGCAAAAGGGATACAACAAACATAGAGTAGATGAAAATTATATGAAAAGATTTTATGAATTTTCTTCATTAAAAACAATGGAGGCCCATATTTGTACCCCAGTGATGCATTCTGGGATGTACAGTTAGGGAAGTGACAATAACATTGAAGAAAGGCAAAGTTGGAAAAATGGTTATTGAAGATAAAGTACACAAAAAGGTCGGTCCCAGATCCACATAATTATGAGCATTTTGACAAATCAGTTTCAAGGTATATGAAGGAAGAGAAGGTGCCAAAGTGGAGGGGGTAGTGGTGGAGAAAGCCCCTTGGGTCTTGTTATCAAAAAAGTAAACCAAGAGAACATGAATAACCATTGGCCAAAATGCCTACTTTCTCTACTTTATACATACTTAGAAGAAAAATCAATGTGTACATGAAGACGGCTTTTTGTAAGAGAACAGGTACAGTTCTGCATATGATATTCCATAAGAGACTATATATTTGCCCTCACAAAATTAACCGAAAATGTAAACAAAACAAGATACCATTGTACATATTGACTATAAAAGTATTATTTGTTGATTATAAAAGTATTTATCACTTTGGCTTGTATAGCATTCACATGTATTTTTAACATTGTTGTATTTTGATTCTTGACAACCTGATATGGTGAACCATTTGTGAAATACTCACAAATTAGGACCTGGGTTGAAGTTCTGAAATTGAAAAGGTTAAGTTCTCTGAGATGTCTCCCAGCTCCATGCCTTTTTAGAGGCTATCCCTTCTCCTTAGTCTGCCCCTAGAATTCATAGGTCTCTTAAAGGGCATCTCCAGTGTCATTTGCAACTCTTGGTTTATCTTGATACCTATTCCCACTCTTTATTGGTGCTCCCAAGTTACTTTATATTTACTTTGTTTAGACTCTGGGGATTCTCATCACAAATTCTACCCATACTGAGGACTCAGTTCCCTAGAGGGCTGGCTATATCTCTCCTTCCTCCCCTAAAGATTATGGATTACTCTAGAGGGGTTGAGGTATCAAAGCAATTTGTTTTGATGAGTTAGAGCCTTTTGAATGCACACTCAGTTCCAACTCAGCAGCCAATCAAAAGTCCTTTTGTCACCATGGAGTAAAATGAAAGGTCATGGTTAAGAGCAATGCCCTCCATCACATGTCATCACACAATTCCAAAAGTATACTCATCAAACCTCTTCAGATGATTTGGCAGGAGACAGAACATGATGATCGTAATCTGAGAACAGGGTTCCTATTGGCCAAATACTGGTTACATATATGATATTTTTAGGTTCATAAAATTCATTCTTGAAAATAAATCTGTTAAGTATGTGATATAAACACATTATGTCCGCATTTTACAAATGAGAGAACTGATATGCAGAGAAGTTTAGTGACTCATTGGAGATCACATAGTAAGTATAAGAACCAGCATTTGAACTCAGGCTTTCTAACTCTAAGATATAATATACCAAAGATTTTGTATACATATATATGTACATATGTATACTTATATACACATATACACATATACACACATATTTATACATACACATACGTACACACATACATATACACACACACAAAGATCTTTTTAATATACCAAAGCAATAAAGCCCTTAGGATATACTTTTAGACATTTGGGCCTTGAGTACTTTGATGATTTTTTTAAATACAGTGGACGAACTATTTTCCATTTGGACACAGGTTTCTGTTTTGGATAGATCAAGTCTGAAATAATAGTCCTAATGATTTTGAATATCCCTAAATGAAATTGCTCTGAAATTTGGTCAGGGCCCATCTGGCTATTATAAGTGGAAATATTTTTAAATATGGAATAAAATCTATATGTTTTCTCCTCATTTATTCTTTCCAGATAACTGTAGAATCTCCTGTAGCACGTGTACAGGTGGGCATAGCTCAGGCATTTGGATCAATACCTCCAAGTTTGGAGGCTTATGAAATCTTCCAAATTGGAGTGAAAAATGTCCCTGGGTATTCTACAGCACTAGCAAATGGAAATGAAACATCTGAGTGAAGTTGAAGCATTCCCCAGACCTTCATCTTATTTCCACTCAGATGTAATCCAAAATTAACACTTGCTCCAAACACCCTGCCCATTAGCTCGTGGAACGATTCCTCAGTTTCAACGAGAAGGGCAGCGACAGCAGGCCCGAGTAAGCAGCGGGCGTCTCTCCCACTTGGAATTCCACCCTGGTAACCCAACAAGAGCTGAACATTACCATTTAATTATAATGACTGAACAGATGTGATAACAAGGTTGTCTTCTCTGGCTCTTTTCCTGATGTCACCACCAGGGTTTCCAGTTGTTGATCTTTCTCATTATGCTCTTCCTCATTAATCTCGACTTCTCTTGCTGCCTCCCGCTCGCCTCCCTGACATGTCTGACTGGCCTTTGTGTGCTTCTATCGAAGGTCTTTCTAGCCTGCAGCGGTGGTGCAGGTTGGGGTCTTTGCTTGGACTGCTCAAGCCATCTGTGCTTCCTGTCAAACCGCTGGGCTCCTTGTGAAACCTGGGAACTTTTTTTCCACTTCATTATTACTATCTTTTTTATCTCAATGATATTCACAGGCACATCAATGAAAGGTCATTTTATCTCATATCTGTAACTGTTATTTGGCATTTTCTCCTCATTACACTCCTAGCTACTTCAAAGCTCGCTTCTTGTCTCTATTGTTCCTGCTCTTCTTGCTTGCACTTGAGTGATTGACATATCCTTTAATTTTCCTGAGGTTCAGATTAGACTCAGAAGCAGGGGCAGTAGAGCTTAGGTATTAAGTTGATGTGGGCAGGAATTCTGCATTCCTCTCTATGAAAGCTAAAATCTTAAGAGTAAATTGATTACAGTAACGTTTGAAGAAAATAGTGGGTCCATCACACTGAGTCTTTGTGGGGATTATTTATATCTTGGCCCCTTCCAGTGGACCACTTGTGCTCTGACTCCTTGATTTGAGAGTATAGGGAGGAAGGGCAGTGAGTGTCAGAAAGGATTGGTAACTTATTAAGGAATATTCATCTATAGTGAGTGAGAGATGATTTTTCATTTCTTTTCCAAGGTGGCCTCTCTGGAAGTTATCCAATTCCAGTTGTCCCCTTGAATTTCTAATGAGGGTTAAAGATGGGGATTTTTTCCTTCTTCTTTTTCCCCTCCCAGTAGCAAGTATGGGGGTTATATATACATAGCACTGAAAACCTATGCTTGTTTCCGTGAGCATGAGACTGGATCTTAAATCCCAGGTTGCCTCTCATGCCTTCTACTTCTTTCACTGAGCACCAGTCGTTAAACAGCTAGCCTGAGGTGAATATTTCTAGTCTTGGTGACTACTTCATGAGTATGAGGATTCTAGACTTCTATAATCAGATGCTGACTGACAGCAGGAAGAGATTCTTGCATTTCATTGTTCTGGGAAGGAGAAGAACATTACCACCAGAAGGTTTCTGAAGCTAAAGTGATAAAGCCTCAGTCATGCCCTGGCTTAAGAGGACTATCTGCATTTGTGACTGGCCTAGGCAATGTAGGCCAGAAGTAAAAGTGTAATTACCTATTCAGCAGTCCCACAAAGTATTTTATGTTTTAAGTATATGTTAATACACACCTAAGAAAAAGTTTTTTTTTTTTTCGGGGGTGGGGATTTTAACCATCTCTTTATATAAATAGCTGTTTTATATCTGATAGCTGCTACTTTATGTGCTGGGTACATTTCTAGAAGGGAGGCTATTTGCCTGCTTTTGGGGAGACCCTAGACATGAACCATCTTTAAGCTTGAAGAGATTTTTCTCCAGACTCTTGGATGGGAGCGTAATTAGCCAGAGAACACAAGAAATCTGAAACCCCTCTCTTTAAGGTCAGGCTCCTGTCAATTCTGAATCCATTGATCCTGAAACTAGGGCCCTCTTGAGGGAGAAAGCACCCTGCCCCTCTGGCCATAGGTAACACAAATAAGCAACCACAATGCAAATGCCTCAAGAGTTTAGAATATGATTGTACACATGTTTATGAAATAATTCTGTTTTTGGCTCATCTGTTCTCAGCATTGTTCCAGATGAAGGGATTTTAATGATAAGACAAGGACTTTATATTTAATATGGGAATCTCTTCATACCAGTTCCCCAGGCTTGCAACCTAGGTGTCAAATTCAATTCCTCACTCTGTCTTAATCCTTCATATGCAATTTGTTTAGAAGGCTTGTGGATTTAACCTTTGCAGAAACTCATGAATATGCTCCCTTCTCTCTTATGATCCTGTCACCAACCTGGTGCAGTTTCATATCACCTCACACCTGGACTAGTGTAACAGCTTTTTGGTACGTTGGCTTGCTGCAAGTATCTCCCCACTCTAGCTCCATTCAGCTGCCCAAGTTATTTTTCCTGAAGCACATGTGTGACCATTATCACCCTTCTGCTTAGCCCTGGTGTTCACTTGTTACTTAGATCTTACCTGTGGCTCCAAGAAGGCCATACCCTGGTAAAACTTTCTGGCAGACAGGCTAAACCACATCGAGAGTAACTGACAACTCTCAAACCCATTGGTGAGTGAGGGAGATGTCTACCCCAATCACGTGAAGATTTCCCTGGTAGATGAGAACACTTTGCTCCAGTAACTATGAAGGTGGCTAAAGCAGGTGCTGTGGAGCACTTAGAGCTTGGTCAGATATCAAAGAGGCTGCAGTCAAACACTGCATCCTTGGCCATCACCAGTTGTCTTGATTTTTGTCCTGCCACTGTACTTCTAATGATTCAGGAAGAGAGAGTGAGGCTGACTACTTTGTACGACTCTACCTCATTTGAAACCATTTCACACAGGTCAAGATATCACCCTATAATGTCATGGTACTCTTTCAAAATGAAGGAGGAACAACAGCTCAATTGTTCTAGATTCTATGAGAGGGAAGTATAACAACCTAAGAGTGAATAGCAGGTATAAATTGGTTCAAGGAGGTAACAGTCTGCTTGGGGACAGGAGACAAACACAAGTATGTACTTGAAACAATTTAAAAACTGTGTAAGAAAGTACATAATCAAGGACTAAATTGTGGGTAGACAAAGTAGGCAGATCCCTAGATTACAACATGCTCAGAAGCCCAATGACTGTATGTACCTATTTTTGATGCTAGAAAATTTCATTCTTCATGATAGGTTGACATTTATTTTGTGCTAGGGTAAGTTGTGTGTATTACAGTAAATAATTTTAACTTATATTTATCTACTGCTTTAAGGCTTACAAAGTGCCTTATGCACATGATCTTTAAGCTTCACCACCTGTGAGGTAGATACTATGGGTGTTATGTTCCACTTTTATAGAACTGAAACTTGGGAGGCACTGAAGTGAAATGGAAAGCCACTGTCTATAGAGTCAAAGGACTCAGGTTCGAAGCCTGCCTCAAATACTTGCATGTGACCTAGGCAACCTTCCCTGGGGCCCAGTCTCCTCATCTGTAAAATGAAAGGGTTAGACTAGATCACTAACTTTGGATCAGAGATTAAGAATGAGAAGGTGTCTCAGAAATCATCAAATTCAACTTTATTTTATAGAAGAAGAAAATGAAGCCCATGCAGATTAAATGATTTGCCTAAGATCATGTAACTAGTGTCAGATAGGAAGGAAACCTATATTTTTCTGACTCAAGTCCTGTACTTGAGTAGGCCACATGCTTCACAAAAAAGATTCAAAATCAGTCAAACCCAAAGGCTCAGGGGGACAGAAACTACAGTTTTTAAATGTAGGGTGTTTTTTTAAAAATTGCTTTTCCTAGCCTCTGGTGCTATGAGTATAATTGTCCAACCCAGAATGCACAATTCTGTCAATGAGGGGTGGTGTGGTCTTCACAGGTTACACCAAAGAAGGGAGACTTAAGTGGGGTCTTGAAGGATGGATAAAACTTGGATAAGAATAGATGGGAGGATATTTCAGGTAGGGACAAAAATATGAGCAAAGATACAGAGACAAGAATGAGCAGGGGTGTTTAGCAGATATCAAGGAGACCAACTTGACTAGAGTAGAAGAAGCGTACCTAACCCAGTATCCTGCAGAGAATAAGTGTTCAATAAATATCTATTGATGATGTTGATGATGATAATGAAATTCCAATGTGGTACGTGCCACAGAGTAAGTATTTGATAAATGATTGTTGATTGATTGATGTAAATTTGAATCAGCAGTGGGGTGCTGGATTATGGATGGTTTTAATATCCAGAAAGAGGAATATGAATGTGATGTAATAGGCTACAGAATCTCACTGTAGAACCCTAAATACAGGAGGACATCCAGAAAACTTTGCTTCAGACAAGCTAAAAATTACTCTAACATTCAAATACAGCGTAGATTATTTCCTTTGATAAATTCTTGATACTTTTTGAGGCAACACTACACAATGGAAAAGAATTTATTTGACAGGTGTGGGGTTGCTTTAAAAAGCAGTCAGTGACATGTTCACCCAGGAGGATAGTTTGCTTATCTTAGTTTATGACATAGTGGGGTGGTGGGACCACTCTCAAACTTTGCTACCATTGCACAAAAGGAGTTGAGGAATCTGCCCACATGGTGCAATTTAGGAGAGCCACAAGAAGTTCTGCTCAGGTTCAAAAGAAATCTTCTTTACTGATGCCTGGAATTTTGCTATAAGAGTTCAATCTGTTTCTTTTCAGTTACTTTCAATCATGTGATATGATGTTCAAGTTCTAGAGAGAATGCTGGGTAGATATTGACACAATCATCTATGTATTTCCACAGGTGCATGGCGGTTTTCTCAACCTACTTCTGCTATGGTGGTATTTAATACCTGTTTTTATAAATATTCCCTGATAGCTTTACCTTTCATCTTATGGTCCTTATTAAAATAATGGCTGCAAGATATGTTGTGTGCAGGTACTAAGATGTTTTAACGTCTTCTGTCAAGCATTGTGGAAAAATATGTTCATTCATGAGCAAATAGTGACTTTGAAAAATGACTTTATTTTGGTATATTTGATATATTAATTGGGTTCATGCCATAAAACTTTAAAAGGGCTTTTCAAAAATTCCAATTTAAGTATGCCCATCTCTTCTTCAAAATTAGGTGATCTATGGGAACTGTTTTCCATCATCTTTGGTGATATTAGGGGCAGCTGATGATGCAATGGATAGATTGGTGGACCTGGAGTCAGGAAAAACCTGAGTTCGAATCTGGTTTCAGACACTTATTAGCTATGTAACTCTAGGCAAGTCACTTAACTCCTGTCTGCTTCAGTTTCCTCATTTGTAAAATGGGGATAATAATAACACCCATCTCCCGGGGTTGTTGTGAGTTTACAATGAGATAATAATTATAAAGTGCTTTGCACAATGCCTGGAACATAGCATTATATAAATGTTAGTTATTTTTATTATTATTTTAATTTCTGGAGTTGGCATTAACTAAAGTCATCTTCAAAGAGTTTGTTTCTTCAGCTCTTCCCTCTTTAGATTTAAATCAGTCCTTGATTTCTGTTCCTATTTCATTCAATCTGGACTTTGAGATGAACTTATTTCTTATTATTGCCTGTATTTATCTGTAATATATTCTTGTGTAACTTGAAGCTGAGGGTATTGTTGACCAAAAGTATCATGAAGGTCTTGTTTATAGTTTTGCAAAAATGTATCACTGATACATCGTGAAAGCATTCATATTTTCTGTCCACTTCATGGCACTTGTGGTTTACATATGCAAAACAACATGATAGGACATAATACACCTCGATACAAGACATTATAAATTTATTAAGCACTTAATATGTGTCAGGCATTGTGCTAAGCACTGTGGATACAAATAAGAAAAAGAAAAACATCCCCAGAGCTCAAGGAGCTTACAATCTGATATAAGCTTCCTTACAATCTGATCAGCTTCCTTACACAAAAGGAAGCTGAAAATCTGGGGAGGGGTCACCTGACTCAAGGGCATGATGAAGGTGGAGTAAAAACCAAGCAGAGCAACTTGTGAGACATGGAGAGTTGGCTGGGCATTCTGAGCTGTCTATAAAAAGGAGACTTTGGGAGGAGCTCTGCCCACCAGCCTTCAAATAAGAGGGGTAGAGGCAGTTAAGGGTACAGATGAAATACGGGTACCAAAGCTAACACAATCTCCATGATGATGAGTTTCCTGGTGATGATGAATTAGCTGCTTTAGTTGTCAGTAGTGGTATCTGCACTGAAGTATTTCCAGTTTCAATGGGTTATTGGCATATCTAATGTAATCTGATCTAGCAAACCTTCTTATACTACCAGTTAAACCACTATTTCAAACACCATCTCCTCTCATACCACAATGGAGGCATGACAAATTTTAAGAGCTCCAAGAATAACAGTGCCCCCATAGATGAGTAGCTCTGCTCTCAGCCCAGTTCCCACAGCCATCTTTGAAGGAAGCAACCTTTGTGGAGAATGGGCTCAATATCGTCTCTACCACAATACCAATAGCTGACCAACAGACATTGATAGGGAGACCCTGGAATAGCAGTGAATCACAGATCACGGGACCCTTTTTTAGATCCACCATACAGACAATCATCTTTGTAGATATGCAACTTAACTGCTTCTGCAGGGTTCTGCAGACCTTTCCTCCTTAGCAGCTATAGCTACCAAAGGCCCTGAAATGAAAGATTTTGCCACAAAAGTCCTGTCAAATGGTTCAACATCAGAAATAGATGTTTTTTAATCAGTTTTTAAAGTTATTTAGTTTTTAACTTTTAATCAACATTAAAGATAAATTATATCTGTTTTGTCATTGCACCTAAGGACCATGGTCCGTTGTATCTGCATTATAGCTAAAACTTCCTATATGTGTTCACTTTCCATGTTAGAATGTGATCTCATTGAGAGCAATGACTGAATTCCTTTTCTCTGTTTCCCCAGCATTTAATGCTTTGTAAGCACTTAAACATTTTGTTTTCTTTCCATTTATTCATACCAGAAAATGAAAGAATGCCATTCACTCTATATCCTCCATGTCATGGTTTTCATTACTAAGGTTCCAAGAAGGATGAACTTGCAAACCTATAGAGCCTCAAGTCTTTATTTTATTCTTATTCACATCAAATTAGGTTAATCACTTATTAAACACTTGCTAAGTGTCAGGCACTGTGCTAAGTGCTAGAAACCCAAAGAAAGGCAAAAATAGTCCCTCAATGAACTCATGTTTACAGCTGGGATATACAAAAGATATACAGAGTACATGAAAGGTGTTCTTAGAAGCAAAGGTACTAACATTTAGGGTGATCTGCAAAGATCTGCTGGAGGTGAACTTTGAGCTGAATCTCGAAGGAAACCAGGGAATCTAAGAAGTGTGACTGCGAAGGACAACATTCCAGGCATGAGGAACAGATAGTGCAAAGGCAATGAGAAAGGAGATGAAATATTGTATGCTCTGGAGAAACTTCAAGTGGGCCACTGTGACTGGATGGGAGAATGTGAAGAGGGGAAAAAAGTTTAAGAAGTCTGGCAAGTTAGAGATGGGCCACATGATTAGGAACATTAAATGCCAAATAGTGGACATAATGTATGATCCTGAAAGTAATAGAGTCAATGGAGTTTACTGAGTGTGTGTATGGGGGCAGTTAAATGATCAATTCCATTCTTTAGGAAAATCATGTTGGCAGCAATGTGGAGGAGAGATTGGAATGCAAAAAAACTTGAGGCAGGGAGACCAATCAGAAGGCTATTGCTATAGCCTACATGTGAGGTGATGAGGGCCTGAACTAGAGTGATGGCCTTGTAATTGGAGAGAAATATTGAGATTTGGGAATGAATACGTGTGGAGGGGTGGGAATTAGTTGAGTATGACAAAAAGGTTTTGGTGCTAATCCAATCAATGCTACCAACAGAACACAATTTGCTGACTTATCAGGATTCCTATCAGACATTCCTATATGCCATAATGGTCTTGGGATATTCAAAATTTTGACTGTATATTACCTAGGCTGAAAAATTCCTACTTTGCTATTGCCTATCTTAAACACATTGGAAGATGGGCAGGTATGTTGATGTTACTGTTGTTTTAAGGGCAGTGGGTAGGAATTCTTTCACCTGGAGAAAAAGCAGTTGAGTGTGAGATAGAGATGCAGCACACAGAAAACAGTCTGACCATAGGTGGAATTAGTCTAGGTGAGGTGACTGGAGGGTTGAATGGCCAAGGAAGAGGAATGTCTCAGTGATGTGACTTTGGGAGAGGCAGCCTGGAAATGACTACACTGAAAAGTGGCATGAGCAAGTGAAGGACCAGGAGGTGCTATGGAATAGCAGGCACCCCTGATAGAAAGTATGCCCTTCTAGAGGAAAGCACCTCCTATTGAGGAGGAAGGGAACTCCCTGAGATAAAGTCCCATTTTTCTTATACTGGTTACAACTCTCATTATTAATATGAGTTATCAGGTTTTGTGATTTAAAAAAAAATTCTTATTTTCTGTTGTTTTATTAAAAATCTGCCAATAGAACAATTGACTGTCAAGAGGATATGCTTGTTTGCTATCAATACTGTTCTACATTTGGGAACAATATCAGTTGCAATACCTTTAATGTATGATATTTCACAACAAAATTAATCTTCTCTTTTTCTTACATTAGTCAGTTTTTTTAGGATTGTTTCAGTTCATTGTGTTTCCACTTGAAAAATTCTAGAGTTTTGTCTAAATGAGCCATATTTGGTATGTAAATGTTTTTGTAATTTTGCCAGAACCATGGAACTATTTTTCAAAAATCTAGTAACATGACATTCATTGCACATCTGGATCATTAGAATTAAACCCAAATGGGGGATAGTTGTTGACACATTTGCATTTCTTTTGTATTTTATATTTCATATGCAAAGGTTTATGGTTGTTTATTTCATTGTCAGAATATTAGTTAAAAACATTTCCTTGTGTCTTCAAACTTACAGATTTTATCCAATTTTTTATAATGGGTATAATAATCTATATTTTTTCTATAAACATTTCTTTATCAATACCTATTAAAGCCCTGCCTGCTGATGTATTCTAGATGTGTTGTGTACATACCTATTTATGTATAGATACATGCATTTGTGTATATATATATGTACACATGCACACATATATATGTGCATATATTGATAACAGGAAATTGCTATGTGGTAATTCTCATGAAAGCAAAGGTTCATCCTTTTATATTAGCATTTATTGGTGTTACATATCAGTAATGCACGAAATATAATGAAGTCACTTACTTGTCAGTGAAACATAGAAGTCTTCAAAAATAAAAAAAATGAATATTACATAGAGAAATGAGTCGGTCTAAGTAGACTATATCAAGGAATGAAGAAGCAATTTTTAAGTGCATACTATATGCCAAGAAGTACACTAAATGCTGGGAATACAAATAAAAAAGTGAGCCAGTCCCAGCTCTGGAGGAACTAATATTCTAAGTAGGGTAGCCAACATAGATAGCAGGACACACTTCAGGGCAGTTGGAAAGGTCTGGTTATTCTTTGGGTGCAATAGCAGGTTAGATAGCAAGGCCTGGAGGTCTGGAGGCAAAGTGACAGGTCACATGGTAAAGGTCAATGACCTATCTTTTTATTAGAAAGATTTTTTAGAGGGTTCTCTGCTAATCCAAGTCATATGGACAAACATGTCCCTGACAAATAGGAGACATGCAAGATGTGGGTGGCTGTGGGTGGGCAAGGGTGTGGAGGAAGGGAAAATCCCTGCTGGGCTCCTTGCATTGCCTGGTCCAGCTGGAACCACAGCACCAATGACTAACTTTCAAGAATAAGAGTAATCAAACTACCAAAGAATTATTTTATAGAGCTAGAAAAAATAATAGTAAAATTCATCTAGAAGAACAAAAGATCAAGAATATTAAAAGAATCAATGGAAAAAAATGTAAAGGAAGGTAGCCTTCCAGTATCAGATTTCAAACTATATTACAAAATAGTAATTATAAAAACAGTGTGTTACTGGCTAAGAAACAGAGTGGTTGATCAGTGGAATAGATTACATACAAAATAAGTAGAAATAAATGACTGTAATAATCTATGTAGTTTGATAAACCGAAATATCCAAGCTTTTGGGGCAAGAACTCACTATTTGGCAAAAACTGCTGGAAAAACTAGAAAGCATTCTGGCAGAAAGTGGGCATAGACCAACATCTCACATTTTATACCAAGACAAGGTCAAAATGGGTACACGCTTTAGATATAAAGAATTATATCATAAGCAAATTAGGGGAGCATGGAAAAAATTACCTGTCAGATCCATGGATGAGGGAAGAGTTTATGACCAAACAAGGACTAGAGAGGATCATGAGAGGTTAAATGGATATTTTTGATTGCATGAAATAAAAACATTTTTGTACAGACAAAACCAATAAAGCCAAGTCTACAGTTCTCTTTAGTAAAATCTTTTAGCCAGTGGCTAGGAAGCCCTTTTGGAGCTAACGGCTATGAAGTTCTTCCCTTCAGCAAGTCATTTCCCACCTAGTTGTATTCTTTTGGACTTCCTTGGACTTCTCCATCGTGCCCCAGGAAATTCATTATTGAGAAATCTTATCATCTTATAAGACTCAATAAGCATTGGTATTCATACCTCATCAGTACCTTCTACCCCTCTCATTGGAGGGAGGAACCATGAACTTCAAAACTTCCATTAAAGGAGGGGACACAGGATAGTCACCTCTTTATTTTCTACCTAGCTGTACTCTTTGGACTTCTCCACTACATAATGCTCCTGCACTGTCTGCTTTCATCCCTTCCCTCTGCTCTACTCATTTTTGGCTTCCTTTTGTGTACTGTCTTCCCCCTATTAGTCTCTCCCCACTTCAATGCATCCCCCATTCAGCCACAAAAGTGATTTTCATAAGTTCAGGTCTGACCATGTCACCCCTCCTACTCAGTAAACTCCAGTAGCTCTTTATTGCCTTCAGGATCAAACACTAAATCCTCTGATGTTCAAAGTCCTTCATAACCTAGCCCCCTCCTACTTGTGAGAAAGAAGTGAACCCTCCATGTGTAGTGAGGGCTGTTGTCATATGGCTCAAAGGGAGGCAGAATAGACATCTTTATTTTTTCTTTCACTTAATAGTATTTTCCCCCAATTACATGTAAAGATAGTTTTCAACATCCATTTTTGTAAGATTTTTGAGTTCCAAATTTTTCTCCCTCCCTTTCCTCCCCCCTTCCCAAGACAGCAAACAATCTGATATAGGTTATACATTCATAATCGTGTTAAACATATTTCCACATTAGTCATGTTGTGAAAGAATAAGAAAAAAGGGAAAAAAACAAGAGAAAGAAAAAGCAAAAAACAACAACAAAAAACTGAAAATGGTATGCTTCAATCTGCATTCAGACTCCATAGTTCTTTCTCTACGTGTAGTTAGAATTTTCCATCATGAATCTTTTGGAATATTCTTGGATCATTGTATTGCTGAGAAGAGCTAAGTTGATCATAATTTATCATCGCACAATATTGCTGTTACGGTGTACAAAGTTTTCATGGTTCTGTTCACTTCATTCAGCATCAGTTCATATAAGTCTGTCTAGGTTTTTTTGAAATCCACCTATTCATCATTTCTTAGAGCATAGTAGAATTCCATTACATCTATATACTACAACTTGTTCAGCCATTCCACAATTGATGAGCATCCCTTCAATTTCCAATTCTTTGCCACCATAAAAAAAGCCGTTATAAATATTTTTGTACATGAGGGTCCTTTTCCCTTTTTTATGATCTCTTTGGAATACAGACCTGGTAATGGTATTTCTGGAGCAAACGTATGTACAGTTTTATAGCCCTTTGGGCATAGTTCCAAATTTATTTGGAGAATGGTTGGATCAGTTCACAACTCCACCAACAATGCATTAGTGTTCCAATTTTCCCACATCCTCTCCAACATTTATCATTTTCCTTTTCTGTCATATTAACCAAGCTGATAGGTGTGAGGTGATACCTCAGACTTGTTTTAATTTGTATTTCTCTAACCAATAGTGATTTAGAGCATTTTTTCATATGACTAGAGATAACTTTAATTTCTTCATCTGAAATCTGCCTGTTCATCTCCTTTGATCATTTATCAGCTGGGGAATGACTTGTACAGAATAGACATCTTTAACCTCTTCTCTACCCAGCCTTCTCCAAGGGAGACTTTCATTCCTGCCAGGAGGAAAAGCAGGAAGCGGGCCAGAGGCTGTCATTCTGTTTTCCTCAGAGAGAGAGGAGGTATTAGGCTAAAAGTGTTTTCATCAGATACTATAAGTCTAGGGGACTTGATTGGATTTAATCTAACTTCTGATCACCTCATCATCACTATTGGGGGTAAGAAGGACCCAAGCTTGATCCAAGGATCCAAGACTTGACCCCTTTCCTACCAAATACCAGTTCCACAATGAAAACACATAGTGGATAGCAAAGAAAACCCATTTATCCAAATCAGTAACAAAACAGAAATCAGAGAAAGTATACATGGGGGAATGTATACCAGACAATACAGAGTGAAGGAACTCTCTCATTAGGAGTGAGATAACTCAGTTTAACAAAGAGAGAGAGTTCTGGATCTCACCCTGGGAAAACTCTCTGCTAGTCTCTAGAGCAGCAAGTCAGGGATAGGGACATAATGAGATTGCCAGCTTCTCCTATGTCTGCCTAGAGTCTTTTCCTTTAGCAACCAGAAGTGGGGTTGATCTCTTCCATTTTTTGTCTTGAAACTGGAAGCCAGGAGGACCCAAAGTGAATTGCTGCATGAAGAGTCCTGAAGAGGACTGGACTTGAAAAGTCCTGGAAGGGAATTGATGAAGGAGATAGCTCTCTAGCCTCTCACTAAGTACACCCTTCCCCTCGTGCAGGGTAGAGAATTCATCTATACCAATAAGGAGAGTTCCATTACCAATGGGCTTGGCAACCTTTCCAGTCTTCTCATACTATATTCCCTGCCATGTACTTTTCAATCCAGTGACACTGTCCTCCTCACTGTCCCATGAACAAGATACTCTATCTTTCAGCTCCATACATTTTCTTATGCTCTCCCCCATATCTAGAAGGCTTTCCCTCCTTATCTCTGCCTACAGGCTTCTGTGGCTTCCTTTAAGTCCAGCTAAAATCCCATTCCATTCCTACACAATAAACCTTTCCCAAACACTCAATTCTAGTTCCTTCCCACTGTTATTTACTTTTTATTTATCCTGTATAGTGCTTGATTGTACTTATTTGTTTACTTGTTGTCTCCCATTAGATTACTAGTTTTTTGACGGCAGGACTCTCCTTTGCCTCTTTTTTTTTAATCATTAGTTCTTATCATAGTACCTGAACATAGCAGGTACTTAGTAAATGTTTATCAACTGACATTAGAGGGTTAGCTCCTTGAAGACTTGGACTGTCTTTCTTTTTATTTGCATTTGTATCTCCAGCACTTAGTCCTGTGCTTGGAGGTTGGTAGGGACTTGATAACTGTTTATAGGCTGATGACTGATTTTACCTTCTCTTTCTTGTGTTCTTTCTTCTGATTCCTTCAGTTTGATTCTCATCTGATTCATGGTCATAAATTCATTTCAGTTTTTAGTTCTCATAATGCCCTGACTGGAGCAAGTATTCCCAGAACTCTTCTTCCTGAAATGGAAAAGGAGCTGAGTGAAACCTTCCTGAGGCAACTGCTTTCATTGTCGCCCCAATCACGCTCCTAGCTCTTCGGCTGTGTGCAAACAGTAATGGCTAGTTTGGTTGGAGATGATTGTAAAGTTAAGTGGCCTTTGTTCCATTTTCCTGGCAGCAAGTTACTGACTTATATGTCTGTCTGTATATGTGACCCTGGGCAATTCAAAATCTTTCTGTGTCTCAGGCAACACTCTTAAGCTTTAAGTTGTAGAGCAGTTACTGATCTGCATTGGTAGAGGGGGTTTCCTTGGTTTCATTTGAATAAAATGTCTAATTAGTTTTCTTTGAACATAAAACTTAATCAATTTCAGGGAGGAATCTTGATTCTCAGAGAATAAGATCAGTAGGAAGAGGATGTTCTGTTTGTAGTGACCAAACTAAGAATAAGGAAGTCTTGTTTAATCTAATTAAGAGAGGTGTCTCTGTTCACATTTGAACACTTTGAAAGGAGAATCCTTAAAGGGAGTGGTTAAAGGGTGTAATTGATTTCAGGAAGATACCAGAGGTGTTCCATTAACTTTACCATTCTGTTTAAATACATAAAAAACCCCTTTAAACTTAAATTACCTAATTTAAGTACCTTTGTTTCATTTTGCTGTAGAATGCTGTCTTTTATTGCATGATTACTTTAAAATACAAGTTGGAAGATGCTTGATAGAGAAAGTGAATATTCAGATTAATAGAGGGATCTAAACTTCTCTCCAAGTAATAAATTGTCTTTGGTAGTCTTTGATAAAATTCATAGTGTAGATGATTTTCTATATATACATACATGTATATATACAGGCGTGCACACAATGCTTATGTACATATAAATAATTTTATCTATTAGTATACGCACATGTACATATGCTAATAATGTGCAATAACAATATTATGCCAGTATTTTGATATATTGGTAATATTAGAGTAATATGAGTTTATAAGTATGTGCATACACATGTATATATAAATATGTATTCACCAACATGTACACATATGCACATAAACATATACATACATACCCATATATATGCTAGTGTATTAACATATGATTCTTGTTGCCTAATTGTTTTGGTTGTGTCTGATTCTTTGGGACCCCATTTGGGGTTTTCTTGACAAAGATACTGGAGTGTTTTGCCATTGCCTTCTCCAGCTGATTTTACAGATGAGGAAACTGAGGCCAACATGGTTAAGTGACTTGCCCAGGGTCACACAGCTAGTGTCTGAGGCCAGATTTGAACTCAGGAAAATTAGTTCTCCCGACTCTAGAACCAGCACTTTATCCACTGAGTCACCTAGCTGTCCCATTAACATATGGACACACACACACACACATATATGCATATATGTGTATGTGTATGCACACACACACACACACACTTATATACCAATGCATCATATACCCCTCCCCCCTTACCTCTGCTGGCTACTCTCTAACTCATAGTGACAACCTCACTTATGTTTTGGGTCTTCAAATGACAGCTTTTAAAGGGACCTGAAGGTTACCCCTCTCGCTACTTATAAGTCATGAGCCCTCAGGGGTGTGCTTGCCAGGAACAATTGGTCAGTAGACATGATTAACTCTTAATAAAGGTAGTTTGTCTGGGGTACACTCTCCCATTAATATAAAGTGTCAGTGGGAAGAATGATATAGTACAATGATATTGAGCCACTTATATAGACAACATATGTGATTAAGGCTACTGAGTCTGGAACTATGAGGACACAAAGTTGAGAGAAAGTATATCCCAAGTGTGGGGAACAGCCGAGGTGTAAACTAATGTAAAGAGAGCAAGTTGGCTAGTTTGGAAGAATGTATGGGGTATGAAGGAGAGCAATGTGTAATAATTCTTCACAGTAGGTTGAACCTAGATTATGAAGAATTTTAAATGCCAAAACTTAGGAGTTTAGATTTTATCTTAGAAGCAGGAAGGTATTACTGGAACTTTTTGAGTAGGAGGGTCGCAGAGTAAAATCTGTGCTTTAGAAGTATCACGTATTTGAGTGCTAGGTGGATAATGCATTGGCAAAGAGAGAGAGACTGGATACAGGGAGATGTTTGGAAGCTACTGCAATTAGTTAACCAAGAGATGATGATGGCCTGGTATCTGTGTAGGTGGAGAGAAGGAAAGGGATATGAAAGGTGCTATAGAAGTAGAGCAAAGGATGGATTTGTTCTGGGTGCTTGTCCACCATCACAAATTCTGTCTTCATGGAATTCATTGAACAGTTCTGTGAAAAGCCAGAATTCTATAGAACATAGTTTGAGAAACACTTCCAAAAAAGATTTATAAACATTTTGAATTACGTTGCTTCAAATAAATATGTGACTTATCAGTGTGTCCACTCTGAAGGACAAAATATATTTGTATATATAAGTTCTGACGCACTTGTTTGACAAGTACTCATTATTTTATAGCTATTTATTTCTTCTGCTATATTATAAATTTCTTGAGGTCAGGGGCTATATATATCTTAAATCTATTTCTATCCTTTGCAGGTCTTGGTGCAGTGCCTTGAAAAGAAGATCTGTTGCTTGACAAACTGACCGATGGAATGAATCTATTTCTGTTGGACTAATGATAGTAGAGAGGATGGAGTTGAGATGATTGAAGTTGATGTTTACTTTTTACTACTCATTTTGCTCATTGAATATTGGGTGAAGTTACTGCCTTAAGGCTTTCAGTCCCTTGGCCACCCTATTCTGGATGATATCTAACTTGTCATTGCCATTCTTAAAATGTGGCATTCAAAATTAAACATAATGCTTTGGATATAATCTGACCAGAGCAAGACAAAAGGGAATTATCACTTCCCTAATTCTGGACACTTTAATAGTAATAGCTGCTATTCATATAACATTTTTAAGTTTATAAAACACTTTATACATACTGTCTAATGTGAGCCTCACAATAGGGTGGTGACATAGAAACTACAGATCCTTTACCCCATTTTACAAGTATTTCTAGCTAAGTCTCTTTGATCCGTACTTTTGTGGTTTATTGTTTTAATACAATGATAAAACTGATCATTTACCCCTATTAAACACCATCTTTTCAAATCTTGCTCTTTGTCAAGAACCTTTTGGATTTGGATTCTGTTGTCTGATATTCTGGGTAGTCTTGACCATCTCCATGACATCCATGAATTTGCTAATATTGCCAACAAGTCTTTCAAACCATCTATAACTACTGATTAAGTCTGGTCACTCAAACAGCTCTGAATCCACCTCACTATTTTCAGCCTGCTTCTTTCTTTGTCAACAAGGCTCTTACAAAGCATGTTTTCTAACATCTTGTGAAGATGTAGGCATGTTATACCTAAGATATGTGTTTCCTTGATCAGTAGATCAGTCTAGTAAACCCATCAAGGAAGGCCATTAAGTTAAACTGACATCCCCTCTTGATAAATTCATATTAGTTTTTAACGTTCACTGCTTCTGCTTCTATATGATCACAGAGCACCCCTTTAAAAAAGTATGTATCAATTTGTCATAAATCAAAGTCAAGCATACTCACTTATAGTTTGGAGAATCCACCATTTTTCTGCTTTTGAAAATTGGAATGCTTGCCAATCTCTAGTCCAGAAGCAGCTGTTCTCCATCTCTGAAAAGATGTCTGCCCTGTTAAGCAATCACACTGGCCAGTTATTTTGGTATCCTGGGATACAATTCAACTGAACCAGGTGACTTGAATTTATTTAGGTGTTCTCTTAGTGACTTCTCCTTCACCTTAGGTTTTAATTTCTTGTTAACCATTATTTTTTTCCCCAGCTTCAATAACATTCTCTCTCTCTTAGCAAAAACAGAAACAAGAGTTGAGTAGCTCTGCCTTTTCCCTGCCATCTATAATCATCATGCCATTTCCTCAAGCACCAATCCTATTCCTTCTGTGATATTCCCTTTGCCCTCAAAATGGCTTAAAAAAAAGTCCCTTGTCTTAATCAGCCATTGCTAACTTCAGTGTTTCATTTTTGTCATTTCTAATTCTACAACCAGTTCCTCCTTTTTGGTAAAAATCATATCCAGAATAGCATTCTCCTTATTACTGCTTTAGCTTTCAAAGAATGCAACTATGCTTAAGGAAAGTAGATTTTGCCAGTTACTTTTTTTTTGGTGTGGGGGAAGAGGAAGAGACAGAAAAGAGAGAGGAGAGAGGAGAAGAAAATGCTCTAGCGAATGTCTATGATTGAAATCGCCCATCCCTTCCGTGGGGATCCCAGTAATATTGTGGGCAGCTTAGCATTTTGTGATTTTATGTGTTTGGGGCTAGTTGAAGTGGTCACAGTAGAGGCAGGGTAACTTGCAACCTTTATTGTCACAGTAAGAACCCTGTCACTGGCATCTGCTCAAAGCCTAACACTTACTTCCTTAGTAGCCAAGTAGCTAATGGGAAAAACCACATTATGGGATTTGGTGAGGGTGTGTATGTGGCAGGGAGACATAGGACATATATTGTAATAATAATATAATAATAATAAGGACATAAGTCCATCCATGTCCTTATTAATCCCACGACACTAGGACAGCTAAACATTTCTTTACTACTTATGAATTCATCACACACAGTTTATGCCTGTCCATTTGTGACTGTTTTTGTTTTACTTCATATGTGCACATTTTGACTCTTCAACTAGACTGCTGGGTCCTTAAGGACAAGGACTGTGTTTTCTTTATTTTCACTATCTCCTATGATTCCTAGTACTGAACTTGGAATATTCTAAATGCTCAATATAAGGTTGTTGATTGAATTCTTCTTACAGTTGAATAATTCCATAACCATAGGAAAAGAATAACATGGTGAATTTTCAATCAATTTTCAGTTCTAAAAGTTGTATCGACCTTCCAGGCAAGCATAGCTATTAGATTTTAATAAGATATTTGGGTATTGGGATCATGCCTGCTTTGTTTTTGTAGGGTGGCTATCATTGAATTCAGTAAATTGCACGTAGGAGGAACTAAATACATGTTAAATGAAAAACTATAAAAGTAAAGTAATACAGAGGAAAGAGGGCTGGGTTTGGATTTAGGAAGAACCTGGGCTCAGTTCTTACTTCCAACACATATGATCATGATATGATCATGGACAAGATGACCTCTCATGGCCCCAGTCTACTTCTAAGACCATAAAGACCATAAATTTGATAAGAGTGGCTGATGTGATAAAATCACATGTCCAAACTCATTCCTACCAAAACAACCACAGAGAATGAAATTTGAGACTTCATTCATTCTAATCATATGGACATAATTTTTTCTTTATAAAACATTTAAGATGATAGATTTAGAGTTGTAAGGGATCTCAGAGGCTATCTACTCCAACTCTGTCCTTTTAGCATATAAGAAAACTGAGGTACAAGGAGCTCAGTAACCTGTCAACTGTCTCATGGCTAATAGAGACTGACCCAGGATTTGGAACCTAGATCCTTTGATTCTGAAGCCAGAACTCTTTCCATTTCACTATGGTCCATAACATTTGGCAAAGTGCCCCTGTTTTACTTAAGGCTACTAAAAATTACAGGAGAAAAGTCAATTTGAAAATTGTACTGTCAACTGTCACTTTTGCTTCAAAATATCCAGCGCATTCATAAAATTAGCTTGTAATATATGTTGATAATCTTTGATAATAGATCAAACTTGTTGAAATAAATTCCTTTCCAAATTTTTGTCAGATAGTTCAAATGTAAATGATAGCAGTGAAGGTAAAACAAAGATATTCCACTTCATCTGTGGTGTCAGAATTCTCCCACACCACTTTAAAGAGATATACAACTTGAACACAAAGTAAAAACAGGTAAGACTTCTAAGCAGCCTCAGACAAATTCTCATTTATCCAGGAGAGGTAGTACAATGCAAGGGAAAGAAAGCAAGATTTGGAGTCGAGGGACCTGGGTTCAAATCCTGGCTCTGTCAATTACTACCTCTGTAACCTTGCATCAGTTAACTTCATTTCTCAGACCTTTGGCTTTCTTATCTGTAAAATGAGGACTCAATAGTCTGTGAGGTCTAGTTCTAGATCTGTGATCCTATTAAAAATGCCTGAACACATACTTGCCAAAGCTGAATTAGCCCATCCCAATTTAGATGCCTCCCACTTCAATTGATTGTTCTGTTTGTTGTCTAGAGAAGCAAGACCAAGTACTTGGTATTTTTTTCCCCAATTGGTTTTGAAACCTAAGCAGTGGGAGAGAGTGGTAGGAATAATCCAAGAGGTAAGAGGATGTGCCCTTGATATTGCTCATTCATTTCCTGCCAACTCAGATGATCACCCTTTTTCAAATAGATTCAGTATATTATATTGTTGTAGAGTAGAGATGAATGTAATTGAAGGGAGCAACAGATTGGAGGATTAGATCATGATTTAGAGGACTTGTTATTTCTGCACATTCGTAGAGCAATAACCTGATGTTCTGTCCATAAAAATAGAGTCTATATGCAATGACAAACACCTAACATTCAAAGGATAAACCAAGGAGAAGAGCTGGAAGCTTGGACAGTCTGCTCCAAGTGGAATGCTTCCCTTTTATGGGTGAGATTTTCTTCTTCCAATCCTTTGACCAGTGTCTGTTCTGAGGACACAATTGTACCCAGCTGACACTGGTATGTAGAGCAACTCCTTTGATTTTACCATTTATTTTTTCTAATTGAACCATCCCAGAGCAATGCAAAATACTTAAACTAGAGATGACCACTCTAAGTGTATTATGAAATAAAAGAAACATTTTTAAATAAAATATGAAAATAATAGAATTTGATAGCTGATGTCCTCATTGTCTTTTGCTGAAGTCTTTCTTCCTTTGTTACGATTCTCATTATGGTATATAGGTGTCACTGTCGTCTTTCAAAGGTTAAATTAGCAGGTACTATCTGTTCTGGCAGATCCTATGAATCTAAAACAACTTTGAGCCAGACCTATATTTTGATCATCCAAGGAACAGTTTAACTGAGTTTGGAGAGGCCCTTTGCTAAATGGTTGGCCACTTGGTGATAAAATATTTGACTTTTGAAACTCATAAATCACTTAATATTAATTTACTAAAACAGAGATGTTATGATCTGTCTTGGTGACTGTCCTATCCACAGTGGTGAAATCATGGATCTTTTGAAGCAGTAAAGTAAGTGAAGGAAAAGTTCAAGGAAAATTGACTTAAGGTCATGGATGATAGGACCATGTTCCTCTGGGTGGATTTGAGATCTTGGCAGAGTATCAATAAACCATCCAAGGCAGACCTTAACTACAGGCAGTCAGCAAATTCCCAAGATGAAGATACAAGCTGATATTTCAAGTCTTCTCATCTTAGGGATATAAGGCAATATATGATTTTTCATACTCAGAGTACTTCCTAAGAGGAGGGTCACCTGAAGAGATCTATTGGGGAGTCCAGATAACAAAGCCACTTAACCCATTTCAAGTTTATTGTTGTTTTGGTCTGGTGTGGGCTCTTGGTAATTTATGAGACTATCTATTGGGTTCAGGAGCTCTCGAGACTTCCTATCTAATAAAATAGCTATGTCATTTCTCCTGAGTGAAAGTAGTGACATATATCACAGAGTGCAATTTGTTTGATATCCTTTTGTACAGGGAAAAGAAAGGTTGTGGCATTTGTAGGTTAGTAAAAAAAGAGGAGGAAAGTTAAGATATACGGGCATGTTGAGAAAGGCATTGCATTGGAAAATACATAAAGGTCTTTTTGTATTTAACATTTTGGGGATATCAGATATTATGCTGAGAATACTTAAAATCTCATGTGGTACTGTCAGCTAAACAACTCTTAAATTTAGCTTACATCTAATCCTGTCAGGTTTCACTGGGTGTAAGACAATGTCTTACTTTTTTAGGGACTGGGCATGTCATTCACCTCATTAAGAAAAAAGGACACTGCTCTTCCAAATTTGAATAGAAACCATAATCATAATTCACATGTTGATCTCCCAGATAAAAGTGACCCTTCTTTCCTTGCACCTGGTTTTTTTTTTCTTTTCTGTGTACTGAATCATGTTCAAATTTTGATTATACTTATTTGTGTGTCTCATTCTCCCTACTGCATTGTAACTCTCTAAGATCAGGATTTATGACATTTTTCATCTTTGTATCATCAGACCCTAGCATAGTGCCTTGCACGTGTCTTATGTAACATCCTCTCCCTACTTTCAACTCTCCATCCCCCATACTTGTTGACTTTCTTATAGATACTGTGTACGTGGGCATGAAGACACCCAATTACCAACCTTGAATCTGAAACTGGTAAACGTTTTTGCCTACGTCATTCCCATCTTCTTTTTCTATGTCCCACCTCTTTGCAGGGATCAGGGCTTGAGATTTAACCACACTTTGTTTTCTACTTGTGATGGTGAGTGGACTCAGTCACTGCAAACTTCAATAAACATGATGAAAATGATTGCACCATTCACAGCTCACAGGTCAAAATTCATCTCTCTACCTCATATCATCCTCAATCTGATGCAAGAGCATACATTAGCCCACTGCCTAGATACTTTCCTCATTGTTACAAGTTATATTATCAAATTGATTATTTTCTTCTAGTCCTTCCCACTGCTAAATTCAGCTATAGTTACTTATTTACTTGTATACCTCAAATAAGTCATTTTAAGTGAAATTTGGGTTCCATATTTGGGTTTTTTTCTGAACCCCACTTTTGACAGTGTGGTTTTCCCAATTTAGGAGATTTTCCCAGAATTACCTAGTAGGTAAAGAGAGTTATTTATAAATAAGGAGATGATTGATCTCACATGTTTAGGAAGATTTTTAGGGTCATAGGTTAGGTCTGGCTAGTCAAGGAAATTAGTGAAACCATTTCCCTCATGTGTTACTAATTTAGGTTTCATAGGACAGTGTTTCCATCAACATAACAGCTTTGAATTGGAGCATCTGCTTGGAGTGTTATATCTCTACAAGCTACCTGGTGATGCTTGAGGGTGGCAATGCTAGCTATGCCAGTCCACTAACAGTAGCTATTCCATAAGGCTCTTTCCTGGGTCTCTTCTCTTCTCCCTCTGCACTACTGCACTTAATGATCTCATAAGCTCCCATGGATTTAATTATCATCCTTATGCTGATGATTCTTAAATCTACCTATGTAGCCCTAATTTATGTACTGAACTCCAATCTCATATCTCCAGCTGCCTTTCAGACATCTTGATCTCGATGTCCAGTAGACATCTTAAACTCAACATGTCAAAAACTGAACTCATTCTTTCCCCTTAAACCCTTCTTCTGAAATTCCCTACTACTGTTGAGGTCGTTACCACCATTCTAGTTCCTTGGGCTCACAATCTAAACGTCATTCTCAGCTCCTCACTAGCTCTCACTCCCCAAATCCAATCTGTTGCCAAGGCCTGTTGATTTTACCTTTACAACACCTCTGGAATATGCCCCTTTCTCTCTTCTGATACTGTCACCACCCTGGTACAGGCTCTCATCACTTCAGAACTGGACTATTGCAAGAGGTTTCTGGTGGTATGCCTGCCACAAGCCTCTTACTGATCTAGTCCATCCTCCATTTAGTCAACCAAGTGGTTTTCCTAAAGTTTAGGTCTGATCATGTCACTTAACACCCAATAAACTTCAACGGTTCTCTATTACCTCATCAAAAGAAAATCCTCTATTTGGCATTCAAAGCCCTTTATCACCTAGCTAACTGCCTACCTTTGCAGAATTTTTACACCTTCAGTCCCCTCTTCCACCTTTGATCCAGTAGGATTGGCCTCTTTGCTATTCTACATTTGTAGAACATGCTGTTCTAGGTAGTCCCCCATGGCTAGAATACTCTCTCCCTTCCCCTTCACCTCCACCTCTTGGCTTCCACCATTCCCTTCAAGTCCCAAAGAAATTCTATGTTTTTCATGAAACCTTTCTCATTTCCTTTTAATTTGAATGCCTTCCCTCTATTCATTACTTCCTATTTATCCTATACATATAACTTGTTTGTATATATTTGTTTGCCTTTTGTCTTTCCCATTATATTGTAAGCTTCTCAAAAACAGGGACTGGCTTTTGTCTTTCTTTGATTCCCCATGTTTAGCACAATGCTTATAGGTGCTTAATAGATTCTACTGACATATCAGCTCTCTTCCAGAGAGTCATGTGCAAAAAATGTGCAAAAACTGAACATGTGCAAAAAGTACTTAGTCATCCCAGTAGCTTCCTAGTTTCTCCCTCCTGGTACTTTGTGGATTTTATATTCCTGATTATACTGATTTTGGCAAAGATAGAATTTTCAATTTGTGAAAATGGGGGACAATAGAAACAGTGCACAATTTGGAGTGAGAGGACTTGTCTTCACATTCTTACTCTGGCACTTAATACCTTTGTGACCTTGGGTAAATCCCTTTACATCTTGTGAGCAAAGTTTCCTCAACTGAAAAATGAGGGGATAGGACTAGGTGACCTCTGAGATTCCCTTGAGCTCTAAATCTATGGTCTGTCATCCATAATCTTATCATTTCCTGTATAATTATATACCTTTGCTTTCACAGGAAAAGGGGGAACACACACACTCTTTTTTTGCAAAGACATATTATCCAAGTATTTCTTGACATCAAGATCACAGGGGGAAAGAGAAGTCTTGCCATGCTTTAGCATGCACCTTCTCACTGCTCTCATAGAAACTTTTTAACTTGAGTTTATCTCCCGCTGGTTTTGGCATCCTGGTGGGATATTTGGTAATTTAGCAGGTTGTCACTAGGGGAGCCCTGATATACTCAATTTCCACCTCTCTACTCCCCACCTTCCCCCAGGATGCTCATGCAGCCAACACCTTTCTCTGACGCTTCTATTTTATTCCCCATACAATGTGTGACTAATGCTGGTGGAAATGTAAAAGGGATTCAGCTGCTTGGTATTTTCATGACCCGGCTCCAAGATACATCCCGAGTCATCAGATACTTACAACTTCTTATGATATTGCAGCTATGTCCAATGAGTACTAGCCATCAAGGGACAGGAAATAACCAAAGAGTAAACATTTGGAAAAAAACAAAACAAAACAGAACAGCAACTTGGCATATCTCTGTGTTTTCCTTGAAAAGTTTTGCACAGAGAGCAACTCAGATTGCTGCATAGTATAGTAGCCCATAGTCTGTCTCTGTCACTTAAAGATCCCATTCTCCCTCTCCCTCCCCTGCAAAAATGCGAGGGAAAACAAGTTTCGTTCAGCTGTAAGTTGCTGAACTAAGCATTCATATATTTACATGCAAACTATTCTGAAAACTAGTTTGACCAAGTGATAGGTGCCTAGTAGGTAACTGTTTAGATAGTGATCCTTATGGCTTAATGACTAGAATCACTCAACTCACTCCATCTACCATTTCCCCCTGGTATCTTTTACAGTGGGTCTTTTCAAATTGATCATGTACTAGCTGACCCTTTGCCCACCCCCACTAAATTACAGATGGACAAAATGAATGCATAGTTCAGGAAATCATGATCCCAGTTTCCTTATCTGGGAAGTGTTATGGTCCCAATGAAAGAACATGGATATCTGAATGCAATCTCTGCCCCTTGGAGCTCCTAGAGGTCAGATATTAGTAAGATCCCAGCACACTATGGCCTTGACTTCAGGGAAGCATTCTCAGAGAAGATATGGTGTCTGAGCTCTCAGCCACATTTCCTTTAGTTATGTTGGAGATAGGGAGACGTGATTTGGCTAGAATACCAACTACCATAAAATTATCCAGCTTCAGACTGATCCCGTCTGTATTTTCTTTACTCCACTATCTCTGACAGCTAGCCCTTACTGTTTCTACCCCCACCTCCACATTACCCAGATTTTGGTCCAACTCTTAATAATTCTCCTTTGCTCACATAGAATATAGAGCAGGATGGGGAATTAGCCTGTAGTTCAAGTCCTCCATTTTTATATGGTAGATGGAGAACCAGAGTTTCAGAGAGGAAAGGTGATTCAAAAAGCCAGGGTTCAAAGTCAGGTCCTTGGACTTCATATCCAGTGTTCTTTCATTAAGAATATATTTTCCTTACTGGTCCATAAATCTGGTATCTTGTAGGCAATTGAATTCCTCATTTTGAACATGAACCATGCTATCACAGGCGTTAGATATAGAGGAAACGCTCATTAACTGACACCCAAGGCTTTGTGGATGAGACTCCGTGGACCGGATTCTTTAAGTTGTTTTGTTGTTTCAGTCCTGTCTGATTCTTCATGACCCCATTTGGGGTTTTCTTGGCAAAGATACTGGAGTGATTTGTCATTTCCATCTCTAAGTAATTTAATAGATGAGGAAGCTGAGGCGAACAGGATTAAGTGACTTGTCTAGGGTCACATAGCTAGTAAGTGTCTGAGGCCAGATTCAACCTTAGGTCTTCCTGATTTCAGGCCCAGCCCTCTATCCACTAAACCACCTAGCTACCCTAGCTAATCTCCCACTTATCATGAGTACATACTTGTCTTCCTGATGAGCCAGGAAGAAAGTCAACCAGTAGCTTGGAGTTTGGCCACTCATCAACCTTTACAGATATCTAAAAGTTTAGTGTAGGGTGAATTCAGTGACTTCAAGTGGCGGGTCACTTCAACTCCTACCTTGTACTACCTGGATTCTCATGAATAGTACATAGTAAAAACCAAGGCAACCAATGTAGTTAAACACATTACATCTTGATTGCTCTTATTTTGACATGTTCCTGATTGTCAAAGTTCTTTTTAAAACGTGATACCTGGGACCGCACAACATGATTTTGTTGTAATTTGGCTAGGACTGAGTACAGTGTCTACTACCTCATTCTGGACATTATGCATCTAGCTTGTTTTCTAGTTTTACCAGTATTCTCATGGTAATGGTAACCTCCTACATGGCTACAAATTACAAAGTACAGCTATCTCAGAATAATCAAAATCACAACAATGGAAAGGCAGATCATGGCTCTCAGCATACCGGAGAATGTTACTAATGATCAGTTGCATGCGTGAAATAAGATTAAAGATATTCTTTAATATTTCTGGTTCCAGGCCCAGAGCTCTAGCTACTGCACCACATAGCTGGAAAGACATGCATATGGATCATCCAAGATGAGACATTGTGGAGGGGTTATAATTTCTATTTGTTGAGGGAACATCCACACCAATGAAATAACATCCATCAAGGTAAAATAAGATTCTCTTTTTTTCACTGTCACATCATAGTAATGACCTATATTGAGCTCTAACCATCAATTGTTTTCTAGCTGTTGTTTTCTCATCTTGTACTTGTGCAATTGATATTTTTAAACTCGAGTGTAGTCTTCACATTTACCCTATTAAATTCCATCTTAGTATATTTAGTTCTTAATATCTTAAGAAACAGTTGAGAAATTATCTGGTAAGTCATAGATAGGTAATGATCTAAAGGGGGTAAGATTTCCACATTGGGAACCTCCTATATTGATACAATTACAGCTCCTCCACTAGGCCTTTTTAGATTCTGATTCTGCCATTCAACAAATCCCAACTTAATGTCATCCATAAATTTAATAAGTATGTTAGCTCTGTCTTCATACAAGTCATTGTTAGAAACTTTAAATAGTCAGTGCCAAAGAAAGAACCCTGCGCCTACTCCATTATGGAATTCTATTCAATCAAAATCAATGCCAGTCTTCAGGTTTGTTCATTCAACCTGTTCTGATTTCATAGTACATATAACATAGCAAATATTACTATCATTTGCTCCACATCTTATACACAAAGATATTGTGAAAGACTCTGGCTAATATACAGCCAGAACCAAAGTTTGGGAATAATCATAGTGTTCCATTAATCTGGCAAATCTGCCCAAAAAAGATGAGATGAGTTTGCCAAAATAACTTTCTTTGTTTTGCTTTTTTTTGCCTTTAAATTTTTATTGGTCTTTTTTTATCATGTTTATTTCTCAATATATTCTTCCTCTTCCCTTACCGATAGACCTCCTTTGTAACACAGAAGTTATTTTTAAGTTCAGCAAAACCAACCTAAACATTGACTATGCCTGATAACATGTGTAACAATACATTCTCACAGTCCCTCCACATCTCCAATGAAAGGAGGGGGTGGGTGTGGATGTATTTTCTCCTCCCTTTTCTAGGGCCAAATGTGATCATTATAATTTCACAACATTCAGTTTTGTCTCATTGTTCTTTCCCTCTGCATTGTTCCAGCTGTTGGATATGTACCTATATAGTTGACATCAGCCCTGTCTGCTTGTGCTTTGGCTTCATGTTTTTATTCTGTTATCTTCATTTCCTGTGCAGATGTGTCTATGTCAGTGTTTCTGTCTTTAGCTGGGAGCTCCCAGAGAGCAGAGAGTGCAAAGGGTATAATCCTCATTTCTACTTTGACATGAACTCTTAATGAATGTGTATGAGTGACAATGGAGTCCTTTTCTGTATAAATACTTGTTGATTGATTGAAAGAAAACATGACATTCTTAGAATGGGCCAGATTTTGAGGCATTTTCATTCCCCCCAAGTCCATGTCTTTTTAGAATGTAGCCTTTCCTCAACAGACTGGGAGTCTGGTTTAGTCATGATTCAATGGGGACAGTTCCACCACTATAATCACCGGTATCAATTCTCTTAGCCCCTTTGCCTTTTCCAAAACTTTTCTGATAACAGCCTGGGGACCCAACTTATGGCACTGAATACCATTGACAACTGACTAGGGTGATGGGGTAGGGAAATTAGGAGGGCAGCCCCAAGAGAAGTGGGCAAGGTGACATCTTGTGCTGTGTGCATGTGTGTATGTGGGGTCATAGTGACTGGCATATTGGTGTAGAACTAACCAGTGGCTGCCCTGAAGCACTGATGGCATTGCCATAATTCTTCCTACTGTCTGACTCAATAGCAGCTTTCTGTGGGGGGCATTTTTTACCTATGACAGTTGCAGCTTTCAATCCTAGATTGGATTTCTACCTGTCCTCCCAGAAGATGCTTTAGTGATGCACCAGCTTAGCATATGATTGGTAAGGCCTTGAAATAAATCCCTAATCTCTAACTCACAGGTGTGTGTGTGTGTGTGTGTGTGTAGGTGGGGAGATGGGGTTGAAAGTGAATGAAATTAACTAGTAAATTAAATCCCTTGCTAGCACTGCTCTAAAGGAAGGAGAGTTTCAATCTGTCAGCCTCTCCAGTTTTTCTTTTCCCTCTCTCTCTTTCCTTGGTCCCATTGTGAGCATTATCACCACAATCCCAGTCAGGTTATGGAAAATGAGTGCCTAATTGGTAGGAGCATAGCAGGGTGGTGTAGTGGATAGAGGACAGGTCAGGAAAATCTGCCTTGACACATATTAGGTCTGTGACCATGGGTAAAACATTTAACCTCTCAATGTCTTGCCAAGAACCTGAGAAGCTGAGTGGGCCAGAGGAAGAAATACATTCATTCCATTTAGAGCAGCTGGGTTCAGATTCAGTTATGCCATTTACTACCCATGAGATCTCAGGCAATGCCATACAATAAGCTAATGGCAAAGCACGAGCTCAAACTTCTCTGAGCTTCACTTTCCTCATCTAGAAAATGAGGGCATGGGACCAGATAAAGTCTTAAGTTCTTTCCAGCTAAAAAATTCTATGATTCTAGGTTTTCCTAAAGAAGATAAGCTTCCTTGTTGAGTTAGTCTCTTACCTTCTCATACCATATCCTAGTCCATTTAATACTTCCCCATAGTCTTCTGTAGATCCCACTCTTGCCCCCAAATTGCTCTCACAAACCAGCATATAAAGGCTGGACTCTATGTATGTACTCTGGCAAAGTAAGGGGAATAAGAAGACACTGGGAAAGAAAATAAAGTTGAAAATGAAGAATGCAGAAGAAAAGGGAAAGGGGAAAAAGTATATTCAGATCATAAACAAAGGGAGGAAATTTGGGAATTAATGGTAAAAGACAAAGGAGAAAGGGAGAAAAATAGGAAACAGTAGAAAATTGGAATAGAAGAAGGAGAAAAAGGAAGATATAATAGAGAGCAGAGGAGAAAGAAAGAAGAAATCAGAGAGAGAAAAGGAGAACAAAGGGGAGGGGAAAAAAAGAGGTTTACTTTTAAATGTCTTGCTTAAGCCCATTTCCAGGTTGTGAAAACAGAAATTTTCTCCATCCATATGATAAAATAGTAAGACTCTCAGAGTTCATAAGTAGAAGACCCTATGGGTCTAGATGGGCATAAATGTTGCCAGAATTGGTCCTATGTATGAGCACCCAAAATACAATTTTTTTTCCAGAATATCTCTCAAATGGACTTGTCACAGTGCCTAAAATTCCCACCATTATTCACTAATAAGTAACAATAAGGCTATTACCATTGCATTAGAAGAACCCGTGTATGAATGAATAAATGAAAAAGTACTTACTAAGTCCTTACTATGTGCCAAAAACTGTGCTAAGCTCTAGAAATATAAATACAAAAGTAAGATAGAAGTGGGAATGGCATCATTGGTGGAAGAAATGATAGGAGGAAAGGTATGGGGTTATGTTCAAAGGCAATGACATGACTGGTCTGGTTTAAGTAATAATTTTTGCTGAAGATTCATGGGAGATAGTACTATGGGGATAGGTAGAATGATGTGGGGCAGTTAGGTGATTCAGTGGATAGAACACTGGGCCTGGAGGCAGAAGACCTATCTTCCTGAGTTCAAATCTGGCCTCAGATACTAACTAGCAGTGTGGCCCTGGACAAGTCACTTAATCCTGTTTGCCTTAGTTTCTTCATCTGTAAAATGAGCTGGAGAAAGAAATGGCAAATCACTCCGGGAACTTTGCCAAGAAAACCTCAAATGTGGTCACACAGAGTCATACATAACTGATAAACAATTGAACAACAACAAAGAATAATGTATGGCTTTGAATGCCAGAGTGAAAAATTGGGTCTAGAAACAGTGTTGAAGCGATAGAAATGGAATTGGATTTTGATCGTGTGATAGGCTCTGAAGGATAGAGGTAACCCCTCATTGGTATTTCCTCTCGTCATCTCACTAATGGTAACCCTTTGTATTTGATAAGGCTATCTATTGTGGTACATTGGAAGGTGTTTTGGATTTAGTTAGAGACCCTGGGTTCAAATCCTGTTGATATTCAGTAACTGTGTGATCTTTGACAAATCACTTAATGTCCTAGTTTCCTAAATTATAAAATTAAAAAGTTGGATTGGATGACCACTGAGGTCTCTTCTAGTGTTAGATTATGTACACACATTTGTTTGGAGTTCTCTGTGTTGATGGGACCAATCAGAAACAAATGGAGAATTAAACTCCCATTAAACTCCTGGATGCTGTAAAGACATTCCACCTTGTTGACTTAAACATTGTGTCTGTTATTGTGTTTTTCAACGTTTTTGGAATCTATATACCATTTCATTTGGGCCAAAGACCTGTCATATACCACCTACTCAATATACTTATCTTCTATCAGCACTGTAATTAGAGAAGTATTACAGAGCTTGCTGAATCACAGGGATACCTAGAATCCCTGCACAAGTAAATAGACAAACAAATGTGTAGGAGGCAGTGTTAGCTGGTGCATTTAAATAGGAAAAAAGGGGGGCTTACTTCTTTCAGTGAATAGCTAAATTGACTGCAGTTTGGGTGCATGGAGGAGCTTTGGGTTGTTCATTGAGCAAAAATCAAATCCAAAGAAGTCCCCAGGACTCTAGAAGAGGATGGTTCTTTTGCCTCTGGGCCACACATCACTTGTCAGAAAATCTACCCCGGATCTGAGGCAATGTTTGGGCTAACCCAGTTAAAACCAAGAACTCACTGAAATGTTTACATTTACCAGCTAGCTAGAGTGCATATTAGCTTAAAATGGGCATTTTAATTAAGCAACATAGCAAACAAAATGACAAAAGATCTTCCCACAGACACCTCTTACACAAGTTACCGCTTGACCATCGGGTACACACTCAGAGAACCTGCCAACAAATATGAATGGAGAAGTCACATTGGGGATATATGTGTCCAGGACTGGCCATTGCAGGGCTGTTGATAACTTCTGGTGATATCACACTGTTCTTTCATTTCTACTAATATGATATTTCTGCTGGGTATGTCATCTCTGTGTTAGAAATTTCATTTTCACTGGGTAGGTTTATTTGGACTGTATTTTTTTGACTTCTGAGTTTTTCTCTGGTTCTATCTATTGGATTTCAGCCCTTCAGGACCAACTTACTGAATCTGCTTTTATGTACCAGTATGTGATGCCCAGAAAGCCTCTCCCTGACAAGGGCAGGCTGACAACTCTTTAGTCTATAGCTGAGTCATGAACTACCACACTTAGCTCAGTGTAGCTAGACAAAAGCCAGAGTGCCCTTAAATTAAATCTATTATTTTGACTGTGTTTGTCTGGTGCCAATTTGAATTTTGTTGCCCCAGAAAGTTTTTTAGAATTGTGTTATAAAGTTCCTTGTAACTACTGTTAAACCTCTAGTGAGAACTCTGTGTTATCAAAACCCATCACAGGAAGCTGTGTCCCCCCAAACCTCACAGAAACTGTACATAGACTGGAGTAAAATAATTGATGCACAAGTTATTATTGCTTACCATGCAAAATGAAGTTCAATAAAAACAAAGCTAAGTGAAGGAAGTAAGTTCATTGTTCTCATTCCTCCTGGTCCAACTCCCTGCCTTTATTTAGTAACAGACCATTAAGCCACTGGCTTTTATGCTATAGCCTATCTAGGACAACAACCTCATCCCCGCCCCCCCCCCCCCATTTTTCTTTGTCTATAGATCCTGGGAAAGATCAAAGCACTAGAAGACAGGGAAGGATATGGAGTTGGTATTTTGTCTGAACTCAAGATACTTCCAGGATTTCTATTTTTTTCTTTTTGTCCTCACTATCCTCGCTTGTCCTGTCTCCTGCTAATGTAACTACTCATGTGCTTCCAGGCAGTCCACTGCCATGGACTGACTCAATCTTTGCTGTTGAGTTGTAGGACCATTCTGACTGTCAGCCTCACATCCAAGCAGGATAGACTTATTCATTTCATAGTAGATGCCCTTAATCTAGCTATGATATAATCCCTCCTGAATGATCCTGTTATGGTATCCCAACCTATATTTAAAGATTAGTGGAAAACTTGCTTGCCTACTTGAGCTACTATGTCTTAGCTCATTTGTGTGGTTTTTGTGATGGAGAATTTTGGTGGGTATACCCCGGAATGGACAATACCTCTGCTGCTCCCTCAAAGGAAAGAATCAGCAGTTCAGGCAGGGTTCTTTGGGATTGTGCCCTTTGTAAGGAAAATATTGCCATAGTCATACTGGAACATCTGATAGGGAAGATGGTATTGTGAGCCTCTATCATTGAGTACTGCCAACCCAGGGTCATCTTGGGTTTAGAGAAAGTAGAACTGATGGAAATATTTTGAAAATACTTAAGTAAGAATTTAAGATTGCTTCTCACACCCTTTCAATCTTATTTCCAGTCTTATTAATGAAAGTCATTCTCTCTAAAGTTACTGATGATGTTTTAATTGCCAGATCTTCTGGTCTTTGGTCAATCTTCATCTTTCTCAACCTTCCTGCAATGTTTGACACTGTTCTTCATCATGCTTTCCTTCTGGATACTCACTCCCCTCTGAGTTTTTATGGCACTGACCACTCTCTTGATTCTTCTACCAAGCAACTGCTCCTTCTGAATTTCTTTGTTATATAATCAATTGTATTATGCCCCACCCTCATTGTGGTTGAACACTTCTGTCCTGGACTCTCTTTTCTCTATACACATCCTTGTTGGTTGATCTTATATGCTCATGTGGATTTTATTTATCATTTCTAGCAGATGACTACAAAATGCATATATTAAGCATCCATCTCACCCTTGAGGTTTAGTTCTATATCACCAACTGCATTTTTGACATTTCAAACTGGATGTCTCAGAGACATTGCAAGCTCAACATGTGCCTAAGAGAATTCATCATCTTTCCCCCTAATTCTTTGTCTCTTCCAAACCTACCTATCCACATTAAGGGTAGCTTAACATGTATCCTTCTAGTCAGATTAGCAACATTATTTTAGATTCCTTATTCTCCTTCATCATGCATATTTAACTGCCAAATATTATAATTTCTACCCTTATGACACAACTCACTTCCATACCCTTCACAGGCAGAACTTTAGCTCACCTCTCACTTGGACTATTGCAAAGGTCTCTTAATTGTATCTCCCCACTCCAATTCATCTTCCATGTAGCTGACAAAATGATGTTCATAAAGACTAGGTCTGACCATTTTATTCCCCTACTCAATAAACTCTTTACTACTTTTAGGATCAAATATAAACTCCCTTTTTTGGCATTTGAAGGGAAGTTTCTATTTGATCCTAAAGCTCAAGGAAGGGACCCAAAGACTGAACAAAGAGAGACTTGTCACAGGACCCAGTTTATCATAAGATGGCCATAGAAGGCTTGGTAGTATTTGTATCTTCACTTTTAAGACTACCATTACCTGACCTGCTGGCACAATCAGTCAGGGCAAGGAGAATAACCAGTTCCTGGAAAATTCCTATTGGCATGACTAAAGCCTTTTGCTTGATTACATGGAGTGATTGTTCACCTAGGGTTAAGTATCAAAGTTTAAGAAATACTGGACAAAGGCAAGTCCTAATTTATTCTGGAGTACCAAGACATTACTTATAGTTGGTAACATGGTTGGTGACATACCATTCAAGAGGAAAACTTTCCTTTAGTGAATGGTTTCATCTGAACAAAGAGTCTTGTTACTTAGAAGGTTGAAGTGACAAGAAAATAATCCACTTTCCTGGCAAATGGAATATCACTCAAACTGGATAGTTTTGTGGTCAATAGGTCTTTAAGAATAGTGTTCAGGTAGCAGTGGCTTAGGCAGCATAACCCATGCCTTAATTGGCCCTCATAGTCAATGATTCTATTCTTAACTAGTTTCTTATGGATAATGCTGCCTAACAACATCTGACAAAGCCAAATGCTGAGTGATTAGGTCAGGAAGACTGGGGTTTTGTCCTGGGTCATATTTAAAGGGTGCTAAATGTCCTTGTCTTTCAGTATCATAACAACAATAGTGCTTGGTACCTATTTAGTAAGAAGATAATTAAAATAGGAGTCTCATAGATGGACTATTTCCTTTCCCTAGTAAGTATACTCAAAATGAGCCCTTCCCCTCCTCCTTGCTAACAAAGGCCACCTTAGCAGTGGCTTCTGCTCATGCAGGATAGCGTCTTTGTTGAAAAAAATTGATTTGATGGCACATTTCTGGCTACCTTCCCTGGGCAGTTTATGCTGTCCTACCACTACATTTCTTAGTTACAGTTCTGACAGCTAGATATTTGAATCAGACTAGCCTAAGAATAAGGTCCATCTGATTTCTTTCTCTCTGTGAGGATGACAGTCCTAGGGACTTTGCTTGCAAGAGTGAGGAGACACCTTTAGTTGCATAGGAATTTGTAATTCAAGTTTCTGCTGAGGGCTGATAAGCCAGAAGTGGAGCAGGTTTATGAATCAGAAACTGATTTCTTTTTTCAGAATGTTGAAAGTTCACAGAAGGCAGATGGATTGGACATTAGCACTAACTAGTCCTTCAAAAGAAGGGTAAAAAGGAATACCATGGGAAGAGAGTGCTACACATAGGAACACTAAGAAGGACAATGAAGACTTTTAGTCAAGTATAGCAGCTACCACTAGGAAAGGTAGCCAATCAACAATGTACAGTTTTAAAGACATAGCCAACTATCCAACAAGCCCCTGAACAGAGGAGGGAGATGCTTATGGCCTTTTTGGTGTGAGCCAGTTGTAGAGGGGAACAGGAGACAAAGAATCTTAGAAAGAACAGTTCTATTAAGATTGTAGTTAGAGAAGCTCAGTGAAGCTTGGGGGGGGGGTGAAATACAATCCAAGAAAATGTACCAATTAATCAATAAACATTTATTAAGCATCTACTATGTGCCAGGCACTATGTTAAGTGCTAAGGATATAAAAAGGGCAAAAGACATTCCCAGTCCTCAAGGAGCTCACAATCCAATGGGAGAGACTGCTGTGGAAACATTTGGAGACCAGAAGAACTTGAGTGTTTCAGGAGAAAGAAAGATAAGGATTAGTAGCTGGCAGAATATTAGGGTGTCCACAATCTTGGTGACTTTGGTTGTTTGCAGTGTAAGAATAAGAGTAAGATCAAGATAAACTTCTAGTTTTCAGAAAGGATATATCGGTTTTATTAGTAGCAGAGGGTAGGGAATGTCTCTAACGTGGAGATGTCTCTGTGTCTCTCTGGTCTACTGACCACCAGTAGGAAGGACACTGGTGAAGCAATGTATATTTGCATTTTTTTCCTTCCTTAGTCATTTTCCTCAGTTGTAGGGGCTAGGACTAAGGTGACCTGTATCTAGGGACAGTTTTGTCATACCCTACCCTTGTGAGTCCAGGTGAACCATTTACCTTTTAGTGCAACAAGGAAAGCAACATAAACTATAGGAATGCAATGGAGTAGGTGTAGCTGTAATAACTAGAAGCCCACTGGTACTCCCATTTCAGCAGCTGTTGCAATCAGCTATTATTTAAATGTATGTTGTTGATTTTAACTCTTAGACTTAATGATTCTGAAGGCACAGAGGGATCGATGTGGGGGTGGGGGTTGGGAAGAGAAGGCAGTAGTTACTATGACAGAGCTTGGTAACATCTCTACTGGTGAGGGGGTTGGTCAGTTTTTTGGAAAGGGCTGAGTTTGTGCTAAGTACATGCTGAGACATGCTGAGCCTCTACCCTATCACCTTAAAGGTTTGTAGGAGCCACAAATGGAATCTTGTGTACTGAAAAAGAATAACAGTTCTTTTTATGGACATCAATAAGGAATGTAAAAAGATAAAGGATAGATATGGTCATATAATATCTTGCATTCATACAGTGCTTTATAATTTCTTAAGCACTCTTTATAGTTACTAGTTAATTTTGTTCTTATAACAGCTCTGTCAAATAGTTAGGGTATTATTGTTTCCACCAACCAATGAAGAAACTGAGGCCAAGAGAGGGTAATCTCAGGTCTCTAACTCCTTCTGGGTCCTCACTGAAGCAAAGGAAGTGCTGAACATGCCCTGGGGAATGGGGAGGGGGAAGGGGAAGGGGAAGGGTGTCAAAAGTCAGCATGAGGAACACAGGCTTGCTGAACCTGAGGCATTAATCATCAGAGATAAACTCCTAAGTGATGTGATACATGCCCAGACTTCAGGCCACTTTGATGATTTGGACTCAGGCATCCAAAATGTCCTCAGGGAAAAACACAAAGGGCCCATGCTTCTGGCTGTCTTCCCAGAATGGGAGATACTCTAGCAGGGTACACTGTTATACAAAGAAGAGAAAACTCTCAGGGACCCCAGACTACTGGAGCTGCTCTACTTTATTGATGTGAAGGTTTTGCTCAGCTCCTCTCTTTCCTCAAATCGATCATTCTGTGCCTGCAGAATCATAAAGTCTAAGGGTCAACACCAGCAACATATATTTAAATACTGGCCGATTGCAATGGCTGCTGAAATGGAAACCCTGGTTTACTTCTCTACATTATATTAACAAGTAAATGACTTGCCTGGGATTCACAAGGCCAGTGACTGTCCTGTCCCTGGAGTCCTGGTTACTTTGGCCCTAATCTGAGGTTCATTCCCCTGCACTGGTTCCCTTGGCCTGGACTACTCTTTAAAGGCTGCTGCCCTTTGAAACCTGAATGACCCTATGGGGTAAACTGCCCATTGATTTTCAGAGAGAACAATGGATTTATTCCCACAGTCCCTATTTTATAGGAATCGGGTTCTGAGAGATTTCTCTCATGGCTATAGGAGAAGTGTATTTTGCACATTAACACAACCCTGTGTCAGCAAATGTGTTTAAGGCAGCTATTTACCATTCCTTGGTTCTAATGGGTTTCCTTTTCAGTCTTCTGGGGAATGCCCCAGTGCTTCCAGAAACCCATTTCTCACGTTTCCTCTTTTGCGGCTTTAAAGGTTGACCCATCTGAAATCTATACATTATTTCACAGCCATCAGTGGCTTTTTCCTGGTTAAATTATTTAATGGGATTGTTTTATTGAAGGCTTCAGATTAGCTGCTGACACTTATTGGCAGAAAGAAACACGTTCTTCCATTGGGATAAAACATATTTTTTATTAGAGAAAAGAGCAACTAAATTGGGTTTCTGTCTTTTAAATCCTAGCTGTAGAAAATGAAGACATCTGCCCCTTTAAATGGCAACTCACCTAAGTATCAAAATAAAGCATGAACACATTTCTTTCTCTCCTCTCATTCTCGTTTTCTTCTTTCTCTTTGTCCTTGTTTTCCCCTCCTCTCCTGTTCCTACTTATTCTATTACTCTATTTTGTCTATTTTGGATGGCTTATCTTCTCATCTTCCTATTCTTTATTCCTCTGGGTTTGGAGTTTTTAATTCCAAATGCCACTCGTCTCATGGAGAGAATAAATCAGGGGACCTGAAAGGAAAGAGAAAAGTAATTGAGGTTTGATTTCAGCTGCCTTTCTCCCTCTGCAAAGCTTTTTCTCTGGGAATTTTACAGATGCAAACAGAGACATTCCAAACTACCTGTTTTTTCCATCTAAGTGGAGGAGTGGGAGAAGGGGGAAATATGGGAGCAAACAACTGACCAGGTCCTCTCCCTCTCTTTCCCCACTATTAGTGCAGTGACTTAGACTATTTCTTCAGTGCATCCCTACATTTCCTTACCTCTCCTATAAAGCTAACCAAACAGATTGGAATAATGTAATATTTCATTTACATAGTACATTCATTTATTTCACTCTTTTAAAGTCTTTTTTATCTAATTTTCTTTCCAGCAACTGTCCTGTAAGGAGAAAGGGCAGTTGTGATCATCTCCGTTTTGCAGATAAGGGGATGCAAACCCAGAAAGGGGAAGGGCACAGGCCTAGCATCTAAGTCTCCTGATTCTCCTGTTGGCCCCATGCTAGTTCCACAAGACCACACTGCAAATTTCACAATAACAGAATGTCAGCAGAGATACACATAAATGCAAAACATTGAGCTCTTCTCTTGGAAACAAGTTGTAAAGATGGATTGTTGAAATTTCCTAGGGAGGTCTCTGAGAGAGACCCAAGAGAAGAAGAATGGAGCTGGCATGGGGAGATGTGAACATTTTCTATCCATGATTTAACCAAACACATTTTAGCAACACTGTGCTAAACACAACACTTAACTCTAATGCTATGGGGAAGGCACGGGCTCTTAGATTTAATGGTCCTACCACCTCCACTTTGCTGTGACTCTTGTCAGAGCTCGCTTGGCCATGAATAGCCAGGATGTATTAATTGGATCCAATTATTCATCCCCAACAAATGAGCTGAGTGACTAGGACTACTTTTGTGGGGGCTGGGGGCTGTTGGTCATTTCCTTGGAACTGACAAGACAGAGAATCACATAAACATGTCTCATAAACGGAAGGAAGAAATGAATGTGACTTGGAGGGGGACAGGTGGCCCTTTTTTGGATCACTCACACTGAAGCCACCAATACGTGTTGGGTGGGGGGGCTTGGGAATGGGGAAGGAGGAGGCAGGAGCTCTGAATTTAATACCATGACAACATCTGCTCAGTTCTGAGTAAATTAAAGAAAAAGTCAATCAATATTTATTGAGTATCTATTACATACAAGGCATTTTACTAGGTGTTGGGTGGGTGTCTATAGAAGGAGCATGCAGACTTTTGCTGTCTTCAGAGAGCTTAAAACTAGTTGGGGTGACAAGATAAAGGCATATGATAAAGCTTACAATATGAGTCAGCATAAGGTAAAAGTCACACGCAAGTTAGAGATAGTGCTGTATTGTTTACCTTTGAGGGGGCCCTAGAATCTGGCTTGTAGCAATGATTCCTTACATATTCAGCCATTTTCTCTCCCTTTGTAAATTACTGACTAGGAGTCGGTCTAGGGACTAGGGAAGGGAATTAACTCACTCAGGCCAATGGGGGGGTCACACAGTGAATTATAGCTTTGGCACCTTAATGCATTTGCCCACTGCCCTGAAAGAATTAAAGTACCTTCCTTAGCATCTACTAGCTGTGCACTGAATCTAGCTGCAGAGAGGCATCTTTGTTTCTGTGATTAATTGTAGCTTGTACTGTCTTCGAATCTGATATTTAATTATCCTAAAGTGCTTTATGAATATAGATTATGTGCCTCTGGAATCTGGGGTATGGGCCAGGGGTGGCTCAGTGAGTAATCTTTTCTCTAGTGAAGGCAAATATCAACGTAGCCAGGCAGCCCCTTCTTCATTGTCTATCTTTAGCCCCCTGCCTCATCAAGGAAAAAGGACACTTACCACCACAGGGTATTATTTGTCTCAGGCCACAGATGGAATTTGGATGTTTCTACTAACCCCATCTGTAAAAGCTGGCTCCGTTCCTGGATGGTTGGGAATGTTATACACACACACAAACACACACAAACACACACACACACACACACACACACACTTGGAAACACTAGCAAGATAAACAACTTCTTAGACTTCTCTGGCCATGACACTGCAGATGTGCCACCCCAGTCCTTCAGCACCCCAGTGTGCGTAGTCTTCCCTTATTAGATTATGAGTTCCTTCTGGACAGGGATAATCTTAATGTTTTCATTTATATCCTCCACTGTTTAGCAAAATGCCTAACAATGTAAGCCTTTAATGGAAGGGCAAATAGTTGACTAAGGGTTGGAGCATAACTTGTGACCATAAGGATCAGACCCCTTAGCTTCCTTTACCAATCAACTCACTTAATTTGCCCTAAGTAATGAATAGGTAAACTCAGGTATTCAGATTTATAACGTATTATATGCTGATTGAGTTCTAGGAACAGCCCCTAGGTCCTGATTTTCAGTCCTCTGGACTGAATACTACTGTATTACTGGAATAGTCATAGAAATGGGCACAGGCAGACTGACTGAGACCCTCAAAGAACTCAAGCAGCAAGCAAGTAAGAATTTTAATAAAATACTTGTAGACTAGATTCACTCCATTGCTTCAATATTTCTTCAGGCATTTCTGCTTCTATTATCAGATGCATCACAGCTATGACATTGTTGAGAGTGGAAAGGGCTCACAAAAATATTGTGAGTTGACAAGATGTTTTGAACCTATCTATCTCCCAGGCTGCACTACATCTAACAGCCTGAAAGTGATTTCCCTTTATGATATTTCATACCACATTGCAAATCTAAATTGATGCCTGTTTCCTAAATACATTTAAATATTAGCTGAATATAAAAATTTGAATACAGCCAACAATCCATGAATACGCAAATGCATTTCAAAACATTCTTCACCCTGAGAATCAGAATATGGCATATCTGGGACAAGTGAAAATGGATACAAAAGACCAAAATGGAAACATGCCTATCTGTGTATCTAAGCATTACTATTGTGTCTATCACCATAGTACCTGGGCCTTTTGTCGAGAAACATTTTTTCACCTTAATGATGATAAACTCAGGAATACGCAGGAACAAGAGAACTAATTTATAAATAACACACATCTCATCTATAATGGCTAGTACCAGGAGGCCAGAGGGGTCCAGATCATTAAACGTGGCAATGTTGCCAACACTACAAATCCATTATGGGGTGGGTGGAGTGAGGACAAGAAAAGAAAGGAGTAGGGGCAACGGACAGGTGCCTTTTTGTGTTTCTGAGTAGCTTTCCCTACATAGTTTCATTTAGAATTATGTATACCTAGAAACATGTTGGAGTCCTAAAAAAGAAAATGCTGATATACTAAATATGGCTCTTTCATCAGCTGACCTTGTCCCTAGATTCTTCTTGGCAACATCCAGGGTGGGAATCAAGAAAGAGTAGATGACCCCTTTCCATATAAAATGCTTTACTAAAGTAGGGGATTGGTTGTGATGACATTAATCAAATCTCTCACCTACACAGGGCCAAGGAGCACAAATGAACCTATGGCAGAGAAAAGTAATTCATACAAACTAAAGTGAAACTCCATCCTGGCTATTGGCTGATTACAAGACTGACCCAAATGTCCTAGTATCTCTCTCACCTGCTGTTTTCAGTATGTTCTGTAGACTTGCAGTGGAGTTAAACTCAAATAGAAACAGATTGAATCTATGGCAACATAATTAACATAGAAAACCACAAATTAACATCACATGTGTTCTATTTTATTTTTATTTATTCTGTTAAACATTTCCCAATTACTTTTTAATCTGTTTAGGGCAAAAAAATGAGGTAGGTTAGACTAAACAATCTCTAAAATCTAATTTACTATTGTGGAAAGGGTAAAGATTGGGTAGAGAAAGGATGGAGGAACAGACATGTTTTTAAAAACATTTTGTAGGTTGTACAGGGCCTGTAGACCATGAGTTTGACCCCTTTAAAACAGGTTTTTTATTTTATTACCTAAAACATTTCCAGGTTCACGTTAGTCACTCAATAAATAAATATTTGCTGATTGATTGACCCAATAGCCTTTACTATGTGGTATTTACAAGAGGAATGGAAAACATTTTTGTTATATGTGATGCTTCCTTTTACCAAGTAACAGAAGAAAGTTGGACCTGAAGATTGAGGCCCATTTTGTTGGCTCAACACTTGCCTTGCCTTCAAAAAGCCTGCCTTGTTCCCTGTCTAATCTGCATCTCTCATGTTGGAAATACTTGTACAAAGATGTAACTCACATAAAGGGTAAGTGTAGCACTTCTGTCTCATCAATGGATGGGAAAAAAGGAATTTTTCCAATATTGGTAGAGGAACAAATTCTCATGCTAAGAACAGTTTGTATCAGAATCTGTACCTCCGCACTCTCTGCCCAATTTTTATCCTTCTGATGACAGTAAATTACACCTTAGAAGTTGTTTAGTTCCACCTTCTTCATTTTACACATGACCAAACTGAGGCCCAATGAGAAGTGATATCCCTAAGGCCACAAAGCAAAATCATGATAAAGCTAGGGCCTTATTAGAGGTCTCCAGACTCCCAATGAAGTAAGTTTCTTACTATACTATATTGTTTATATTGAGCATATACTGTGTGTGAGGAACTGAGGTGCTATGATAGGGATAAAGCAGCTTAAGACCCTGTCTTGGGGAATTTATTATCCAGTTGGGGAGATAAGACAAAAAAACCCAACTAATGCTACAAATAGTATGTGAGATATGACATGAGTATCATAGACAAGGTATGCCAAAATATTAATTTTGAGGGGAAAGAGATAATTTCACATAGTGCTAGTCAGAGAAAGAAGTTTCACTGAAAAGTTAGGAATAGATCAGTGCCTTGAAGAGTGAGTGAGTTGAATTTATATGAAACTGAGACCTGCTAAAGACCTTAGCTTTAAAAGGCCAAGGTCTTCCACCCCATCTATGGCCATCTCCAGTTGTTCTGATGTTTATCTGGCCACTGGACCCAGATGGCTCTGGAGGAGAAAGAGAGGCTGGTGACTTTGCACAGCCCTCCCTCACTTAAGTCCAATTCACTTGCATGACATGGCATAGCCTCCATGATATCATGGTTGTCTTTGAGAATGAAGGACAAACAACAACAATTTATATCCAGAAAGAGGAAAGGAGAAGACCTCTCCAGTCAGAGAGACAGTATGACGAAACTCATCGATGGAACAGAAAAAAGAATGTTCAGGGGATGATAAGTCAAGTAGACAAATTGAATTAAACAGTTCATATGGATGAGTAGGAGGATGCAGGTAGTTTGTATAGGTAGGTCTGTTTGGACTAAATCAGAAATGTCCTAGAATACAAGACCAAAGAGTTTGACTCAAATCTTGTACACATCAGGGAACCATTTAGGATGTTGAGTAGGAGAAAGACTTGATAAACAAATTAAAGTCCACAAAAATCACATACTTTCAGAATGGGCAGGATCCTTCAGAGAACATCAATTTGTGGTAGATGAATGTCAAACCATTCAGGTCAGAATGTTGTGTCTTCTTGAAGTTCAAGAGAGAACAACTTCATTAGTCCCTCTTTGCTATAGAGTTCGCTAGGTGTCTTTCATCTAGCACCCCAAATTCTTTGCTATCCCCCTTGGCTTATGGAAGGATAGATTTAAGTGGGCATTCCATAGAGCAGGGCCTGGCCGTATTTGAATTGGGCACATTTGGGGTTGTGTTGGATTAATCTAGAAACCTGAAAGTCTCACATTTCTTAGCAAGGGATGTGTTGGTCACCTTATTGAAGTCCAGCTCATCTTGTAATTGCGATATATAAAGACAAAATGAGGCAATAACACTCCATTGGCTTGCATGAGATTCTTCTCACCCATGTGTTCTGATATCTCTGTAATAATATTATGAAGTTATATTTGACATGATGATCCAAGGATGATGAGGATGATTCTTACTGCAGTGATTTTATATTCTTTCCCTGTGTTCTTTTGTGCTTTTTAGATACTGCTCTAGCAAAAGCTAACTAAGCATTATTTGCTTCTTTTTCTTCTTATTCTTTTTTTTAAGTATACTAAGGTTGGGTAGTGGGCAGCCATGGGGATAAATTAATTGTCTGTTTAATGTGGCTGAATGCATTATTCAACCCTGGAGTAGGAAACTAGCTCCTGATAACAGTGCAATAGGAAAAACTAATCATTTGCTTCTTACATATCCAACTTCCTCAGAAGTAGGTCAGAGGCAAGTGAGGCCCATGACAAAAGTGAAACGTGGGCAAGTAGTACTCAGGTAGACAGGGGTTATTTGTTGTTTTTTAGGCTTGCCCTCCTCTTGCTCTAGAGATCATATTCTTTGATAGATTCATTGTGTGCACCTCTAGAGCCTGAGCAGGGCCCAGTATGGCCCACCTCTTCCCTTTTTTTTTTCCAGTCAGACTATTTTTCTCTCTGTCACATGGACACAAAAATCTCCTTCCCAACTCTATGCCTTTGATGATGTTCCCCTCACTTCACTCTCTGAATATCTATCTTCTTCAAAGCCTGGGTCACAGCTGATATTTTCCTTGCATGAGTCTCTGTTTACTAAGTTAGAATAGGGGACAGAGCCTGATACTGAGAAGTTTCCATGGCACAGGTTGAAAGAGTAAAAGAATGCTGCAGTTGGAAAGAGCCCACAGTTAGGAATCTGCAACAATAATCCAAATTCAGTAACTAGGCTAGAGGTGGTTGAGCTGAGGGGACTGCTCAGAGTGTCAACAAGAATTGTACCCTGATTACTTCTCTGAAGGGATGAATGAAGGTATATGGCCCAGATTCATGACACAGAGATTTGATGTGAAGATGGCGATAGGGCACCCTGCCTATTTCAATCTTCAGTGATCTCCCACTCTTCTGAACTCCTATAGGGCTTGGAGTTTATAGCATACCATCTAGCCCTTTGTTATGTTGGATTTTATAATGCTTGCTGTTGCTTCATGAAGGCACTCTTCTCTCCTTCATCTAAGCCCTAAGCTCCTTGAAGCCTGGATACATAGCTAATATTTCTTTTGAGCATATTGCAAGTGCTTAATAAATAGATGCTGATTGATTGATAAATTGATCAGACTAGCAGTAAATGAATCTCAGAGTGTTCCATTCTGTTTCTCAGTGGCAGTTCTCTTAAAAGGCTTAACGTGGTGGGAGGGGGTTGGATTGTAATTATTGACAGAATTGTAAATATCACCCAGTGGGGATTCCATAAAAGGGGGGAACCTCTTCAATGTAGTTCTGTTTAGTTTGCTAATAGCAAAGGAAGGGCCCCAGTAACCCTTTTGAGACTTTTGTTCAGGATTTTTTAATTTATATACTCATGGTAGTAACTGTTGATGAAAGTAAAGTTTGAAGAGAACTACGGATTCTGATCCATATTATCCTTGCCTGGTTATGAATAATTGAGAGCCCACTACTATAGAGTTGGCTGCTAGAAAAGGTGGTGTCAGAATAACTCTGAATAAACAAAGATGGAAGACAAAAACGAACTAAGCAAGCAAAAGCTGGTCTGTAACCAGTTTCCTGGAGGACTTTTAGTCCAGTTTGGGCTGTTTGTAAGCCCCTTCTCAAACCGAGCCTTAAAGAAATCAGAGAACAATCTCCTTTCTAGGGCCATAATTGTTTTCCTGATAGGTGTTAATAGGGGAACTCTGCTGCAGAGACAGGCTCTGAAATCCAGCTATCCTGGGAGCAGCAGGAGAGGACGGTGATGAAGAGGGCATGAAGCACTCTGGTAAGCAGAGTCAGGGCTAGTAATTATCCTTGCCATCTTGTCAATGACCAGGTTGCTCTGAATACACTAATGATGCCATTTTCAGGTCTGGAGGCACAGCTCTTGTATTTTCTATAAGGCCATTTATGATCGGCAAATGGCCATAGCTCTGGTCTTTTGATGAGTTGAGTGACAGCCCCTCGGAAAAAGCTCCCAAGTCACGAGGGAGGAGGGAAATCTCATCATGCCCTTCATTTTCAGCTTGGATCTTGTCAGAGGCAGAGTGCACAGCTCTGACCCAGCTTAGGCAAGTGAGAATGGAGAAGCTGGTGAATCGGAAATTCACAGCCCTCACCAGGCTTTGAGGTCATGGAGTTTGTTCCTTTGGCTAAGCTGCTTTTAGGACTTCCTCATTTCCCACCCCCTCCCCTGAAGAAATGAGAGCAGGCCTCTTTCCACATATGTGCTCAGACATGCAGAAGCAAATGCCAAAATGAATTAACTGGAATAGCTCTATTAATTTATGCCTCGACAGTAATGACCTTAAGACACAGAAGAATTATATATTAATTTGTTTCTAGCGTATAGCACTGCTAAGTTAACACATTTAGGAGAATACACTTCCCTCATCTCCAGCTGTGAAGGTAAATGAGGCAGACTGTCAGCTTGGGAAGGACTTTGGGAAAATGACCACTAGATGGCAGCTTGGCCTCAAAGATCGGCCCCTGCTGCCCCAGCTGCCACTGCAAACCCTCTTCTCCTGGATCATTATTCGACAAACAAACAAACACAAAAAATCTACTATTTTTCTCATGTTGCTCATTTGGCAATTATATGTAAACTCCTAGCTTTACATGGACATGCACATGCTATGTGTATGTATAAAGAAACCTTGCTCCATGGCCAAGTATGGTTGAGGGTTTTCAAAGGCCCCACTCACTCCCAGCCCTAGTCTGCCCCTCACTCCTCAGGCTAGCAGCTGCACACAACACTTGAGTTTTATTGATGTAGGGAAGGGGAGAGATGTCTTTGGAAAGTCAGAGGACATAATCCCTTCCAGGAGCGAAACTGTTTTTAACTCATGGCTCGATCAGCCAGCAGCTCCCGACAGGGCCAAGACATGGAAATGTACTCTAGGATGCATTCTCTATCTTGTACATGTATATCCTTCCCAATTAAGATCAGATTAGAGGTCTGAATGTCTGCTGTTCATCCATTTTCCTTTGCTTCCCCCCCAACCCCCACCTCCTTTACAGATTTTCTTTCCTTTCTCTTTGTTCTTCTTTCCATCTCCTCTTTTTTCCCTTCTTTTTCCACCTTCTTCCATTGCCTCCAATTACTTGCCCCCCATCCTCCTGTGTGTGTGTGTGTGTATGTGTGTGTGTTTTGTTTGTTTTCTAGCCCTTCTAGGATATTATAGCCTTGCACTGCCTGTGGAGTATATGTAGTTCCCTCTATCTCTTCCTGGTCTTTTTGCAGTTAATGAACACTTATAATTTTACAGATGGTGTTTTTTTCCATTGCTACCAGATACTTTCTAGGCTGCTTTATTCTATGTCAGAGACATCAATATCAAAAGACCAGGTCACCCCATGTCATCAAATATGTATCATGGTCTTGAAAATTCAAATCCGGGTGTTTTCCTTACTTCCAAGATCTAGCCAGGTTTAGAATTGTAGTTTTAAAAATACTTCCAAAGAAATATATATAACATATACACAGATATATAATTATATGTCCACAATATAACATATATAGAAATATATCAATATATATCATCTATATCTAGATAGATCTCTCTCTCTCTGTCTCTCTTTATAGAGATAGCTATATCACAGTGGAAGGGAAAATTGGTGTTAGCCATCTCATAATGTCATTGGGTTGTTCATAATTTTCAGGAAGACAGAGAAGTTGTGGAATCCTTCTTCTAACTCTCATTCAACCACTATGTAACTGAGGAGCCATTTGTGAGTTACTTACCCCTTCTAGGACTCAGTTTTTTCACTCATAAAAAGGGAGGGTTCACTAGATGATCTCTAAGGTCCCTTTTCAGCTTTGTGAGGCTGGTACATGAGCATTCAAATGTTTGAATTCATTTACAGAGTGACATTTCCATTCAGAACTTTGAAATTGTGCTGTTTTGAAATAGAACAAAACAGTCTTCGGTGTACCAGGGCAGAAGCTGCATAAAGAATATAATTTTTTTTTAATTTAAATTTTTGCTGATGTCTTTATTTTTGTATTTCTTTCATTTTTAAAACACATCTCTGCTCCTCCCCTATATGGAGAGCCATTCCTTATAATACAGAATAAAAAAGAAAGGGAAAATAAATTCAGGAAAAAAACCCTAACCAACACTTCGACAAAATCCAACAGTATATGCAGTGTTCCACATTCACTGTTTCTCATCTCTGCAAATAAGGGAGAGAAATGCAACTAATCGAAGTTCTTAATGTGCCTATTTCTCCAAGATATTACTGAGATAAGATTTAGTATGATCCTCCCAGTTACAGAAACTTCGAGTTATCAGGAAACTCAGTGACCATCAAGTCCAATCCAGACCCGAAAAGAATTTCCATTAAAACATGCTGGAGAGATCCAAATGCTTCTTAAAGACCTATAGCGAAGGGGAACCCTCTACTGCTCAGGCAGTCTTCTTCCTTATTATTTTTCTGTGTTTGCCTTGGTTAAATGTGTAATTGAATCAAGGATTTTTAGAGTGAGGGAACCCTCAGAGGTCATCCTGTCCAATACATATAAGATATATGAATTCCTTCTACAATATCCCTGAACAGTAATTCACCTGTCATTTTTTGGGATGTAGGAGACTTAGCATACAAGGAAAATTGAGGAGGGAGACACACCTAATAACTGGGGGATCTGGGAAGGCTTCCTGGAGCAGGTAGTACCTGAATTGAACATTGAAGGAAAGAAAAGATTCTGAGATGCAGAGATGATCAGAGAGTATAATTCTATTCATCCATCCATCCATCCATCCATCTATCCATCCATTCATCCATCCATTCATCC
>NW_020954569.1:57186809-57188092 GCF_900497805.2 Vombatus ursinus | reverse complement strand
TCTATCTATCTATCTATCTATCTATCTATCTATCTATCTATCTATCTGTTTATTTATTATGAAGGTTAGCCTTTATGAAGGCATAGAGATACAGTGGCAATGTTGAGTTTAGGGAGCACCTGGTATTTCTGTTTTTTAGGAATTTAGTTTGTGAAGGAAAATAATATAAGATTGGAAAGTTAGGTTGCAGTCAGATTGTGGTAGATCTTAAATGCCAGGCTAAGGAGCTTATATTTTTTCCCTCAAGGCAATGGGGAGCCACTGAAAACCTTTTTAAAAAATCAAATAGAGATATTTATTAAGTTCCCACTGTGTGTCAGGCATTTTGATAAATGCTGGGGAAACAAAGAAAGGCAAAAAAAATCACTCCTCCCTTTTATAAGGAGTTCACAGATTAAGGAGGAGACAACATGAAAGAAATTATGTACAAATAAGACGTATGCTTGGTAAATTGGAGATAATCTCAGAGGAAAGTCACTAAGACTAAGGGGGACTACAAAAAGGTTTCCTATAGAGAGTGAGGCTTTTGTTGCAACTTGAAGGAAGACGTGGTCAGAAATGTTTCTTAGAAAGGTTTTTGGTAGTTGTGTGGAGATTGGATTGGATAGTGGAGAGTCTTGAAGTAAGGAGATCAATTGGGAGGATATTGCAATAGTATTAAGAAGATGTGATCAAGGCTCGAACCATGCAAATCATTTACAAATACACTTATACCCCTCATCAACATTTCATTTACTTGGACATAATCCTCAGGAAAATGATAGAATCACATGGCTTGGGATCCCTAACCACCATTACTTTTAATATATTACCATGAACTCATAGTATGTGGACATCAACAATTTTCCATTACCTAATATTTTATTAACTGAAACTTCCACATAGTGATAATTGATGTTTATAATTATGACCTTAAGGTGATGCAAGAAGGCAAAGCAACTTCTGAATAATCAAAACCAGATTCAATTATGTTCAGTAAAGTTTGAGTATTAAGTATATTTTATTGTAGTATATTTTTTCAAAATTAGAAAATCATCTATGGCATGTATGTATGTGTGTATACACACACACTCGTACACCATATATATTAACTCTCAATCAGAATATTTGATTAAATAGGAAATCTTATTCTTGTTGCTGCCAGGTAACTGAACATTTACTATGTTTCCCTTCCCTTGGTTCTTTCCTTTATCTCCTCCCCCCCTCTTCTCCTTCCTTCCTTCCTTCCTTCCTTCCTTCCTTCCTTCCTTCCTTCCTTCCTTCCTTCCTTCCTTCCTTCCTTC